>NC_132924.1:113090426-113699593 GCF_047675955.1 Chlorocebus sabaeus | reverse complement strand
GCATGGTGGTGCACACCTGTAGTCCCAGCTACCTGGGGCAGTGGGGAGCTGAGGTAGGAAGATCACCTGAGCCCAGGGAGATCGAGGCAGCAGGAAGCTGTGATTGCACCACTGCACTCCATCCTGGGCAATAGACCCTATCTCAAAAAAAAAAAAAAAAAAAAAAAAATTTCGTTTAAAGAAAATGAGGAAAATGAAGCATCGAGACTCCAGAATGAGCTGCACTATGTAGTTAGACACAGCAAGAGTTGTATTACATTGATTGTGTGCTTTTATTTCTCAAGTTGTTTTTGGAAACAAATAATTTCCAGATATGTTTGCTAAGAATGCTCAGACAAGAAAACAACAATTTTTGTTCTACTGTAATTGCTATGGTTTCCTCTTTATTTTTTGCCTGCTCTTCATAAGCTGATAAAACTAAGAGATATTGGAATCACTAAAGCTGAATAGCCGTGGCTTTATTTGCAACACAAAAACCATTTAAAATGTAATTTTATGGCCGGGCGCGGTGGCTCAAGCCTGTAATCCCAGCACTTTGGGAGGCCGAGACGGGTGGATCACGAGGTCAGGAGATCGAGACCATCCTGGCTAACACGGTGAAACCCCGTCTCTACTAAAAAAATACAAAAAAAAAACTAGCCGGGCGAGGTGGCGGGCGCCTGTAGTCCCAGCTACTCGGGAGGCTGAGGCAGGAGAATGGCGTGAACCCGGGAGGCGGAGCTTGCAGTGAGCCGAGATCCGGTCACTGCACTCCAGCCCGGGCGACAGAGCAAGACTCCGTCTCAAAAAAAAAAAAAAAAAAATGTAATTTTATTAATATGTAATCATTTACAATCCTGTAAACCGAAAAATAACAGGCATATCAATCAATTTAGAGGTTTATTTTGCCAAGGTTGAGGAGACTCCTGGGAAAAAGAACACAAGTCCCAGTAAAACCTGTCTCCTGGCCAGGCATGGTGGCTCACACCTGTAATTACAGCACTTTGGAAGGCCAAGGCAGGTGGATCACTTGAGGCCAGGAGTTCGAGACCAGCTTAGGCAAGGTGGCAAAACCCCATCTCTACTAAAAATACAAAAATTAGCTGGATGTAGTGGTGCATACCTGTTAATTCTTGCTGCTCAGGAGGCTAAGTTACAAGAATCACTTGAGCCCAGGAGGCGGAGGTCGAAGTGAGCCAAGATCGCGCCACTGCACTCCAGCCTGGGTGACAGAGCGATTCTGTCCCCAAAAAATAAAAAATAAAAAAATTAAAAAGATCTGTGTCTCCTGTGCTTTTTCCAAAGAGGCTTTGAGGACTTCAGTGTTTGAAAGTGGAACAGTGAGCAGGAGGGGAAGGAGGAAAAGAGAAAAGGGGAGAAGGGTAGGCAGTGAGGCAAGTGGTCACATTCTGATGAGGCTCTGATTCGTGCTCAGTGAATCCACGTTTTCCCTGGGAAACGAAGGGAATGGGGAAAAGTCAGTTGTGTATTCATCCAACTCTCAGTTGGTCTACATTTGACACCAGATAAAGTTAGCATGTGAAATTACAGCTATTTGTTTGGGAACAAAAGGAAGGCAATTTTTTTGTGTGTAACTCAGTTCCCAAGCTGTTATTTTCCCTTTGGCATAGTGAGTTGGAGGTCCTGATATTTTATTTTTGTTTCACAATCTAAGCGGTGGGTTTTTTTTTTCTTTTTTTTTAATTTTAAGAGTGGCTGCTCCATAGGCAAAGCAGGGCTACCCCATAGGCAGAGTAGTCTAAACTATTTTTTAGGAGATGGGGTCTTGCTGTGTTGCCCACGCTGGAGTGCAGTAGCCTTTTTTTTTTTTTTGAGATGGAGTCTCACTCTGTTACCCAGGCTTGAGTGCAATGGTGTGATCTCGGCTTGCTGCAACCTCTACCTCCTGGGTTCAAGTGATTCTCCTGCCTCCACCTCCCAAGTATCTGGGACTACAGGCGCACACCACCATGCCCGGCTAATTTTTCTATTTTTAGTAGAGACGGGGTTTCACCATGTTAGCCAGGCTGGTCTCAAATTCCTGACTCAAGTAATCTGCCTGCCTTGGCCTCCCAAAGTGCTAGGATTACAGGCATGAGCCACCGCACCCGGCCTGCAGTGGCTATTCACAGATGCCATTATAGCTCACTGCAGCCTCAAACTCCTAGTCTCGAGTAGTCCTCCTGCTTCAGCTTCTCCAGTAGCAGGGACTACAGGCTTGCATCACTGTACTCAGCTAAACTTTTTTTTTTTTTTTTGAGACAGAGTTTCACCCTTGTTGCCCAGGCTGGAGTGAATGCGTGATCTCGGCTCACTGCAACCTCTGCCTCCTGGGTTCGAGCCATTCTACTGCCTCAGCCTCCCGAGTAGCTGGGATTACAGGCATGCACCACCTGGCTAATTTTGTATTTTTAGTAGAGACAGCATTTCTCCATGTTGGTAAGGGTGGTCTCGGACTCCCAACCTCAGGTAATCCACCCACCTCAGCCTCCCAAAGTGCTGGGATTACAGGTGTGAGCCACTGCGCCTGGCCCTAAACCTTATTTTTAAATTTAGTTTAACAGGGCTGGACGCGGTGGTTCACGCCTGTAATCCTAGCACTTTGGGAGGCCGAGGTGGGCGGATCACTTGAGGTCAGGAGTTCGAGACCAGCCTGGCCAATATGGTGAAATCCTCTCTCTACCAAAAATACAAAAATTAGCCAGGTGTGGTGGTACATGCCCGTAATTCTAGCAACTTGGGAGGCTGAGGCAGGAGAATCGCTTGAACCCAGGAGGTGGAGGTTGCAGTGAGCTGAGATTGTACCATTGCACTCCAGGTTGGGCAACAGAGGAAGACTCTGTCTCAAAAAAAAAAAAAAAAAAAATTAGTGTAACAAATATTACGCTTTTGGTGTCCAGTTATATATAATACATATTTACTTATGCTTCAGAGCTGACATACCAAGTTTAGATTAGTAAAGGGCACTGGGAAATTATAATTGTGTGGATTTTACTCCTCACTCCACCTCTTCCCCGTGCATATATCTTATTTTTTTCACGCAATATACACTGTACTTACATAATTTATTTCCACTGAGATAGAATGCACATAACATTCACCATCTTTTTCTTTTCCTTTTCTTTCTTGAGACGGAGTTTCACTCTGTCATCCAGGCTGGAGTGCAATGGCGCAATCTTAGCTCATGGCAATCTCCTCCTCCTGGGTTCAAGTGATGCTCTTGCCTCAGCCTCCCAAGAAGCTGGGATTACAGGCATGTGCCACAACACCCGGCTAATTTTTTGTATTTTTAGTAGAGACGGGGTTTCACCATGTTGGTCAGGCTGGTCTCAAACTCCTGACCTCAGGTGATCCACCTGCCTCTGCCTCCCAAAATGCTGGGATTACAGACATGAGCCACCGCGCCCAGCCAACATTCACCATCTTAAACTGTACAGTTCAGTGGCTTGTGGTGTATTCACCATATTGTGCAACTATCACCGCTATGAAATTTTAGGACATTTCTATCAGGCTCATACTCCAGCCTGGGTGACAGGGCGAGACCCTGTCTCCAAAAAAAAAAAAAAAAGAATACTTGAAAAAATCCCACAAAGATACTAGTCAAATGCAGTAGTGAGAAGAGGGGAAGAGAGGGGAAGAGTAGAATAAGGCATTGGATGCGTAACTGACTGTGAATAATCAATTGAGTTGACTCACTGCCTTCAGACCAGTCCCACCCAGCTTCTTAACTTCTGAACCCTCCAGTCAACATCATGTCAATGGCCAAACAAAATTTTTGAGCCAAGAAAAGATTTTACAGTATTCACTTCAGCAAGAGGAACAACAGGGTTAGATTATGGACTGGGTTGATAAACATCATCAGCTATAAATGTTAGAATTTTAAAAATACTTTTCTTCAGCTTGTAGGACTGAGTTTCTGAAACTTACAGAAATGTTCAAGCCTACAAAAATTACATGAACTCTTGTGTACTCATCAGCTAGCTTCAAAATTTTGTATGACTTTTTAGTCTAATTTTTGTTTGTTTGTTTTGAGACAGAGTCTCAAAAAAGAGTCTTGCTTTGTTGCCCAGGCTGGAGTGCAGTGGGGCGATCTTGGCTCACTGCAACCTCCGCCTCCCAGGTTCAAGTGATTCTTCTGCCTCAGCCTCCCCAGTAGCTGGGATTGCAAGCGCCCACCACCATGCCCACCTAATTTTTGTATTTTTAATAGAGACAGCATTTCCCCATGTTGACCAGGCTGGTCTCAAACTCCTGACCACAAGTAATCCGCCCGCCTTGGCCTCCCAAAGTGCTGAGATTACAGGCATGAGCCACCATGCTACAGCCAGTCTAATTAAAATTATTAGTAATAAGCCCATCTGGTTAATAGAAAGTTCTATTTTTATGGAAAGCAGTTGAGTGGGAAAATGTGTTATTACTATCACTCATTCCATTATCTCTCTTGGAATATAGTCTACTTGGATCACAAGACCAAATTGCCTAAAAAGAAATAAGGAACCTTGGGTTGTGTAAAAACTCAAGCTGTCTTGAAGCCCAGCCCTTTGATTTTTTGGGAGTGAGAGATGCCCAGGCCAGGACATTGGCCTCTGTGGCCTTTGATTTACCGTATTTAAATGCCGATTCCAGAGCAGCCCTCAGACAGTTCGCTTTGGTACGTCTTGGTACATTGGAGAGGCGCCCAGGAATCTGCATGTCTGATAGGGCCCCCAGATTGACTGGAACTAATCCCCCATGGACCACACTTTGGAAAATAGTTCTGTCTCACAATCCCGGACCTGTAAAGTGATAATGAAGTTTATCATGGTGTTTTAAGTCACAGAGCACTCCCAACTAGCAAATTCAGCTGGGTTCGTTACTTAATTAATGGTTTTTGGGTTTTGTTTTGTTTTTTTTTTTGACACAGGGTCTCACTCTGTCACCTGGACTGGAGTGCAGTGGTGCAGTCTCAGCTCACTGCAACCTCCATCTGCTGGGCTCAAGAGATCCTCCCACCTCAGCCTCCCAAGTAGCTGGGACTGCAGGCATGCACCACCACACCCGGTTTTGTGTTTTTGTAGAGACGGTGTTTTGCCATGTTGCCCAGGCTGGTTTCAATCTCCTGAGCTCGAGTGATCAGCCCACCGCAACCTCCAAAAGTGCTGAAATTACAGGTGTGAGCTACCGTGCCCAGCCAGTTAACAATTGCTAATCATCAGAGACAAAAAGGGAAAGGTCAATTTTTTATAGCAGCATTTTTAATATTTTTGTGAATTCAGAAATGCTGATGGATTGATTGCTGAGTGTGCAGGGGGATTCTATGCCCCCTCAGTGCCAGCCTCTGAAGCCCCCTGCACTTGCTTCTCAGTATACGGCATCAGCCGTTTCTCTAGAGATCGTGGTTTTCGTGCTGGAAGTTATTACTCCCTGATGGGAAGTGAGTTCACTTAAGTACCATGTTGTTTAAGTGCTTTTTGTGATCTTTGACCTCCAGGTTCACACATGCATCTCTGTGCATTAGACACAGTGGACTTTTTTCCTTTTGGAAAAGCTGTGCTTCCTGAGAACTATAGGGAAACTGTTTTCTTGAGGGCATGGGAGGGGTTACAGAGTTGATTGTGACCCAGGCACAGCCCTGGTGCTGTCGATGACGGCAGAGACTGTGTCTCACTCATCTTCGAGTCCTCCGGTGCATCCTGCACACGGCCTGGCACCTTGTCCTAGGGCCAATGAAAGGGGATGCCAGCTTGGAAGAGAGCTGCTGGCTCATATGGAACAAGGTTGGATTCTTGTGGGTTTGGTCTGCATGGAGGGTAGTGGCGGTGGTGGGGAGGGTCTGTTCTCCCTGACGTCCACTGGGGCCTCTGCCAGATGCTGGACAGAAGAGTAGTGTCTGTGGGCCCAGCCAAGTGGAGGGACTCCAGAAGCTTTCAGCTCTGCGGAGCTTTGTAAGAGGGACAATGAGTTCCTTCCTGTCCCTGAAAGGCCTTTCAGGGCTATGCTGCATGATGGGATGGGCAAGCCCTGGGGCCTGGCTACTTTAAAGAAGTAGGCTTGGTTACAACATAGATCGAGCCCTACAATGTCTGGTGCTGAGTTGCTGGGTAGGGGGACAGCTGAACTCCATGGACAGGCCAGAGCTCCATGTTCCTGTCCACCCACACACACACAGTTGGCAGATGTGTCTGTTCCTTTCCTTGCTCCCTCAGCTTTTGGTTCCCCAGCCTCCGTCTTGTTCATTTGTTACCCATGTGCACTCTCCTTTTCTTTTTCTCTTCCTCTCTGGCTTTCTTCCCTTCCTCTCCTTGTTCTCAAGAGCTGCCTGCATGTCTTGAAGTTTTGCCCTTTGATTTCTCCGGAGGGAGAGGATGCCCAGGCCAGGACATCAGGCAGCTGTCCCATCACCTAACAGGGAAATGATCCTGGGAAATAGGGTAGGAATCTTGGAAACTGGAGAAGGAGTTGGGAGGGGGCTTCCCTGGAAAAGTAATGTGAATACCCAGTATCTTGATATGCCTTGAGCTGTAGTCAAGGAGGTGGCTCCCCTCCACTAGGGAGGACCAGCTAGCTGGTGTTCGTGCCTTACAGAAGGACTGCGTGGCCCATGCTGTTGGCCTTCTCTGATGGGCCTCATCTTGCCAGCACCTTCACCTGAGCCATGTCCATTTATGCTCGTGTTGAGAGACACTTCTTCCCACAGAGTTCTGGAGGGACTTGCTATGAAGCAATGAAGTTTAATCAGTTACTTCAGTTTATATGGGGGTCAGGCACCAGAGTCTTCAACTGCTACTTCTGAGCTGAGGCTGCTGCCTTGGTGACCACACAGGCCTTGCTATTTGGGGGGTTTAAGGAACTCAGTGGGATTCCTGGGCTTGCCAAGATCATCTCCTGGTGTTCCTCAGACCAGACAGATGACCTCGTGACTGGGTGTTTCTTCCTCCTCAGTTTGGAGGAGCTGGGAGGGGCTCCCCATGCGGGGCTCTGCAGACAAGGGCAGTGTGGGTTTACACCCAGCGTCAGGGTTCGCAGAAGGCTAGAGTATCCCTGTTGAGACAGTTCCACTTTGGTGTGTGGTTTATGTCTTGTGTCAAATAAAAGGGCAACTACTTTCTTCTTTGGGGACTATTAGCTCATCACAGTGGTTCTTAGAGAGCCTGAAAAAGCATTGGGTCTTGTTGTTACTTATGTTTTGCTTTCTAAGTTTGTATGTATTCTTAAAATTTTTGGTGAACTTAGCTAAAAGATATATACAAAGATGGCCAGGCGCAGTGGCTCACGCCTGTAATCCCGGTAGTGATTACAGAGGCCAGGAGTTCAAGACCAGCCTGGCCAACAAGGTGAAAAACCATCTCTGCTAAAAATACAAACATTAGCTAAGGATGGTGGTGCACACCTATAATCCCAGCTACTGGGGAGGCTGAGGCATGAGAATCACTTGAGCCCAGGAGGCGGAGGTTGTGGTGAGCCGAGAGCATGCCACTGCATTCCAGCGTGGGCAAGAGCCAGACTCTGTCTCAAAAAAACAAACAAATGAACAGAAAAGATATATACAAAGAGGGTGGCATGAGTTCTGAATCCGGGTGGACCTCGGGATTGCACCCTTGCTCTACCTGCTAGGCCAGGGATTTCAAATTGTGTGTTCTTTCCACCCCCTGCTCCTGGGTGGAACCTATCAGGGATAAATGGTTTGGAGTGTGGGCCTAGATTTGCTCCCCTCCGAGGGAGGCCCTGCTGTCGTGGCTCACTGGGTGTGCATCCCTGTCCCCCCAGGAGACCTGGAGCTCCCCTCGGTGCTGACATGATGACAGTGTGCAGGCCGGCCAAGGGCAGCCTCAGCCAGACTGAAAACCTGAGCTACAAATTGGCTGACAAGTAAGAACACTTCTCCCCTGAGAGTGTAGACGCTGGCCCAGCTTCTTACTCTCTTACCACCTTTCCTTCTTCACCGATTCTACTTCCTTGAGCTAAGGAGCTCTTTTCCAGGTCATTCTAATGAGCCTCCTGCAGGCTGTCTCCATGCACTGCACTCATTTAAGGCTTCAGGCCAAAGTGGTCAAGAGAGAGTCTGACTAATGGCCCCGTGTGTGGAGAGGATGATCCCCCGGCAACTTTAGCCCTATCCCCATGATGCATTCCAATTCCAGGTGTATTTTTCTAACTACTAGGATGTTCAGGTATTTTAATTATGTTTGAGTCCTAAGTCTTTGCAGCTGTACCTGTCCACAGTCAGTTTTCCCATCTAATATCAGCGTGCTTGTTTCCTTCTCCCCAGATGGAGCCCTTTCTCTGATCCTCTCACATTCCACAAAGCAGTTGGCAGCCACTGAGGGGTTCTCAGCTCTGCGCCCCAGGCTGGAACCCCTTATGGGGCGAGAGAATCCTGGAAACAGGAACTCTAGAAACTCTTGGGCCGGCAACCACGTGGAGCAGGAACTCTGTCCTTGGGGACTCGTAGGGCGGATGCGGCATCCTTGCCTCTGTTGCATGAGTTTTGTAAATCCAGTGTGAGCTTTCAGTAAGCCATCGTTTGTTCCTCTGGAGTTTTCAGACAGAGTTTCCATGATTGTGACGTCACTCCATGTGTTTGGGCTCTTAGATAATAACTATGATACTTACAATAATAATAGTTTCCATTTGTTGATACCGAGATTTAGAATGTATGCTGTACTTTGGGCATATTACGTGTTAACTCATGAATTCATTCATTCATTGAATAAATATTTGTTGACTAGTTGCTATGCACCAGACACAGTAAACAACATAAATGTGGCCTCTGACTCATAAAGTTTCAGTCTGCAGAAGGAAGATGAAAAACTTAGGATTCAAGACTCAAGTCCCTCAATTCCAAAGCCCATGTATTTAACTAGGCAATAGTGCCTCACAGCACATAGGACATTAATAACCATGTTGTAGATCATCAGTCATCCCCATGCAGGCACTAACCTGGATTGTTGTGTTTTTAATGTGTGTGTCTGTCTCTCTCTTCATCTTGCCTCTAGCACCGTGAGAGCAAGGACTATCACTTCTGCCTTTTGAACCCTCAGTGAAATAACACACTGATTCTGACTAAAATCTGAATCCATGCTAACGTCCCCAGTGGTGACGGAACAATTTAAAAATATTTTCTCTTTGTAAACACACTGTTTTGAACCCTCATTGTTTATTTAAACAAGGAATTCTGCCTTGATAGCCATATTTAAAATAGGAAAATGTGTTTGCCAAAAAAATGTGTTTGCATTTTCACAAGTTTCTAATTTATGCCGTGCAACCAAGAACTGTGGCGTAATTTATGTGCTAATGTCTCCACTGAGGAAGAGGTCTTTACACAAACAACCTTTGGAATAGAAAGCTGAATAGTAACAGGATGCATGAAATTGCTACTTATTCATCCCCCATGGTGAACCTTAACTGGAGTTTCAGAATTTCCATGTGGTCAGATCTATACATTCAGAAAACAGGCACCAGGAGGTGTTAGCTAGTGTCGGCACATCTAAAGTCACTGTGCCCAGTCATAACCTTTGCTGGTGGAAGAATGTTTGCGTTGGAAAACACAAATACTCTCATTTTTGTTAGACTAATCTAAAAATGTTTTCCTTTCAAAATGATTTTTAATATCTTCATGGCATTACCTAATCTCCTAAAATTACATTTGGAAGCATATATCATTACATATATTTTCTAGACCAGAACTTTCTTCAGTGACGGAAATATTCTTCTTTCCCATCCAGTACAGTAGCCATCAGCCACATGGCACTTCTGAGTCCTTGACATGTGGCAGGTGTAACTGAGGAACTGAAGCTTGAATTTCATTGGATTTAAGGTTAAATAGTCACGTGTGGCTGGTGGCCACTCTATTGGTGCATTTCTAGGCCAAGTGTGAAGTCTGAATCTGCCTCTTTATTCACACATTCATTCATGCACCAGATATTTACTGACCACCAACTCTCCTGGGCATTGTTCTGGGTGCTAGGGATGCAGACTTGGCCACAACAGGCCAAAATAACAGAACAATCCCTGTTCTGGTGGCAAGGCTCATGGAGAGCTCACTCTAGTGAGGCTCCATTCCCGAGGAGGTTCTGTTCAGATGCACCCAATCATTGTGGCTTTGCCCACTTGAATCAGACAATTTGTCAAGTTCAGGGGTAGCACAAACTTCATGACGTGTGATGTTGTTTTAGTTTTTAAATAGTCATTGCAAAGAACTGCCTGCGAATACAAAAAGCAAGAAAAACAGCATATGTAATCTTTTACCTCATGAAATTACTCTTATTTTATTTTTATTTTTATTTTTGAGACAGTCTCGCTCTGTCGCCCAGGCTGGAGTGCAGTGGTACAATCTCAGCTTACTGCAATCTCTGCCTCCCGGGTTCCAGCAATTCTCCTGCCTCAATCTCCTAAGTGAGTAGCTGGGATTACAGGGCCTGCCACCATACCGGCTAATCTTCGTATTTTTAGTAGAGATGGCGTTTCACCGTGTTAGCCAGGCTGGTCTCAAACTCCTGACCTCGTGATCCACCCGCCTGGGCCTCCCAAAGTGCTGGGATTACAGGCGTGAGCCACAATGCCCGGCCCATATTATTATTATCTTCATTTTACAGAGGTGGAAACTGAGATTTAGAGGACTTAAACAACTTGCCTAAGGTCACGTGGCTGAATTAGGATTTAAACCTAAGCCTATTCGACTCCAAAACCTGATTGCTCCTTCATTTCACCTTGCTGTCTCCCCAAGAAAAACACAGATTGATGGTTTAAAAAAATTTTTTTGTAGAGATGGGTGTCTTGTTATGTTGCCCAGGCTGGTTTTGAACTCCTGGCATCAAGTGATCCTCCCACTTCAGCCTCCCAAAGTGCTGGGATTACAGGCGCGAGCCACCGTACCCTGCCCACAAAGTGATTTTTTTTTTTAAATAGGGATTTCAATGTTTGTGGTTTGTGACTTTCATATAACATTTATATCTAAGTTCTAGCAAATCTCTGTGACCAGCCAAGAACAATAAGAATCACTCACCTGGTGTTTGTCTTTCTTGTGCAGGGTCAAGGTGGAAGGTCCAAGGACTGAGAAAGACCCTCAAAGGCATCGCTTAAGTCCTCCATTCCTTTCCTAGAGACTGATCAGGAGTTGGGCTTCAGAAGGAGCCCCCTGGAAGGGCTCCGCAACCTCACGCTAGAGTCAAGAATGGATATGTTCAGCTTGGATATGATCATCAGTGACCCAGCTGCGGAAGCCAGCAGGGCTGGGAAGAAGCAGCTCGGAGGCGTTCAGAACCCTTGCTCATCTGCCAGAGCCGGACCCCGGCACAAGTCCCTCAACATAAAGGACAAGATATCAGAATGGGAAGGGAAGAAAGAGGTGCCCGCTCCTGCACCCAGCAGGAGAGCAGATGCACAGGGGGATTATCTGACGTCCTGTCTGGTGGAGAGGAGGAGTAGTGATGGGGTGAGAACTCAGGTCACAGAGGCTAAGAATGGAATGAGGCCAGGAACAGAGAGCACAGAGAAGGAGAGGAATAAAGGAGCAGTGAACGTCGCGGGACAGGACCCAGAGCCGGGGCAAGGCCTAAGCCAGCCAGACCGGGAAGTGGATCCTAGCTGGAGCCGAGGCCGAGAGCCAAGACTTGGCAAGCTACGCTTTCAGAATGATCACCTCTCGGTGCTGAAGCAGGTCAAGAAACTCGAGCAGGCTTTGAAGGATGGGTCAGCAGGGCTGGATCCTCAGCCGCCAGGAACTTGTTATTCCCCACACTGCCCACCTGAAAAGGCAGAGGCGGGGCCCACCCTTCCTGAGAACCTGGGAGGCGGGAGTGGCTCGGAAGTCAGCCAGAGGGTCCACCCCTCCGACCTGGAAGGCAGGGAGCCTGCCTCTGAGGCTGCGGAGGACAGGAAGGGCTCGTGCAGAAGGCCCTGGGACCGGAGCCTTGAGAACGTGTACAGGGGCTCGGAGGGTTCCCCCACAAAGCCCTTCATCAACCCTCTGCCAAAACCCCGGAGAACGTTCAAACATGCCGGAGAAGGGGACAAAGATGGGAAGCCTGGCATGGGCTTCAGGAAAGAGAAAAGAAACCTGCCTCCTCTGCCCTCTCTACCTCCCCCGCCTCTGCCCTCCTCTCCCCCGCCGTCCTCTGTGAACAGAAGACTGTGGACTGGGAGACAGAAGTCCAGTGCAGACCACAGGTAGGTGCCGGTGTGGCAGGGCAGAGCGTTGCCACCTGGCTCTCTCAGTGGTTTATGTCCCATCGTAACTGTCTGTTCTCAGCTGAATTATTTGTTTTATTAAACTGATGGATCTTGTAGTCCAGATGGTTCATAGCTTAAGATACTTTGTTAATTAACCTGGAAACTTGGTAACTGATGCATGTATTTTGTGTTTGTTCTCAGTTCTCAAAAAATAAGAGTATTTGATTTTAAAAATTACCCTTTAGATGTAATAAGGACTTGGAATTGGGACAGTAACCAAGAGTTAAATGAAGGACTCATGGTAACCCTGGCAGTCTACAACCTGGTAGTCCCTGCTAACTACCAGTGCTTGAATTTTTCTTGGTATGGGCTTTAGAAACACACTGCCTGGAGTCTACACTGGCCCTATCAGTGTCTATCTATGTGAGCTTAAACAAGTTATTTAACCTCTTGAAGCCTCAGTTTCCTCGTTTATACATATAGATGCACACGCTGTGAATATTTTATAACGTTAAAATAACACATTAAATAATAAAGCATGTTGATGCTTAAAAATAAAATCTGTGCTTCGAAAACAATTTTTCTGTTTTGCAGCTTAATCTCTAGTCCATTTCTGTAACATGGTACTTGGTTTGATACCCACTAATCTAGAAACCAGCTTTAGAGCAATCTTCTCAGGACAGTTGTCGTACTCCCTTTCATCATTTCACCTCCTATTTTCTCCTGACCCACTCCATTGAGCTTTGGGAACCTCCTCCTGAAACTACCCTGTCCCAAGGCCACCAGTAACCTCCATCTTGCTAAATCCAATTGCCAGTTCTTTGTTCTTTTCTTAATTGGCCCCTCTCAGTATTTGAGGAACACCTGTTGACTCGCTCCATCTTGAAACACTTCCTTCATTTGGCTTCTGGGTCACCCACGTCCCTGGAAGTCCTGTTTCTCTGGCTTTTCTGAGTTCCATTCTTTTTTCCTTCTGTCTGTCAGAGCACACCCCAAACCTATCCCCACCTCAACCCAGGGCCAGACCTGAGACTTTTCTTCTCCGTCTACACTCACTCCCTAAATGATCTCATCCAGTCCCATGGCTTTCAATGTCAGTGTCATGTTTATGATTCCCAGATGGAGGCATTCAGCCCCAGCTCCCTCTCCCAGCTGAAGGTTTGTGTAGTCATCTCCTGCTCAGATCTTCATTTGCTCATTCGTACTTAACATGTCCAAACCTAAATTCTCCATCCAGGCTGCCAGTAACCACCTCCTCTTACAATAATTGTCATCCTACTAAATGGCTTCACCCTTTGTTTAATTGCTTAGGCCACAAACCTAAAAAGTCACCTTCAATTCCTATCTTTTTCACATACCCCCTCCTAATTTATCCCAAATCTGCCTATACCTCCTCCACTGCTACCATCTTAATCATCTTGGATTCACCTCCCACCCCCAGAACATTCCTCCCTCAGCAGCCAGAGGAGTCTTCTAAAAATATAAACTATAAATTAAATCCTGTCACCCCCCACTCAACATGGTCTGTCATGTAAGATGATTCTTTTGGCTGTAAATAGCATAATTTCTTACGTTCTCTTCAAGGGGGAAAAAAACTTGTATATTCTAGAATTTATTTACATATATATGTGTATATATATGTGTAAATATATATAAGTTATTCCCAGTTTACAAATAATGCTGTCATAAGGAGCATATAGTATTACTAGTTTTGCTACTTACTAGCTGTGGGACATTGGACAAGCCACTAAATTTGTGTTGGCCTCCAACAGACACATGAAAAAATGCTCATCATCACTGGCCATCAGAGAAATGCAAATCAAAACCACAATGAGATACCATCTCACACCAGTTAGAATGGCGATCATTAAAAAGTCAGGAAACAACAGGTGCTGGAGAGGATGTGGAGAAATAGGAACACTTTTACACTGTTGGTGGGATTGTAAACTAGTTCAACCATTATGGAAAACAGTATGGCGATTCCTCAAGGATCTAGAACTAGATGTACCATATGACCCAGCCATCCCATTACTGGGTATATACCCAAAGGATTATAAATTATGCTGCTATAAGGACACATGCACACGTATGTTTATTGCAGCACTATTCACAATAGCAAAGACTTGGAATCAACCCAAATGTCCATCAGTGACAGACTGGATTAAGAAAATGTGGCACATATACACCATGGAATACTATGCAGCCATAAAAAAGGATGAGTTTGTGTCCTTTGTAGGGACATGGATGCAGCTGGAAACCATCATTCTTAGCAAACTATCACAAGAACAGAAAACCAAACACCGCATGTTCTCACTCGTAGGTGGGAACTGAACAATGAGATCACTTGGACTCGGGAAGGGGAACATCACACACCGGGGCCTATCATGGGGAGGGGGGAGGGGGGAGGGATTGCATTGGGAGTTATACCTGATGTAAATGACGAGTTGATGGGTGCAGCACACCAACATGGCACAAGTATACATATGTAGCAAACCTGCACGTTGTGCACATGTACCCTACAACTTGAAGTTTAATAATAATAAATAAATTAAAAAAAAAAAAAAAAAAAAAGAAAGTTAGGTCTGAGATACCTACAAAAAAAAAAAAAAAAAAATTTGTGTTGGCCTCATTTTACCTACCTGTAAAATGGTGATAATTATATTATAGTAACCACTTCACAGAGTTGTTGTGAAGATTGAATGAGTTAACATGTGTAAACATAAACTTAGTACAGAGCCTCTTCAATATGTATTAAGTGTTTTATTTTTCTATGGCTCCATTCTGTTTAATTAATCAGGCTATATCTTTTTCAGTACCAAACTATTTATTTTAAATTCATAATGTATTATTATTATTGTTATTATTATAATTATTATTATTTTGAGACAGAGTCTCGCTGTATCACCCAGGCTGGAGTGTGGTGGCATAATATCAGCTCACTGCATCCTCTGCTTCCCGGGTTCCAGCAATTCTCCCACCTCAGCCTCCCAAGTAACTGAGATTACAGGGGCACACCACCACGCCTGGCTAATTTTTTGTATTTTTAGTAGAGGCAGGGTTTCACCATGTTGGCCAGGCTGGTCTTGAACCCCTGACCTCAAGTGATCTCCTGCCTTGGACTTCCAAAGTGCTGGAATTACAGACATGAACCCCATGCCCAGCCCATAATGTATTTTAATATCTAGCAGGGCTTATAGAAATTTATAATGTTGCTAATAATTAGTTGATCCTCTTGGACTTCCTATATATAACATCATGTCATATGCAAAAAATAATAATCGTTTTGTCTCTCTCCTTTTTAGTAATTATAAACCTCTTATTTGTTTATTTACTTATTATTCACCTTTTCCAAAAATGTCTTGAGTGTTTCTGCCTGTATTTTTCTGAATATTCTAAATATTACTATCAAATTTCACATACACAAAATATGTGGCGTTTTTGTTATTAATATATAATTATTTGGCATGCTGTGTATTTGCTACGTTTATTTCTAAGTCTTTTCTCTTTTTAATGCAATGGTTAATGTAGTCTTTTTTCTCATATGGTCTTTGTATTTAAGAAAACTACTTATTTTGTGTGTGTGTGTATATATATATATTTTTTAAGACGTCTTAAATTTCTTATCATTTCTAATAGTTGATTCTCTTGGGCTTTCTATGAATATAACTATATTGTCTAAAAGAATCATCATTTTACCTTTTTCTTTTTAATTTATACCTAATTTTCTTACCAAATTGACTGGCTGAGAATTCCGAACAGTGTTAAATCATAGTGCTGAAAGCAGTGTGCAGCCCTACTTCACCCCTAACTTTAATGGTAATGCATCTAGAGTTTCACTCGCAGGCACTCTTATTTGAGACACGTTTTTACATTATCAAGTTAGTGTCCTTTTATATTTATTTTTTAACTTAGAGTTTTAAAAATTAGGATTAGAGATTAGATTTTTGTTAAAGTACTTTTCAGAAACTCCTGATGATCATGTGATTCTTCTGCTCTGATCCATTCATAGTGAATTTATATCTTAATACTAACCCATCCTTAAATGTGGGGGATGAACTCCCATTCGGGCCTGGTTGTTTATTCTTTTAATGTACTACTGAATTTTATTTGCTAATATTTTAAGATTTTTGGATCAGTAAATAAATTGGACTGGTCTATACTTGGGTTTTATTGCACTATCTTTTTTTTGTACAGAATACATACAGGATGATTGCACTACCTTTACTAGGTTTGAGTGTCAGTGTTACGTGAGGTCTGGAGAAGAACTTAGATGCTTCCTTCTTTATGTTCTGAGAAAATCTGAATCCATCTCCAATAATAAATCCTTTCTCCAGCCACTGCCAAAGCCCGGGTCCCCGAGCACTCCCATGACTTTGCTGCTCCTGCCCAGTGCTTCCCACAGCAGCCCTTCCACGCCCCTTCTGGCTGTTCCTCCAAGGAGGCCCCACAGCCCCAGGGACAGGTTGGTTCTGGGAAACTGGAATCCTTCATCTGTGTCATCACTGGGCAGGCAAGTCAACCTGGGGAACAGTTATTCCCATTATCTTTTCTCTCTTAACTACCATCTGTGCTTTTCAGTCTTCCAGCATTTTCTTTATAACCAGCTAAAGTTACTTATTTCAGTCCAAAGATGAAATTTTTCTTGGCCAGTTTGAATATGGTTGCATCAGCTGTGTTTTAACAATTTTGGCTTTGGGTTTTTCATTTTGTTTAAAATAGTACAATGGAGGTGATTAGGGCAAGATGTTCACTTTCTACTCTTAAAAAAATCAAGTATGCTCTTTACTGTGGTCCTATCTCTTAAAAACAAAAAGGCCTGTACCACGAATTTGGCAGACGCACCACCCCCTCTGAGGGAGGAAAGCCAAACCAAGGTTGAAGAAAGAAATGATTAAGGATTTAGAGGTTATGAGGGTTTAGAATTTCATGGCCAGGCTGTGTGTGCCTTAGAGAACGTACTCAGCTTATTTTCATAGGCCCATTAGTTCACCTCCTTAAGAGTAAAACCTGTGGCTTCAGAGCCTCGGTTTAAGAAAGAGTATTTTTCTTAGGCCGGGCGCGGTGGCTCAAGCCTGTAATCCCAGCACTTTGGGAGGCCGAGACGGGTGGATCACGAGGTCAGGAGATCGAGACCCTCCTGGCTAACATGGTGAAACCCCGTCTCTACCAAAAAAATACAAAAAACTAGCCGGGCGACATGGCGGGCGCCTGTAGTCCCAGCTACTCGGGAGGCTGAGGCAGGAGAATGGCGTAAACCTGGGAGGTGGAGCTTGCAGTGAGCTGAGATCCGGCCACTGCACTCCAGCCTGGGTGACAGAGCAAGAGTCCGTCTCAAAAAAAAAAAAAAGAAAGAGTATTTTTCTTTTTCTCTTCCCATTTCTCTCTCTTCTTTTTTCTTTTCTCCTCTTCTCTTTCCTTCCCTTTTCCCTCCTTTCCTCTCTCCCTCTCTATTTGCTGTCTTCTCTCTTCTTTCTTCATTTCTCTAAAGCCCCAGGAAATTAAATGCAAGGACTCAGGCCTTCAATCCTAAAATGGAAAATGAGAAACCCTCAAATGTCAGGAAATTCCAAAGATAAGGTTCCTACAGCAACATTAACTTGGTTCTATGTGTTTTATGGCATACATTTAATAGCTCTGGCAAGAATGCCTTAAGGCCAACGTATAACAAGAAAAGTTCCTACTTTTTAAGTGTGAGCAGCATCTTGAATTCACATGTGTCTACATACTCAAAATGTCTTAACTGGAATTCAGATTTTTAAATTTTTGTTTAACTTGGTCATGTGACAGCTTGTAGATCTTTATGAAACCAAATAACTGCATTGACCAAAATTTCAACTTTTCAGCTGATTGTTTTGGCACCATATAGGTTTGGCCTTTCCTTGGGGCTTTAGTGTAAGACTTTCAGAACTTCTTGAGGACACGAAACCTCAGTCATTATATGGCTGCCAGATCACACTGTGCTATTATTGATTCCATAATTTCCATCTTCTGTGGAACCGATACGGATTCCCCACAGCTCTCTGGCTGGGCAGCAGCCCTCGGCTCTCACCGGTTTAACAGTTAAAATTAACTTACCAGCCAAGCGGTGGTCCGTCTCAGGCGGCAAGACGTCCCTGAGACAACTCGGAATTACCGCGTCTAAAAACTGAATGTTTCAAGTCTTCAAAGGAGGACATTGTTCAATTTAGTTGACGTTTAGAGCAAAAGCTACTCTGGAAGCTTCTGAGAAACTTGGTTTAGTAAAGCCATTTATTTCAATAGAAGCTGCACTGGAAAACAGAGAGATGGTGCTTGCTCTTCCAAGGTTGCTGTTGTCCATTACAAGAGTGATTTTCATGTCACTTCTCATTGAAAGGTGCAAATTGTTGGATATTAGCCGCAATGGGGGACAGAAATAGTTTTTCCTTCTGACATTTAGGGTTTGGATCCAGGATAGAGAAAAGCAGAAACCCTGTGAGTGGTCCTAGTATACAGTGGAGGAACTACCTGATAACAGAATGCAAGCTGAGAGCTAACAGAAGCCTCCCCCTGCCTAGCCGCCTGCCCTGAGCACCTGGGGGTAGGAATGCCCTTCCTGGGGTATGGTGAGCCATGGGGAAGAGCTGCCTGTGGCCACTCAGGATAGACAGGCAGAAAGACTCTGGCAGCTGGAGGAGGATGATGGAAGTCAGCGCATCCTTGGTTTCCAACCCAGCTGGATGATGTTTTAAATGGTTGCTCGGGGCTGGGCGTGGTGACTCACACCTGTAATCCCAGCACTTTGGAAGGCCGAGGTGCGTGGATCACGAGGTCAGGAGTTCGAGACCAGCCTGACCAACATGGTGAAACCCCGTCTCTACCAAAAATACAAAAATTAGCTGGGCGTGGTGGCGCAAACCTGTAATCCCAGCTACTCAGGAGGCTGAGGCAGGAGAATGTTGCAAACCCGGGAGGCGGAGCTTGCAGTGAGCTGAAATCGTGCCACTGCACTCCAGCCTGGGCGACAAAATGAGACTCCATTTCAAAAAAAAAAAAAAATTAAATTAAAAATAAATAAATAAATAAATGGTTGCTAGGTGCCAGGCTAGCCAAGCTTTTTTTTTTTTTTTTTAGCAGGGTCTTGCTCTGTCACCCAGGCTGGAGTGCAGTGGTTCAGTATTGACTCACTGCAACCTCCACCTCCTGGGCCAAGCAATTCTCATACCTCTGCCTCAGGAGTAGTTGTAACCACAGGCACACGCCACCACACCCAGCTAATTTTTGTACTTTCGTAGAGGCAGGGTTTTGCTATGTTGCCCAGCAGGCTGGTCTTGAACTCCTGGACTCAAACCTGCTCTGTCGCCAGGCTGGAGTGCAATGGCGCATCTCAGCTCACCGCAACCTCTGCCTTCCGGTTCAAGCGATTATCCTGCCTCGGCCTCTCAAGTAGCTGGGACTACAAGCGTGTGCCACCACGCCTAGCTAATTTTTGTGTTTTTAGTAGAAACGGGGTTTCACCATGATGGTCAGGATGGTCTCGGTCTCTTGACCTTGTCATCCGCCTGCCTCAGCCTCCCAAAGTGCTGGGATTACAGGCGTGAGCCACCACACCTGACCTGTAGCCAAGCTTTTTTAATCCATAGATGAAAATAATCCTGGGGGAAATGGATTCAAACCAATTTGCTAAAAATTAACTCAAGAATACAGCTGCTTTTTTTTAATCTTGAAGTAGAGATAAACTATAAACAGTAAATGTGGCACTTAAAACCAGCTTTTAAAATATTTATTCACTGGGCCAGGCATGGTGGCTCACGCCTGTAATCCCAGCACTTTGGGAGGCCGAGGTGGGCAGATCACTTGAGGTCAGGAGTTTGAGACCAGCCTGGCCAATGTGGGGAAACCCTGTCTCTACTAAAAATACAAAAATTAGCCAGGCATGGTGGCACACACCTGCAATTCCAGCTATTCAGAAGGCTGAGGCAGGAGAATCACATGAATCCAGGAAGCAGAGGTTGTAATGAGCCGAAATCGTGCAACTGCACTCTAGCCTGGGCACAGAGCAAGACTCCATCTCAAAAAATGAAATAGGCCCGGTGAGGTAATCTCAGCTGGTAATCTCAGCTCACGCCTGTAATCTCAGCACTTTGGGAGGCTGAGGCAAGCGAATGACAAGGTCAAGAGATCGAGACCATCCTGACCAACATGGTGAAACCCCGTCTCTACTAAAAATACAAAAATTAGCTAGGTGTGGTGGTGCGCACTTGTAGTCCCAGCTACTTGAGAGGCTGAGGCAGGAGAATCACTTGAACCGGAAGGCAGAGGTTGCAGGGAGCTGAGATGCGCCATTGCACTCCAGCCTGGCAACAGAACACAACTAAATAAATAAATAATAAAATAAAATATTCATTCATTTATTCAACCAACAAATATTTACCACACACCTATTGAGTGTTAAGACATAGGAATGTAATAATGAGCAAGATAAACAGAGACTCTGTCTTCACAGGATTTGCAAACCAGTAATAGTTGGACACAGCTGGTGTGATCATAACTGCTGTCAGCGCTGTGAGGAATCCTGGTGCCATGGGAACATTCAGTAGGGATGTGTAGCCTATCAGGGAAACAGACGGGATCAAGAGGAAGTGACGCTCAAGCCAGCAGGAGGGTGGGGAGTGGGCGTTCAGTTTGAGTGAACTAATAGGTGAAAGCCCTGAGAGAAGAAAGACTGCATCATGTCAGAGGAACTGCAAGGCAGGAGTGTGGCCCGAGGGGCCAGGAAGGGTCTGGGGTGAGGCCTGAAAGCCTTCTGGACCTGTACACACGGTATGGATTTGGGCCTGTTACCTAAGGGCAATGGAAAACAGGAACATTTTTAAGAAAGGGAGAGAGATGATCAGATTTGCACGTTTAAGGCCAGGCACAGCGCCTCACGCTTGTAATCCCAACACTTTGGGAGTCTGAGTGGGGTGGATCACCTGAGGCCAGGAGTTCAAGACCAGCCTGGCCTACCTGGTGAAACCTCGTTTCGGGTAAATATACAAAAAATTAGCCGGGCATGGATGGCAGGCACCTGTAATCCCAGCTACTTGGGAGGCTAAGGCAGGAGAATCGCCTGAACCCAGCAGGCGGAGGTTGCAGGGAGCCTAGATCACGCTGTTGCACCCCAGCCTGGGCAATAAGAGTGAAACTCCGTCTCAGAAAAAAGGAAAAAAAAAATAAGATTTGCATGTTTAAGAGACCATCCTAGCAGCAGCCTGGAGACTGGGTGGGCACCAGTGGGCAGGTGGGGAGAGGCGATGGGGAGGAACAGTGAGGTCTTGTGGTTACCCTGTGGTGTAGCTGCCTTAGGGACTGAGAGAAGTGGGTGGGTTCAAGAGATGCTTTGGAGGTAAAACTTGGGTTAACTAGTTAGACGTAGGCAGTAAGTGGGAGGGATGCTGGGAGTCTGATTTCCAGGTTTAAGACCTAAACCTCTGGATGGCAACAGTGGGCAAGAGGCTGGTTCTCATCAGGGAGAGGCAGTGGGATTACAAGTTCAGCTTTGAGATTCTTGTGCATTGTCCAAACAGAAGGAGCTCTAAGTTAGGATTTCATTTACAAAAACATGGAGAAGTCATGAAGAACATTCAAAATACGACTCAGAATCACAGTGTTTGGCATTGGTTGTTGAAATTTGGCTATTGCATAGGTTATAATGCCCTTCAGCAAAGTTCTTTGGAACAACCAGCTCATTCTAGCATCTCTGAAACTCAGAAGTACCAAATATCAAACGATCATTTGAGGACCTGGGAAGTAAAGTGAGGCTGACTGGAAGTTACACTCCTTTCCCAGGCTGTGGGCTCCCCAAAGGCAGGGACCTCTTGCCTTTGTATCACCCACTTTGAGCACAGTGCAATGTGATTCGCATGTTTACTTATTAAACATGCAGGCAGGATGTGGAATGAATGTTGAACGTGTTTAAATTAGAGAGAAGCCTGTTTGGATGTGGTTATCATTCATTAACCTTTCACAGTTTCCTTTCTCTCAAAGTTAATGTATAAATGAGGGTACTAAAACTTTCAAGTTAAAAAAAAAATTGTACAGAACAGAATTAGCTTAGCGGTTGGAGGATGAGTGTGATCACCTTTCTCCTCTTCAGGGAGCCTGATCACCACCTGAACCTCAGAAGGGGAGGACTGATGTCCCTGACATTGTTGTAGGCTATAGAAATAATGCCAGGTGGTCCGGGCATGGTGGCTCACACCTGCAATCCCAGCGCTTTGGGGGGCTGAGGTGTGTGGGTTGCTTGAGCCCAGGAGTTCAAGACCAGCCTGGCCAACATGGTGAAACCCCCCCATCACTATGAAAAATACAAAAATTAGCCAGGCATGGTGGCTTGTAATCCCAGCTACACAGGAGGCTGAGGCAGAATTACTTGAACCCTGGAGGCGGAGGTTGCAGTGAGCTGAGATCGCCCCACTGCCTTCCGGCCTGGGCCACAGAACCAGACTCTCTCAAAAAAAAAAAAAAAAAAAAAAGGCAGGGCGCGGATCACCTGAGGTCAGGAGTTTGAGACCAGCCTCCCCAACATGGCGAAACCCCGTTTCTACTAAAAACAAAAAATTAGCTGGGCACGGTGGCTCATGCCTATAATCCCAGCACTTTGGGAGGCCGATCACAAGGTCAGGAGATTGAGACCATCCTGGCTAACACGGTGAAACCCTGTGTCTACTAAAAATAAAATTAAAAAAAAAAATTAGCTGGGCATGGTGGCGGGCGCCTGTAGTCCCAGCTACTGGAGAGGCTGAGGTAGGAGAATGGTGTGAACTGAGGAGGTGGAGCTTTCGGTGAGCCAACATTGCGCCACTGCACTCCAGCCTGGGCGACAGAGTGAGACTCTGTCTCAAAAAAAAAAAAAAAAAAAAAAAAAAAATTAGCCGGACGTGGTGGCAGCCACCTGTAATCTCAGCTACTTGGGAGGCTGAGGCAGAAGAATTGCTTGAACCCAGGGTGCAGAGGCTGCAGTGAACCGAGATTGCGCCTAAGTAACAATAACTTGGGTGACAAGAGGGAAACTCTGTCACAAAAAAAAAAAAAAGAAAAGAAAAGAAAGGGGAGGGGAAGGAAGGAGGAGGGGAGGAGAGGGGTGGGGAGGGAAGGGAAGGGAGGAGAAAGATAAAGAGAGAGAGGAAGAATGAAATAAAGAAAGAGAGCAGGAAGGAAGGGAAGGGAGAGGAGAAAAAGAAAGCAAGAAAGAAGAAGGAAGGAAGGAGAGAAAGAAAGAGAGAGGAAGGAAGGAAAGGAAAGAGAGAGGGAGGGAAGAAAGAAAGAAAGAAAAAGAAAGAAAGAGGGAGGGAGGGAAGAAAGAAGAAGGAAGGAAGGGGAGAAAGAAAGAGATAGAAAAGAGAGAAAGAAGAAAGAAGAAAGAGAAAGGGAGGGAGGGAGGAAGGAAGGAAGGAAAAGAGAAAGAAAATAAAGAACTGCTAGGAAGAGCTAATTTTCTAAATGCTTTGGCATGTGTTACCGACACATGACAATGATAGATCAAATGTTGTAATTGGAATCCTATTTTCCCACTAGTTCTAGAAACTGGGCAGGTAAAGATTTCTGGCTTCTCCTTGATCTTCTAATGGACTGGACCTCATGTTAATTTGTTTGCCTTTCAGACTTACTGCATAGGAATTAGTCACCTGAAAACCAACACTTTAATACAAGAAATAGAGCTGCTATTTGAGAAACCTTTTGATGAATTGTTTTGCAAATTAGTTTTGCGATGTGAATAACCATCTTTTATTTTGAAACAGGGTCTCGCTCTGTCTCAAAATGAGTGAGAGTGCAGTGGCTGGAACGCAGTGGCTTGCTTTTGGCTCACTGCATCCTCCCACTCCCTGGCTCAAGGGATCCTCCCACCTCAGCCTCCCAAGTAACTGAGGCTATAGGTGTGCCCCACCACACCCAGCTAATTTTTGTATTTTTTATAGAGACAGAGTCTTGCTGTGTTGCCCGGCTGATCTGAAACTCCTGAACTCAAGCAGTCCACCTGCTTTGGCCTCCCAAAGTGCTAGGATTATAGGTGTGAGCTACTGCACCTACCCCCATCTTAATTTTTTTAAAGGAAGTTTTTAATTGTTTTCAAATGGACTTTTCTAATGCTGTTTAGACTAGTGATACCTTTTATGTGTCAGAAATCAAATGCAAAGCATGACTGACTTTTTTTTTTTTTCTCTCCAGAAACAAGGTCTCACTCTCTCACCCAGGCTGGAGTGCAAGTGGCATGATCTCGGCTCACTGCAACCTTCACCTTCTAGGCTCAAGGGATCCTCCCACCTCACCCTCCCAAGTAGTTGGGACTTCAGGCACATGCCACCACGCCCAGCTAATTTTTGTAATTGTTATTTTTTGCAGAGATGGGATCTTACTTTGTTGCCCAGACTGGCCTTGAATTCCTGGCCTCAAGCAATCCTCCTGACTCAGCCTCCCAAAGTGCTGGGATTACAGGCATGAGCCACTGTGTCTGGCCCGAACTCTTATATTAGCATCTTGTTCTTGGAAATATAGAAAGATTATACAAAACATTCAAACTATGTCTTGAAATCTCAGGTGTCTGACAGTAACCACTGGGATAAAGGCTAATCCCATCCCAACAAACCCCAACACATAATCCGGATTCCCGCTTGCATTACATGTGCTTTATTTTTATGTATGTATGTATGTATATATTTACTTTATTTTTTGAGACAGAGTTTCTCTCTGTCACCCAGGCTAGAGTGCAGTGGCACAATCCCAGCTCACTGCAACCTCTACCTCCCGGGTTCAAGTGATTCTCCTGCCTCAGCCTCCCAAGTAGCTGGGATTACAGGGGCACAACACCATGCCCGGCTAATTTTTGTATTTTTAGTAGAGACAAGGTTTCACCATGTTGGCCAAGCTGGTCATGAACTCCTGACCTCAGGTGATCAGCCTGCCTTGGCCTCCCAAAGTGCTGGAATTATAGGCATGAGCCACCACACCCGACCTGCATTGCATTTGCTTTAAATAAGCAAACCATCTGCTGAGATTTGGAGAGCCTTTAACCCGTACAAATATCTTTTGTTGTTAGGGCACTTATTATGAAAACATTTTAAAGATTCAGATATTATTTCATAGGTACTTTATCATTTTGAAATTTGACCTATACAAATGTTGTTTCCAATGAGATTTTAAAAAATAAAAACAGAACTGTAATCTCAGACAACAAGGAGGCTGAGACAGGAGGATCGCTTGAGCCCATAAGTTTGAGACCAGCCTGGGGAGCAAAGCAATACCCCCATTTCCACAAAAAATTAAAACTTAGCTGGCCATGGTGGCATGCAACTGCAGTCTCACCTACTCAGGAAGCTGAGGGACAAGGATTGCCTGAGCCCAGTAGTTTGAGGCTGCAGTGAGCTATGGTGGCACCACTGCACTCCAGCCTGAGCAACAGAGGGAGACCCTGTTTCTAAAAATAAACAGAGCTCTCTCCATGGCAAAGCAAGGCACAGCTACAGACCCTTTCTCTCTCTCAAAGAAAAGGCCAAACTCAGCCAGGGTCATGCTCTAATTCTGGGCAGTCAAGGCTTTACCTGTAGGTGGTGGTTACTACCCTGGCCCTGAGAGTGGGAGAAACTGCCTGGCTCCCAGTGAAATGGCCCTTTCCTGTCCGCCTTTTCCCTGTGAGGGTTCATAGCATCTCCTCATAGCATAGATTACTTACTATGTGAGGGAAATAGAGGGTCTGCCTGGGTATCACACAGTACTGTGTAACGCAGTAATGTAATTATCACTGTGTAATGCAGTTTTGCATGGAAAATTAGTTCAGGTTCCCAACAACAAACTGTTGAAATTCAGCCTGTTTTAGTTTGGAGCCTGTGAATGCAGCTTCCTCCTGATGTGCCTCACTTAAATAAATGCTCTCCATACATAATGCCTTGTGTCATTAAGAGCATCAGTCTCCAACCAGACTTCCTGGAGTCAGACCTTGATTCCACCACTTTTTCCGAATGTACCTGGAGCAATTTATCTAATCTCTCTATGCCTCTGTCTTCTGATAGATAAAATGTGTGTAAGAGGCCGCATGCAGTGGCTCACCCCTGTAATCTTAGCACTTTGAGAGGCTGAGGCAGGCTGATCACCTGGGGTCAGGAGTTCGAGACCAACCTGGCCAACATGGTGAAACCTTGTCTCTGCTAAAAATACAAAAATTAGCCAGACATGGTGGTGCATGCCTGTAATCCTAGCTCCTCAGGAGGCTGAGGCAGGAGAATCAGTTGAACCCAGGAGGCAGAGGTTGCAGTGAGCCCAGATCACGCCACTGCACTCCAGCCTGGGCAACAGCGTGAGAATCCATCTCAAAAAAAAAAAAAAAAGGAGGGGGGATAAGAGTAATAATTTTGGGGCCAGGCGCAGTGGCTCAAGCCTGTAATCCCAGCACTTTGGGAGGCCGAGACGGGCGGATCACGAGGTCAGGAGATCGAGACCATCCTGGCTAATACGGTGAAACCCCGTCTCTACTAAAAAATACAAAAAACTAGCCGGGCGTGGTGGCGGCGCCTGTAGTCCCAGCTACTCGGGAGGCTGAGGTAGGAGAATGGCGTAAACCCGGGAGGCGGAGCTTGCAGTGAGCTGAGATCCGGCCACTGCACTCCAGCCTGGGCGACAGAGCCAGACTCCGTCTCAAAAAAAAAAAAAGAGTAATAATTTTGGGTTGGGCACAGTGGCACCAACCTGTAATCCCAGCATTTTTGGAGGCCCAGGCAGGAGGATCACTTGAGGTCAGGAGTTTGAAACCAACCCAGGCAACATGGCAAAACCCCATTCTACAAAAATGTACAAAAATTAGCAGGGTGTGGTTCTGTGTACCTATAGCATAGACAGTCCCTGATTATACTGTAATAAGATAGTCAGGGACTATCTATACTATAATAAGGACTGTTCCATATCTTTATTCACAAGCCTTTTAGTCTTGGATGAACTACATAAATGGGCTGAAACTTAGTGTCCTGATTTGTAAAATAGTATGGACAGTTCCTGTCCATATGAGTGAGCCACTGCGCCTGGCCCCCTTTTTTATCTTCTATGTATATGTTTGTTTACAAAGTTGGGATTGTATTTTTTTACATATACTTTATTATTTTCACTTAGCATAATAACATGAACATTCTTGCACATAAAAGCCACACCTTTTATTCATGGATTTTCACACCTTTTACAATAAAAGAAGTTGATTTCAGGCCGGGCACAGTGGCTCACGCCTGTAATCCCAACACTTGCGGAGGCCAAGGCAGGCAGATCACCTGAGGTCAGCAGATCACCTGAAACCAGCCTGGCCAACATGGTGAAACTTCGTCTCTACTAAGAATACAAAAACTAGCCAGGCATGGCAGTGCACGCCTGTAGTGCCAGCTACTCGGGAGGCTGAGGCAGAAGAATTGCTTGAACCCAGGAAGCAGAGGTTGCAGTGAGCCAAGATGGTGCCGCTGTACTCCAGCCCAGGCGACAGAGCAAGCCTCTGTCTCAAAAAATGAAATAAAAGAAGTTGATTTTGGTAATAGTTTTTCTAAGAATGAAATAAAATAAAAGAAGTTGATTTCGGTAATAATTTTTCCTAGAAAAGGAAAATTTGGGTGAGGGGATATATTAATATATTCTCTGAATCTAATTTGATTCAAATTCTTTGTTTTTTCCTCCCATCTTGCACCTTCCAGAAAGTCCTATGAGTTTGAAGATTTACTGCAGTCTTCCTCTGAGAGCAGCAGGGTGGACTGGTACGCGCAGACTAAGCTGGGGCTGACACGTACTTTATCGGAGGAGAACGTCTATGAAGACATTCTAGGTAAGAGGCCACAGCGTCTGTGTGTGGGTCTGAATCTGTCTGGGAGAAAGGGGAGGGAGAATGGGGCTGGCTGCTGGAAACACACATGCAGACACTCGAAGACACCTGTGCACTCGGATGAGAGAGCAGGCAGGTGGGTGGGAGAGCGAGCCTCGCAGGATATGCGAGAGACTGTGGGGCTGGAGGGGGAAGACTGGCTGGTGATACGTGGCCAAGGAGGCAGTGTAGCAGCATGGCGTAGCAAGAAGCGTGGGGCCTAGAGTCTGAAGATCCAGAACCACATCTTGGCTCTGCTGCCTATTGGCCGCAGGACTTTGAGCGGGTGACTTCACGTCTCCGAATGTCAGTTCTCCCATCTGCCTAATGAGAATGAAGCTAGCTCCCTTGCAAGGTTAAGGACTGGAGAGAATGGTATGTCAACTCCCTCACTTGTGATAGATGCTCAGCCAACTGCAGGGATTACTGAATGAAAGAAAACACTACACACCAGAGCCTCCTTCAGAAACTGTCAGAGTGTGGCACTAACGGCATCAGAACACAGACTAAATGCATGTCTGTGATTTAAAAAGTAACTTGGGCTCCAAAGCTTCCTCTGAGATTTCAGAGCGGGTCTCAGATTCAGAGTTTGGTGAGTTCAGTCATCTTCAGGGAGGTTGATGGTTTTAGTCAAAGGCGAATCCAACTGCTTATGGGGGGTGAGGGCTGGGGGAAGAAACAAGCTGGTAAAAGGGAGAAACCCGTATGTGTGTGCCAGTGAGGGGCAGGTAGGGTGGATATACGCAGACATGCGGGCATGTAATCATCAATACTAGAAAAAACTTGCAAAAGGAGGAAATAGAACATTTGAGGAAGGGCAGATACTGAGCTAAGCAATTGGAATTGCATGTGTCCAGGCTGCTGGAGATGGGCTCCTGCCAAAGCAGCAGGATTCCCAGATCTGAAGCGGGAGAGAGATCTGGACTTCTCTTAGCAGTGGCTGCCTAAGAGGATGCTTCAGTTATAAGGAACAGAAAACTCAACTCAACTAGCTTTTCCTTCCTCCATTTATTTTCTTTCTTTCTTTTTTTGAGACAGGAGTCTCACTCTGTTGCCCAGGAGTGCAATGGCACAATCTCGACTCACTGCAGCCTCCGCCTCCTGGGTTCATGCGATTCTCCTGCCTCAGCCTCCCAAGTAGCTGGGATTACAGGCACCCACCACCACGCTTGGCTAATTTGTTTGTGTGTGTGTGTGTGTGTGTGTGTGTTTAGTAGAGACGAGGTTTTCCCATGTTGCCCAGGCTAGTCTCAAACTCCTAGGCTTAAGTGATCGACCCGCTTCAGCCTCCCCAAGTTCTGGGATTACAGGTGTAAGCCACCACACCCAGCCTCCTTCCTCTATTTCTTACCTCTCAGGTTAGCTTTATTCTCAGCAGGCTTCCCAGGATCCCCACAGTGGCTGCCACCAGCTTCCCGGAATTCATATCTTCCTGGTGGAGAGAAGAGCTTATATCCTGCCATTCCCACCAGAAATCCTGAGGTTCACCCTCATTAGACCAGCCGAGGTCCCTTGTTCACCTTTGGAGCCCAGGAAGGCCATGCAGTGATATCCCCTTAGGCTTAGAATATGAGCCCTTCCCTGAACTGATCACTGAGGCAGGGATTTGGGATACCTAGATTAGCTAAAGCATTGAAACTGAGAATGGAGTTAATCTCCCATGGCCACAGATGAAGAGATGGAGAGGTAACCTGGTGAAATCAGGGGCTGCTACCAAGAGGAGGGGCGCATGGATGGCAAACAGCAGGGACCGAGACAGGAGAGGCCAAGATGCTGACCTCAGTGTTTTGAAAAGGGAAATGTCCTCAGTGTTCCCAGATTCCTGACACATTGCCTTTAAACACAGATCCGCCAATGAAGGAGAACCCTTATGAGGACATCGAGTTACACGGTCGCTGCCTGGGAAAGAAGTGTGTCTTGAATTTTCCTGCTTCTCCCACCTCTTCCATCCCTGACACGCTCACCAAGGTATGAGTCCCCAGGGAGTGGTGGCAAGAGGGGCCGCAGCACAGTGACCTTGAGCACTCTGGCGTTCCGGCCGGCGCTGGAATTCCAGGCCACCCCCACTTGCCCTGCCAGGCTCCTGGATTTGTACATCGCTGGCTGACTGGTTTATCTGCCTCTAGTTCTCTTGGAGCCCCCCTGCTCAAAAAAGCTTCCTAAAATACCATTGAGCTTCTGGCTCAGAAACCTCCTCAAACAGGGTAAACAAAAGATGTACATCTGTCTCATACAACTGTTAAGAATGTCTTAACATAGAGCACACTCTAAGATACAAGATGGAAAGGCATGATGTAGAACAGTAGTTTTAAAGTATTTGTGGGTTGTTGTTGTTGTTGATTTAATTGAGTCAGGGTGTTGTTGCTCTGTCACCCAGGCTGGAGTGCGGTGGTACAATCACGGCTCACTGCAAGTGAACTCCCAGACTCAATAATCCTCCCAACTCAGCCTTCTAAGTACCCGGGTTTATAGGCACATGCCACCAGCCCAGCTGATTTTTGTATTTTTTGTAGAAACGGGGTTTCACCATGTTGGCCATGTTGATCTTGAACTCCTGGGCTCAAGTGATTGACCAGCCTTGGCCTCCCAAAGTGCTGGGATTACAGGCGTGAGCTACCACGTCCAGCCTGTGGGTTTCTTAATGAAAAAAATATACATATATGTAAACTCACACATGTCTGTATGTGGGTTTTTTAGTGAAAGAATATGCATATATAAAAATATGAAAGAATATACATATATGTAAACTCACACATGTATGTATAAGAATATATCCATCCCCAATATTGGAGGTGAAAAAAAAAATCTCTGTGTGGATGCCCAAGCATGAGGAACTGAGGACCTCAGAGGGGTTGTCCTGTCTGAATACCCGGCAGGGGGGGAAGGCTGACCTCCTTTTTACAGAATATCCTTTTGAACCTTTTGGAGTGACATACCGTATGCATATAGATAATGTAACCATATTCATGTAGATGGTAATTTCAACCTACTGCCTGCAGGGCTAGCATTTGTAACAGATATCTTGGCACCCATTACCCCTAATCTCCCATAGTTCCTACATACAAACGCCCCTTCCAGCCAGAGCCTACCAACTACCCCTCTGATGTAGGCCTGGGACATGCGCACTCTCTCTAAAGGGCCAGAGAGTAAATATTTTGGGCTGTGTGGGCCATGTGGTCTCTGTTGTAACTACTGAGAGTGGCCACTGTAGTGTGAGGCAGTCATAGACAATGTGTAAATAAATGAATGTGGCTGTATCTCAATCAACCTTTGTTGTTGTTGTTTTTTGTTTTTGTTTTTTGAGACAGAATCTTGCTCTGTCACCCAGACTGGAGTGCAGTGGCGCAGTCTCAGCTCAATGCAACCTCCACCTCCCGGGTTCAAGGGATTCTCCTGCCTCAGCCTTCCAAGTAGCTGGGACTACAGGCATGCGCCACCATGCCTGGCTAATTTTTGTACTTTTAGTAGAGACGGGGTTTCCATGTTGGCCAGGCTGGTCTCAAACTCCTGACCTCAAATTATCCGCCTGCCATAGCCTCCCAACGGGCTAGGATTACAGGCGTGAGCCACCGCACCTGACCTGGATGCTGAAATTTGAATTTTGTATAATTGTTACTTGTCATGAAATATTATTTATTTTTCCAACCATTTAAAAATGTAAAAGTTAATTCTTAAGTCATGGCTTGTACAAAAACAGGTGGTGGGCCAGATGTGGCCCACAGGCCAAAATTTGCCAACTCCTGTGCTAGGTCATTTTTACCTCTGCCTTTGGCTCTCACTGGGACCTCTCCCCATCCTCTGAGGCCTAGTTCAATCATGCGTCCTTTAAGAAGCTTCGCCAGCCATCCCAATCCCTGGGACTTCTTCCTCTCTGATTGTCTGTAACACTCAGTTAAATCATTTCATGTTTTGTTGTTGCTGTTTTGTTGTTGTTTGTTTGTTTGAGATGGAGTCTCACACTGTCGCCCAGGCTGGAGTGTAGTGGCATGATCTCGGCTCACTGCAAGTTCCGCCTCCCGGGTTCATGCCATTCTCCTGCCTCAGCCTCCCGAGTAACTGGGACTACAGGTGCCTGCCACGCCCAGCTAACTTTTTGTATTTTTTTTTTAGTAGAGATGGGGTTTCATCGTGTTAGCCAGGATGGTCTCAATCTCCTGACCTCGTGATCCGCCCACATCAGCCTCCCAAAGTACTGGGATTACAGGTGTGAACCACCGTGCCCAGCCTTAATATATCCTAAAAACATCTCCCCAACTAGATTATAAATTCCTCAAGGTCAAAAGGTATATATTTTAACCTAAGTTAAAATAAATAAATAAATAAATAAATAAATAAAAATGTATATATTCTATTTCTTTGGTTTTCCCGTAAGGCCTAACAGTTCTACAATATTTAGTAGAAGAAATTAAGGAAGGCCAAGTACCGGCTGCAAAGGTCAACTTAAATCTCATTGCAAGGCTCCATTTCCAGCCTAGGAAAAGCAGTGGTCTTCCTGTCCCTGCCCCACAGGGTCAGCATCGCTGGCAGGTGGGGCTGTCTCCACCTGAAGCCTGTCTTCTGTGCTTGATGGCCATAAAAGGATGCTGCCTGCCACCAGGCTTCTGGAAGAGGTGAGGGAACAACCTATCCCGAAGAATGGATCTTACAGACCCAGATAAATTGCTACAATACTTGCCTGTACCAGTTAACTGCCATTTCTCTTCCCATATGGAAAAGGGTGTCATCAAGAATAATCCATGGCAACTGACAATTAGCAAATATTTTCTGCTTGCCTTGGAAATGTGTTGTTAGTGTTTTCATTGCAATAGGGATGTCTTCAACATTTAGGAAATCCTTCATTTCCCATGGCAGAGAAGCCTGACTTAGAATAAGAAAGCAAGCTGTCACACCTGGTCTGTCCCCTTTGGGTCCTACCTGGCTCCCCACTTCATGCGGGGAGTGAACTGCCTCACCCCTCAGGAACAATGAAAAACATCTGCCCAGGCCAAGCACAGTGGCTCACGCCTGTAATCCTAGCACTTTGGGAGGCCGAGGCTGGTGGATCACCTGAGGTCAGAAGTTTGAGACCAGCCTGGCCAATATGGTGAAACCCTATCTCTACTAAAAACACAAAAATTAGTGAAGTGTGGTGGCGGGTGCCTATAATCCCAGTTGCTCGGGAGCAGAGGCAGAAGAATCGCTTGAACCTAGGGGGCAGAGGTTGCCGTGAGCCAAGATCACGCCACTTCACTCCAGCCTGGGTAAAAGAGTGAAACTCCGTCTCAAAAAAAAAAAACATCTACCCCAAGGTAGCTTTGCATTCAGAGCAGAGCACTCCTGCCTGATACCAGGAAATAAAGGCTTACCAACCCTTTTCTTCCTGTCCCTGCTGGGCTAGAGAAAACCTAAAGCCTCTACCACCAAAGCAGCTGAGCCCAGTAAGTGAGAATGTCAACAAGAACTTAACGTCCAGCTGTGTCTGTATCTGTAGCTGTAGCTGTCCTGGAGAAAGAGAATCCAGTTGTCCAGAGCATGTGTCTGATTGCCACAGATCCTTGCAAGCCCTCAGCAGGACACCGTGTCCATGCTCATTATTCTGCTCATCCACATCTGGGTGTCGGCTGTGTGCCCTGCTCTAGGGGACAGCTGGAGACTTCACCACTTCCTCCATTAGCTCATCAAATATTCATGGAGCATCTGCCGCATCTGGGCGGCATCTGGGACCTCAGAGCTTGCAGGAGCAGTCCCTCCATGAGACCTCCCCTACGAGCCGCGGAGAGATCCTCAGCCGCCTTTGGGATGTTCATTTTATTAGGCCATGGCTAGTTATTTGAGTCACTAGAATTTCCATTTGAGAGGAAAGGGCCTGTTGGATAGGCGCTCCTCAGAAAGGACCAAGCGTGCAGCTGGGGGCAGATGCTGCTGCTACTAAACACAAACTGCAAGCTCCTGAAAGGGACTGTTTTCTTGCTACGCATCACCCACCATTTCTTTTCTTTTCAGACAAAATCTTGCTCTGTCGCCCAGGCTGGAGTGCAGTGGCTCGATCTCGGCTCACTGCAACCTCCACCTCCCAAGTTCAAGTGATTCTCGTGCCCCACCCTCTGAGTAGCTGGGATTACAGGCACAGGTCACCATGCCAGCTAATTTTTTGTATTTTTAGTAAAGACAGGGTTTCACCACGTTGGCCAGGCTGCTTTCGAACACCTGACTTCAAGTGATGCGCCTGCCTCAGCCTCCCAAAGTGCTGGAATTACAGGCATGAGCCACCGCACCTGGCCTATACTTTTCAATATATGTTCTTTTTAAAAATAACAAGCTGGGTGGCCGGGCACAGTGGCTCACGCCTGTAATCCCAGCCTTTGGGAGGCCAAGGCGGGCAGCTCACCTGAGGTCAGGAGTTTGAGATCAGCCTGGCCAACATGGTGAAACCCCATCTCTACCAAAAATGCAAAAATTAGCCAGGTGTAGCAACACGCTCCTGTATTCCCAGCTACTTGGGAGGCCGAGGCAGGAGAATCGCTTGAACCTGGGAGGCGGAGGTTTCAGTGAGCTGAGATCACGCCACTGCACTCCAGCCTGGGTGACAGAATGAGACTCCATCTCAAAATTAAATAAAAAGTAATAATAGTGAAATAACAGGCTGGGTGCAGTGGTCCATGCCTATAATCCTAGCACTTTGGGAAGCCAAGGTTGGGGGATTGCTTGAGGCCAGGCATTCAAGACCAGCCTGGTCAACATAGTAAGACCCCATCTCTACAAAAAATTTAAAAATTAGACAGGCATGGTGGTGTGTGCCTGTAGTCGTAACTACTCAGGAGGCTGACATGGGAGATTCACTTGAACCCAGGAGTCCAACGCTGCAGTGAGCTATTTTTGTGCCACAGCTCTCCAGAGTGACAGCCTGTCTCCAAAAATAAGTAAATACATACATACATGCCTTTCTTTCTTTTTTTTTTTCTGAAAACATTGTAATTATAAAACTTTTTCTGGTTACATGATACGGAATAAGTGTTTCAATTACTGAAAAGTTTAATGAAGAAAATAAAACTCGTCCACAATTGGGGAATTCTACTTTTCTTTATGCCTCTATTTCCTAGTATTTCTGTAATAGATTTACAATTTTTTTTGAGATGGAGTTTCCCTCTTGTTGCCCAGGCTGGAGGGCAGTGGCGTGAGCTCAGCTCACTGCAACCTCTGTCTCAGTTTCCCAAGTAGCTGGCACTACGGGCGTCCACCACCACGCCCAGCTAATTTTTTTTGTATTTTTAGTAGAGACGAGGTTTCATCATTTTGGCCAGGCTGGTCTTGAACTCCTGACCTCAGGTGATCCACCCACCTTTGCCTCCCAAATGCTTGGATTACAGGCGTGAGCCACCTCGCCTGGCCCAGATTGGCATCTTGTGTATGTGTATTTATGTGTGTGTATTTTAAAGATCTTTTTAAAACACACATGTAACCCCGACACCCACTGCTGACACTTCGGTTTATTTCCTCTCTGATTCTCTCACACACACTGTGTGTGGTGTGCATCCATGTGTTTGTGTGCATGTAAGTATACATTTTTTAAAAAGATCTGTGATCTTGGGAGGCCGAGGCGGGCGGATCAACTGAGGTCAGAAGTTTGTAACCAGCCTGGCAAACATGTTGAAAATACAAAAATTAGTCGGGCGCAATGGTATGCACCTGTAATCCCAGCTCCTTAGGAGGCTGAGACAGGAGAATCGCTTGAATCTGGGAGGCGGAGGTTGCAGTGAGCCAAGATCGCACCATTGCACTGCAGCCTGGGTGACAGAGCGAGACTCCGTCTCAAAAAAAAAAAAATTTGTGATTATATTGTATATGTAGTTTTGATGCTTTTTTATATTGATCATTAGTATTTTCCCATGTCATCAATTTCTTTTTTATTTTTATTTTTATTATTTTGAGACAGTCTCTCTCTGTTGCCAGTCTGGAGTGCAGTGGCATGATCGCGGCTCACTGCAACCTCCACCTCCTGGGTTCAAGCGATTCTCCTGCCTCAGCCTCTTGAGTAGCTGAGACTAAGGCACGCGCCACCGTGCCCAGCTAATTTTTGTATTTTTAGTAGAGATAGGGTTTCACCATGTTGGCCATATGGTCTTGATCTCTTGACCTTTGATCTGCCCACCGTGGCCTCCCAAAGTGCTGGAATTACAGGCATGAGCCACCAGGCCAGGCCATGAGCCACCACACCTAGCCTAATTTATTTTTAAAAACAGTTTTTATTGCCTGCACAGTATTCCATTATCTTAATAGAATGTTATTAGTCCCCATTGTTAGAATGCCCTTGTCTGCCTTTATATTTTTATTTTGTTTTATGAGATAAAGTCTTACTCTGTTGCCCAGGCTAGAGTGCAGTGGCATGATCTCAGCTCACTGCAACCTCTGCCTCCTGGGTTCAAGCGATTCTCCTGTCTCAGCCTCCTGAGTAACCCAGGTGCCTGCCACCACACCCGGCTAATTTTTGTATTTTTAGTAGAGATGGGGTTTCGCTACGTTGGTCAGGCTGGTCTCGAACTCCTAACCTCAAGTGATCCGCCTGCCTCAGCCTCCCAAAGTGCTGAGATTACAGGTGTGAGCCACTGCACCCGGCTCTTGTATGCCTTTCTCTGTATATATATTTAGGGAAGTGTCTCTTCTTTCATATAAGAATGTGTATACCTACAGGCATGTATGAGCAGATATGTATGTTTGTGTGAATGACAGACAGCACAGGAGGTCTCCTAAGAGTAAGAATGATGTTGACATGGGTGAGGGGGATGGGGATAGTTTATATCAAGGACCCCTGTAGTCTCCCACAGGCAGAGTCTCCTGAGGCAGTAAAGACAGGGGCAGTAGAGGACTGGAAGGAATTGAGCCATCAGCCACCATTCACAGACAAGAAGGGTTAATGAACCTGGGCTCGAGTCCAGCTCCGGCCTCTCTGATGGGGCACACAGCTTCCTTGCCACTGTGCGCCCCAACCCGACTAGGATGTCCCCTGGCCACTCTCCTGAAATAACTGAAGAGGCTTCAGCAGGGATGTCAGACCTCAGACCATGAGGGTTCTTGTCTCTTTTCCCTTTTGGACACTACAGATCTTTTGCTGTGCCCATCGTGAGTCGGAGATCTATACAATCAGGGGTGTCTGCGAGCCTCTCAGCAGAGCTAAGCCCCTGAGGTTACTCCAGAGAGACACAATGGGATTGGGTGCCATACATGTTGGTGTAAGTTCCTCTGATCAAAAGCTAGAATCTTCTGTGGACCACAGTCTGACACATCATTCTTGGGACCCTAGAGTGACTTTCCTTTTATACTGTAATTCTGGGTGTAACAAACAACTGCTGGTACCCTGACATTATGAATAAAGTTCTATGGGAACACAGCCAGGCTCATTCATTCACATATTATCTATAGCTGCTTTTATACTACAAGGGCACAGTTTAGTAGTTGCAGCAGAGAGGATATGGCCCACAAAGCTTTAAGTACAATCTGGCTTTTAAGAAAAGGTGTGCTGGCCAGGCCTGGTGGCTCACGCCTATAATCCCAGCACTTTGAGAGGCCACAGTGGGCGGATCACCTGAGGTCAGGAGTTCGAGACCAGCCTGGCCAACATGGCAAAATCCCGTCTCTACTAAAAATACAAAAATTAGCCAGGCGTGATGGCACTCACCTGTAATCCAGCTACTTGGGAGACTGAGGCAGGAGAATCACTTGAAACTGGGATGTGGAGGTTGCAGTTAGCCGAGATTGCACCACTGCACTCCAGCAACAGAGTGAGACTCCATCTCAAAGGAAAAAAAAAAAAAGTTTTCTGATCCCTAAGTCCAAGATTCACATCCTCACTTTCAAAGGCCTTCAGTAGACAATTAGATGTCTTCATTGCTGTATCATCCCTTCCATCTGTTTCACTGCACTTACTCTAAACCTTGAAGACTCTTTGGATCTAATTTACTCTCCCTCCCACTGTTCTCAGATTGTGCTGTGTCATTGCTAATACTCTCCACCACAGCTAAGTCTTCCCATTCTAGCAAATAAATAACTACTGAAATCCCACCCCATCACGAAAGCTCCCTGAACATTTGGTGGCTTATTTGGGGGTGCTGTGGGACACATCAGGATCCCCGTTCTCCAGCAGGGTGACCACTCTAGAGATGCAACCCACACATTCTTCAGAAAGCTGTGTGCTGTGTTTCCATTCCGTCTCTGGTTTCTTTCTCCTCTGACCTTTTCACAGGTCAGATCTTTGAATGAACACCATCACAGTCTACATCTCTAACAAAAGCAGATACCTGCGTTTTCCCAACAATTTGATAGGAGATTCTAGTGCAATGATAGGATCATTTCCTTGGATTCTACCGTAGATGGAATTTGTAGCCTCCAAGAAGGCTTGCCCCGCTTCCTTCTTTTTGTGCTGGTAGGATTGAGATGCTCATGGTGCCTAATCCAGTCAGCTCTTCCTCTGCTGAAAGTTTATGGTACTACACAATTTATTGCTCCTTGGAGACCTGTGATAAAACATTGGAGCTGGCCGCTTAGGAAACTAGGAGTCTTTATTTTTGGAAATCTTTACAAAGAAAAGATTCTGAAGTTATTGCTACTGACTATTTGGAACTAAACAAATAGTGAATGGAGAAATCAATGTAGCAAAATATGCCTGTTCTATGCAAGTTTAAGACAGGATACATGTGGCCTCATAAGTTGATAAAGAAAAGCTCATTCATTAAATAGAATAGGAATAAGTTATTTTGGGGAAAAAATTATTTAGATGAACATATCACAAAATAAATTACTGATGGAATAATAAATAAAATACGTTTGAAACAAACCAAGAAAATCCGGAAGAAAATGGAATTGAGTATTTATTAAACCTCTAAAAGGAGATAGTTTTTTAGGCAAAGAAAGAAGAGATTAAATGAATTACAAAAGAAAAGGTTAACACATTTTCATATAAAAAGTTATTATAACTAAAATAAAACTACAAATAAACCACATGGGAAAAGCACACTTACAGCAAACCTGACAAATAGTTAATATCTGTTCTATGTAGAGCTCATTGAAAATAGTAAAAACGTTAGAATCCTAAAAGATAAACAAAGAACATAAAAAATATACTAAAGAAAAATACACTTGGTATATTGAAGTATGAAAAAATGTCAATGTTGTAAAAAAATTATATATGTATATCTCTGAAAGAACTTTCCATATCAGTACATTAAGGTTTTTTTTTTGTTTTTTTTTTTGAGACGGAGTCTTGCTCTGTTGTCTAGGCTGGGGTGCGGTGGCATGATCTCGGCTCACTGCAACCTCTTTCTCCTGGCTTCAAGCAATTCTCCTGTCTCAGCCTCCCGAGTAGCTGAGAGTACAGGTGCACACCACCATGCCAGGCTAATTTTTGCATTTTCGGTAGAGACGGGGGTTTCACCATATTGGTCAGGCTGGTCTCGAACTCCTGACCTCAGGTGATCCACCCACCTTGGCCTCCCAAAGTACTGGCATTACAGGTGTGAGCCACCATGCCTGACAAGTACATTAAGATTTTTTAAATAATTGCATAGCATCCCGCTATGTGGGTTTATCATAATTTGTTTGACCAGCCTCTATTGATGGATATCTAGGTTATTTCCAGTATTTTGTGATTACAAACCATGTCGCAATGTACAGTATCCTTTGCACAATATGTTTCCTTGTAAAAAATAACATTGCACAAATAAGAGTATATCAGCAGATAAATTCCTAGCAGTGGAATTGCGGGGTCTGAAGCTATATGCATCATAATTTTGCTAGCTCATGTAGACTGCCCTCCGTAGCCCTGTGCCAAGTGATACTCCCGCCAAGCCTGTATGACAGTGTGGGAGCGACTTTTCTCTCTCACTTTCACCAACAGAGTGAGCTATCAAATTTTCTTATCTCTGAGCAAAAAAAATGTTTCTTTAATGGAGTTTTAATTTTCCTTTCTCTTGGGAGTGAAACTAAGAATCTTGTTTTTTTTTTTTTTTGAGATGGAGTCTCGCTCTGTTGCCCAGGCTGGAGTGCAGTGGTGCGATCTTGGCTCACTGAAAGCTCCACCTCCCGGGTTCATGCCATTCTCCTGCCTCAGCCTCCCGAGTAGCTGGGACTACAGGCGTCTGCCATCACACCCGCTAATTTTTTTTTTTTTTTTTTTTTTTTGTATTTTTAGTAGAGACGGGGTTTCACCATGTTAGCCAGGATGGTCTCAATCTCCTGACCTCGTGAACTGCCTGCCTTGGCCTCCCAAAGTGCTGGGATTATAGGCATGAGCCACCATGCCCGGCCGCTAAGAATTTTTTTATGTATCTAAGAATCATTGTATTTCTTTTTCTCTAAATTTTCCATTATTGCCTGTTTTTCTTTTCAGTCGTTAGTCTTTTTCTCATTAATTTGTAGTGCATTTTAGGAAAATGAGTTAATTCTGTGGGTTATTTTCTATGGGTTCTAAATTTTTTTAGCAAGTGTTTTGTTTGCCTTTTGACTTTGTTTTTTGTTTTGTTTTGAGACAGTCTCACTCCATCACCCAGGCTGGAGTGCAGTGGTGTGATCTCAGCTCACTGCAACCTCCACCTCCCAGGTTCAGGTGATTCTCCTGCCTCAGCCTCCCAAGTAGCTGGGATTACAGGTGTGGGCCACCACACCCAGCTAAATTTGTATGTTTAGTAGAGACAGGGCTTCACCATGTTGGCCAGGCTGGTCTCAAACTGCTGACCTCAAGTGATCCTCCTCGGCCTCCCAAAGTGCTGGGATTATGGTGTGAAGCAACCGCACCTGGCCAGCCTTTTGACTTTGAAGAGGCCTGTTTTAGAAATAAGATATTGAGGCCCAAAGAAACACAATTCCGGCCGGGTGTGGTGGCTCATGCCTGTAATCCCAGCACTTTGGGAGGCCAAGGCGGGCAGATCACGAGGTCAGCAGATCAAGACCATCCTGGCAAATATGTTGAAACCCCGTCTCAACCAAAAATACAAAAAATTAGCCAGGTGCTGTGGCAGGCGCCTGTAGTCCTAGCTACAGGTGGCTGAGGCAGGAGAATGGCATGAACCCGGGAGGCGGAGCTTGCAATGAGCCGAGATCGCGCCACTGCACTCCGGCCTGGGCGACAATGCGAGACTCCGTCCGTCTCAAAAAAAAAAAAAAAAAAGAAAAGAAAAGAAAAGAAAAAAAGAAACACAATCCCTTGTATAAAAGGCACGCAGCAATCCTGCAGCAAGGCCAAAGTGAGGCTTAGGCCCTGTAACTCCCAGTCCTTGTGTCTTGGGTTGTCAGAAGGCCTCAGCTGTAACGTCTAGGGATTGAGGCAGGTGACCTTGCACTTGTCCAAGAAGAGAAACGGCTCACGCCTGTCATCCTAGCACTTTGGGAGGCTGAGGCGGGTGGATTGCCTGAGCTTAGGAGTTCGAGACCAGTCTGGGCAACACAGTGAAACCCCGTCTCTGCTAAAATACAAAAACGTAGCCGGGCGTGGCGGCGTGTGCTTGTAGTCCCAGCTACTCGAGGGGCTCAAGGGGGAGAATTGCTTGAACCTGGGAAGTGGAGGTTGCAGTGAGCTGAGATCGCGCCACTGCACTCCAGCCCAGGTGACAGAGTAAGACTCCTTCTCAAAAAAAAGAGAAACTGGATTAGATTTACATCGCTCATCACACACATTTTTGGTAACTGGATGATACGTGTTCATTGAACACTTACTGGCATAACCAAACTCCACCTACCCTGGGAAGGTGTAGAGGAACTAGACCAGTTCCTCTTCTCAATTTCATTGTCTTGTCCCTGGCACCACCAGTTATCCACTGGTTAGTCTCGTTTGAATTCATTTACTCTTCTTTTCTCCTTTTCCCTCATAGCAGTCATTGTCCAAACCTGCTTTTTTCCGACAAAATTCAGAGAGGAGGAACTTCAAACTGCTGGACACTAGGAAGCTGAGTCGGGATGGAACTGGGTCCCCTTCCAAAATCAGCCCCCCCTCCACTCCCAGCAGCCCTGACGACACTTTCTTTAACCTTGGAGACCCACAGAACGGCAGGAAGAAGAGAAAGATACCTAAGGTAATGGTGGCAACAAGCTTCATGCTCAGATGTGCATGACCCTTTCTCTGTGAAAGAAGACTGCAGAGGGGTCTGGGTGGGGAATACATCACTGGCCCCTCTCCCACCTGTGTTGCTGCAGGCCAGGGGGACACAGTGAAGCCAGCAGGCTGGAATATCTGGACCTTCATCCTGATCATTTTTGTGGTCCTGTGGTCTTCCTCTTAGCCACTCTTCTCCCAATCTCAGCTGCTTGTCTGATCCCAGACAAGGTTTTAATGCCCATCCTCAAAAAGCCACAGCTCCTTCCTTCATCGCCACAAAAAAACAGAACTCCATCCATCATGCTCTGACCTGAGACTTGGTCTACACCCGCTGCAGAGGCAGGTCCCAGTCTGTGTTCTGAGACAGCCCTTGTCAACAATCCTCTTGTGGCTCTTTGCAGCCAAAAAGGTAAAATATTCCCAGGGGCTTGGATATATACATCTTTATGCATCTGTTGTTGGTTACATTTCCTTTTGCTCAGTTTCAGTGCTGCAGTTTGGTCTCTCTTCATTGACCAGTTTGGTACTGTAGGGTAGGCAAAATTTCTCCTCTACCCTCTTAGGGTCTCCAGCTGAGCCTTAGATTTAAACTGACGTAAGACAATTAACAGGAAAAATGCATACTCATTTTATTTACAAGTACGTGGGAGCCCTCAAAAGAAAAATGTAAGACCCAAAGAAGTGACTGGATCTATGTGTTTATATACTAGGCTGAACAAAGAGCGGCAATTGTGGAAAAGTAACCAGGAAGATAGGGGTTAAACAAGATTTGTCTGATTAGATTTATCTTGGCCTCAACTCGCCATCACTGGTGATAATGTGTCTTTCCTCCTGTTATAAGGAGGGCCTCTTTTATGTGGAGTTTCATCTCCTGTTTTAAGAAGAAAAGGGAAGGTCAGAGCGACCTTCGTGCACCTTCTGTTTTTCAAGTGTCTTTAGTTAAAAATAATCAATATGCCAAAGTGGCATATTTTGGGGAGCTATGTCCTGAACTCCTTCAAGATCAACTTTTTTTTTTTTTTTTTTTAGATGGAGTCTCACTCTGTTGCCCAAGCTGGAGTACAGTGGTGTGATCTCGGCTTACTGCAACCTCCACCTCCCAGGTTCCAGCCATTCTCCTGCCTCAGCCTCCTGAGTAGCTGGGACTACAGCCACCATGCCCAGCTATTTTTTGTATTATTAGTAGAGATGGAGTTTCACCATATTGACGAGGCTGGTCTCGAACTCCTGATGGTGTGATCCGCCCACCTCAGCCTCCCAAAGTGCTGAGATTACAGGCGTGAGCCACTGTGCCCAGCCAAGATCAGCTTCTTACAGGAACCTGTAGAGCAGGGATTCTTAATTTCAGAGTTCATGGATGGGCTTTAGGGGGTCATGAAATCCATAAAAATGTAAAACTTTATGCAGATAAGTTTCCATGTGGGACATTGTCCGTAGCTTTCATGGGATTTCTCTGAGTAACTCATCAACCTGAAAGAAAGTCAAGGGAGGCCGGATGCAGTGGCTTACACCTGTAATCCCAGCAGTTTGGGAGGCCAAGATAGGAGGACCACTTGAGCCCAGGCATTCAAGACCAGCCTAGACAACATGGTGGAACCCCATCTCTACAAAAAATTTTAAAAGTAGCCAGGCATGGTGGTGTGCACTTATAGTCCTAGCTACTTGCGAGGCTGAGTTGAGAGAGAATCACTTGAGCCCAGGAGTTAGAGGCTGTGGTGAGCTATGATCGCGCCACTGCACTCCAGCCTAGGTGACAGAGCGAGATGTTGCCTCTAAAAAAAAAAAAGAGAGAGAGAAAGAGAAAGAGATGGTTCTGCTGAAGTCCACCTAGGGATATTGCCTTTAAGTAGTGGTGCCTGTTGAGTGACTCACTTTGTCAGCACTAGGAGAGGTTATGAAAGGACCTGGCAAGTCTGAGGACAGCTAAGAAATTTCATCCTAGAACCGAGAAAGTTAGAGTGTTGGAGGTATCTCACGTAAGTGGAATCACACAGTATCGTCCTTTTGTGAATGACATTTCACTTCGCTTAGTGTCTTCAAGGTTTAAGCACGTGTCAGCATTTTCTTCTTTTTTAAGACTAAATGGGCCGGGCGCGGTGGCTCAAGCCTGTAATCCCAGCACTTTGGGAGGCCGAGGTGGACGGATCACAAGGTCAGGAGATCGAGACCATCCTGGCTAACACGGTGAAACGCCGTCTCTACTAAAAATACGAAAAAATTAGCCGGGCATGGCGGCGTGGGCCTGTAGTCCCAGCTGCTGGGGAGGCTAAGGCTGGAGAATGGTGTGAACCCGGGAGGCGGAGCTTGCAGTGAGCCGAGATCGCATTACTGCACTCCAGCCTGGGAGACAGAGCAAGACTCTGTCTCAAAACAAAAAAAAGACTAAATGATATTCCATCATATGTATATACCACATTTTGTATATCCATCTATCTGTCCATGGACACTTGGCTGTTAGAAATTTGGAGTGTTTCAACAGAAGTGAAACACTCCAACCCCTTCATTTTTCCAATGAGGACATTTGACCCCACAGAGGTCAACTAAATGGCCCTGAGACACCCAACCAGCCAGAGGCAAAGAGGGCCAGACAATTTCTAAATATCGAAAATAAGAATTAAAATATTCAAGCCAACACAGTGGCTCATGCCTGTAATCCCAACACTTTGGGAGGCTGAGGTGGGCAGATCACTTGAGGTCAGAAGTTCAAGACTAGCCTGGCCAACATGGTGAAACCCTGTCTCTACTAAAAATACAAAAAAAAAAAAAAAATCAGCTGGGCGTGGTGGCACACACCTATAATCCCAGCTTCTCGGGAGGCTGAGGCATGAGAATCACTTGAAACCGGGAGTCGGAGATTGCAGTAAGCCAAGATCACGCCACTGCACTCCAGCCTGGGTGACAAAGCAAGACTCTGTCTCAAAATAAATAGATAAATAAAATATTCATAGAACATGGAAATTGGTTACCATCCTATATTTTTGTTTACTGACATACAGATAAAAGTGTTATCTAACATTTAACATACAGCTACGAGATAATAAGATTAATTTTGTAAGCACACAGAACAACTAATTTTAGAGTTCCTCCACGTGTGGGATTCTAAATCACATGTGGCATGAATGTGTGCTCTTTGATAGCAAGCCCCGGGGGACCCAGCAAAGCAAAATATATAAATTCGCACTCACCAGCTTCTCACGCAAGAAAGGGGAAAACAAATACGTAGGAAACACCAAACTCTTTTGATCTGAAACATGAAAAACATTTTCCATGGAAGCAGGTCTCCTTTCAAATGCATCAGATAACTAGGCCGGCCTGGGAGGTGAGGAGGGGCAGGGCACAGGGCGTCTGGCAGTGGTGATGGGGGAGACCATTTAGGCTGAGTGGCCTGCTTGGAGGCTTGGAATGTGTCCCACACCAGGGTATCCATGTGCACTTGCACACTGCATGTGTGTGTCCTGTGAACACATGGAGGGTGCATGACATCTGGGGTGCGTGTCCCTCTACAGATGGGGCTGCTCGCGCGGGTGCATGGTGCCGCTCCCCGAAGTCCCAAGCTAGGGCTCGGGAGCTGTTCTAATCGCAGTTCCCACCCCACTCAGGGCTGCTCTGACATTCTTTGGAATGGTTCCCACGAAGGGAGCCCTGCCTGGGAACCTTTTTTTTTTTTTCTGTCTCTTCCTTTTCTTGTTTTGTTTTGGGAGGAAAAGCTCCTTCCCAAGCTGCTGTGACATCAAAGCCTCAGAGGGAAAGCAGTCACCACACTGTGAGCAATGGGCTGTCCCCCCATCCAGACAACAGACGCCCACAGGGCAGTAGGGCTGGCAGCCTCCTTTAGTTTCCTTGACAGTCACATTCCTGTGTGGTAGAAAAAAAATGACTGGGCTGGGTGTGGTGGCTCACGCCTGTAATCCCAGCACTTTGGGAGGCCGAGGTGGGTGGATCACCTGAGGTCAGGAGTTCAAGACCAGCCTGGCCAACATGGCAAAACCCCATCTCTACTAAAAATACAAAAATTAGCTGGGCATAGTGGTGGGTACTTGTCATCCCAGCTACTCAGGAGGCTGAAGCAGGAGAATCTCTTGAACCCAGAAGTTAGAGACTGCAGCGAGCTGAGATCGGCACCATTGCACCCCAGTCTGGTCAACAAGAGCGAAACTGTCTCAAAAATAAATAAATAAATAAATAATTGAAAGACACCCATGAGCCCATAGGAAGTTTCTCCCACTCCCCCTGGCCCTGGCCCTCCATCGTCGTAGGAGAGGGGCAGTGAGGGAAGCCCAGCCGCCACAGAGAGCGTGCTGCTAACACTGGCTGTTCTTCTCCTGGTGTCTGGCAGCTGGTGTTGCGAATCAACGCCATTTATGAGGTCCGGAGAGGAAAGAAACGGGTGAAGAGGCTGTCCCAGTCAATGGAGAGCAACTCAGGAAAAGGTAGAACCCCCACCACCACCAGCCCTCTCCCGCAAGAATCGGAAAAGAGATTCTTTCCAGAAGTGGCTTCCTGTTTTTTCTGGTTGGCTCACCAAGGAGGAGAATAAGCTGATGCTTTGTAAATGTCCTGCACTGTCTTTGGGACAATGGTGGGGCTGGGAGCTCAGCCTGGGCGACATATCCCCTGCCTCCCCATCCTTGTCCTCATCCTTGTCCTCGCCCACCACCAAGTCAGCCCAGCACTACAGGCCCTGGTGTGACTATGGGAGCAACCTTCGTTGCTTAACCTCCACAAAAGGGACCAGGACCTTCTGCTGTACTATCTGATATAGGTACAACCTAGTACCATCTGAACTAGAACCAAATTAATTTGGCAGTACATTGAGTTGGACGAGATGTGGTTTGTGCAATACATTGAGAGACAGCAAGAGGCTGGGCACAGTGGCTCAAGCCTGTAATCCCAGCTCTTTGGGAGGCTGAGACAGGCGGATCACCTGAGGTCAGAAGTTCGAGACCAGCCTGGCCAACATGGCGAAACCTGTCTCTACTAAAAAATAGAAAAATTAGTGAGGCATGGTGGCGTACACCTGTAATCCCAGCTACTCAGGAGGCTGAGGCAGGAGAATCACTGGAACCTGAAAGGTGGAGGTTGCAGTGAGCCAAGATTGTGCCACTGCGCTCCAACCTGGGTGACAGAGTGAGACTCCGCCTCAAAAAAAAAAAAAGACAACAGAACACCCCCTCTGAATTAGAACGTTTGATCTGTGCTACCACACAGAAAGAGTTTCCTACATGAGAAGAACTCACATTTGCAACTTTCTTCCTTGTTCTTTTCTTCTAGTGACAGATGAGAACAGTGAGTCTGACAGTGACACAGAGGAGAAGCTGAAAGGTGAGGAGAGCTGCTATTGTGCAGGATGCAGGCAGGTGACTTGGAAGCTACAAAGGTGGCCCCTCCTCCTTAGTATGAGGGACAGAAGCGTCCTGCCCGAGCTTTCTTGGCAAAATGTGAACATCTTGGGAGACAGTGGGGCCACAGGGTGCTCCAGGGCCGGTCCGTCATGGGCATGATCAAAATGGCACTACAGTTGCTGAGAGCCAGGGAGCCTACAGTAACAGCGGCAACCTCTGCTCCCATGCCTCTCCTTATGTCCTGATGTTTTCCATGCTTAAAGGATTGACACTGCGGCCCTAAGGCTTCAGAGACCTGGAGCTTCTGCCCACTTCTGCTCAAATTACTGTGTGATCTGGAGGAAATCACTTAAGATCCAGGGCCTCTAGTTCCTCGTCTGTCTGATGAAGTTGTTGAAATAATTGGTCCCTGTGGGTCTAAAATTAGATAGTCTGGGCCTAGGCTTTAGTGAGTTTTCTGCAATTTTTCAGACCCCAGGGAGAAGCCAAAGAAAGCAAGTCCAGAGGCCAGGCGCGATGGCTCACGTCTGTAATCACAGCACTTTGGGAGGCCGAGGCAGGTGGATCACAAGGTCGGGGGTTCAAGACCAGCATGGCCAACATAGTGAAACCTTGTCACTACTAAAAATACAAAAAATTAGCCAGGCGTGGTGGCAGGTGCCTGTAATCTCAGATACTCGGGAGACTGAGGGAGGAGAATCGCTGGAACCCGGGAGGCAGAGGTTGCAGTGAGCCAAGATTGAGCCATTGCACTTCAGCCTGGGCAACAGAGCGAGACTCCATCTAAAAAAGAAAAAGAAAAAGAAGAAAACAGCAAGTCCAGGTTGCTGAACGAGATGACAGGGACCCGTCCACTCAGTGACCCTGCTGCATTCGCCTCAGACACCCAGCTGCTCCCAGACTCACCTCTAGAATGAAGCAAGGCCATTTCATTGCAGAGTCAGTGACAGAAGAGGAGGTGGACAGGAGTTCCTGAGTTAGTGGGATCTCTGCCAGTTGAGTCACAAGGGATGTTTATAAAGCTCCCAGCTCCAAAAGCCCTCTAGTCTGGATTCTGTCAAATCACACAAACCAAAAGACGAGGGAAATGGGTGAGGGGAGGAGTCACTGTCCCTACCTCATCAGACAGATGAAGGCAAGGACATCTTCAGCCTCTGCCCAGAGTCCAGACAGCAAAACCATGGCAGAGTAGAGCCACGATTCCAGGCTCCTGCACCCTGATTGATTTGGTAGCCAACTGAGTGTTGCTTCTCCCAGAACTTTGGCAGAGATCCCAAGTAAAGAGTTTCCTACTAATTTGTTAGACACAGAAGCACTTTGGGGATTAGAAAAAAGTACTTGAGCTGAGAATTACATAACCTATTGCAGCTCAGTACAGTTCCACTGGGCTCATGGTCATTTCAGGCTCTTTGCGCTCTCTCTCTCTCTCTCTCCCTCTCCCTCTCCCTCTCCCTCTCCCTCTCCCTCTCCCTCTTCCTCACCCAGCTCACAGCCAGCGCCTGGTCAACGTGAAGTCCCGCCTGAAGCAGGCGCCTCGGTACCCATCACTTGCCCGGGAGCTCATCGAGTACCAGGAGAGGCAGCTCTTCGAGTATTTTGTGGTTGTGTCTTTGCACAAGAAGCAGGCTGGGGCTGCCTACGTGCCAGAACTCACCCAACAGTTCCCTCTGAAGGTACAGGGTGGCCAGGTCCCTGTGGCCTGCCAGCGTTCTAACCATCACCTTGTTGGGACTCGTGAATTCAGGGAGGTGTGGGAGTCTGAGGACCACCTAGCAGCTAGAATCTTGAAAATGGATCCTAATTAGGGTATATCAGATGGGGAAAAAAAATGCTGCTGCTAGAGAATTTGGGAGGTCCCAGAAAGGAGAGATTCAGGGACTCAAAAAGTATGGCCAGACAAATACAAAAATTAGCCAGGCATGGTGGTACAGCCTGTAGTCCCAGCTACTCAGGCTGAGACAGGAGAATCACTTGAACCCAGGAGGTGGAGGTTGCAGTGAGCCGAGATCATGCCACTGCACACCAGCCTGGGCAACAGAGCGAAACTCTGTCTCAAAAAAAAAAAGGGTGGCCAGAAATGCTTTCTCATTTCCTGTGGTTCCTGTGCTGACCATGCCATCCTCTTTGCCCTTTCCTTCCATCTCTTTATTCAGACAGCCACATCTCTTCTTAACCTAGCCTAGAAGTCTCTTTCCCCTGAAGCCCCAAGTCTCCCTAAGCACCATCACGCTTGTGTCTGTGCTAAATGTCTGCTTTGCTTGTGTGCTGTGCATCTCTGTGTGTGTCCCTTCCTTTTGTTACAGGAAGGGAATCTCAATCCAGACCTCTAGAGAGGGTTCTTGGATCTCGCACAAGAAAGAATTCAGGGCGAGTTCAGCAGAGTAAAGTGAAAGCAAATTTATTAAGAAAGTAAAGGAGGCCAGATGCGGTAACTCACGCCTGTAATCCCAGTACTTTGGGAGGCCGAGGTGGGCGGATCACTTGAGGTCAGGAGTTGGAGACCAGCCTGGCCAACGTGGCGAAACCCCGTCTCTACTAAAAATACGAAAATTAGCTGGGTGTGGTGGCATGCACCTGTAATCCCAGCTACTCAGGAGGCTGAGGCTGGAGAGTCGCTTGAACCTAAGAGGCAGAGCTTGCAGTGAGCTGAGATTGCAAAAAGTAAAGGAACGAAAGAATGGCTACTCCATAGACAGAGTAGCCCTGAGGGCTGCTGGTTGCCCAATTTTGTGGCTATTTCTTGATTATCTGCTAAACAAGGGGTGGATTATTCATGCCTCCCTTTTTTAGATCATATAGGGTAATTTCCTGGCATTGCCATGGCATTCGTAAACTGTCATGGCGCTGGTGGGAGTGTAGCAGTGAGGACGACCAGAGGTCACTCTCATTACCACCTTGATTTTGGTGGGTTTTGGCTGACTTCTTTACTGCAACCTGTTTTATCAGCAAGATCTTTATGACCTGTATTTTGTGCCGACCTCCTATCTCATCCTGTGACTTAGAATGCTTTAACCATCTGGGAATGCAGCCCAGTAGGTTTCGGCCTCATTTTACCCAGTCCCTACTCAAAATGGAGTCACTGTGGCTCACACACCTCTGACACTTTTACGTCATGGACCATGGTCGTGTGGATTCAGCTTTACCGTATGTTAAATCATGGCACCTAAAATAAAATAAATAAAATAGCGCTTAATATAGCCTGAAGCAACATGGCCAATAATTTATAAATTATTCTTAGGCTTTGACATCAGTATTAAAGAGCTTCCACCATATTCTAATTCAGTTCAACCAGAATTTACTAAGAATATATTACATTCAAGCAATTTTCTGCTTGGCCTTAGGGGATTACAGTGATGAACAAAATGTGTCTCCTGTCCTCAAGGAATTTAAACTCTGCCAGGAGGACATAAAATAACCATCTCCCCCCACCCCCGGAAAAGCATGCAGAGATTCACCAGGTAGAATCTGATGGTCTCTGGACAGACTCATGCCTCAGGGTGGGCAGAAGGGAGGGAGCTTCTGTCCTTGCCCACTCAGGGCCTCCCTTTGCCACCACGACCCAGGCATAACCCCAGCATCTACCAAGGCCCAGATCCCGCTGTCCCCAGGCCTCCCCTCCTTTCCCAGGCCAGCCGTCCTTCCATCCTGCCCACTGTGCTGCAACACCACAATCAAGTCCTATTTTTGGAGTTCAGGATAGCAATTACATAAATCGAAGTAAACCATAGGCACTGGCCTTCCAAAGGTGACACTCACCTTCCTCTAGTTGTCACACCTCTAAGGAATGAGCCCGACACCCCACTACCACGGGTATGCCCAGATTTTTTTCTTGGCAGGGGCTGCCCATGGATAAGAGAGGCCGCTGGGTGTACTCACACTGACTCTCAACAGAGATCACCGAGGCGTGAAGGCTTGTCCTGCTATCCTGTTCATTGCCTTGGGGCCTAGCACAATGCTGTTCACATGGCAATGCTTAATCAGTGTTGTAGGAATCAAGGCTGCATTAATTCATGAGTTCGTTAATGACTCACTATAATGATCAAATGATTATTGTTTCCAGCCTGGAGTCACCCACATTAAATTTTTTTTCTAAAGTAAAGTTGCACAGTCACTGTTTAAAAAGAAACTGATCCAGAAATGTATTGGGAAAGAAATTGCTGGTAATCACACCACACAGAGACCATCACTGTTAGCATTTTCTTTTTCTTCCAGTCTTTTCTAATGGTGTAATTTTCTGACAAAAGTGGAATCATACACTGCAGAGTTTTTGTATCATGCTGCATGTACTCTTTTGTAAACCTCTCATTATTTATAAGCATATTTAATAAAAATTCTAAAACATCATTTTTCAAGTTATATAATGCTCCAATATGTGAGTATTCCCCAGTCTATTTATCTATGTAACCAGTCCCCTTCTGTTGGAAATATGTCTGGCTACCAGTGTTGTGTGTGTGTGTGTGTGTGTGTGTGTGTGTGTGGTTTGTTTGTTTTGTTTTGTTTTTTGAGACAGTCTCATTCTATTGCCTGGGCTAGAGTGCAGTGGTGCAATCTTGGCTCACTGCAACCTCCACCTCCCGGGTACAAGCAGTTCTCCTACATTAGCCTCCCAAGCAGCTGGGATTACAGGCATGTATCACCACGCCCAGCTAATTTTTGTATTTTTAGTAGAGATGGGGTTTCACCATAATGGCCAGACTGGTCTCAAACTCTTGACCTCAAATGATCCTCCCACCTCAGCCTCCCAAAGTCCTGTGATTACAGGCATGAGCCACCACGCCCAGCCTGTGTGTGTATTTTTGAGACAGGATCTCACTCTTGCTCTTGTTATCCAGGATGGCATGGAGTGGCACGATCACAACTCACTGCAGCCTCAACCTCCTGGGCTCAAGTGATCCTTCCCGCCTCATCTTCCCAAGTAACTGGGACTACAGGCACATGCAACCATGCCCAGCTTATTTATTTATTTAGTTTTATTTATTTATTTATTTTGAGACGGAGTCTCCCTCTGTTGCCCAGGCTGGAGTGCAGTGGCGTGATCTCAGCTCACTGCAAGCTCCACCTCCCAGGTTCACGCCATCCTCCTGCCTCAGCCTCCCAAATAGCCGGGACTACAGACGCCCGTCACTATGCCCGGCTAATTTTTTGTATTTTTGGTAGAGACAGGTTTCACCGTGTTAGCCAGGATGGTCTCGGTCTCCTGACCTCGTCATCCGCCCGCCTCAGCCTCCCAAAGTGCTGGGATTACAGGTGTGAGCCTGTAGTCTCTTTTGTAGAGACAGGTCTTCTTCTGCTGCCCAGGCTGGCCTCGAACTCCTGGACTCAAGTGATCCGCCTACCTTAGCCTCCCAAAGTGCTGGGATCCACTCTGCCTGTTTTTTTTTTTTTTTTTTTAATGCAATGGTGATCATCCTTGTACGTGCATTTTTACATGTCAGGCATTATCTCCTTGCCTTTGCTCACTTGCTCCCTCTGTAGAAAGGACCTTTTCCTCCTTCTCTCTCTTCTCTTTTTAAACTTTTTTTGTGGGTTTTATCCCTCACTTCTGTCCAGTCACCTGAATCAAGGCACAGTCCCTATTTGCATGCTAATGTTCCATTAAAATGTTTCCTATCCCATATTTATCTTTGACAGTTCAAGGAGACTGGGCAGTTTTCCAGCCATCTGTGATTGGTTGTATTTGTGGGAGATTTCTGTGTGCAGCTGCCTGTAACTGTGCTCCTGTGTATATACGAGCCTGTGTGCGCATACGCTGATAACTCATAGGTTGACGACGTGTGCGTAGGCACATGTGTGCCTGTATTTGTGTGTGTCCTATGTGTGATCTGGGGTGGGTGCATGCAAGTAGCGAGTGGACTGTTGAAAAGGGCTGGAACTTGTTTCCCCACAAGGTCTGCTCTTCAGTCCTGAATGCTGTTTCTTTTGTGGAGAAACTCCTTTGGTATTCTTCCTTCCTTTGGTGTTCTTGGCTGGTCCTTTCTTTGGTGTTCTTTATAATTTAAGTCATTCACTCTGTGGTAATTAATGACTCCTTCCTATAATTACACCCCGCTGGTATTTGCTTCTTTGCATGACTGTGCAAGGACAGTCAAAATTACTGTTTAGGGGACAGTCTGAGTTTGTAAATTATCAACTCAAAGACTTTGCCTGGGCCAGTTGGGTTCGTCTGTGTCGTCGTGGATGGAAGAAAGAACTGTTATATAGAAAATAAATAGTGGCTATTTATTCTGAAGGAGAACAACTAAAGGACAACTAAGTCTATAAATAGTGACTGTGTTTTATGGATTGATTGCTGTCTCAACCACTAGTATTAGTAGCACCCCATGGCTTCAATTAAATTTGGTCTAGCCTGAGGGGAATCATACTGGAAGTGGGTTTTGTAGTTGTTGTTTGTTTGTTTGTTTTGAGATGGAGTCTCGCTCTGTGGCCCAGGCTGGAGTGCAGTGGCTCGATCTTAGCTCACTGCAAGCTCTGCCTCCCGGGTTCATGCCTTTCTCCTGCCTCAGCCTCCGGAGTAGCTGGGACTACAGGCGCCCGCCATCACGCCCAGCTAATTGTTTTGTATTTTTAGTAGAGACGGGGTTTCACCGTGTTAGCCAGGATGGTCTCGATCTCCTGACCTCGTGATCTGCCCACCTCAGCCTCCCAAAGTGCTGGGATTACAGGCGTGAGCCACCGCACCCGGCCAGGAAGCAGTTTTTAAAGTTGAAAACAATCAGCCTGGTGCTCTCTGCCTTTGGATACTCTTCTTCAGAGCCCTCCCCTCCCTGACACTTGGTGACTTTGGGAAGGCTTGTTGACCATCAGGAGCGGTGAACAGGACTACTAGCCTGCCGACTTCAGAAAGTCGGCAAGGGTATTTTAAAGTAGAGCTCGGGCCAGGCGCGGTGGCTCACACCTGTAATCCCAACACTTTGGGAGGCCGAGGCGGGTGGATCACTTGAGGTCAGGAGTTCGAGACTGGCCTGGCCAACATCGTGAAGCCCCGTCTCTATTAAAAATACAAAAATTAGTCGGACGTGGTGACAGGCACCTGTAATACCAGCTACTTGGGAGGCTGAGGTAGGAGAATCACTTGAACCCAGGAGGTGGAGGTTGCAGTGAGCCGAGATTGCAGCATTGCACTCCAGCCTGGGTGACAGAGCAAGACTCCATCTCAAAATAATGAATGAATGAATAAATAAAGTGGAGCTCACTAGCAAGCTATTGGAAACAAAAGAAATGGATGCAAATTATTACAGAAACAATTTAGGTTAGGGCCAAACACCGTGACTCACGCCTGTAATCCCAACACTCTGGGAGACCAAGGCAGGCAGATCACTTGAGGCCAGGAGTTCAAGATCAGCCTGGCCAACATGGTGAAACCCTGTTTCTACTGAAAATACAAAAAAAAAAAAAAAAAAAGCTAGGTGTGGTGGTACATGCTTGTAATCCCAGCTACTCAAGAGGCTGAGGCAGGAGAGTCACTTGAACCCATGAGGTAGAGGTTGCAGTGAGCCAAGATCACACCACTGCACTCCAGCCTGGGTGACAGAGTGAGACTCTGTCTCAAAAAAAAAAAAAAAAAAATGGAAGGAAGGAAGGAAGGAAGGAAGTTAGCCGTTATATTTAGGTTAGACATTATCAATTCCTAACCTCAGATATCCAGATATGTGATATTTCAAATTACTGAAGATAACCTTAGCATGATGCATTTTAAAGACTTTTTATAAAGGAAATTTAACAAGTATAAACCTATTAACAATAGCAACAAAGCCTACAATTCTCCTCACATGAAAAAGTATCTGTTTATAAGCAAATATGAATAATAATGAGATAAATAATTAGAAATTATTATTTTGTGTTTCCCAAACTTGTATCTGGGGTGCTTTTTAAAAGCACAGATTGCTGGCTAGATGTGATGGTATGCACTTGTAAGTCCCGCTACTCAGGATGCTGAAGCAGGAGGATTGCCTGAGCCCAGGAATTCAAGTCCAGCCTGGGCAAGATAGCAAAATTCTGGCTCTAAAAAATATATATTTATACATAGAGAGACCAAAAAATCACAAATTTCTGTTCATAAGCAAAACAAACAAACTCACGACTTTAAATATAATCTCTAAATCAGACTTCATTAATTCATCCTGTCCCTTTTTTTTTTTTTTTTTTTTGAAATGGAGTCTTACTCTGTCGCCCAGGCTGGAGTGCAGTGGTGTGATCTCGGCTCACTGCAAGCTCCGCCTCCCGGGTTTACGCCATTCTCCTGCCTCAGCCTCCCGAGTAGCTGGGACTACAGGCGCCCACCACCACGCCCAGCTAATTTTTTTTTTTTTGTATTTTTAGTAAAGACAGGGTTTCACCACGTTAGCCAGAATGGTCTCGATCTCCTGACCTCGTGATCTGACCGCCTTGGCCTCCCAAAGTACTGGGATTACAGGCATGAGCCACTGTGCCCAACTCTTTTTCTTTTTTCTTAGACAGCATCTTGCTCTGTTGCCCAGGCTGGAGTGCAGTGGCGTGATCTCAGCTCACTGCAACCTCCACCTCCTGGGTTTAAGCAGTTCTCATGCCTCAGCCTCCCAAGCAGCTGAGAGTACAGGTGCCCGCCACCACACGTGGCTAATTTTTTTGTATTTTTAGTACAGATGGGGTCTTGCTGTGTTGGCCAGGCTGGTCTCAAACTCCTGACCCCAGGTGATTCACCGGCCTCAGCCTCCCAAAGTGCTGGGATTACAGGTGTGAGCCACCATGCCCGGCCCTTGTTCTTTTTTTTTTTTTTCCCCCCGTAGACGTGGGACCTCGCTATGTTGCCCCAGCTGGTTTTGAGCTCCTGGCCTCAAGTGATCCTCCTGCCTTGGCCTCCCAAAGTGCTCATCCTGTTCTTTAACAAGATAACATTCATCCGGTCTTTGATATGTCAGATACTGTATGATGTGCTAGAATCTCATGGAGAGAGAGAGAAAAAAAAAAGATTAGATCATTTTTCTTCCAAGTTTGAACATTAACTCATGTGACCGGGACACATCACGTCACACCCCAGGGCTTATTTCCTTCTTGCTGAAATAGGAATGTCAGGCTGGATGGCGTCACGCTTCCTTCTAGTTCCAACACTCAAAGACTGTATGAAATTAGTTGAATTTCCCAGCATAATATGGTTTTACTGAATTTATTCACTGAGAGTGTTGTAACAGTCTTTGCCTGGAGTGAGAAGGGACTGCTTTGCCTGGGCCCAGAGATAGAAAGGCCTGAGTGGAGGCTCTGCCCTCCAGTTTCCTGAGCCTCCTATTTGGAAAAGACCCCTGGTAGTTTTTTTTTATTCATTGAAATAGTTACATTCTAGAATGTCAAGTGGAGAAGCATAGATAACGTTTCTCTCAAGCATACTATTTTTTCCTCCCAACTTCTCCCAGAGGTATATAGTTGGAACCGCCTTGGGGGAAAAAACGCCCCAGCAGACTGAGCTGCAAGCCCTTCCCAAGGGAAGAGGTTAAGGCGGCAGTCACAAATGTGGAGAGGTGAGAGAGGCCATCCTTCCATCATCTGCCTCACTCTCCCACGCTGGGGTTTGTTCTCCAACCGTCTCTCACCTTTCTCCCTGCAGTTGGAAAGATCTTTCAAGTTCATGAGAGAGGCTGAGGACCAGCTGAAGGCCATTCCCCAGTTCTGTTTCCCTGATGCCAAGGATTGGGTTCCTGTCCAGCAGTTCACCAGGTACGAGCTGGCTTCTCCCCTTCCCAGCCCCAAAGACTCAGGTGGGACTTAGAGACGGGGTTACAGGTGGCAGACCCCGTGAGTCATTCCCACCGTTACGCAATCCTGATGGGCCCTGGCCTGGAGCTTTCCCCAAGGGGTGTTTTAAAGCTTCCCTGAAGGTGAGAGTCACCTGCCCAGCATGCAGACCTCCCCGGCCTCCTGCTCAATCTGGGGATGTTTGTTTCAGAAGCCTCCCGGAAGGTAATTCTTAGCCTGGGAAAAGTTAGGGCAACATTGCCCTTCCCGGTTCTCATCCCGAAACATCTCTTCAGTCTCCCATCCAACCGTTTCTTGGATTGGGATCCGTTTACGTTTCTGCTTCATCTTGTGTTATTAGACACCAGTGTTTTTATTATCAGATGTTTCAGCATTTGGCCAAACTCAGTAGGCTGCGGGTCCTGTCTTTAAGGGGTACCGTGTTCCTTGAGGGTGGCTCAGCAGTCTTTAAGGACCGTCCAAGCTTTGGGGCTGCCCTGTACAGACCATGACCTGAGAGAGCTGTCCCGGGGCAATTCCAAGAGGGGCACAGAACTGTCCCACTCTTCCGCTGCTCTCTCACCGAGTCACATCCCCAGATGAGCAGATGTCACTGCACTCACACATGCTCGGCTCCCTGAGGACAGCACCCCAGGCGCTCTCTTCAGCCTCCAGAGTCAATGACAGTTGTGTTTTGTAAAGTGGGGCAGCCCAGGTGATTGAATGCTGGGAGAGCCCTAAGCTAGGCATGGTGGCAAGTGCCTGTAATCCCAGCTACTCGGGGAAGCTGGGGCAGGAGAATCGCTTGAACCTGGGAGGCGGAGGTTGTGGTGAGCCGAGATCACACCACTGCACCCCAGTCTGGGCAACCGAGTGAGACTCTGCCTCAGGAAAAAAAAAAAAAAAGAAAAAAGAAAGAAAAAATGATGGGAGAGCCCCGGATGGAAACAAAGTAGCACATTTCCTCTCAGGCCACAGCAACACTTTAGTTCTCAGTTTCACTGACTTTTTTTTTTTTTTTTTTTTTTTTTTTTGAGATGGAGTCTTGCTTCTTCCTCCAGGCTGGAGTGTAATGGCATGATCTTGGCTGACTGCTACCTCCGCCTCCTGGGTTCAAGCAATTCCCTTGCCTCAGCCTCCCCAGTAGCTGGGAGTACAGACATGTGCCACCATGCCTGGCTAATTTTTGTATTTTTAGTAGAGACGGGGTTTCACCCTGTTGGCCAGGTGGGTCTCGAACTCCTGACCTCAAGTGATCCACCCACCTCGGCCTCCCAAAGTGCTGGGATTACAGGCGTGAGCCACCGTGCCCAGCCCGGTCTCACTGACATTTACTATGAAGCTATGGGTGAGCCGTGTCTCAGCACGGACAGGGACAGGTGGGACGGGGAGCGGCCTTTCCTACGGCCTCCTGCAGTGCGTCCCCTGGCTGCTCACTGCCACCCCTTGCTGCAGAGTGATGAGGTGTCTTTGGTTTTGTTTTGCTTTGTGATGCGTTTGTGTTTTCCCAACCACAGTGAAACGTTCTCATTTGTCTTAACTGGAGAAGATGGGAGCAGAAGGTTCGGTTACTGCCGAAGACTGCTGGTGAGTACAGTCTGCTTTCAGCCTGCAAGAGCCTCGTGGACAGCCAGGTCTGACTTCCTGGTCCCGTGAGACTGAGATTCCCCAATGGGCCACAGGAGGAGAAGGAGCAGGGGGAGTGGCAGGTGAATCAGGATAGTTAATACCACAGAAAAATCTGGCACAGTGGCTCATGCCTATAATCTCAGCACTTTGGAGAGATGAGGGGGACAGATCACTTGAGACCAGGAGTTCGAGACCAGCCTGGGTAACAAAATGAGGCCCCAGCTCTATTTTAAAAATATATACTAAAAAATAAAAAATTAAAAAACAGGAATTGAGGGTGCTCACCTGAGTCTTCTTGGTAGGTGGGAATGTCTGTTTCCATCAGAAATAAAATACTTTTATTTCATTTTGAGATAGAGTCTCACTCTGCTGCCTGGGCTGGAGTGCAGTGGATCATGTTTCACTGTAGCCTCGACCTCCCCAGCTTAGGTGATCCTCCTGCCTCAGCCTCCCAAGTAGCTGGGACCACAGGCATGTACCACCACACATGGCTAATTTTTAAATTATTTGTAGAGACAGGATCTTGCTATGTTGCCCAGGCTGGTCTCGAACTCTTGGGCTCAAGCAGTCTTCCCACTTTGGCCTCCCAGTGTGCTGGGATTACAGGCATGAACCACTGCAACTGGACAGAAATACTTTCTCCATTATTTTTCCTGCCAAATAAAAGACCTTTCTCTCTTTAAGCAAAATATTTTTTTCTAATAAATTGTGCCAAACAGACCCTGATCACTTAGAGAGAACATTCAGAATGGTTGCTAAAGACAGAAGACTCAAATAATTCAAGAATGTCCCCTTCAGAAGAATCACCTTTAAAAGTCAGGAACTTATTTCAGTGCAATGATCCTGCTAAAGCATTTTAGAATTGTCATTTTGAGGCCCGTTCTTTTGAAAATCTTCAGTAATGGTGAATCTTTTTCCACTGAGAATATACTTGAGTCCCTAAAATAGGCTGAAAAACTTTAGAGTCAAGTATAATACATGGCACATAGTAGGTGTTCAAGAAACATTTTTTGAAGTAATCAGTAAAATGAAAAGCATGGATAATTGAAAAAGTTAAGTGAGATAATAATTTTGTTGATCAAATTACTTTAGGGTTAAAGTATTGAGATTGAGGTCAGGCGCAGGCTGACGCCAGTAATCCTAGCACTTTGGGAGGCTGAGGTAGGCAGATTGCGTGAGCTCAGGAGTTCAAGACCAGCTTGGCCAACATGGTGAAGCCCTATCTCTACTAAAAATACAAAAAAATAGCTGGGCATGGCAACACACGCCTGTAATTCCAGCCATTCAGGAGGCTGAGTCACAAGAATCGCTTGAACCCGGGAGGTAGAGGCTGCAGCGAGCCGAGATCGCGTCACTGCACTCCAGTCTGGACAACAGAGCAAGACTCTGTCTCCAGAAATAAATAAATAAAATTTTTTTTAAGTATTGAGATTGGGCAGGGTGCGTGGCTCTCTCTCCCCTATAATCCCAGCACTTTGGGAGGCCGAGGTGGGCAGATTACGAGGTCAGGAGTTCGAGACAAGCCTGGCCAATATGGTGAAACCCCTTCTCTACTAAAAGCACAAAAATTAGCAGGGCGTGGTGGTATGCACCTGTAATCCCAGCTACTTGGGAGGCTGAGGCAGGAGAATCACTTGAACCCGGGAGGTGGAGGTTGCAGTGAGCCAACATCGTTCCACTGTACTCCAGCCTGGTGACAGAGTGAGACGCCGTCTCAAAAAAAAAAAAAAAAAAAAGTATTGAGATTGATCTTTTTTTTTTTGGTTTGAAAATTAGCTTAAAACTGAGTTTTCAGAAAGATCTTCAGAAATGATTTCTCACTTGAAATTATCATTATAATAAACATATAGTGATAACAAACAATTATAACAAACATTATAATCAACACAATGGGATAACAACTTACTTTATTGGGTTTTCCAGAGCTACGATATGTGGAAACATCTGGCACTTGATAGTTTCCCAAAAAACATGTGGGTTCCTTTCTTCCCTGAAGTTGTCAACACTCATAATTCCCTTGTGTTTCTCTCCAAAAAGCCTGGAGGCAAAGGGAAGCGCCTTCCTGAAGTTTACTGCATTGTGAGCCGCCTCGGATGCTTCAGCCTCTTTTCAAAGGTGAGAACTTGGACCTCAGAGAAAGAGGAAGGGAAGGAATGGGAGGGCTCTAGAGGGGTCCAGGGAATACCCCCATGTCCTGGGCCTTCTCTCATTTTATTCTCTACCTACTTCCCTTCCCATTTCTTCACTCCTCTCCTCATCACCCCTCTGTTATCTCACCACTGGTTCAGGAAATGAGAGTTGATGGGCCTGGTGCAGTGGCGGGGTGGCTCACGCCTATAATCCCAGCACTTTGGGAGTCTGAGGCGGGCGGATCACTTGAGGTCAGGAGTTCAAGACGAGCCTGACCAGCATGGTGAAAGCCCATCTTTACTAAAAATACAAAAAAAATTAGCCGGGCATGGTGGTGCCTGCCTGTAGTCCCAGTTACTCGGGAGGTTGAGGCAGGAGAATCACTTGAACCCGGGAGGTGGAGGTTGCAGAGAGCCAAGATCATGCCATTGCACTCCAGCCTGGTGACAGAGCAAGACTCCGTCTCAAAAAAAAAAAAAAAAAAAAAAAAGAGTTAATGAAGGGCCAGGTTCAGAAAGTGTGTGTGGTGCAGGGAGGGTGAGATAATTGAAGTTGAGAAAGGGAGGGGTAGAGGACCCTCCCAGAATATTGCAGGTGTTTTATTTTTCTTCTTCTGAGTATTGCCTTTTGTCATATGAGCTTTGGCGTGAAAAAGCTACTATAATAGATGGATAGGTGTGTACCCACGTGTATATGTGTCATGTATGTGTAACAGTTTTGTGGAGGGGGGATTAATTCTTTTAATAGTGCTCTAAGTTTATCAAAATATTCATATAATTTGGTCTTCTCTTCTGGAAAATGAGCCAATATATGAACACATAGGAATTGCCATATTGAATTAGCTCATCTACCCCAGTATTCTGGATTGGTATATAGGAAAGAATTACTATCCTATATGATGCTGATCTCAAAAACTAGGTATAATCCAACATCATTTCCTATATTAACCAGACATGAGTGTCTAATTCATAATTTTTTTTTTCTTTTTTTGAGACAGAGTCTCACTCTGTCACCCAGGCCAGAGTGCGGTGGCGCGATCTTGGCTCACTGCCACCTACACCTCCCGGGTTCAAGTCATTCTTGTGCCACAGCCTCCTGAGTAGCTGGGATTACAGGCGCGTACCACCACGCCTGGCTAATTTTGTATTTTTAGTAGAGATGGGGTTTCATCATGTTGCTCAGGCTGGTCTCAAACTGACCTCAAGTGATCCACCCACCTTGGCCTCCCAAAGTGCTGGGATGATAGGCGTGAGCCACCGCATCCAGCCTAATTGATAAATTTATTTTCAGTCCTTCTTGAGTATATAGATCTGTCTGAGCTTTCTTTTGGGAATTGAAGTTCCTGCACCTACGGTCCATGGATGTTAAAGCAGTACTCCCTAAAAGCATTTCTTTTTTGTTTGTGTTTTTGAGACGGAGTCTCACTCTGTTGTCAGGCTGGAGTGCAGTGGCGCAATCTTGGCTCACTACAACCTCCACCTCCTGGGTTCAAGCAATTCTCCTGCCTCAGCCTCCCGAGTAGCTGGGACTACAGGCACATGCCACCACACCCAGCTAATTTTTGTGTTTTTAGTAGAGACGGGGTTTTACCACATTGGCCAGGATGGTCTCCATCTCCTGACCTCATAATCCACCCGCCTCAGCCTCCCAAAGTGCTGGGATTACAGGCATGAGCCACTGCGCCCAGCCCCTAAAAGCATTTCTATAAAAAAAGCCTTCCTCCTGCCCGCCCTCTCCCTAAATTCAGAGGAAGCCTGAATTATACAGATGCAGTGTAATCTCTTCCCATGGTAGAACTTGTACTTCTCTGCAAGTCTGTTTGAAAGAGTTAATGTCTGGTCAGGAGGCTGAGACCGGTAGATCACTTGAGCCCAAGAGTTCAAGGCTGTGCTGAGCTGTGATCTCATCACTGCACTCCAGCCTGGGAAAACTAGCGAGACTCTGTCTCTAATTAAAAAACAAAAAACAAAAGAAGGCCAGGCGCAGTGTCTCACACCTATAATCCTAGTACTTTGGGCGGCCAAGGCAGGAGGATCGCTTGAGTCCACGAGTTCAAGACCAGACTAGGCAACATGGTGAAACCCTGTCTGTACAAAAAATACAAAAAAAATTAGCCAGGCATGGTAGTATGCACCTGTAGTTCCAGCTACCTGGGAGGCTGAGAGGTGGGAGGATTGCTTGAGCCTAGGAGGCTAGGCTGCAGCGAGCCACGTTCACACCAGTACACTCCAGCCTTGGCGATAGAGTGAGACCCTGTCAAGAAAGAAAAGGAAAAAGAAAAGAAAAGAAAGAGAAATAAAGAGAAAGATAAAGAGGAAGGAAGGGAGGGAGGGAGAGAGGGAAGGAGGGAGGAGGGGAGAGGGAGGGAGGAAGGAAGAGGGGGAGGGAAAGGAAGGAAAGAAAGGAAAATGAAAGGAAAAAGAAAGAAGGAAAATGAATGCTATCAGTGTAATCTTAGCCAGGGTCTCCCCTCCCCTCCACCAGAAGTGGTCGTCATTTTATGTTGGGGTTGGCCATTGGCAAGGTCTAGCAGGCTGGGCATTACTGCTCAGGCCAGTCTTTCATGTGATTTGTTTACATATGAAGTAAGGTTATAGGTCGTAGCCTTTGTTGTTGTCAGAATGCTTATGAACACTGGAAGTAAAACAGCTCATGTGAGTTAGGCCAGCTTCCAAGTGGAGGCTTTGAAGTTCGCATAAGCGTCCTTACTGTCATGGGCAGGGGACGTGAAGCCAGTAAATGTGCTAACATACTTCTGTGATGCAGAGTCCTTGGTTTTCCTGTCTGTTTTCTGACCAGGGATATTTTAGGAGCACAGTGTGATGACTTGCTGAAGACCACACAGCAGATATTCAGGAGAGAACCGGAACCAGAGCTTTAGCTAACTGAGCCCAGGAACTTGAGCTATTTCTAGGTGTGGGGCAAGGATGGCCAAAATGGCATATTGTCCTTTAGAACAGAAAGGAGTCATGGAGAAGAAGAAGAAGAGAGCAGCTCTTAGAATCTCTGAAGGAAAGGGTATCAGTGAACAATTGCTCTAGTAATACCATCTAATGAACCACAGAGCCTTCAATATTCAATCGTTTGTTCTCCCAGCTGTGAGGTTAGCTGGGGTTTGGGCCCGGCAAGTATTGTGAAGAGTCTGGGTTGGCTGATTGAGGCTGGCTGGTTGGCTGATCTAGCTGCTCTAGAGGCTGCAAGTCTGGGCGCAGGCCTGCTCCACATGTCTCCCATACTCCTAGACAGTGAGATGGCCCACATGTGCTCTTCTCGTGGCAATGGCAGAGGCACAAGAGGGCACACAAAACACAAAGGCAGGCCTCCTAAGGCCTGGACAGAGAACTCGCATGGCAATGCTTCTGCCTCATTCTGGCCAGTGTCCCAAAAGCTGCTTTTTTTTTTTTTTTTGGAGATGGAGTCTTGCTCTGTCGCCCAGGCTGGAGTGCAGTGTTGCGATCTCGGTTCACTGCAATCTCCGCCTCCCAGGTTCAAGTGATTCTCCTTCCCAGCCTCCTGAGTAGCTGAGATTATAGGCACCTGCCACCACACCCAGCTAATTTTTGTATTTTTAGTAGAGACAGGGTTTCACCATGTTGGCCAGGCTGGTCTTGAACTCCTGACCTCAGGTAACCTGCCTGCCTCGGCCTCCCAAAATGCTGGGATTACAGGCATGAGCCCCTGTGCCTGGCCGCGAGCTTTTTTAAATTAATGTCCCCCAAAGCAGCCTTTTTAGATGTGTTTTCCTTAACTGCCTCCCCCAAAATTCTTACTAATTTTTTTCATATTATTGTCTTTTTCTTGTGCTAAAATATATACATAACGAAAAATTTACCATCTTAACCATTTTAACAGTTCAGTGGCATTACATCCACATTGTTGTGCAACAGTCACCACCATCTATCTCCCGAGCTTTTTCATCTCCCCCAACAGAAACTCTGTACCCATTGAGGCCAGGCGTGGTGGCTCACGCCTGTAATCCCAGCACTCTGGGAGGCTGAGGTGGGGATCACCTAAGGTCATGAGTTCAAGACCAGCCTGACCAACATGGTGAAACCCCATCTCTACTAAAAATACAAAAATTAGCTAGAGCCAGGTGCAGTGGCTCACACCTGTAATCCCAGCACTTTTTGGGAGACTGAGGTGGGCAGATCACCTGATGCCAGGAGTTCAACACCAGCCTGGCAAACATGGTGAAACCCCATTTCTACTAAAAATACAAAAATTAGCCAGGGCTGAGGCAGGAGAATCACTTGAACCTGGGAAGCAGAGGTTGCAATGAGCCAAGATCGCACCACTGTACTCCAGCCTGGGCAACAATAGCGAAACTGTGGCTCAAAAAAAAAAAAAAATTAAGTGAGTGTGGTGGTGGGCATCTGTAATTCCAGCTACTCAGGAGGCTGAGGCAGGAGAATCGCTTGAACCTGGGGAGCAGAGGTTGCAGTGAGCCAAGATCACGCCATTACACTCCAGCCTGGACAACAAGAGCGAGACTCCATCTCAAGAGAAAAAAGAAATTCTGTACTCATTAAACAATAACTTCCCATTCCCCCTGCCAACCCCTTACCATCGCCATTCTACTTTCTATTTTTATGAATTTGAGGATTCTAGGAGTGTCATAGAGGTAGAACCATGCAATAGTTGTCCTTTTGCCACTGACTTCAATTCACTTAGCGTAATATTTTCAGGGTTCACTCATGTTGTAGCATGTATCTGTACTTCATTCCTTTTGTGGCTGAATAATATTCCACTGTATGTGTGTACAACATTTTATTTATCCATTTGGTATGTACAACATTTGATTTATCCATTTATCCATTGATGGACATTTGGGTGGTTTCCACGTTGTGGCCATTGTGAATTATGCTGCTAGGAACACACGTGTACAAATAAATATCTATTCAAGTCCCTGCTTCAATTCTTTTGGGTACACACCCAGAAATAGAGTTGCTGGATCATATGGTAATTCTATTTAGTTTTTTGAGGAACTGCCAACCTGTCTTTTTAATTTTAATAATACATTTTATTTAACAGAATATGTCCAAAATATTATTTTATTTCAGCATATAGTTGACTTGAAAAAAAAATTGATATATTTTATATTCTTAATTGTCTATTTCGAGGGCTGGGCACGGCGGCTCACACCTGTAATCCTAGCACTTTGGGAGGCCAAGGTGGTTGGACCACCTGAGGTCAGGAGTTCCAGCCTGGCCAACATGGCAAAATTCCGTCTCTACTAAAAATACAAAAATTAGCCGGGTGCGGTGGCACGTGCCTGTAATCCCAGCTACTTGAGAGGCTGAGGCACGAGAACTGCTTGAACCCAGGAGGCAGAGGTTGCAGTGAGCCAAGATTGGGCCATTGCACTCCAGCCTGGGCAACAGAGCAAGACTCAGTCTCAAAAACTAAAAAAATTTTTTAAAAAGTCCAGGCGCAGTGACTCATGCTTATAATCCCAGCACTTTGGGAGGCCGAGATGGGCGGATCACGAGGTCAGGAAATCAAGACCATCCTGGCTAACACGGTGAAACCCTGTCTCTACTAAAAAAATACAAAAAAATTAGCCAGGCATGGTGGCGGGCGCCTGTCATCCCAGCTACTCGGTGGGCTGAGGCAGGAGAATGGTGTGAACCTGGGAGGTGGAGCTTGCAGTGAGCTGAGATTGCGCCACTGCACTCCAGCCTGGGCGAAAGAGCGAGACTCCATCTCAAAAAAAAAAAAAAAAAAATGTGTATTTTGAAATTTAGTTGGTATTTTACACTTTTTTTTGGAGGCTGAGGCACAAGAATTGCTTGAACTCAGGAGACAGAGGTTGTTGCAGTGAGCCAAGATTGCGCCATTGCACTCCAGCCTGGGCGACAGAGCAAGACTCAGTCTCAAAAAAAAAAAAAGAAAAGAAAAGAAAAGAAAAATTGTGTATTTTGAAATTCAGTTGGTATTTTACACTTTTATTTTTTTTAGATGGTTTTGCTCTTGTTGCCCAGGCTGGAGTGCAATGGCATGGTGTTGGCCCAATGCAACCTCTGCCTACTGGATTCAAGCAATTCTCCTGTTTCAGCCTCCTAAGTAGCTAGGAGTACAGGCGCCTGCCACCACGCCCAGCTAATTTTGTAGTTTTAGTAGAGACAGGGTTTCACCATGTTGGCCAGGCCGGTCTCGAACTCCCAACCTCAGGTGATCCGCCCACCTTAGCCTCCCAAAGTGTTAGGATTACAGGTGGGAGCCACCGTGCCCAGCTAGTATTTTACACTTAACAGTACATCTGGGCTGGGCGCAATGGCTCACACCTGTAATCCCAGCACTGGGAGGCCGAGATGGGCGGATCACCTGAGGTCGGGAGTTTGAGACAGCCTGACCAACATGGAGAAACCCCATCTCTACTAAAACTACAAAATTAGCCAGGCGCGGTGGTGCATGCCTGTAATTCCAGCTACTCAGGAGGCTGAGGCAAGAGAATCGCTTGAACCTGGGAGGTGGAGGTTGTAGTGAGCCAAGATCGTGCCAATGCACTCCAGCCTAGGCAACAAGAGCAAAACTCTGTCTCAAAAAAATAAAATATAATAAAAAATGAAAAAAAAACTCTGAATTCAGACTAGCCACATTTCAAGGGCTCAATAGCTACATGTGATACTTTTATAAATGGCAGTTTTTAAAAATAGAGACTGGGTCTCACTATGTTGCCCAGGCTGTAATGCAGTGGCATGATCATAGCTCATTGCAGCCTCAAATTCCTGGGCTCAAGCAATCCTCCTGCCTCAGCCTCCCAAGTAGCTGGGATTACAGGTGTGTGCCACCTTACACAGCTTCATAAATGGCATTTTAATTTAGACTCTTCGATTTACAGTTGGATTGTGGAGAGTTTGGATTTTGTTTTTTGTGGTTTTTTAAGTTTTTTAGTAGTAGCTTTATTGAGATATAATTCAAATACCATGGGATTCACTCATTTAAAGTACACAATTTGCTGAGCACAGTGGCAAGTACCTGTAGTCTCAGCTACTCAGGAGGCTGATGTAGGAGGACACTTGAGCCCAGAAGTTGAAGGCAAGTCTGGGCAACCTAGCAAGACCCCCATCTCTAAAAGAATAAAAAAATATACAGTTCAATGGCTTTTAGCATATTCACAGAGTTATACAAGCATCACCACGATTTTAGAACATTTTCATCACCCCAACAAAACATCCTATACCTATTAGCAGTTACTCCCTAACTCTAAGCAACCTTCAATCCGCTTTCTGTCTCTCTGGATTTTTCTATTCTGGACATTTCATCTAAGTGGAATCATACACTAGATGGCCTTTTATAACTAGCTTCTTTCACTTAGCATAATGTCTTCAAGAGTTATCCAAGTTATAGCATATATCAGCACTTTGATGGCTAAATAATATTCCATTATATGGATATAGCACATTTTGTTTATCATTTCCTCAGTTAACGGACATTTAAGTTTCTTCCGTGTTGTGGCTATCATGAATAATGCTGCTACAGACAATCATGTACAAATTTTTATGTGAACATATATGTTTTCATTTTTTTGGGGTAGGGACCTAGGAGTGCTATGTGCTGGGTCATATGGTAACTCTATGTTTAACCTTTTGAGGAACTACCAGACTGTTCTCCAGAGTGGCTTCACTATTTACATTCCTACCAGCAGTTTACGAGAGTTCTAATTTCTCTACGTCCTTGCCAACACTTGTTATTATCTGTCTTTTTATTAGAGTCATCCTAACGGGTGTGAAGTGGTATCTCATGGTGCTTTTGATTTGTATTTTCCTGATGGATATCCCCTCCCGTGACATTTTAATCCATAAATAAACTGTATTATCTGTTTATGTACTTTGACCTCTTAGAGGGCTACACACCATGATAATATCTAAGTTTTTTCACTCCTGCCAAAAACCAGTTCTTACCCCCTTGGGGTGATATTACCCCCATTGGGAATGCATGTATTAGCACTACCAGTCACATGGCCAAACCCTAAGTCAAAGGGGCAAGGAAGTAGACTTCACTCCTTGAGTAGGAGCTGCAACATTGCATGGCAAAGGGTGTGGACACACAGAGGGGAGAAAAATTGGGGACAATCATGTGGAGGGTCAGAAGGCCTGTTCCGGCCTCATGGGGAAAGCAGGGCTTCCCCGTAATTCTTAAGTCACCATGCCATGGTGCTCTGGCTTCAGAATAGCTAAGCCGCGTTTCTGACCCTTGCAGATATTGGATGAGGTGGAAAAAAGACGAGGCATCTCTCCTGCCCTGGTTCAACCACTCATGAGAAGTGTCATGGAAGCTCCTTTCCCAGCCCTGGGCAAAACCATCCTTGTCAAGAACTTCCTGCCAGGTTCAGGAACTGAGGTAAGTTGCCAGACTCCTTCCTTCTCCCTGGGGAGGTAGTGGCCCAGACAGCTGAGTCTCCGTGCTCAGAGGGGCTGCCTTTCAGTGAGCAGTCCAATTCCATGGTGTCCTCTCCCCACCCCTCGGGTTGGCCCAGATCACTCATCATGAGTTCCACCCTCAGTCCATCCAGGCTAGGACTCTGCCCAAGCGGGAACTATGCTACGGCAGCTGGGGTGTTCCTTTGCATGATGTTGGCCTCAGGTTAGGGATCTGCACGGAACATCCTTAGTTTCTTTTAATAGCCCATTTTCATTCATAGATTGTATTGAAACCTATTTACATTTCAAGTCTGTATCGCCTCTATAACTTTATTTTTTGTTTTTGTTTTTGAGACCAAGTCTTACACTATTGCCCAGGCTGGAGTGCAGTGGTGCAATCTCAGCTCACTGCAACCTCCGCCTCCCAGGTTCAAGCTATTCTCCTGCCTCAGCCTCCCAAGTAGCTGGGACTACAGGTGCCTGCCACCACACCTGGCTAATTTTTGTATTTTTAGTAGAGACGGGATTTCACCACGTTGGCCAGGATGGTCTCAAACTCCTGACCTCGTGATCCGCCCGCCTCAGCCTCCCAAAGTTCTGGGATTACAAGCATGAGCCACTGTGCCCAGCCTGGGCTGGGATTTTACGAAAGAGTTTGTTTTCATCCCTCCCATCCCCTTTGCATGGCTTGGTGGACATCAGAAGAAGGACCCCATTTAGCCTTGAGTCTTCAGTTTCAGAGACCCTCAGCAAACCAGATCACCTCTGGAAACAAAGGAGGGAGGAGAATAGGCCTGGAACACTCTGGAACAACCTAGTTTCCCAGCAGAGAGAACAGCAGTCTCTCTGTTGCCAGAGAACCTGAAAACATCCCATACCAGATGCAGTGGCTTGGCCGTGGGGATGTAGCAGGGAGGTTACCAGAGGGGAAGCCTCACCGTGGGGGCAGCACCAGGCAGGTGCAATGCTAAGAGTGAAATCCACTCTCCACTCACTGGGAAGGAGGCAGCTATTTAAAGAGAAAAAAACATGACATGGGTACCAACTTGAGGGAATTCAGGAACACTTCAACAAGTGCAAAAGAAGAAGATATATACACAGGCTGGGCACACGGTGGCTCACGCCTGTAATCCCAGCATGCCTGTAATCCCTTCTTTTGGGAGGCCGAGATAGGTGGATCACTTGGAGTCAGGAGTTCGAGACGAGCCTGGCCAACATGGTGGAACCCTGTCTCTACTAACAATACAAAAATTAGCTGGGCATGGTGGCGGGCACCTATAATCTCAGCTACTTGGGAGGCTGAGGCAGGAGAATTGCTCGAAGCTGGGAGGCAGAGGCTGCAATAAGCCAAGACTGCACCACTGCACTCCAGCCTGGCAACAGAGTAAGACTCCATCTCAAAAAAAAGAAGATATAGACACAAAGCACAAAAGCTGAAAGCACACGTCATCAGAAATGGAGTGGGATGGAGTCAGGATTACCTAAAAAACACCTTCTTGAGGTGGCAGCAAGTCTCCGAAGTGCTGCTCAGGCCTGCTGGGTGTTCCGTGCTAGCCTGGGATTTCCACCCAGCAGGTAACAGTTCCTCAAGAGACAGAGATGCTCTCCACTGGACTCTCAGGGACAGAACAGTTTTCAAAAGTCCTATACACTCTCCATGGCGAGTGCAGATATGCTGTTGCCAGGGAGAGCCCCCCAACCACTTGGGGCCAAAAACCATTGATTTTGCCATCCTGTCTCCTCCCCTTCGTCCACACCATCCTCAGTCTCATAGCCGAATGTGAGACGCTTGCTTCCCTACCAAAGCTACCTCCTTCCCCAGTCTTCTGGCATCTTTCTTTTCCCCCAATCCTTTCGTTTTGCTTTTTTTCTTTCCCTTTTCCCCCGCCAGTGGGTCACCCCTGATGAGGATCTCAGAGCCCCGTGACTGCGACGCCCGTGAGAGGCCTGGCTGCGTAGCTGGGCCCCTCCCTCATGGCCGCTCCTGTTCCCTGGCAGGTGATCGAACTGTGCCGCCCGCTGGACTCCCGGCTCGAGCACGTGGACTTTGAGTCTCTCTTCTCCTCCCTCAGCGTCCGCCACCTGGTCTGTGTGTTTGCCTCCCTGCTTCTGGAGAGGAGGGTCATCTTCATTGCAGACAAGCTCAGGTACCCGCCTTGGCTACTTCGCTAAAGCGAAGTTTGAATGACAGTCACTCTTGGACCCTCTAGTCTGTAGAGCAGGTGACTGCCTAGCATTGAAGTGTAAGCCCTTCTGAGATAAGGATGGAATAGGCTGGGCACGGTGACTCATGCCTGTAATCTCAGCACTTTGAGAGGCTGAGATGGATGGATCACATGAGGCCAGGAGCTTGAGGCCAGCCTGTCCAACATGGTGAAACCCTGTCTCTACTAAAAATAGAAAAATTAGCCAGCTGTGGTGGCCCACAACTGTTATCCCAGCTACTTGGGAGGCTAAGGCACAGGAATTGATTGAACCTGGGAGGTGAACATTGTGGTGAGCTGAGATCTCGCCACTGCATTCCAGCCTGGGCAACAGAGGGAGACCTTCCCTCCTGCCCCCACAAAAAAAGGATGGCCAGGCACAGTGGCTTACGCCTGTAATCCCAGCACTTTGGGAGGCTGAGGCAGTCGGATCACCTGAGGTCAGGAGTTCAAGACCAGCCTGGCCAACATGGTGAAATCCCGTCTCTACTAAAAATACAAAAATTAGCCAGGCATGGTGGCTCATGCCTATAATACCAGCTCAGCTACTTGAGAGGCTGAGGCACAAGAATCGCTTGAACCCCAGAGGCAGAGGCTGCAATGAGCTGAGATCACACCATTGCACTCCAGCCTGAGTGACAGAGCGACATTCCATCTCAAAAATAAAAATAAAATAGGCCAGGTGTGGTGACTGATGCCTGTAATCCCAACATTTTGGGAGGCCAAGGCAGGCAGATCACTTGAGGTCAGGGGTTCGAGACCAGCCTGGCCAACATGGTGAAACTCCGTCTCTGCTAAAAATACAAAAATTAGCCGCGCAAGGTGGTGGGTGCCTGTAGCCCCAGCTACTCAAGAGGCTGAGACAGGAGAATCGCTTGGACCCGGGAGGCAGAGATTGCAGTGAGCCAAGATCATGCCACTGCACTCCAGCCTGGAGACAGAGCAAGACTCCGTCTCAAAAAATAAAAAGTAAGATAAAATAAAGGATGGAATCAGTTGGCAGCTCAGACTGGAGATCTGGGAGGCATACCGTTTTGCATTGCTGTGTGCAACTTCCCTGGCATTGGTGGGCTTTCCACTCATTCTGCCATGTGTCAGACACTCCACTATGTGTAGGAAAACAGAGAAAAGACACAACTGGCATGGTGGCTCATGCCTGTAATCACTGCCCTTTAGGAGGCTGACGTGGGAGGACGCTTGAGTGAAGTAGTTTGAGACCAGCCTGGGCAACACAGTAAGATCCCCATCTCTACAAAAAATGTAAAAAAAAAAAAGAAAATTAGCCAGGTATGGTGGCTCGAGCCTGCAGTCCCTGCTACTAGGGAGGCTGAGGTAGGAAGATCACTTGAGCCCAGAAGTTCAAGGCTGCAGTGAGCTATGATCATGCCACTGCACTCCAACCTGGGCAACAGAACAAGACCTTGTCTCAAAAAAAAAAAGAAAAAGAAAAGAAAAAAAAAAACACAGACTTGTCTCAGTGCAGTGGGGTAACAGAGACATAAGCCGACTATCCAGGACCACATTAGAGGCAGGTGGAGGCAGTGAGTTCTGGAGACCAAGGGAGGGCACTCACTTCCAGGGAGGCGAGTTCTGAGGGCCAACACTCAGAACAAGTAGTCAGCACATTGCAGGCAAAAGGAGCCATCCTACAGAGATGTGGGGACAAGTGAGGCCTAGCTGTCACCTTCAGGACTGCAAAGTAGGCTGGGCACAGTGGCTCATGAGTGTAATCCCAGCACTTTGGGAAGCTGAGGCGGGTGGATCACTTGAGGTCAGAAGTTCAAGACCAGCCTGACCAACATAGTGAAACCCCGTCTCTACTAAAACTACCAAAAAATTTAGTATGGCATGGTGGCGCATGCCTGTAATCCCAGCTACTTGGGAGGCTTGAAGAGGAATCGCTTGAACCCGGGAGACAGAGGTTGCAGTGAGCCGAGATCACGCCATTGCACTCCAGCCTGGGTAACAAGAGCGAAACTAAAAAAAAAAAAGAGAGAGAGAAAGAAAAATAACTGCAAAGTAGTTCACTAGGGCTGGCGCAGAGAGAGGAAGGTGGGGGAGGGAGATGAGCCAGCAGTGGTGGACAGAAGCCAGCTCACAGAAGGCTGCAGGGCCATGCTCGAGAGGACAGACCGTCCTAAGGGCATCCCTGCCTCACCGTTAAAGCGAATGCCCTCCCATCACACACACAGACTCAGTGCCCCATAGGAGGCCACCCCCATCCCAGTGGGCACATTCAGTGATTTGCTAAGGCCATGTCACAAATCAAAGAAGATCCGGAAGGAAATGCAGACAAGGACTTGGGTTCGTTCTAAGCTTCTAAAAAGAGAATTCCTTGCATTTTTGAAATACTGAATCAGAGCCTTCTTTGCTTTGGAACTGGGGGCACAGAAGCGTGAGGGGTGGCTGCAGCCCCAGAAAGGGCCGAGATGCGGGGCCAGCCAACCGGGTGGTGCAGATGAGGCCACCTGAGAAGTACATCTGGAAAGAAGCAGTGCCAAAACAAAAAAAAACCTGGAGCACTGTGGTTTGGAGAGGAAATCTGACTCTGACCTATGGAAAACAAAAGAGAAGAAAAAAAGGCATAGAAGAATGGAAGGGACAAACTCTGTAGATAGGCGGGGCGGGAAGCGGCCCCACCCTCTCCCCTCACACGGCACATCTGGTCACCTTTCTGATGCACCTCTTTGGACAGCAGCCATCTGGCTGTTCCCAGCCTGCTCCCACCCTGTGTTTTAGTTCACTATTCACTTTTAAATGTCAGCGTGATTGTACTCCTGGTGCACTTTTGTCAGCTCTGGAAGCGGGCCCTCTCTGTAAGCCTGCAGCTGGTGCTGGGCGCTGGGGAGCTCTCCAAGCTCCTGGGCACTGGGGAATTCAGCCGAGGGAGTTCTCAAGGTTGGAGCCCTGGAAGCCAGGATGAGTAATAACCCTTCAGTGACCAGGATCAGATTTCATCAGCACCACAGTAACTGTCTTTATCCTCTCCATCCCCCACTCCCTCCATCCCCTAGAGGTGGAATTCTCAGGCTTGGATTTAGGGGAGGGGAAAATGATGGATTTCAGAAAGGCCTGGGCTAGAAGTGGAAAGCCAGCCAAGGAAACCCAGCTGGAGTGGTGGTGGGGACAGAGTCCCCGGGGAATGTGCCTGCGGGGTGAAGATGTTAGATTTGGGGAGGACCCACCCTGAGAAGATGTCTGGGAAGGGCACCGCTGGAGAGGAGCCGTGGGCCCCCTTCACACACCCCAGCCTCCCCCAGACTCCCTCCAGGGGGAAGAAAACAAAGTTTCATGGGTTTTTCTGGTAAAAGTACAGTGAGACACCACTGCACTCCAGTCCTGGTGACAGAGCAAGACTCTGTCTCTAAAAATTGAGGAAAAAAAAAACAAAACTTAAAAACAAAGTGCAGGGAGAGAAAAGGTGGGAACAGAAAAGGGAAGGGGCGTTGTCAGAGACAAACACATCCCCAAAGGGCAATGCAGGGGGACATGTCAGAAGGCTCGGGACACAAAGAAACCTGGAAATGCCAGCCGGTCTCAGTGGCTCACACCTGTAATCCCAGCACTTTGGTAGGCCGAGGCGAGCAGGTCACCTGAGGTCAGGTGTTCAAGACTAGCCTGGCCAACATGGCGAAACCCCGTTTCTCCTAAAAATACAAAAATTAGCTGGTCGTGGTGGCACACGCCTGTAATCCCAGCTACTCGGGAGGCTGAGGCAGAAGAATCACTTGAACCTGGGAGGCAGAGGTTGTGGTGAGCCTAGATCACGCCATCGCACTCCCGCCTGGGCGACAGAGCGAGACTGTCTAAACAAATAAAAGAAGGAAAGAAAGAAGCCTGGAAATGCCTGCCCCACATGTGGGAGAGGACTAGATGCCTCCGCCTTTTTGCTGGACAGATATCTGGGTGGACAGGTTGGACGCTGGGCCAGCCCCACAGAGCTGCTGTCACGAGAGACAGACAAAAATAAGCAAAGCCCAGCGGCCAAGAGTGGACCCCGCCTGGATTCCTGGGCCTTGGCTGTTCCCCAGCCACCCTGCCTGCCCTGCTCTGGGGCCCCTCAACGGAGGAGACAGTCACCAGTGGGATCCATAGGAGAGGCATTGGTGTTTCTCTCCAACCTTCCACAGTGCCTGGCATTCTCCCTTGGAGGGTTCATCTTTTCAAACGGCTCATGCCATGAGTGGGTCCAGACACCAGCTGTGGCTGCCGCAAGCAGGTCTCCCCATGGGCACGTTGTGCCCATCAGGGGTTTTCTTCTGCAGCAGCTGCCAGATGTCAGGCGCTATGAGGATGGGATTTCTGTGGGAAAAGAGAAGGCAGGTATCATTTTGGTGCCCTCCTTGGAGCCAGAGCCAGACGATGGTACAGTAATGGTGTGCGTGTGTAAGAAAGACCGTTATTGGGTTTTTAGACCCTTGACAGCTTTCAGAGGTACACATCCCTCCCCCATCACGCAGGGAGGTTTCCCAGAGTAGGGAGGACCCCTGGGCATCCTTAGCCGTTGGCCCTGGGTCTCCTCATTCGTAAGACGCGGCCCCACGTGGCTCTGACTTTCCAGGACTCCACTGTCTTGTTTTCTCTGAAAGCAGCCCTCGCTTTTCCTGTTACAAATGGCTCCACATGCTCTCCCCGCTGCCCAATAAATCATCCTTCCATCCTACACGGGTTCCATGCAGACCTGAAGAGATGGAAATCTGCATAAAGAAAGGCCTGAAGAGCTCTGAGACAGGAAGAGGGTAAACAAAGCGTGAGCGAAGCTGATGAGGATGACGGCAGCGACCAGGCGTGGAGCGGCCTCTGTGCCAGGTGCCTTCCGAGGGTCTGACCTGCGTCATTTCACGCCCCCCCACAGCCCTGTCACATGGGTAACTAACAGGCGTGCAGAGGATCCATCATTCTGCTCAAAGAAGCAGGGAGTGGGAGAGCTGCCGAGCTTTGGAGAGGACGGAGGGAAACCATCTGGGCTGCAGGCTCCAGGGATGGGTGAAGAGCAGGGTCTGGGGACCTGTCTGTCTACAGAAATGTATAAGGAAAGCCTCCCTAGCACAGGCCCTCAGGCCCTGCTTCGTGCTCGGCAGTCAGGGAAAGTCTGTGCTTTTCTCCTCAGGGCCTGCCCGGCCTCCCTTATGCCTTTGTCTTTCCAGCAGGGTCCCAGTGAGAGAGGTGTGATCAGGTCACCCCCAAGGCCTCCCCCAGCTTTGAAACTCTCTGACTCCACGGGCCATGTGGAGGAATCCGTATCCACCTCAATCTGTCTGATTTACGGGAAAGTAGCCATAGGGAATTGAAGCGTTATTTGGCCAGGCCATGACAAACAAGGGGTTTGGAGACCAATGATTGGCTGCAAGTTGCCTGACCTGGAAAATTCTGGAAAGTCTTTAGGCCAGGCGCAGTTGCTCATGCCTGTCATCCTAGTATTTTGGGAGGCCGAGGCAGGTGGATTTCTCAAGGCCAGGAATTCGAGACCATCCTGGCCAATGTGGTGAAACCCCATCTCTACTGAAAAGACAAAAATAAGCCGGGCGTGGTGGCACACGCCTGTAATCCCAACTACTCGGGAGACTGAGGCAGGAGAATCACTTGAACCTAGGAGGCAGAGGTTACAGTAGGCTGAAATTGCACCACTCTACTCCAACCTGGGTAACAGAGCGGGACTCCATCTCAAAAAAAAACAAAGAAAGAAAAAAAATTTTTTAAAAGGCCGGGAGCAGCCAGGCGTGGTGGCTCACGCCTGTAATCCCAGCACTTTGGGAGGCTGAGGCGGGTGGATCACAAGGTCAGGAGATCAAAACCATCATGGCTAACACAGTGAAACCCCATTTTTACTAAAAACACAAAAAATTAGCCGGGTATGGTGGTGCACACTTGTAATCCCAGCTACTTGGGAAGCTGAGGCAGGAGAATCACTTGAACCAGGGAGGTGGAGGTTGCAACGAGCCGAGATAAAGCCACTGCACTCCAGCCTGGGCAACAGAGTAAGACTCCATCTCAAAAAAAAAGAAAAAAAAAAAAGGCTGGGTGCAGTTGCTCATGCCTGTAATCCCAGCACTTTGGGAGGCCAAGGCAGGTGGGTCGCCTGAGGTTGGGAGTTCAAGACCAGCCTGGCCGACATGGTGAAACCCCATCTCTATTGAAAATACAAAAATTAGCCAGGCATGGTGGCGGGCGCCTGTAATCCCAGCTACTTAGGAGGCTGAGGCAGTAGAATGACTTGAACCTGGGAGGCAGAGGTTGCAGTGAACTGAGATCACACTACTACACTCCAGCCTGGGCAACAAAGTGAGACTCTATCTCAATAAAAAATAAAATAGGCCAGGCACAGTGGCTCATGCCTGTAATTCCAGCACTTTGGGAGGCCGAGGCAGGTGGATCACAAGGTCAGGAGTTCGAGACCAGCCTGACTAACATGGTGAAACCCCGTCTCTACTGAAAATACAAAAAAAAATTAGCCGGGTATAGTGGGTGCCTGTAATCTCAGCTACTTTGGAGGCTGAGGCAGGAGAATCGCTTGAACCCGGGAGGCAGAGGTTGCAGTGAGCCGAGATCATGCCATTGCACTCCAACCTGGGCAATAGAGCAAGACTCTGTCTCAAAAATAAATAAATAAATAAATAAACAAACATTTAAAAAATTAAAAAATTTTTAAAAAGAAAGTCTTCAGGTTAAGTTACAGCTGGTACCCTCATCCCCAGTACTCCCGGGGCTGCACATGCACTGATACCCAACCCTACTCCACTAACGTGGCAGAAAGCCTCCTTATTCTCCTGATTTCCAGCTGTAGCCCTTAAGTTAGTAAGGGCACGGAACAGGGCATGAGAACAGGACATGTCACAGACTCAGTGCATGGCCCGGTGACATCCCAGAGGGGACCTTCGCCCACTCTAGATCGGTAGGCACCCCCGCAGCACTCTCCCCCACAAATACAATTTATTCTCTCATCTTCGCTGCTGTGAGTCTCCCACTGCAAGAGGAAGCTTCAGGGAGTTATGGCAAATATTGTATGAGTTATAAAAGGGTTTTAAGTTGAGCCAAAAATCTATCAAGTTTAGAATAACATTTTTGCTCTGTTTTATCTTTAGGGTGGACATTGAGTGTTCTAATGGCTCTGTCAAGCTGGAGTTTGACAGATGGAAAGGAAAGAATGCTGTTTTGATGGCTTGTTCTGTGGTCATGACAACAGATAAATACTTCTCTACACCCTCGCCTTCATTTTCCTGATGATAAACATTTTGTGTTTTACTTTACTAATTTCAGTTCCCCAAAGTTTTGGCTAAACCTATAGACCAGGCTGAATGATAAAGTCAGAGCTGCATATAAACAAATATGTGCAAAAAGTTTTAGAGGGAGGCCAGGCATGGTGGCTCATGCCCATAATCCTAGCACTTTAGGCCAAAGCGGGAGGATTGCTTGAGCCCAGGAGTTTGAGAACAGCTTGGGCAACTTAGCAAGACCCCATCTCTTAAAACAAACAAACAAAAACCTTTATAGCTGACAAAGTTTTCAATATTCAAGAAATTTATGAGCTAGACATAGTGGCACATGCCTGTAGTCCCAGCTGCTCAGGAGGCTGAGGTGGAAGGATCATGTGAGCCCAGGAGTTTGAGGCTGCAGTGAGCTGTGACTGCACCACTGCCCTCCAGCCGGGGCGGACCTTGTCTTTAAAAAGCAAATTAAAAAATAAAACAAGTAAGAAATTGACTTACATCTTTGTAGTGCATTAAACCATAAGCTAAATGATAGACTACTGGCTAGTGATAAGTAGGATTAGGTAGGCAAATCTTGACACATACAGGAATTTGAACCTTGTCTTTGACATATAGGTAACTACACAAATAAGTTCATATGTAGCTGTGCACTTTCATCCTCTTATTTGTTTGGTTTGGTTCATTTTTAATAAGTTTACACAAGCTTAAATGAGAATCCCATGTCCTCTCTAGAATTGGTTGCACCCAACATTTGTCATCCCAAGAGGTTGGGCTTCTCACCACACCCTCTCCAGGGAGATGAGTTTGCCCAAGGCCTGGCTGAAAGTGTTCAAAGCTGCCACCTTGCTGCTCTGGCATCCATAAGATACTTCAGACGTCTAGCTAGTCCTCAGCGTGGTTGACAGAGTCTTAGAGATAAGTACATTTAGTTCAGCAAAGTCCTATGAAATATAACAATTTTAGGCAGGTGTGGTGGCTCACGCCTGTAACCCCAGCACTTTGGGAGGCCGAGACAGATGGATCACCTGAGGTCGGGAGTTTGAGACCAGCCTGGCCAACATGGTGAAACCCCGTCTCTACTAAAAATACAAAAAGTAGCTGGGGGGCGGATGGCAGGCGCCTGTAATCCCAGCTACTCAGGAGGCTGAGGCAGGGGAATCACTTGAACCCAGGAGGCGGAGGCTGCAGTGAGCCAAGATGGTGCCACTGTACTGCAGCTTGGGCAACAGAGCCAGACTCCATTTCAAAAAAAAATACAATTTTAATAGTATAATTGTACAGCCTGATTAAATGTTAAGAATTAACTACCTATTTTTGGATATGAACACCAACAAGGTACCAATTAGAGCAAGATTTAGAGTTTAGCATAGCCTCAAATGCTGTTGTCTTCTAATCCAGACCCATCAGTAACATATGCTGGGGCTGGAAGCTTACTCCAGTTCTTCTCTTGGAGTCAAATCCCTTCCAGACTGTACTGGCTTTGAAACGCTGGCATCTTCACCTTTTGGGTACGCTGCAGCCGCTGGAAACCTCTCAGACAGGTTTCTCTGATTTTTTTTTTTTTTTTTTTTTTTTTTTCTGAGACAGAGTTTTGCTCTGTTTCCCAGGCTGGAGTGCAGTGGCATGATCTCGGCTCACCGCAGCCTCCACCTCCCGGGTTCAAGTGATTCTCCTGCCTCAGCCTCCCAAGCAGCTGGGACTACAGGCAAGTGCCACCACAGCTGGCTAATTTTTCTGTATTTTTAGTAGAGACGGGATTTCACCACGTTGGCCAGGCTGGTCTCAAATTCCTGACCTCAAGTGATCTGCCTGCCTCAGCCTCCCACAGTGTTGGGATTATAGGCGTGAACCACCGCACACGGCCTTCTCTGTGAATTTCTTAGTGAGTGTCACCATCATTATTTTGTTCTGTCTTGGCGAAGGAGCCCTAGAATTACCTTCCCGTGACACCCTTCGTTCTTTTGATGGCCTCAACAAAAGCTCCTATTTCCAGCTCCTGGCCTTTGCTCTCTCTTCTGGGTTCATCATTTGTAGATTAAGTTAAAGTTGAAAGGACAGCCAGGTGCGGTTGCTCACACCTGTAATCCCAGCACTTTGGGAGGCCGAGGCAGGTGGATCACCTGAGGTCAGGAGTTTGAGACCAGCCTGACCAACATGGTGAAACCCCATCTCTACTAAAAAATACAAAATTTAGCTGGATGTGGTGGGACATGGCTATAATCCCAGCTCCTCAGGAGGCTGAGACAGGAGAATCACTTGAACCCGGGAGGCAGAGGTTGCAGTGAGCGAAGACCACACCATTGCACTCTAGCCTGGGCAACAAAAATGAAACTCCATCTCAAAAAGTAAGAAATGGGAAAAAGCTAGAAGGACATCAGCAACAATCTAGCGATGATCTAGTCTACTTTAGTTATTTCACAGGTGAAGAATCTGAGGCCTGGAGCAGTTAAGGGCTTTACCTGAGATCACGCAGAGAGTAACAGAACTAGTTGTCTTGAAGCCCAGCCCGTGTTCGTTTTCAACTGTGTGGCACACGGCCTCGGGGTTTGCAAGTACAGTGATGGAAACCAGGCAGCCCCTCCTGGTAGGTTTCACCAGGCACCAGACCACACCTGAGTTTACCTTTCACTCATGTTCTCGGGAGTGGTGCATTAACAGGAGAGCTACTTTGCTTGGGATACTAAAGGGTAGTCATTGAATCAACCTTCCAGTTCCAGGGGTGTTCCTCTAATTCGGGAAACTCTTCATTTACTTTTCTGGTAGCATCTTAGAGGAAGCTCTGTGCTGGATCCTTACTGGTTCATAGAGAGTTGGAAGCCAGCTGAGCATAGGAACACCAAGTATGGAGCAGAGGCCTGGTAGCAACCAGAACTAAAGAGTCGGCTCCGGGAAAACTTTCACATTCCTTACAAGTGCGTCCTGATGTTCTGGAATACTGCTCCAACCCTCAGGAACCACCACCCAACAGCAAAACATCCTTGGACCCAACCCTTCTCACTCATGCCCAACTTTTAGCTCTGCGGCCCAGCCAACCTCCCACTGGGGCCTTCTCTTCCCTGCCCCACTTCTGTACAATTGATCACAGCTGTGAGTGCTGGCATTTCTTTCCTCCACACCACTGTAATGCAAACCAGCTGCGAGCGAGGACTCTCTATGACTTCCTTCAGAAACACTGCCTCTCCTCCAGCCCCTCCACCTCCACGCTCTGCAGCAAGCCCTCTTGACCAGTCATCCCTAGCATCCCCAGAACCACTGCCTATTGGCATGTTCCTAAGAGACCACCAGTCCCAGCAGTGCCCACCTCCCATCCCCCTCCTTGAGGGCTCCTCTGGCCTTCACAAGTCGGGGAACAAAATTTTATTACCACTTGCATCAGGGATTGAGAAAAACAAGCTCCATTCAAAATAATCCTTTCCTGCTCTATCATTTATTTTGAGGAAAGGGCTGCCACTCGTGTAATTATTTGCAAAATTTGACTTTTTAATGTTTAGGGGCAGAATTATTTTTAGAATATTGGTGTGGGCCAGGTGTGGTGGCTCATGCCTGTAAATCCCAGCACTTTGGGAGGCCAAGGTGGGCGGATCATGAGGTCAAGAGTTCGAGATAAGCCAGCCAACATGGTGAAACCCCGTCTCTACTAAGAATACAAAAATTAACCAGGCGTGGTGGCACATACCTATAATCCCAGCAACTCGGGAGGCCGAGGCGGGAGAATCACTTGAACCAGGGAGGCAGAGGTTGCAGTAAGCCAAGATTGCACCATTGCACTCCAGCCTGGGTGCCAGAGCAAGACTCCATCTCAAAAAAAAAAAAAAAAAAAAATTAACCAGGCACTGGTGGCACATGCTTGTAATCCCAGCTACTTGGGATACTGAGGCAGGAGAATCGCTTGAACCCAGGAGGCGGAGGTTGCAATGAGCTGAGATCATGCCACTGCACTCCAGTCTGGGTGACAGAGTGAGACTCCATCTAAAAAAAAAAAAAGTTGATGTGGGCTAGAGAGCAAGAGGAGTGAGACCCCTTCGCCTGCCTGCTTGTTGCCATATTGTCTCCAGCACCCTGTGCTCCATGGGCTCCAGCTAACGAGGTATTCATGATAACCAGGTACAGAAATGTTCACTGTAGCCACGACAGTGGGATCAGACTACTCAAAACAAACTTACTACAGGCGATAGTGAACCAACAGCGGCAGCTCCTCCCACGCGGCCAGCTGGTTCCCCAGCCAGTCGTCATCATTTGTTGCATCAAGCCTGAACACTGCTGTCCTGGAGCCCCATGCATCCAGTTCACTGAGTGAACTTTGACTTTCTTTCTGTCACGTTTCTCCACCAGCCTCTGCATCTAGCAGCAGCATTGCTGGTCATCTTTCCTGACCTTGCTCCCACGACCTTCTCCTCCAGACGGTTCACACTCGCTGCAGCTGAACCAGGGCCTCTGGGTGTCCCAGGCCCCGGGGGCCTCTCTGTCACTGCAGGCAACATAGGGCTTTAGGAGTCCCAAATGGCTGTACAGCAAGGAGAAAGGAGCAGCCCTTCCTCCTTCTAGGAATGAGACCACAAGGAAGTAAAAATGCGGGTAGCCGGCCAGGCACAGTGGCTCACACCTGTAATCCCAGCACTTTGGGAGGCCAAAGCAGGCAGATCACAAGGTCAAGAAATTGAGACCATCCTGGCCAACATAGTGAAACCCTGTCTCTACTAAAAATACAAAACATTAGCCAGGCATGGTGGTGCGCACCTGTAGTCCCAGCTGCTTGGGAGGCTGACGCAGGATAATCGCTTGAACCTGGGAGGCAGAGGTTGTAATGGGCCGAGATCGTCACCACACTCCAGCCTGGCAACAGAGTGAGACACCGTCTCAAAATCAAAAAAAAAAAAAAAAAAAAAAAGGTAGCCTTTTCTTTGAGTTGGGAAAAAACATTAAAAACATGTTTTGTTTTGTTTTTCTATTGCAATGATTGAAAAAAAACAACACACATAGGCTATCCTCACTGTGCCTTCTTTTTATATACGTGTAATTTTTTTGTTTTAGAGATGGGGATCTAACTATGTTGCCCAGGCTGGACTTGAACTCCAGGGCTCAAGAGATCCTCCCACCTCAGCCTCTGGGATTCAGTAGCTGGGACTACAGGCACATGCCACTGTGCCTGGATCATAGGGTGCGTCCTAATGCCTGCATTCCTCTGAGCGGCAATCCTGCCTCCTCCAGTCGCCAGGACCCTTCTCCCCCTACTCTGCCCCATCCTACATTCAGAGGTTACTTTAGCCTCATTTAGCCTCACTCTTCCTACCTTAAAAATCCAAAAGAAACTGAATTCAATCCCCAAGATCTCTTCCAGGTCTAAAATTCTGTCATTCTGTAACTGTGAAGTCAAAAGTGCTTGAACCACAACTCTGAAAGGAATCTTAAACACAAATACTGCGTTTTTTTCTTCTCCTTTAAGGGACTAAAGTGAGAGCTTCAAAGACTAGGGAAATGGACCATGGATCTTGTCATGAACCACTTTGTTTCCAAGTCACATTTAGGCACTTTGACAAACGTGCTATAAAAAGAGTCTGGTGTCATGCAAAATACTTTCATGCAGGGATCTCCTTCTTAAGGTCTCTTTTATTTTTCTGGGGCGGAGTCTCACTCTGTTGCCCACACTGGAGTGCAATGGCGTGATGGTGATCTTGACTCACAACAACCTCTGCCCCTTGGGTTCAAGTGATTCTCCTGCCTCAGCTCCCTCCCTAGTAGCTGGGACTGCAGGAGCCCGCCACCTCATCTGGCTAACTTTTTTGTATTTTCAGTAGAGACAGGGTTTTACCACGTTGGCCAGGCTGGTCTCGAACTCCTAACCTCAGGTGATCCACCCGCCTCAGCTTCCCAAAGTGCTAGGATTACAGGCGTGAGCCACTGTGCCCGCCCCTACTCCCAGTCTTCTAGTCCAAATAATTGGCTTCAAGCCTTTTTCATTGCAGCCCACAATGAGAAGTACATTTTATAATCAGACCCAGGGTATGTCCTTCCACCTGCCCCCGCCACAGACACACAGATAGTTGTTTTTGTTTTTGTTTTTTTCCTTTGAGATAGAGTTTCATTCTTGTTGCCCAGGCTGGAGTACAATGGCATGTTCTTGGCTCACCGCAACCTCCGTCTCCTGGGTTCAAGTGATTCTCCTGCCTCAGCCTCCCGAGTAGCTGGGATTACAGGCACATGCCACCATGCCTGGCTCTTTTTATTTTATTTATTTATTTATTTTTAGTAGAGACGGGGTTTCTCCATGTTGGTCAGGCTGGCCTCGAACTCCCGACCTCAAGTGATCCACCCGCCTCAGACTCCCAGAGTGCTGGGATTACAGCGTGAGCCACCACGCCTGGCCGACACACAGATAGTTATTTACAGCTGGGAAACATGCAGCACACTCTTATTTTCTATTCTATTTTTTGTTGTTGTTGTTCTTGTTTTTAATGCTGACTGCAACTTCTAAAATGATTTCAAGACCCACTAATGGGCTGCAACTATAGTCTGAAAAATCTTGCTCCAGAAACAACTACCTTCATTTGTATCTTAATGTTCTGATTTTCTAAGTCCTGACTTTACAACCATACGACACAAGCATAGCAACTTTGTAGTCTGGCTCCACACATCAACATAGATTCGTCCTAAAATCAAAAAAATGTAGAGCAAAGTGAATTCAGCACATTCAGTGGTTTATAGATCAAGGAACTAAAACACAAATGGTAAGGAATTAACTAAAAGTATTAACATTCTTGAATATTTGAGAGGAAGTGATGCCTTAGGAAAAGGTATCTCTGCTTTGACAGAAGATGTAGATCTAGATCCTTCAAAAGACGTAGAAGTCGGCTGGATGTGTTGGCTCACGCCTGTAATCCCAGCACTTTGGGAAGCCAAGGTGAGCAGATCACCTGAGGTCAGGAGTTCGAGACCAGCCTGACAAACATGGTGAAACCCTCTCTCTACCAAAAATACAAAAATTAGCCAGGCATGGTGGCGTGCGCCTGTTTATCTCAGCTACACAGGAGGCTGAGGCAGGAGAATCACTTGAACACGGGAGGCAGAGGTTGCAGTAAGCCGAGATCATGCCACTATACTCCAGTCTGGGTGACAAAGTGAAATTCTGTCTCAAAAAAAAAAAGAAAGAGATAGAAGTCACTTCACGTTAAGCTCTGGCTGGATTATTGATATTACTGTCCTTAATATAAGTCCTAACTTCATTACTCTCTCACTCTTTTTATTTTTTCTTGGTATCTTCCAAATGCAATGTCTTACTCTTACCCAGCTAATGAACAAGACAGTATAGGGATAAGAATGAAATCTTGGGATAGCGTTTTTCTCATCTTGGGAGTGATCATTTGAAAGAAAAGATAAGGACCGAATATCAGTGCCATGCGCGGATGCCATGCTGCTAAGAGGTATTTCACAACTCCAGTGAGTATCAGGAGAACGACTATTTGCAGAGATGGGGAACAGGAAGGTTAAGAGACTTAGGGTGATAAATGAACAAGATTCAATAGTACCATTATTAGTCCAGGGGCCCCCAAATTGGGGAATGGAAAAGAAGGCTATGTGTACATATATTTTTAAATTTTAATTATTTTTAATTGTCATATAAAAATGGCATATATTTATCATGTGTGACGATGATGATTTTATTATTGTTGTTGAGACAGGGTCTCCCTCTGTCATCCATGCTAGAGTGCAGGGACATGATCACAGCTCACTGCAGCCTCGACCTTCCAGTTTCAAGTAACCTTCCCACTTCAGCTTCTGAGTAGCTGGGACCACATGTCACTACCACAGGCTATTTTTTTTTTTTTTTTTTTGTAGAAACAGGGTCCCACCATGTTGCACAGGTTGGTCTCAATCTCCTGGGCTCAACCGGAACATGATATTTTAATACATACATTTATTTTGTTGTTGTTGTTGTTTTGTTTGGTTTTGAGACGGAGTCTCACTCTGTCGCCCAGGCTAGAGTATAGTGGTGCGATCTTGGCTCACTGCAACCTCCACCTCCCAGGTTCAAGCAATTCTCCCGCCTCAGCTTCTCAAGTAACTGGGATTATAGGCACGTGCCACCATGCCCAGCTAATTTTTTTATTTTGAGTAGAGATGAGGTTTCACCATGTTGGCCACACTGATTTCGAACTCCTGACCTCAGATGATCCAACTGCCTTGGTCTCTCAAAGTGCTGGGATTACAGGCACGAGCGACTGCGCCCAGTCTGATGTTTTGAAATATGTTTACTTTGTGGAGTGGCTAAATTGAGCTAATTAACATATGTATTACCTCACATACTTATTTTTTGTGATAAGAAAACTTAAAATCTACTCTCAGCAATTTTCTACAATACATTGTTATTAACCTATAATTGCCATGTTGTACAATAGATCTCTTTAACTTATTCATTCTATATATGAGCTAATGTATATTTTAAGGATATTTCAGGGGGTGTTAGATCCAAGAGAAACTCACTTGGAAGCAAGGTGATCTTTGTTTTTAACCCTTTCTTCTTTTAGAGACAGACTGTCATCCAGGCTGCAGTGCAGTGACACGATCATAGCTCACTGCAACCTTGAACTCCAGGGCTCCAGCGATCCTCCCATGTCAGCCTCCTGAGTAGCTAGAACTGCAGGCATGTGCCACCACACTGTGCTAATTTTTAAATTTTTTGTAGGCAAGGGGTCTCACTATGTTGCCCAGTCTGGCCTCAGACTCCCAGCCCCAAGCAATCCTCCTACCTCAGCCTCCCAAAGTGCTGGGATTACAGATGTGAGCTACCACAGCTGGCTTGCTTTTGTTGTTGTTGTTGTTGAGACAGAGTTTCACTCTTGTTGCCCAGGCTGGAGTGCAATGGCATGATCTTGGCTCACTGCAGCCTCCACTTCCCAGGTTCAAACGATTCTCCTGCCTCAGCCTCCCAAATAGCTGAGATTACAGGCATGCACCACCACGCCCAGCCAATTTTTGTATTTTTAGTAGAGGCGGAGTTTTGCCACGTTAACCAGGCTGGTCTCGAACTCCTGACCTCAGGTGATCTGCCCACCTCAGCCTCCCAGTGTTCTGGTATTACAGGTGTGATAGGTGTGATCTGGGCTGCTTTTTTTTTTTTTTTTTTTTGTAGTAAAAGATACATAACATAAATTTACCATATACATAACATAATTTACCATTTTAATCATTTTAAATATACACTTCAGTGGCATTAAGTATATTCACAATATTTACAACCATCACCACTACCCATTTTCAGACCTTTTTCATTGTCCCAAACTGAAACTCTGTAGCTACTATGCAATACTCCCCATTCTCTCTTCCCCTTAGCCCTTAGACATTTGTCTCCTTCCCGTTTCCACGAATTTGTTAGTCTAAGCACTAAGCAATATGTATGGAATCATACAGTATTTGTCTTTTTCTGTCTAGCTCAGTTCACTTGCTAGCAAATATCTTATTTATTATTTTTATGATTTGTGATGTTATTATAGAGACAGGGTCTCGCTATGTTGCCCAGGCTGATCTCAGACTCCTGGGCTCAAGTGATCCTCCAGCCTCCCAAAGTGCTAGGTGGGATTACTGGCACAGTCAGCCACTAATATCCTTTTTTTTTTTTTTTTTTTTGGAGACTGAGTCTCACTCTGTCACCCAGGCTTGGGTGCAATGGCATGATCTCAGTTCACTGCAACCTCCACCTCCCAGGCTCAAGCAATTCTCCTGCCTCAGCCTCCTCAGTAGCTGGGACTACAGGCACCCACTACCATGCCCGGCTAATTTTTGTGTTTTTAGTAGAGATGGGGTTCCACCCTGTCGGCCAAGATGGTCTCAAACTCCTGACCTGCCAATATCTTTTAATTCACATATTTTCCCCTCAAGTAAGCCAGAGCTAATTGATTCTTTTTTTAATGGCTCAGGAAACTTTTAGGACAATGAGATTAGAGGTGCCTGATGTCAGGGGTGTCTGCATAGATCCATCTAGGCAAAACTCAGCTTCCTTGCAACTTTACCTAAGCAAAGCCTAGGTCAGAACTTGGGCAAATGTCCAGAAGGCTAATGTTAAGCAGGCTTTCTAACAAATGCAGTGCTGGCTATAGGCCCCACACCTGAGGAGGATGTAGTACACTCATGGTAGAACCACTGGGCCCTCACTTTTATTCTTACAAGTACTTCTAACAAGCGTCTAAGGTGTTTGTTTGTTTGTTTGTTTTTGAGATGGAGTCTCGCTCCCAGGTGCTGGAGTGCAGTGGCGCGATCTTGGCTCACCACAACCTCTGCCTCCTGGGTTCAAGCCATTCTCCTGCCTCAACCTCCCGAGTAATTGGGATTACAGGCGCCCGCCACCACGCCCAGCTAATGTTTGTATTTTTAGTAGAGACGGGGTTTCGCCGTGTTGACCAGGCTGGTCTTGAACTCCTGACCTCGTGTCCATCCACGTCGGCCTCCCAAAGTGCTGGGATTACAGGCATGAGCCACAGCGCCCAGCCATGTCTAAGGTTTCTAATCCTATCGTATTGTAGAAATCGTATAATAGAATGAGAGGAGAGAGGAGCCGCTGCAGCAGGCTCAGCAGCAGTAACAGATCATTGCAAGGAAGAAGAGAGGAAGTCAACTCCCACTCACCTTGGAAGGCCATCAGTCATCACTGTCTTGCAGCATAATAGAGTTGATAATTCAACATGATAACCTTGCAGAATCCATTCCTTCATTCAACAGACTTGAGCTTGAATTCAGGCACTGTTGCGGAGAGATCAATAATGCTCAGTGCTTGCCAATAAAAAAAAAAAAAGGCTACATTGTGACCATTACTCTTTTTCTTGCTTGCTTTGGTTTTTGTTTTGTTTTATTTTTTGTTTTTTGGTTTTTTTTGAGACCCACTCTTGCTAGGTTGACCAGGCTGGAGTGCAGTGGCACGATCCGATCACTGCTCACTGCGGCTTGGACCTCCTGGGCTCAAGAACCTCCCACCTCAGCCTCCAGTAGCTGGGATTACAGGTGTGTGCCACCACACCAGGCTAACTTTTTCATACTTTATGATTTTTTATTTTCCCCATCCAATGACCCATCAGACATCAGGCTAATTTTTACATTTTTTGTAGAGATGGGGGTCTTCTTATGTTGCTCAGGCTGGTCTTGAACTCTGGGCCTCAAGTGATCCTCCCTTAGCCTCCCAAAGTGCTGGGATTACAGACCTGAGATACGAAGGCAGGGCTGACCATTTTTCTTTATTCTTTTTTTGTTTCTTCCATAACCACAATGCCATTATCAGTGTTAATAAACTTTTCTCTTTTTTTTGGAGACAGTCTCACTCTGTCGCCCAGGCTGGAGTGCAAGCTACAATCTCAGCTCACTGCAACCTCTGCCTCCCGGGTTCAAGCGATTCACCTGCCTCAGCCTCCCAAGTAGCTGAGATTACAGGCACCCACCACCACGTCCGGCTAATTTTTGTATTTTTAGTAGAGATGGGGTTTCACCATGTTGGCCAGACTGGTCTTGAACTCCTGACCTCAGGTGATCCACTCACCTCGGCCTCCCAAAATGCTGGGATTACAGACGTGAGCCACCACACCCAGCCTGACCATTTTTCTTGAAGAGAAACTACCAGTATTTCTCCCCAAGGTTTTGTTGTTGTTGTTGTTGTTGTTTTTGAGACAGGGCCTCACTCTGTCGCCCAGGCTGGAGTGCAACGGCACAATCTCTGCTCACTGCAACCTCCGCCTCCCAGGTTCAAGCAATTCTCCCACCTCAGCCTCCCGAGCAGCTGGGATTACAGGCGTGCATCACCACGCCCAGCTAAGTTTTGTATTTTTTGATAGAGATGAGATTTCACCATGTTGGCCAGGCTGGTCTTGAACTTCTGACCACCTCAGCCTCCCAAAGTGCGGGGATTACAGGCATCAGTCACTGTGCCTGACCTCTCCCAATGTTACTATGTTATTATTTTTGAAACTTTCAATGCTTAAAATGGTTAGCCCTCAGTCATCTCTTTTTTTTTTTTGAGATGGAGTTTTGCTCTTGTTGCCCAGACTGGAGTGCAATGGCGCAATCTCGCCTCCTGGGTTCAAGCGATTCTTCTGCCTCAGCCTCCTGAGTAGCTAGGGTACACCATACCTGGCTAATTTTTTGTATTTTTAGTGGAGACAGAATTTCACCATGTTAGCCAGGCTGGTCTCGAACTCCTGACCTCAGGTGATCCACCCACCTTGGCCTCCCAAAGTACTGGGATTACAGGCGTGAGCCACCGTGCCCGGCAGCCCTCAGTCATCTCTAGCATATCATCCTTGACCAGAATTCTGGGTGATGCTCAACTGTATATGAGTTTCACCTTTACATGAACCCATTTGGAGCTGACCACTGGCATGTGAGTACCAAAGGAGTTTTCTGTCCTTCTTTTCCCAGATTGCACCTAGGTGTTCATGCTCAGCTGAGAGAAGGCTGGGAACAGAACACAGCCAAAGCTATAGTGTTTCGATAGAAAGCATTTTCAGATCTTTAGTAAGAGAATGAGCATTCTTGAGAAAATAGGCTTTCACTGTTTTTGTGTTTTTGTTTTGTTTGGGGAGTGGGCAGGGAGTAGGGGTGGAAAGGAATGTAAATTAAAACCTTACAAGAGTGCAGGCACGGTGGCTCACACCTGTAATCCCAGCACTTCGAGAGGCTGAGGTGGGGAGATCACTTGAAGTCAGGAGTTCAAGTCCAGTCTGACCAACATGGTGAAACCCTATCACTACTAAAAATACAAAAATTAGCCAGGTGTAGTGGCAAGTGCCTGTAGTCCCAGCTACTCGGGAGCCTGAGGTGGGAGAATTGCTTGAACCTGGGAGGCGGAGGTTGCAGTGAGCCCAGATCACACCACTGCACTCCAGCCTGTGCAACAGAGTGAGACTCCGTCTCAAAAATAATTAAAAATAAAAATAAATAAATAAATAAAAACCTTACAGGAGTATAGCTCACACAGAAAAGCTGAGGGCAGGAGGGTGCAGGGCGTGTAGCTCACATGTGAAAACACACTTGTAAAAATTATCCAGGACATTAAACTCGTCCCTGCAGCTGTGCCTCCAAGCCTCTTGCACAGGCTGTAAGTGCCTGGTGTGGCCTGTGCTGAGACTGTCCCGTGCTATGCGTGCTATGCCCCATCCAAGTGTGTCCTTTCCTAATCATCCTGCCTCTGGGAGGAGCCTTCTCCCCTGGAGGCTTCCCTGGGCCCTCGCTGAGCCGGCCTCTCTCCCTGTTCTCTCCCTGGCTGCAGCACCCTGTCCAAGTGCTGCCACGCAATGGTGGCGCTGATCTACCCCTTCACCTGGCAGCACACCTACATCCCGGTGCTGCCACCCGCCATGGTCGACATCGTGTGCTCGCCAACGCCCTTCCTCATCGGGCTGCTCTCCAGCTCTCTGCCCCTGCTCAGGGAGCTGCCGCTGGAAGAGGTGAGCTCCCACTCGGCCCTGTCCCCCTCCCTGCAGGGTGCAGAGAACAGAGCAGGGTGCTGGCCCTGCAGGCATCATGGAGCAGTTCTCAGAGCCAGCAGTGCTGGGGAGCAGGGCGCAGGGGCCACCAGGGCTTTGTCTGGCATGTGTCCTGCCCAGAGGCTGACTCAGTCAGACCCTCAGTGACTGCAAACACTGTTTTCCCTTCCAAATGAAATGCCTGGTATGAGCACCCCTTGAGAAGGTCAGCAACGAACAATTTAGCCAGATGTCGAAACTCTTAAGTCATGAATAGCCCTCTGCTCTCCCCTGCCCTCCCGCCCGCTCCCCCACATTGAGGAGCTAGCAAGATCCGGTCCTTTGTCATATCCGTTAAAAATGTTTTTAATCCCCAAGTTCTGGGTGTCCAGTTTAGCATCGAAGCGGGGAAAGTCCTGCTTGGCACTTGTGGAGTTATTTAGCCCCAGCCCCTTCTTCTAAATGGTTTCGACCCTGAGGACTGGGGACTTCCAGCAGTCAGAGAGGGAAGCTTAAATAATGTTGCTCAGCCCTGAAGCGCCAGGAGGAACGCCTGTCCCTGTGTCCGGCAGTTCTGTCTGGGTGCCTAGAAGCGTCTCCTCGAATTGCCCAGATAGTCCTAATGCCCCATTAAACGTCACCCACCGGCCTTAGGGCTTTCAGTGCAGGCTTGAGGGCCGCCAGGAGTTCGTCTGGCGCCCTGTGCTCCTGCAGGTGGCTCAGTTCATCCCTGGAGGGTGTGAGTGGGAAGGAAGGAGAGGTGGCCCTCCGCTCCTGGGCAGGCCTCTGGGATATGGGAGAACTCCTGTGTTTCCAGCTGTTATGGTGACCATCCAGGCCCCTGGCTCCTCCTCCATCATGGCCAGTGGCCTTGGCTGGGGTCTGAGTGAGGGTCGTGCTCTCAGGAGTAGCAGCCCTTGTGTGGCCTTTGCGCCCCAGGCACCTCACTTGCCCCACCCTGGTCCTGGCCCAAGTCTCATTCTTACTCTGAGGAGTGAGGGAGGAAGTGCTTTATCCTGAAAGGCTTCAGCAGTGAAAGCCCAAAGCCTAACCGAGTCTCAGGTGGGTTTCTCTCCTCCTCTCCGCTGGAGAGAAATGACACGGTTAAGTGGGCAGCTGGGGGAAGGACAAGGCAGCGACCCCAGGGTGGGAACCAGGGAGGCCTGTAGTGTCTTTGGCCCACCTCAGTAGCCCACACCCTAGAAGGCAGCATGAGAAGCTCTGCCTCAGCCAGTGTGAGCCAGGTGGAGAGTCCAGCCACAGCACACATGTGTCCCAGCCTGCAGTGTCAGTGTTGAAAGCATGCAGTTCAGGAAGGACCCTCCCCAGCCCTGCTCTTCATTATCTGTGGCTACTGTGGCAATATCAGGAAACCACAAATGGCTCACCTCCAGTCCCACCCCAGCTGCCTCTCTGCATGCCAAGAAGGAAGAAGGCTACAAGTCCATCCCTATCCCAAAAGCCCTGGTGACAGTGACAGTCCCTCTCCTCTCATCTCATAGGTCCTTGTGGTTGACCTCGTCAACAGCCGGTTCCTCAGACAGGTGAGTGAGGCCAGCGACGGCCTCCTGCTCCCTTTGTCTTCACGTATTTGTTGTTTGGGGCTCAGCTCTCCAGCCTGGGAAAGGCTCCGTGGAATTGCAGAGCAGGGTGGCAGAGCTGTGTGACCCAAGGACGGGGCTGGGCTGAGGACAAGCCAGAAGGCAAGGGGCAAAAAGGAAGGGTTTGGGCAAAGGATTGCTTTCCACGTGTTCTGACACAAAATGGTTTTCTAACTATTAGAAAAAGAATCTTTGTAATCTTGTAACTATAGATACCCAGATATTTCATTTTTAAAAATAGCTAGGTGCAGTGGCTCATGCCTGTAATCCCAGCACTTTGGGAGGCTGAGACAGGTGGATCACCTGAGGTCAGGAGTTTGAGACCAGCCTGACTAATATGGTGAAACCCCATCTCTATTAAAAATACAAAAATTAGCCAGGCGTAGTGGCGAGCACTTGTAGTCCCAGCTACTTTGGAGGCTTAGACAAAAGAATTGCTTGAACCCGGGAGGTGGAGGTTGCAGTGAGCCAAGATTGCACCACTGCACTCCAGCCTGGGCGACAGAGTAAGAACCCATCCCCCCCCCAAAAAAAAAAAAAGATAGGTTCTCACTATGTTGCCCAGGCTGGTCTCAAACTCCTGGCCTCAAGTGATCTTCCCACCTCAGTCTCCTCAGTAGCTGGAGGCGTGCACCACCATGCCCAGCTTCAATATGCATTTAAAGAATATTTGCCCCAGCCTGGTGTCTCACGCCTATAATCCCAGCACCTCCAGAGGCTGAGGCAGGAGGATCACTTGAGCCCAGGAGTTAAAGACCAGCCTGGGACAACATGGTAAGACCCTTGTGTCTACAAAAAAATTTGAAAATTACCCAGGCCTGCTGGTGTGCACCTGTAGTCCTAGCAGCTACTCAAGAGGCTGAGGCAGGAGGATCATTTAAGCCTAGGAGGTCAAGGCTGCAGTGAGCTGTGATCGTGCCACTGTACTCCAGCCTGAGAGAGAGTGAAAACCTTTCCTGAAGAAAAAAAAAGGAGAGAAAAGGAGACAGGAAAAAAAATGTGTTTGTGTGTGTGTGTGTGTGTGTGTGTGTGTGCGCGCGCGTGCGCACGTGCACCTTAAAAGGACTGAAAGGAAAACCCACTAAAACATTAATGTGTGTTGTCTTGGGGAGGGAAACTGAAAGGAGACAGATGATGAGTGATTTTAAGTTGTTTTAGTACATTCATATATTTTTATAATGACCATCGGTTACTTTCACCAGCAGAGAAGATAACACACACTTTTTTTTTTTAATCATTTGCCAGAGAGGCCTAACTTCTATCAGATCTAGGAAGAAGTAATTATAGTAATTACAGAAATTTTCTGTGGGCATTCTGATGGATTACTTCCAAGTGTTGCCACATTGCTGAAAAGTTCAGTAGCATTAATGCTGTTTTTTTTATCATTACTTTCACTTCCTCAAGGCCCACAGGGTAGGCCCTTCCCAAGACCCTCCTGCTCTGAGGTATAGATCCCAAAGCCAGCCTTGGATCACGCAGGCCGTCTGCCCTGGCCAGAATCCCCTGGTTACCAGAATCCACTGGCTACCCTACAGGATGGGGCAGTGGAAATCATCTATTGAGTATCCTGTCAGTGCCAAGCCCTTTCACAGGGTAATTGTAGTCCATTTTAGCTTCACAACAAGGTACAGATTGATTGGTAGTCCATTTTACAAGTGGGGAAAATGAGGCTCCCGTTGCTTGTAAAAAGTAGGCTCGGCCAGGTGCGGTGGCTCACGCCTGTAATCCCAGCACTTTGGGAGGTCAAGGTGGGCGGATCACCTGAGGTCAGGAGTTTGAGACCAGCCTGGTTAACACGGTGAAACCTCATCTCTACTAAAAATACAAAACATTAGCCAGGCGTGGTGGCACACGCCTGTAGTTCCAGCTACTTAGGAGACTGAGGCAGGAGAATTGCTTGAATCCGGGAGGAAGAGGTTGCAGTGAGCCAAGATCGTGCCATTGCACTCCAGCCTAAGCGACAAGAGTGAAACTCTGTCTCAAAAAAAAAAAAAAAGGTAGGCTCAAGATGGAAAGCTCGGACCTCTGGCTTTCAGTTGTGTTCCTTCCATGAAACTGGGGACTGAGCCAGGCCTGCCCTGCAGTGACTCCAGTGTGTCCTGTGGCCAGGACACAGCCACCATGCCCATACACCCACCTGCTACCTCTGCTTTCCAGATGGATGATGAGGACTCCATTCTGCCCCGGAAGCTTCAGGTGGCCCTGGAACACATTCTGGAACAGAGGAACGAGCTGGCTCGTGAGCAGGACGAAGGGCCCCTAGACAGCAGGCATGGTAAGTGTTCGGCCACCTCCCAGTGGGTCTCTCCCTTCCGCTCTGAGGGTCAGGGAACAAACGGGCAGTGGCCAAGGGCCAAGTAGGAAAATGGGCAAGGGAGACCTAAGGAGAGAAATTGGGGCCTCATTCTGTTTATCTGGATTTCATTCCCATGATGAATTGTGGGAAACATTTTCCCACCTCCCCCATTTTGGCCCTAAAGTACCTATTTAAAAGGGGGATGTGGAAATTATCTGGGCATGGTGGCACATGCCAGTGGTCGCAGCTACTCGAGAGGCTGAGGCAGGAGGATCCCTTGAGCCCAGGGGGTTGAGGCTGCAGTGAGCCATACCACTGCACTCCAGCCTGGGCGACAGAGTAAGACCCCATCTCAAAAAATCAAAAATTAAAAACTGTGGCCAGGCGCGGTGGCTCACACCTATAATCCCAGCACTTTGGGAGGCCAAGGAAGGTGGATCACCTGAAGTCAAGAGTTCGAGACCAGCCTGGCCAACATGGTGAAACCACATCTCTACTGAAAATACAAAAATTAGCTGGCCATAGTGGCAAGTGCCTGTAATCCCAGCTACTCGGGAGTCCGAGGCAGGAGAATCGCTTGATCTAGGAGGCAGAGGTTGCAGTGGACCGAGATCACACCACTGCACTCCAACCTGGGAGATAGAGCAAGACTCCATCTCAAAAAACATAAAAGTCTGGGGCCAGGCACAGTGGCTCACGCCTGTAATCCCAGCACTTTGGGAGGCCGAGGCGGGCGGATCACAAGGTCAGTAGATCGAGACCATCCTGGCTAACATGGTGAAACCCCATCTCTACTAAAAATACAAAAAAATTAGCCAGGCGTGGTGGCACGTGCTTGTAGTCCCAGCTACTCAGGAGGCTGAGGCAGGAGAATGGCATGAACCCAGGAGGCAGAGCTTGCAGTGAGCCGAGATTGTGCCACTGCACTCTAGCCTGGGCGACAGAGCAAGACTCCGTCTCAAAACAAAACAAAAACATAAAAGGCTGGGTGCAGTGGCTCACCCTGTAATCCCAGCACTTTGGGAGGCCGAGGTGGGCAGATCACTTGAGGTCAGGAGTTCGAGACCAGCTTGTCCAACATGGTGAAACCCCATCTCTACTAAAAATACAAAATTTAACTGGGTATGGTGGTGCGCACCCATAATCCCAGCTACTCGGGAGGCTGAGGCAGAGGAATTACTTGAACCCAGGAGGCAGAGGTTGTGGTGAGTCAGGATTATGCCACTGCACTCCAGCCTGGGCAGCAGAGTGAGACTCCATCTCAAAAAATAAAAATAAAAATAAAAACTTGTTTTTAACAATTTAAAATTTAAAATATTAAGCAGGGAAAGAAATGTCTTAATAACCTAGGGTAACCCTCCTCCTGGATAATCACAGTTTCCATCAAGGGAACTAGCAGTTACTGTACTTTGATTACTAATTGGCTTGTCTCAAGGGCTCTGGCCCAGCCTGTCTGCCCTCACCGTTCCTGGCCTTTCCTCCCCTTACTCAGGCTCAGAGTCCAGCCCCTTGAATGAGGTGGTGTCTGAAGCCTTTGTCCGCTTCTTCGTGGAGATTGTGGGACACTACTCTTTGTTCCTGACGTCGGGTGAGCGCGAGGAGAGAACCCTGCAGCGGGAGGCCTTCCGCAAAGCCGTCTCCTCCAAGAGTCTCCGCCACTTCCTGGAGGTCTTCATGGAGACTCAGATGTTTCGGGGCTTCATCCAGGAGCGGGAGCTGCGCCGGCAGGATGCCAAAGGTTAGGGGCATCTTCTCTGTTGGGGCCAAGTCAGCTAGAGCTCCCCCTATTCCAGGCGGCTGATGAGCAGGGAGAAAGATCACAGGGCAGGGGCACAGATAGGGCTGTGCCCACCTCCCCCAGAGAGCTTGCAGTTATGCCCTGATTGAGCTGGTGGGAAGGGCCCCTCTCCTGGCTTCTCTGTTCCCTCTGCCAGCCTCTCCCAGAACCACATTCCAGCATCTGTGGCAAGGTCTCCTTCTATCCCATTCTTTCCAAATTGATGAAATTCTCAGGCTGGGCACAGTGAGTGACTCACGCCTATAATCCCAGCACTTTGGGAGGCCGAGGCGTGCAGATCACTTGAGGTCAGGAGTTCGAGACCAGCCTGGACAACACGGTGCAACTCCTTTTCTACAAAAATATTTTTAAAAATTAGATCGGTGTGGTGGTATGTGCCTGTAGCCCCAGCTACTCAGGAGGCTGAGGTGGGAGGATCACTTGAGCTTGGGAGGTGGAGGTTGCAATAAGTCGAGATCATGTCACTGTATTCCAGCCTGGTTGAGAGAGCAAGACTCCATCTCAGAAAAAAAAAAAAAAAGAAAAGAAAAGAAAACTGATTGGAGAGTATGAGTTACAGGAGGCACCTGCCGAAGGAGTTTTTAAAATATTAATAGATCTACCAGATCCATTTAAATATCTCTTTACAGATCACTTGGTAAGAGAGGTGGGAGACACACAAGCTTAAAAACTACCTGGAAGCTGGGTGTGGTGGCTCACACCTGTAATCCCAGCACTTTGGGAGGCCGAGGCAGGTAGATCACCTGAGGTCAGGAGTTTGAAATCAGTTTGGCCAACATGGTGAAACCCCATCTCTACTAAAAATAAAGAAAATTACCCAGGCGTGGTGGTGTGTGCCTGTAATCCCAGCTACTCAGGAGACTGAAGCAGGAGAATTGCTGAACCCAAGAGGCGGAGGTTGCGGTGAGCCAAGATCGCACCACTGCACTCCAGCCTAGGCAACAAGAGTGAAACTCCATCTCAGAAAAAAAAAGAAAAAGAAGGCCGGGCGCGGTGGCTCAAGCCTGTAATCCCAGCACTTTGGGAGGCCGAGACGGGCGGATCACGAGGTCAGGAGATCGAGACCATCCTGGCTAACACGGTGAAACCCCGTCTCTACTAAAAATACAAAAAACTAGCCGGGCGAGGTGGCGGGCGCCTGTAGTCCCAGCTACTCCGGAGGCTGAGGCAGGAGAATGGCGTAAACCCGGGAGGCGGAGCTTGCAGTGAGCTGAGATCCGGCCACTGCAGTCCAGCCCGGGCTACAGAGCAAGACTCTGTCTCAAAAAAAAAAAAAAAAAAAAAAGAAAAAAAAAAAAAGAAAAAGAAAAGAAAAAAAAAATTACCTGGAAAAAGCCGGGCGCTGTGGCACATTCCTGTAATCCCAGCACTTTGGGAGGCCGTGGCAGGCAGATCACCTGAGGTCAGGAGCTCGAGACCAACCTGGACAACTTGGTGAAACCCCATCTCTACTAAAAATACAAAAATTAGCTGGGCATGGTGGCGGGCGCCTGTAATCCCAGCTACTCAGGAGGCTGAGGCAGGAGAATCGCTTGAACCCAGGAGGCGGAGCTTGCAGTGAGCCACAATGGCACCATTACACTCCAGCCTGGGTGACACAGCAAAACTCTGTCTCAAAAAAAAAAAAAAAAAAAAAAAAAATCCTGGAAAGGACCCTCTGTCCATGAAAAATCAGTCAGCCATGAGACAGAGTGCCTGAAGCTCAGACCCCAGGGGTCTGAGAAGCTGCCTAGGAGATGGCCTATCCAGCCATCTTCCCTCCACAGAGGGACTCCTGGAAAACTAAGCCACTTGGCTAGGGCTCTCTTACAGGAGAATGCAGGGACATGGGAGTGCACAGGCACCCCTCCTAAGCCAGGACAGTCCAGTTCAACTTTTCTTTTCCTTTTTTTTTTTTTGAGATGGAGTTTCACTCTTGTCCAAGCTGGAGTGCAAAAGTGCAACCTTGGCTCACTGTAACCTCCGTCTTCCAGGTTCAAGTGATTCTCCTGCCTCAGCCTCCCAAGTAGCTGGGATTACCAGTGTGCACCACCATGCCTGGCTAATTTTTTGTATTTTTCTTTTTTTTTTTTTTTTTTTTTTTGAGACGGAGTCTCGCTCTGTCGCCCAGGCTGGAGTGCAGTGGCCAGATCTCAGCTCACTGCAAGCTCCGCCTCCCGGGTTTACGCCATTCTCCTGCCTCAGCCTCCGGAGTAGATGGGACTACAGGCGCCCGCCACCTCGCCCGGCTAGTTTTTTGTATTTTTAGTAGAGACGGGGTTTCACCGTGTTAGCCAGGATGGTCTCGATCTCCTGACCTCGTGATCCGCCCGTCTCGGCCTCCCACAGTGCTGGGATTACAGGCTTGAGCCACCGCGCCCGGCCAATTTTTTGTATTTTTCAGTAGAAACGGGCTTTCACCATGTTAGCCAGGCTGGCGTCGAACTCCTGATCTCAGGTGATCTGCCCACCTCGGCCTCCCAAAGTGCTGGGATTACAGGCGTGAGCCACCGTGCCTGGCCACTCCGGTTCAGATTTAAAACCGCCCGCCTGGCACAGTGTAGACGCTTGGAAGGCGTTTGTTGAATAAAAATAGGATTTCATCTACGAGGTGGCTTTATAGCCTTCCAAAGACAGTTATTGCACAGGTGGGGCAACTATAAGAGCAATAAAACCCTTATAAAACCTGATTCAGAGCATGTTTATAGGAGCAGCTTAGTCTCAGAAACAAGGTTTCTCTTTTTTCTGGTAGGGAGGAAATGGGCATGTTTAGAAGCACAAAGACCAATAACTCAAATGACTGGGATTTCTCTTGTTAACAGGTCTGTTTGAGGTCCGAGCCCAAGAGTATCTGGAAACACTCCCCAGTGGAGAGCACAGCGGTGTCAATAAGTTCCTGAAGGGACTAGGTAAGGACCCGGGCTCTGGGTGCCCAGCCTATGTGCCTCTGAGCTGTCTGTCTCCGAGTCCCAGCCAGTTCCCTCCACTGGAGCCAGCGCCCTGAATAATGCAGAGCTCTGTGGCCTGCGCTGGGCAGATGCTACTGGCATTTTAACCTCCTGTTCTAATCTGTCCCCAAAGAGAAAACAAAGGAAACGCTGCCCCCAGCACCTCCTTTTCTGGGTCCCCGGGCTTTCTCGCTATCTTCTTTCTCTATGATCTCCTACACTTTTAAATCTCAGTGGAACTGAGCCGAGGGAGCATGGCGGGAACCAGACAAGGATGTCTGACAAGGAAGACTCGCACTGGTGTCCAAATTCCCCTGGAAAGTAGAAACGTGACACTTACAAGGACTGCAGTTTAATCAGTGAAAAGGCCTTACAGGGAAAGGGAGGATGAAGAACACAGCAGAAAAAGAGGACAGAGGCCCCAGTAGGGAGGTGTCTGCAGCAGTGAGGCCCTCCCAGAGGGCCTGCCAGGGGTGCCATGTCTGTGCCTCCTGCAGGATGGAGGGCTACCTGGAAGCGGAGTGTTTTAAATAACACAGCATTGCTGGGCACTTTCTCCTCCCTTGGCTCCTGAGGGATGTGTCAATTCGGTGCTTCCTTTATTACCACAGCAGAAGCCAGCCCTCCTAGACAGCTCTGATGGTCTTCCTTTCAAACCCCTCAAAGTCTAAGGAAGACCCTAGGGGGATCTCTGGAAAGAACAAAGCCCCTTTGGTTTATCCAGAGCAGGGGATGAGGCTCCCTGGGGTGGCGTGGGGGCCCCGTTACCCACACCACTTCTGGGTGGAAAGGGCAAGATTTATCTCACCCTCCTTTGTCTACCTTGTGAAATGTTCTCATTTTCCTTTTTTTTAGGCAATAAAATGAAATTTCTCCACAAGAAATAACTCTCAGCTCAGCCTCAAGGGAAAACTTCCTCCTAGTGCAGCTCCATGCTTTAAAAGCAGTTCCTGGTGGCCTTTCTGAAAGGCTGGCTCCCAGGTTGTCCTGGTGCAGAACTGGAGGCCACGGTGGCTTCTGACTGAGGCTGGGTTTTCCCCTGGACGGGGGCCTGGGAGCCACCCGGGAGGACAGCCCCGGAAAGGGAGCCCGAGACCAGGCGTGTCACCGACATGCAAATGGGTTGTTTTGGTGGTTGGGGTTTTTTTTTTATCTTAGATATTAAAAGTAAGAAAAATGTGTGGGTTTTCTGTTTATTATGCCAAGGCCAAGAGGAGCCTGTCCTGCCCTACATGTTCCCCTTTTTCGTCCCATCCAACCACTCAGCAGTGGAGCTAAGAGGTACGGTGATGGGCAACAGAAATGAGGTGCTCCTCTGGGCGGGGCTGAGGACACACGAGGACTGTGAGGGGAGGAGGCAGAGCCGGTGCCTCGGGTTCAGGGCGCGAGGCCTCCTGGTGAAAGGCTGGGCCCTTGCCCTAGAGTGGAGGCCGGGGAGGGACGGGACCTGTAGACGGATGTGGCTTCCCAGACAGGCTGCACTTCCAGAAGGGTCAGTGATGCCACCTGGTGGCCGAGGCCATGGACGTCTCTCTTCCCAAATGGACCTGACTCTTCTTGACCGCCTGTTCTCTTAGAAGCAGCCATGAACTGTCCACTGCCTGAGTAGTCCCTGGCGTTTACAGGCACACACGAAAAGAGGAAGTCTGTTAGTAAACTGTTCTGGGGGTCCTCAAGTTTATGACACTGCCTACGGCCCACCTTCCAACACATAGCCACAACTCTGACCCCATTCCCATCTCATTCCAGGGGCCCAGAGCAGCAGCATTCATGGAGTAGTGGATGTGCACTGCGTGTACACGGTGGGGGCGGGGGGACCTTTTGCGACAGACGGTAACAAGATGGAGGGTGAGAACGCTGGGGCAGCGTCATTAGCCTTGTGCAGCCAGACAGGCAGCTTGCCTTTTCTGGACCAGAAGCAGGGAGAGTGTGGAGAAGGCCGAAACCGCAGGGCGACCTAAGAGCCGTCCTGCAGCGGGGACAGTGCGGACAGCAGGGACAGCGGGGAGGCAAGAAGAGCCCAGAATGCAGCTCAGGCAGGTTCCCAGAGCAGGCCTCGGGGCCACTACCGAGCGGACCGCTGCCCGCAGCCCTCACCAGCGACCCTCACAGAAACACAAAAGGGAGGGGCCCCGACCTCAACAGTGGTCCAGGGGGTCTGTGCTACCTGGCAGGGGTTCTCAACCTTTAGGGAGGGGGAGCAAGGGACCTCCCGAGGATACATAGAAACAAGAGGAAAATGAGGGAAGGTGACCTCTCATCCTTCCTCTCAGCTGGAATTATGGACCACCTCTCCCCTCCAAGTTCTACCCAGGCTTTGGTGTGTCCGTTACTTTTTCAGAGGTGAGGATCCACAGTTCACATCAAATTCTCAAAGATGCCCCCAGAATGGTAGAAATCAGGCTGTGCATAAAAATTAACCTGCCTTGCCAGGCGCAATGGCTCACACCTATAATCCTAGCACTTTGAGCGGCCAAGGCAGGTGGATCACCTGAGGTCAGGAGTTCAAGATCAGCCTGGCCAACATGGCAAAACCTCATGTCTACTAAAAATACAAAAAAAAAAAAAAAAAAAAAATTCAGCAGGGCATGGTGGTGAGCGCCTGTAATCCCAACTACCTGGAAGGCTGAGGCAGAAGAATCGCTTGAACTTGGGAGGCAAAGGTTGCAGTGAGCCGAGATCATGTCACTGCACTCCAGCCTGGACAACAGAGCAAGACTCCTTCTCAAAAAAAACTCTGGCTGGGTGTGTGTGGGTGGGGACTGGGGGGATGCCTGAATGAGAATCCCTGAATCCTTGAGTGTGGGGGCTCAGGAATATGTATCTAACAAGCTCCTTGGATTAGTCAAGTTTGTGTGGGGGCTCAGGAATATATGTATCTAACAAGCTCCTCAGACTAGTCAACTTTATTAATAGTCTGCATATTTGTATATTGACCAGAAAGGGTCACTTTTTGGAATATACTTTCTTTTTTTAACTTATTTTGCATTATATTGTTTACTTAATAACTCCAAGCGAATAAATGTACATCTTTATCAACATTCCTAATGATTGCATAATACTCCATTTTGTGGGGATACTAAAAGCTATGAGTTCATCAGCCTTTGGCTCTTTATGCATGCAGGACGTTTCCAATTTTTAACATCATAATATTGAAAAAAGCATCTTTGTACAAGTATCTTAGCACACTTGCCCCATCTTAATTTTCATTTTGCTTAAAGTAAAATATACATACTTTATTTTTTTATTTATTTACTTTTTTTTTTTTGAGATGGAGTCTCGCTCTGTCGCCCAGCCTGGAATGCAGTGGCACGATCTTGGCTCACTGTAACCTCCACTTCCCGAGTTCAAGCAATTCTCCCCCTTCAGCCTCCCAAGTAGCTGGGATTACAGGCGTGTGCCACCACATCCGGCTAATTTTTGTATTTTTAGTAGAGACGGAGTTTCACCATGTTGACCAGGCTGGTCTCAAACTCCTGATCTCAGGTGATCCGCCCACCTTGACCTCCCAAAGTGCTGGGATTATAGGCGTGAGCCACCACGCCCTGCCAAAATATACATGCTTTAAAAATACACATACAGATATTAGTGTACCGCTTAACAAATGTTCACAAATGACCATGTGAACGTTGCCAGAATCAAAATGGAGCCACACAGACACACAAAATACTTGTGTGAGGGTATCTGCCCAGCAACTGCCTGTCCAGCCTCAGATGGGTGCCAGCCTTATTACAGATCCTTGTAGCCAAGCATAATGATCTCAAAACAATGTAGTCCTCCCTACTTTTCGTTTAAAATCCTCATCTTCCTTTACCTCCCTGAATATGCAGCACATAGTTTACTATGTCCCATGTATTACCTTTGCAATGGCTATCCTCAAATAAACATGGTTTTCAGACACAGAAGTCCATGCTTATAATCCTAACGCTTTGGGAGGCTGAGGCAGGACGATCGCTTGAGACCAGGAGTTCAAGACCACCCTGGGCAACATAGTGGGTCCACCCGTCTCTACAGAAAATTTTAAAATTAGCCTGGCGTGGTGGCACACTCTTGTAGTCCCAGCTACTCGGGAGGCTGAGGCAAGAGGATCACTCTAGGCTGCATCACTGCGCTCCAGCCTGGGTGACAGAGTGAGACCCTGTCTCAAAAAAAAAAAAAAAAGAAGAAACAGATGCAGTTTACCTATGTTACAAATCTACATACATATCCTCTGAATCTAAAATTAAAATAATAGGCTGGACGCATTGGCTCACGCCTGTAATCCCAACACTTTGGGAGGCCGAGGCTGGCAGATCACCTGAGGCCGGGAGTTCAAGACCAGCCTAACCAACATGGAGAAACCCTGTCTCTACTAAAAATACAAAGTTAGCTGGGCATGGTGGCACGTGCCTGCTACTCAGGAGGCTGAGGCAGGAGAATTCCTTGAACCTGGGAGGCGGAGGTTGCAGTGATCCGAGATCACGCCTTTGCACTCCAGCCTGGGCAACGAGAGTGAAAGTCCGTCTCAAAAAAAAAAAAGAAAAGAAAAAGGCTGGGCGCAGTGGCCCACACCTGTAATCCCAGCATTTTGGGAAGCCGAGGTGGGTAAATCACCTGAGGTCAGGAATGCAAGACCAGCCTTGCCAACACGGTGAAACCCCGTCTCTACTAAAAATACAAAAATTAGCCAGGTGTGGTGGTACATGCCTGTAATCCCAGCTACTCAGAAGGCCTAGACATGAGAATTGCTTGAACTCAGGAGGTGGAGGTTGCAGTGAGCCGAGATAGAGCCATTGCACTCCAGCCTGGGGGACAGAGTAAGAGACTCAGTCTCCAAAAAATAATATTTATTTAGAGACACAGTTTTACACTTATTGACCAGGCTGGAGTGCGATGGTGCGATCTCAGCTCACTGCAACCTCCGCCTCCCGGGTTCAAGTGATTCTCCTGCCTCAGTCTCCTGAGTAGCTAGGACTACAGGCATGTGCCAGCATGCCCAGCTAGTTTTGCATTTTTAGTAGAGACAGGGTTTCTCCATGTTGGTCAGGCTGGTCTCGAACTCCCAACCTCAGGTGATCCACCCACCTCGGCCTCCCAAACTGCTAGGATTACAGGCATGAGCCACTGTGCCCAGCCAGAAAATAATCATCATCATCATAAGCTTGCTTGGTGAGTAGGAAGTCAGACCAAGGGATCGAAGAGCCTGAGGAACATTTTCCCTGGAGGGCTGGGGAGGTCTGGCACTGTGGCCTTGTCTTACAAGACAGTGTGTCCTCTGCCCACCAGATCTTCCTCTGCTTCCTCTTGGCAGCGCTGGACAACCCTTCACTCCTCAACCACTTGCGCTCTCCACCCTCCCCATTCTCTTTCTTCCCTGTTTCTTTTTCTTCTTTCTTATTTTATTGAGGTGAAATTCACACAACATAAAATTAACATTTTGTTTTATTTTTTGAGACAGGGTCTCACTCTGTCACCCAGACTGGAGTGCAGTGGGGCAATAGTTCCCTCAAATGCCTGCATTTAAAGGATGTCTTCGTTAGCTCATTTCCTCAGGTGACTGATAGCCTCTATTTTATGCATATTCTCCCTTAAGTTTCACTGACAGAGAGTGATCTTAGGACTAAGTTTTGGAAACAACTCTTCAGTCCCTCAAGTCCTAAATTCAGCATTACCTAAGAGCTTCTAAAGTGCTTTGAAGAATAAGAACATCACGCCTGTAAGGCCGAGGCAGGCGGATCACCTGAGGTCAGGAGTTCAAGAACAGCCTGCCCAACAGGGTGAAACCCCATCTCTACCAAAAATACAAAAATTAGCCAGGTGTGGTGGTGGGTGCCTATAATCCCAGCTACTCAAGAGCCTGAGGCAGGAGAATCGCTTGAACCTGGGAAGCAGAGGTTGCAGTGAACCGAGATTGCACCATTGCACTCCAACCTCAGTGATGGAGCAAGACCCTGACTCAAAACAAAACAAAACAAAGCAAAACATCACGCGTGTAATCCCAGCACTTTGGGAGGCTGAGGTGGGTGGATCACTTGAGGTCAGGAGCTCAAGACCAGCGTGGCCAACATGGTGAAACCTCGTCTCTACTAAAAATACAAAAGGTAGCTAGGTGTGGTGGCGGGCGCCTATAATCTCGGCCACTCGTGGGGCTGACGTGGGAGGATCACCTGAACTCGGGAGGCAGAGGTTGCAGTGAGCTGAGATCACGCCAGTGCACTCCAGCCTGGGCAACAGAGTGAGACTTTGTCTCCAAAAAAAAAGAATAAAATGAGTGAAAGCATCCAAGGCCACCAGTGTCACACTCTCAGGCATATCAAAGCTGGTAAACTGAAATTTTTTTTTCTTTTTTTTTTTTTGTAGAGATAAGGGTCTCACTATGTTGCTCAGGTTGTTCTTTTTCTTTTTGAGACGGGGTCTCAGTCTGTCACCCAGGCTAGAGTGCAGTGGTGCTATCTCGGCTCAGTGCAACCTCTGCCTCCTGGATTCAAGCGATTCTCCTGCCTCAGCCTCCCGAGTAGCTGGGATTACAGGCACCCGCCACCATGCCCAGCTAATTTTCTTTATTTGAGTAGAGACGGGGTTTCACCATCTTGGCCAGACTGGTCTTGAACTCCTGACCTTGTGATTCACCCACCTCGGCCTCCCAAAGTACTGGGATTACAGGCGTGAGCCACTGCACCCGGCCTCCAGGGCTGTTCTTGAACTCCTGGTTTCAAAGAATCCTCCTGCCTCAGCCTCCCAAAGTGTTGAGATTACAGGCATGAGCCACCACGGCTGACCTGGTCTTTTTTCTTTTAAGTACCATTGCTCTGGATACCTTGCATAGGCTTGAAAAGCAAACCCAAAGCGGTACACAGCAGGCCCCGAAGACCCTGAGGAGCCAAGCAAGCTGTGGGAGTGCGCTTAGGGGAGGATAAGATGAGTGGAAGGTGGAGGCCTGTGCAAAGGTTAGCAAGAAAAGTTATACATGCAGCCAACAAGCATATGAGAAAAAGTTCAGTATCACTTAACATTACAGAAATGCAAATCAAAACCACAATGAGATACCATCTCACACCTCTCAGAATAGCTATTATTAAAAAGTCAGCCAAACGTGATGGCTCATGCCTGTCATCCCAGAACTTTGGGAGGCCACGGCAGGTGGAATACTTGAGGCCAGGAATTCAAGACGAGCCTGGGCAGAGGAGTGAGACCTCATCTCAATTAAAAAAAAAAAAAAAAAAAAGTCAAAAAATAACAGATGCTGGAGAGGTTGTTTGCAAAAAAATAACGCTTAAAACAAGCTTGTTGAACCCACAGCCCATGGGCCACATACGACCCAGGACAGCTTTGAATGTGGCCCAACACAAATTCCTTAACTTTCTTCAAACATTTTGAGAGCCGGGTGTGGTGGCTCACACCTGTAATCCCAGCACTTTGGGAGGCCAAGGCAGGTGGATCACTTGAGGTCAGATGTTCGAGACCAGCCTGGCCTGGCCAACATGGTGAAACCCCATGTCTACTAAAGCTAAAAAAAGAAAATACAAAAATTAGCCAGGCGTGGTGGTGCACACCTGCATTCCCAGCTACTCGGGAGGCTGAGGCACAAGAATTGCTTGAACCCAGGAGACTGATTGTGGTGAGCTGAGACTGTGCCATTGCACTCCAGCCTGGGTGACAGAGTGAGGCTTCATCTCAAAAAAAAAAAAAAAAGAAAAAGGAAATGTGGTACATATACACCATGGTATACTATGCAACCATAAAAAAGAATTAGATCATGTCCTTTGCAGGAACATGGATGGATCTAGAGACCATCTTTTTGTTTTTGTTTTTGTTTTTGAGATGGGGTCTCACTCTGTCATCCCAGCTGGAGTGCAGTGGCACAATCTTGGCTCACCGCAACCTCCACCTCCTGGGTTCAAGCAATTCTCCTGTTTCAGCCTCCCAAGTAACTGGGATTATAGGCATGCACCACCACACCGGGTTAATTTTTTTTGTATTTTTAGTAGAGGCAGGGTTTCACCATATTGGTCAGTCTGGTCTAACTCCTGACCTCAGGTGATCCACCCGCCTCGACCTCCCAAAGTGTTGGGATTACAGGTGTGAGCCACCACACCCAGCCAACCATCTTCTTTAGCAAACTAATGCAGGAACAGAAAACCAAATACCGCATGTTCCTGCTTATTGGTGGGAGCTAAATGATGAGAACACATGGACACAAAGAGGAGAACACACTGGCACCTACTTGGGACAGGACGGGTGGAAGGACAGAGAAGATCAGAAAAAATAACTAGGGGTACTAAGCTTAGTACCTGGGAGATGAAACAATCTGTACAACAAATTCCAGTGACGTGAGTTTTTTTTTTTTTTTTTTTTTTTTTTGAGATGGAGTCTCACTCTGTCACCCAGGCTGGAGTGCAGTGGAGCAATCTTGGCTCACTGCAACCTCTGCCTCCCGGGTTCAAGCAATTCTCCTGTCTCAGCCTCCTGAGTAGCTGGGACCACAGGCGCCCACCACCACACCCGGCTGATTTTTGTATTTTTAGTAGAGACAGTGTTTCACCATGTTGGCCAGGCTGGTCTCAGGTGACCTCAGGTGATCCGCCCACCTCAGCCTCCCAAAGTGCTGGGATTACAGGCGTGAGCCACCACGCCCAGCCACGAGTTTACTTATATAACAAACCTGCACATGTACCCTTGAACCTAAAATCAAAATCAAAAAAAAAAAAAGCAAAGCCAAAGGCAAGCGAGCAGGGCCATGTACCTGCTGACACCTGTGAAAGCCAATTAACTTCAGCCCACGGCTTGTACAGTGACCACACCCAGCCCTCACCCGGCACTTAGCTGGAGTTCAGCAGCCCAACCTCTGACTTCTTTCTGGCATGAACAGATGCTGGCAGCAGGCCAGGGAGCAAACCATCTGACCTTTGATCAGCCCTGGGCTCGTTACGGGTCCTTCTTGCTCTCCTCATACTCTGTCCATCACCCCTTCCCGCCCCAGTATAATCCTAAAAGACCACACACTTAAGGTCCGAAACTGGAACCTCGTAACAGGTTGTCCCTCCCGCTATAGAGCTAATTCCAGTGCCCCTCACCCTGCCACCACCCCCCACCCCGGCGGAATGTGGACTGGGTTGTTTTCCTGTCAGAGAACTCCAGATTCACACCGACCTGCCCTTCTCTCTCACCAGCCCCATGGACAGGTGTGAAAGAGCTATTCAATGTGGCTGTGGGTGATTGAGCAGGACTAACCACAGGATGACGCTGCAGTGAGCCCTGATTGCGCCACTGCACTCCAGCCTGGGTAACAGGCTCTGTCTCAAAAACAAAACAAAACAAACAAAAAGCTTAAAAAAAAAAAAATTAAAAGAGATGGGGCTATGAGAGCCAAGTGTAAAGCCACAGATGCCCTGTATCTGGAGACGGGGGCCATTTACCCTCTGAGCAGGAAGGCCGAATGAGGGCTTGCCACACCAAGCAGAGGCGTCATGACTGTACTTCCTGGCCTTACCAAAATTAAAAGCAAAAAGCAGAGCTGAGCTTGGTGGCTCGTGCATGTAATCCTATCATTTTGGGAGGCCCAGCCAGGTGAATCATTTGAGGCCACAAGTTCGACACCAGCATGGGCAAAAAAACAACTAGGGGTACTAAGCTTAAAAAAAAAAAAAGACCAGGTGTGGTGGCTTATGCCTGTTATCCCTGCACTTTGGGAGGCCAAGGCAGGCAGCTCACTTGAGGTCAGAAGTTCGAGACCAGCTTGGCCAACATGGTGAAATCCTATCTCTAATAAAAATACAAAAATTAACCAGGCACAGTGGCTCACGCCTGTAATCCCAGCACTGTGGGAGGCCGAGGTGGGCGGATCATGAGGTCAGGAGTTCAAGACCAGCCTGACCAACATGGTGAAACCCCGTCTCTGCTGAAAATACAAAAATTAGCCAGGTGTGGTGGTGTGCGCCTGTAATCCCAGCTACTCAGGAGGCTGAGGCAGGAGAATCGCCTGAACCCAGGAGGCAGAGGTTGCAGTGAGCCGAGATTGCGCCACTGCACTCCAGCCTAGGCTACAGAGTGAGACCCTGTCTAAAAAAAATTTAAAAAAAAATACAAAAATTAGCTGGGCACGGTGATGCACGCCTGTAGACCCAGCTACTCGGGAGACTGAGACAGAAGAATTGCTCAAACCCAGGAGGTGGAGGATGCAGTGAGCCGAGATCATGCCACTGCACTCTGGGCTGGGCAACAAAAGGATACTCCATCTTTTTAAAAAAAAAAAAAAAGGAAAAAGGCTGGGCATGGTGGCTCAGGCCTGTAATCCTAGCACTTTGGGAGGCCGAGGCAGGCCGATCACGAGGTCAGGAGATCGAGACCATCCCGGCTAACATGGTGACACCCTATCTCTACTAAAAATACAAAAAATTAGCCGGGCGTGGTAGCAGGCGCCTGTAGTCCCAGCAACTCAGGAGGCTGAGGCAGGAGAATGGTGTGAACCCAGGAGGCAGAGATTGCAGTGAGCCGAGATCGTGCCACTACACTCCAGCTTGGGCAACAGAATGAGACTCCTTCTGAAAAAAAAAAGAAAAAGGAAAAGGAAAGGGAAGGGAAAGAAGAGAGGGGAGGGGAGGGGAGGGGAAGGGAAGGGAAGGACTGAATATGTAATATCTGTGCATGGTTTTGCACGTAAATTATTTCTCTTTTTTTGAGACAGAGTCTCACTCTGTCACCCAAGCTGGAGTGCCGTGCCACAACCTTGGCTCACTGCAACCTCCGCCTCCTAGGTTCAAGCAATTTTCCTGCCTCAGCCTCCAAGAGTAGCTGGGATTACAGGTAGGGGGCACCATGCCTGGCTAATTTGTGTATTTTTAGTAGAGATGGATTTTACCATATTGACCAAGCTGGTCTTGAACTCCTGATCTCAACTGATCTGCCCGCCTTGGCCTTCTGAAGTGTTGGGATTACAGGTGTGACCTACCAAGCCCTGCCCCACTGTTTGTTTGTTTTTGTTTTTTTCTGCAGATACACTGGCTGGAAATGTAAATTATTTCTCAATTTGAGAAGTGTAATTGAAAAAAATACTGGGGGAAAAAAGTCACCTCATCAAAAAATATCATTAGGAGAGTGAAAAGATATGTCATATACTGGGGAACGATATTTGTAACACATATAACCAACAAACGATTAGTTGTTTTTATTTTTTCCTTAAGACAGGATCTGGCTCTGTTGCCCAGGCTGGAGTGCAATGGCACCATCACAGCTCACTGCAGCTTGGACTTCCAGGGCTCAACCCCACCTCAGCCTCCCAAGTAGCTACAAGTACACACCCCTATATCTGGCCAATTTTATGTTTTTTTTGTTTTTTTGAGACAGAGTCTCGCTCTGTCACCCAGGCTGGAGTGCTGTGGTGCGATCTCAGCTCACTGCAACCTCCACCTCCTGGATTCAAGGAATTCTCTGCCTCAACCCCCTGAGTAACTGAGACTACAGGTATGCCCAACTAATTTTTTTGTATTTTTAGTCGAGGGGGGTTTCGCCATGTTGGCCAGGCTGGCTTTGAACTCCTGACCTCAAATGATCCACCCGCCTTGGCCTCCCAAAGTGCTGGGGTAGCAGGCATGAGCCACTTCACCAAGCCCCCAAAGCATAAATTTTTAATTAATATTTATGAGCACAAGAGTTCACAGAAAATTGAAACTCAAAGAAGGTCGCTTAGACTCTGGGGCTTATATACCATTTTAACAAAAGAAAGGGGGTTTGGGCTTCAAGGGTTGATTGACTACTTGTGGGAAAGTGACTAGGAATACAGGAGAAACTAATGGCAGACAAGGGTTATTTTCACCAGGCTTGTTTATGCAGACTCACCCTGCTGCCAGCTCTCTGTCTCTGGTGATAAGAGCGGCTCTCCTCTTTCTGGTACAAGAAGGGAGGCACCTTCACAAGGGAAATTCACACCACCGAGGGAAATTTCTGCTCTGCTCTTGGTTGGCTAAGAAGAGGGCAGAGAACCTTCTTCCATCTGTTGATCCTCAATTTCTTTCAGCTCAAAATAATCCTATGCCAAAGTGCATTGCTTGGGGCTGGCACAACCTGATCCCTTTCCATTTAAACTGTGCACATTGCTGAGAAAAAGCAATAATCTTCAAAACAAAGTCATCATCCCCCTTTCATGTTATGCCAAGCCCAGGCAACTGGCATCTCTCGCTCTCTCTTTTTTTTTTTTTTTTTTTTTTGAGATGGAGTCTTGCTCTGTCACCCAGGCTGGCGTGCAGTGGTGTGATCTCAGCTCACTGCAGCCTCTGCCTCCTGGGTTAAAGTGATTCTCATGCCTCAGCCTCCCGAGTAGCTGGGATTACAGGTGCATGCCACCATGCCAGGTTAATTTTTTTGTATTTTTAGTAGAAACGGGGTTTCACCATGTTGACCAGGCTGGTCTGGAACTCCCGAACTCAGGTGATCCGCCTTCCTCGGCCTCCCAAAGTGCTGGGATTACAGATGTGAGCCATCGCACACGGCCCCAGCTAGCATCTCAATGGCAAACCGGTTGTCTTGGCCTTTCCTGGGGGAGGGGAGGAGATTTATGCCAGCCATTACTGCAGACTCTTACCTTCCCTTCTGGGGGCCAGGGCACCAAAGGGGCCGAGGGGCACAGGAGAGAGTGAGGCATGGAGCAGCTGCGTCAGCACTGCCACCTGCTTACTGTGGAACTTGGAACATGACTCCTCTCCTCCTGGCCCCCTGTTCCCCTATCTGTACAACAGAAGAGGTCCCTCCTGTCCCCAGCCTTGTCTGACACCTGGCACACCTGTGACCATACCCAGGATGGATGACCTGGAAGCCTGGTCCAGGGCCTTCAGTTGATGGTGACATTGTCCGATTCAGGAGGCAGGGAGGAGCTGGAGCCCTGTGCAAAACAAGGGGGTGCTTGAGGAGGGAGGAGACAAGAGTTAGCTGTTGCCCCCATGTCTGCCAAGCAGCTAACAGCTGAGCTGACCTTAAAGTCAGGGCATGCCTCAGCTTGCCTTAACAGCTATTTATAGCTCGGGTGCCTCCTTATTTGGTAGCTGACTGCACTGCAGGCTGCGGCCTCTCTCCACAGGGATGCCTGCCTTCCTGACAAGCAGCCCAGGCTCCTGATGCAGTTCAGTCTCCTGCAGGCTTTACACAGAACAGGCTCACAGCTGTGTGAGACTTACCTATTCCAAACGCCCTTTAAAGTCATTTACATAGCCGTTACATGTTTAATTGTGTTAAAATACACATAAGATAATCCCAGCATTTTGGGAGGTCGAGGCGGCCAGAGGATCATTTGAGGGGCCAGGAGTTTGACACCAGCTTGGGCAGCACAGCAAGACCCCCATCTATACTTTAAAAAAAAGAAGATAATGGGGTTTAGGATGCCCTCTGTGACTGGCCAGGGTTTGGAGGTGATCACTGTAGCCTATGTACTCTCACCAATCCAAGACACCTGCTAACCCCCAGAATCTTTAAAGGGCCAGTCTTTCCACCCTGTCATGCATTTGGGGGCACAATGGGTACCCGTCTCTCCTCTCCCACCCATTATGGGCTGAACTGTGTCCATGCCAAAATTCATATGCTAAAGTCTCAACTTCTAGGACCTCAGAATGTAACTGTATTTGGAGATAGGGTCTGGAGGAGGTAATTAAGTTAAAATGAGGGCCTATGGGTGGCCTCTAATCCAACATGACTAGTGTCCTTAAAAGAAAGAAAATTGGGGCCAGGTGCAGTGGCTCATGCCTGTAATCCCAGCACTTTGGGAGGCCGAGGCAAGAGGATCACCTGAGGTCAGGAGTTTGAGGCCAGCCTGGCCAACATGACAAACCCCATCTCTACGTAAAACACACACACAAAAAAAATAGGCGTGGTGGTGCATGCCTGTAATCCCAGCTACTCAGGAGGTTGAGGCAAGAGAATCACTTGAACCTGGGAGGCTAAGGTTGAAGTGAGCCGAGATTATGCCACTGCACTCCAGCCTGGGTGACAGAGCGAGACTCCGTCTCAAAAAAAAGAAAGAAATGTGGACGCAAACACACTTAGAGAGAAAACTGTGTGAGGATATGGGGAGAAAGTGGCCATCTACAAGCCAGGGAGAGAGACTCAGAAGAAACCAACTCTGCCAATCAACACCTTGATCGCAGACTTCCAGCTTCCAGAACTGGGGGACGATTAGTTTCTCTTAGTTAAGCCACGTTTGTGAAACTTGGTAATGGCAGCCCTAGTCAACTCTTACGACTCCCCTCCTCTGTTCTCTGATTTTACAAAGAATATCCTGAGCTGGATTCCTCCTCAAATTTGATTTTTGGGGCAAAGAGAGGTTCACATGGCAAAGCATTGGCTGGGCTTTTGAGGCTCACCCTCCTCAGTCCTCCACAGCACAGACACACCAGGATTCCCGGGACCTCTGGACGGACACCTTTTCCCATAGATCCCTGCTACTTTCTCAAGGAGCCAGTGTCACTGCTGTCCTCTCCCAGCTCTGATGGCCTTCCAACTTGCCCATCTCACATGGGTCCCACCTCAAACCAAGCTTCCCAGGCCTCATTTGCGCCACGAGGATTTCCCCAGTAGAGGCTGTGGCCAGTGAGGCAGCATTTAACATAGACACATGTCTATGTAAACACATTGAGCAATGACCGTGAATCAAGACACAATGCTCCACAGGCCTGAGTCCTTCCACCCCTCCCCACATCACAGTCCACCCCTAAAGGAATTATCCATTGAGATTCCACTCAACACATGTCGCTTTAGTATCTTCTATGGGCCGGAGACTCCAGCAAGCAATGGCACAAGAAAAATGATCCATTCTTTGTTCTCAGGAGACATCCCACCTAGTGGGGAAGATTTTTTTTTTTTTTTTTGAGACGGAGTTTTGCTCTTGTTGCCCAAGCTGGAGTGCAATGCCACGATCTTGGCTCACTGCAACCTCCACCTCCCAGGTTCAAGCGATTCTCCTGCCTCAGGCTCCCGAGTATCTGGGATTACAGGCGCGTGCCACCACGCCCAGCTAATTTTTTTGCATTTTTAGTAGAAACGGGGTTTCACCATGTTAGTCAGGCTGGTCTCAAACTCCTAACATCAGGTGATCCAACCACCTCGGCCTCCCAAAGTGCTGGGAGTACAGTGTGAGCCACTGCGCCCGGCCAATTTTTTTTTTTTTTAAACAGAATCTTACACTCACTCTGTCGCCCAGGCTGGAGTGCAGTGGCGCGATCTCGGCTCACTGCAACCTCCACCTCCCAGGTTCAAGCCATTCTCCTGCCTCAGCCTCGTGAGTAGCTGGGAATACAGGCGTGGGCCACCACACCCGGCTAATTTTTGTATTTTTAGTAGAGATGGGGTTCGCCATGTTGGCCAGGCTGGGCCACGGCTTGGATAAGCTTGGCTTAGGTTCTGCTGCTCACCACACAGTAAGACAATGACTGAGACTGCAAGTATTGCCAAGAAGAAGGTTTTAATTGGTGTTGGAGTGGGGGGTGCGAGGGGCGCTGCAGCCCAGGAAATGGGAGCTCAGTCTCAAATCCATCTTCCTGATGGACTAAAGCCAGGGATTTATATAGCAGGGAAGAAATGTAACAATGTGTAAAAAAACAGGAACTAGAGAGGGGCAAGGAAGCAACAATCATGATGAATGAGGGATCAGGTATCTCATTGTCTGGAGGTAGTGATCTGGTGAGTTTCAATTCTTTGATAGGCTTTTTTTTGAGACAGAGTTTTGCTCTGTCACCCAGGCTGGAGTACAATGGGGCCATCTCTGCTGACTGCAACGTCTGCCTCCCAGGTTCAAGCGATTCTCCTACCTCAGCCTCCCAAGTAGCTGGGATTACAGGCGTGTACCACCACACCCAGCTAATTTTTGTATTTTGAGTAGAGACCTGGTTTCACCATGTTGGTCAGGCTGGTCTCGAACTCCTGGTCTCAAGTGATCCACCCACCTCAGCCTCCCAAAGTTCTGGGATTATAGGCATGCACCACCACGCCTGGGTAATTTTTGTATTTTTAGTAGAGACAAGGTTTCACCCTGTTGGTCAGCCTGGTCTCAAACTCCTGGCCTCAAGTGATCCACCTGCCTTAGCCTCCCAAAGTGCTGGGATTACAGGTGTGAGCCACCATGCCTGACGTGATACATTCTTTCTTTTTGTTCTTTTTTTTTTTTTTTTAGAGGATTGAAAGTCTTTCCTGAGAAAGAAACTCAGATAAAACAAGCTGGTCTTCCCTGGTTCCAGTTGGTGAAGGCCCACCATTAAAGGGAGCATTTTACCACACACCATACTTTTTTTTTTTTTTTTAATTATGCTATTCAGGCTGGAAAACAGCGGGGACTATAGACGTGCACCACCGGGCCCGGCTTACACCATACATCTTTTTTTAAAATGCGGTAAAATATATATAACATAACATTTACCATTTAATCAATTTAAAATAAACAATTGAGTGGCATTAAGTATTGTATTAGGTTGGTGCAAAAGTAATTGTGTGGCAGGGGTGCGGTGGCTCACGCCTGTAATCCAAGCACTTTGGGAGGCCGAGGCAGGAGGTTCACGGGGTCAGGAGATCAAGACCATCCTGGCTAACATGGTGAAACCGCATCTCTACTAAATATACAAAGAATTAGCCAGGCATGGTGGCGGGCACCTGTAGTCCCAGCTACTGGGGAGGCTGAGGCGGGATAATGGCGTGAACCTGGGAGGCAGAGCTTGCAGTGAGCCGAGATTGCACCACTGCACTCCAGCCTGGGCAACAGAGCGAGACTCTGTCTCAAATAAATAAATAAATAAATTGTGGTTTTTGCCATTGAAAGTGATGGTGGCTCACACCTGTAATCCCAGCACTTTGGGAGGCTGAGGCCAGTGGATCGCCTGAGGTCAGGAGTTCGAGACCAGCCTGGCCAACATAATGAAACCCCATCTCTCCTAAAAATACAAAAAATTAGGTGGGCATGGTGGTGGGCGCCTGTAATCCCAGCTACTAGGGAGGCTGAGGCAGGAGAATCACTTGAACCCAGGAGGCAGAGGTTTCGGTGAACTGAGATCATGCCATTGCACTCCAGCCTGGGCAACAAGAGCAAAACTCCGTCTCATCTCAAAAAAAAAAAAAAGAAAGTAATGGCAAAAACTGCAACTACTTTTGTGCCAACCTAATACAACAATTACCATCATCCATCTCTAGAATTTTTTTTATCTTCCCAAATTCTATACCCATGAAACAACTCCCTATTCTCCCTTTTTCCAACCCCTGGCAACCACCATTCTACTTTTTGTCTGTATTAATTTGACTATGTTTTTCTTATTTTATTTTGAGACAGGGTCTCACTGTCACACACACTGCATGGAGTGCGGTGGTGAGCTCATAGCTTCCTCCAGTATCAACCTCCTGGGCTCAGGTGATCCTCCCACTTCAGCCTCCCGAGTAGCTGGGACTACAAGTGTGCGCCACCATGCCTGGCTAATTTTCTTTTCTTTTTTTTTTTTTTGAGACAAAGTCTCGCTCTTGTCCCCCAGGCTGGACTACGATGGCGTGATCTTGGCTTGCTGCAACTTCCGCCTCCTGGGTTCAAGCAATTCTCCTGCCTCCGCCCCCACGAGTAGCTGGGATTACAGGTGCCTGCCACTATACTCAGCTAATTTTTGTATTTTTAGTAGAGATGGGGTTTCACCATGTTGGCCAGGCTGGTCTAGAACTCCTGACCTCAGGTGATCCACTCACCTCAGCCTCCCAAAGTGCTGGGATTACAGCCATGAGCCACTGCGCCTGGCCTAATTTTTTGCTTTTTGTAGAGACCAAGTCTCACTATGTTGCCCTGGCTGGTCTCGAATTGCTAGGCTCAAACGATTCTCCCACCTCGGCCTCATAAAGTGTTGGAATTACAGGTATGAGCCACCGTACCCAGCCCACATGTGGATTTTAAAGATGTCCAGAATTTTGATATGGCTTGGCATAGAAAGACTTCAAGGCGGGCGCCAAGGTCTCTGATAAATGGTCAGGACTTGTTTACTTGACTCAATTAACAGAGTTGATTTGTTTTTCAGAACAGCTTGTGTGTAGAAACCTTGAGTAGAACTTGGAAACATCCCAGTTAGAAGGCTAGATAACACCAGCAAAACTGGCAGCTGCAGGGCCCAGAGCTACCTTTCTTCCACAGCTAGAATGTAATCTGACCATACCAGTCCTCTGCCTGAAACCACCCAGGGGCTCCCTGTGGCCTGCAGGACTCAGTCTAGCCACCAGCTGGCTGCAAGCTGCCCTGGCTGCCTAGGCCTTTACGCTCCAACAATAAATGCACAGCTCAGGCCAGGTGTGGTGGCTCACGCCTGTAATCTCAACACTTTGGGAGGCTGAGGTGGGTGGATCACCTGAGGTCAAGAGTTCGAGACCAACCTGGCCAACATGGTGAAACCCCGTCTCTACTAAAATACAAAAATTGCCAGGGGTGGTGGTAGGCAACTGTAATCCCAGCTACTCGGGAGGCTGAGGCAGGAGAATCTCTTGAACCCGGGAGGCAGAGGTGGCAATGAGCCGAGATCGAGCCACTGCACTCCAGCGTGGGTGACAGAGTGAGACTTGGTCTTAAAAAAAGAAAAAAATGAAGCAGGACGGAGTCAGTTAAGTCAGATCTCTTTCACTGTAATAATTCTGTCAGTTATAATTTTGGCAAACGTGGTTTTATTGGCAGGGCAAGTGTCCCCTAACATCTCTCTCCTTGGCTTGCAGAGGAGTCTTCTGTGTCCTCACAAGGCCGTCCCTTTATGGGTGTCTATGTCCTAATCTCTTCTTCTTCTAAGGACTCATGTTGGATTAGGGCCCATCCTAATGAGCTCATTTTAATTCAATAAAGACCCTGTCTCCAAATACAGTTACATTCTGAGCTACTGGGGGTTAGGACTCTACATGAATTTAGGGGTGTGGGATACAATTTAGCTCACAAAAGGGTCAAATTTCATAAGGCTCTGTAGATCATGTTAAAGATTTTAATTTTAACTTTAACATTAATCAGAGGTTGGATGTGGTGGCTCAAGCCTGTAATCACAACACTTTGGGAGGCTCAGGCAGGAGGATCACTTGAACCCAGGAGTTCAAGACCAAACTGGCCAACATAAAGAGACCTTGTTGCTACAAAAAAAAAAAAAAAAAAAATTAGCCAAGCATGGTGGCACATGGCATAGTCCCAGCTGCTTGGGACCTGAGGCAGGAGAATCGCTTGAACCCAGGAGACAGAGGTTGCAGTGAGCTGAGATTGTGCCACTGCACTCCAGCCTGGGCAACAGAATGAGACTCCATCTCAAAAAAAATAAATAAATAAAAATTTAAAAATCAGATGAAAGGAATCTGAAATTATGAAAAATTTTTGCTGGGCATGGTGGCTCATTCCTATAATCCCAGCACTTTGGGAGGACGAGGTGGGTAGATCACCTGAGGTCAGGAGTTCAAGACCAGCCTGGCCAACATGGTGAAACCCCATCTCTACTAAAAAATATAAAAATTAGCAGGGCCCGTTGGCTCACACCTGTAATCCCAGCACTTTGGGAGGTCGAGGCGGGCAGATCACAAGGTCAGGAGTTCAAGATCAGCCTGGCCAACATGGTGAAACCTTGTCTCTACTAAATACAAAAAAAATTAGCTGGGCGTGGTGGCGCATGCATATACTCCTTGCTACTCAGGAGGCTGAGGCAGGAGAATTGCTTGAACCCAGGAGGCGGAGGTTGCACTGAGCTGAGATTGTATCACTATACTCCAGCCTGGGTGAAGGAGTGAGACTCCGTCTCAGAAAAAAAAAAAACCACAAAAATTAGCCGGACGTGGTGGCAGGCACCTGTAGTCCCAACTACTCAGGAGGCTGAGGCAGGAGAATCACTTGAAACCGGAAGGCGGAGGTTGCCGTGAGCCGAGATCGCACCATTGCACTCCAGCCTGCCTAACAAGAGCAAAACTCTGTCTCAAAAAATTAAAAAAAAAAAAAAAAATTTAAGCAGGAGAATGACATTAAGTACCTTTGGATTTAGAAAATCACAGACTGCAATGCAGACAATAGAACAGAAGGGGTCAGAGTGGATGTTGACAGACCAGTTAGGAGGTCACTGTAACAACCCAGCAAGAAACCTGCCCAAGTCAGCTGGGCGTGGTGGCTCACACCTGTAATCCCAGCACTTTGGGAGGCCGAGGCAGGTGGATCACCTGAGGTTAGGAGTTCAAGACCAGCCTGACCAACATGGTGAAACCCCGTCCCTACTACAAACACAAAAAATTAGCCGGGCGTGGTGGCAGGCGCTTGTAATCCCAGCTACTTGGGAGGCTGAGGCAGGAGAATCACTTGCACCCAGGAGGCAGAGGTTGCAGTGAGCTGAGATTGCACCATTGCACTATAGCCTGGGCAACAAGAGCAAAACTCCACCTCAAAAATGAATAAATAAATACACTTTTTTTATAACGAATAAATAAATAAATACAGGGTCTTGCTATGTTTCCCAGGCTGGTCTTGAACTCCTGGGCTCAAGCAATCCTCCTGCCTCAGCTTCCCAAGGTGCTGGGACTTTAGCCAGGTGTAGTGGAGCATGCCTGTGGTCTCAGTTACTCAGGAGGCTCAAGTGGGAGGATTGCTTGAGCCATGGAAGTGGAGGTTTCAGTGAGCTGAGATTGCACCAAAAAAAAAAAAAAAAAAAAGGGTCTCGCTCTGTTGCCCAGGCTGGAGTGCAGTGGCTCGATCTTGGCTCACTGCAAACTCCACCTCCTGGGGTTCATGCCATTCTGCTGCCTCAGCCTCCCAAGTAACTGGATAGCTGGGACCACAGGTGCCCGCCACCACGCCCAGCTAATTTTTTTGTATGTTTAGTACAGATGAGGTTTTACCGTGTTAGCCAGGATGGTCTCTTATCTCCTGACCTTGTGATCCGCCCACCTTGGCCTCCCAAAGTGTTGAGATTACAGGCATGAGCCACTGCGCCAGGCCTAAGAATATTTTTTTTTTAATGAAAAAACAAAGAGCAAGAACTGGCACTATGGGCACGTACCACCAAACCCGGCTAATTTTTTAAAATTTTTACAATGTTGCTCAGGTTGGTCTTAAATTCCTGGGCTCAAGTGATCCTCCCTCCTCAGCCTCCCAAAGTGCTCGATTACAGACATGAGCAACTGAGCCCAACCCCTAGAATCTGGCTCTTTTTATCAACAGGTTTCAGCCATCAATGACATGTGCGATTTTATTTTTTGGACAGTAGGCACACGACACTGAGCACTATGTTAGCTAACTACCAAATCCAGAATGTACTGCTGCAGTCCCTCAGACTGTAGCCCCCAGACAAATGTGAGGCCAGGACCCGCAGCAGCCATGAAGCCAGAGTGACACTGCACACCTGGGATTATCCAAGTGTGGAAAAGGAGTCTGTTCTCCCTCTACCCCACCACTCAGAACGCTCCCATCCCGGCCGCCTGAGTCTGCTGCAGTCTCACTGGGTTTGATAACTTCTGCATGGCTGGTAGAGTAACACCCAAAGATACCCTAAAGCGCGCTGCGAGCTGGGGAGGAGGAGTCTGTTCAGTGGGAACACTAGCTCTCACTGTGTCTCTAAAAGCGCCTTTGCAAAATGAATACAGTAAGAGAAACCTGACATTGTTGCCTCCATCTTGCTTCTAATCGCCAAGCTGTCCTTGATCATTCCTGGGAGTAGGCCAAACTAACATTGAGAGAAATTTAGTTTATAGTTTAACCTTAGGCAGGGCGCAGTGACTCACACCTGTAAACCCAGCACTTTGGGAGGCCGAGGCGGGTAAATCATCTGAGGTCAGGAGTTCAAGACTAGCCAGGCCAACATGGTGAAATCCCTGTCTCTACTAAAAATACCAAAAATTAGCTAGGCATGCTGGCACGTGCCTGTAATCCCAGCTACTTGGGAGGCTGAGACAGGAGAATTGCTTGAAATCAGGAGGTAGAGGTTGCAGTGGCCAAGATCATGCCACTGCACTCCAGTCTGGGCAACAGAGCCTGACTCCGTCTCAAAATAAATAAATAAATAATTTAACCTTAAAGTAAGGATGATAATGGCCCTTCCCAAAACCAAACTGCCTTTGTAAAACTAATGAAAAGCCATAAGTTTAGGATTATGAGAGGAGCCTGAATTTTGCTGAGATATAGGCATAGTTAAAGGATAACCAGCCATTGTTCTGGAGGTCACAAGATTTGTGACTTCCCCAGTTACTCCTGTAGATAACATCACGATTGTAGAAGCTAAGATTGGCCTTCCCAGATGTCCTTTCACACTTTTACATTTCTGGCTACCTGACGGCTCCACCTGCACTTGTGACTCATGACTCAACCAGTCCTGTGGACCCCACCCAGAGGGGAACTCAGCACACAAGCTCCATTTTCCACACCCCTACGATTGCATCCCCAGCATTCATTCCCCAACCCCTAGTCCCCTGCCCACCAAACAATCCTTGAAAACCCTTAACCTCAGGTGGCGCAACCGGTTTAAGTGACTGGAAATAAGATGTAGAACCCCCAATGCAGACACTGAGTAGAATGACTTTTTTTTTTTGGAGATGGAGTTTTTGTCTTGTCACCCAGGCTGGAGTGCAATGGCATGATCTTGGCTCACTGCAACCTCCACCTCATGGGTTCAAGTGATTCTCCTGCCTCAGTCTCCCAAGTAGCTGGGATTACAGGCGCACCACCAAGTCCCCCAAATTTTTGTATTTTTAGTAGAGATGGGGTTTCACTATGTTGGCCACGCTGGTCTTGAACTCCTGACTTCAGGTGATCCACCCACCTCTGCCTCCCAAAGTGCTGGGATTATAGATGTGAGCTACTGTGCCCAGTAACTTGCCGAACTTTCTTGTGACAAATTTTATCTGGATTTTTTTTAAAAGAAAAAGCAAAAATGAATCTTTCTGGTTTTTAGTTTTGTATAAATTATGTTTCAAATCTTTACATTTCAGAAATAGTCATGATTGAAAATGCTGTTAAGTTTTTTGGAACTCCTTTTTAAGATTATAGTATTTCCGGCTGGGCGCGGTGGCTCACACCTGTAATCCCAGCACTTTGGGAGGCCAAAGTGGGTGGATCACCAGTTCAAGAGTTCGAGACCAGCCTGACCAACATGGTCAGGTTTTTAGTCTCTCCAAAAAAAACATGGTCTGGTGTTTAGTCTCTACTAAAAAAAAAATACAAAAGTTAGCTGAGTGTGGTGGCGGGCACCTATAATCCCAGCTACTCAGGAGGCTGAGGCAGGAGAATTACTTGAACACGGGAGGTGGAGGTTGCAGTGAGCTGAGATCATGCCACTGCACTCCAGCCTGGGTGACGGAGTGAAACTCTGTCTCAAAAAAAAAAAAAAAAAGATTATAGTGTTTACTCTAAAAGAAATTAAAATTGGCCAGGCACAGTGGCTCCCGTCTGTAATCCCAGAACTTTGGGAGGCCGAGGCAGGCGGATCATGAGGTCAGGAGATCGAGACCATCCTGGCTAACACAGTGAAAACCCATCTCTATTAAAAATACAAAAAATTGGCTGGGCGCGGTGGCTCAAGCCTGTAATCCCAGCACTTTAGGAGGCCGAGACGGGCGGATCACAAGGTCAGGAGATCGAGACCATCCTGGCTAACATGGTGGAACCCCGTCTCTACTAAAAAATAGAAAAAACTAGCCGGGCGAGATGGTGGGCGCCTGTAGTCCCAGCTACTTGGGAGGCTGAGGCAGGAGAATGGTGGGAACCCGGGAGGCGGAGCTTGCAGTGAGCCGAGATCGCACCACTGCACTCCAGCCTGGGCGGCAGAGCGAGACTCCGTCTCAAAAAAAAAAAAAAAAATACAAAAAATTAGCTGGGCATGGTGGTGGGCGCCTGTAGTCCCAGCTACTTGGGAGGCTGAGGCAGGGGAATCGCTTGAACCCAGGAGATGGAATTTGTAGTGAGCCAAGATCGCACCACTGCACTCCAGCCTGAGTGACAGAGCAAGACTCCATCTCAAAAAAAAAAAAAAAAATTTAAACCAGGTATTGATATGGAGAAAAAAAAAAAAGAGAAAGAAAAGAAAAGAAAAGAAAAGGAAAGGAAAGAAAATCCCTAACCTCAGAGACTTCAAGGAGATTGATTCGTAGCCAGCTTCTGTCAATTCAGCATTCTTTACTGCTGTGCCATGGTCTCAGGGGATCGAATTTGTCTATTCTGCGGGCAGGAAGAACCCATCGGTTGATTCCATCTCCCCTTTGCTCTCCAGTCTGCCTTGTCTCTGACCACCCTTGGCCTGGCTCCCTGGGTCCAGCCACAGTGGCGTCAGCAGATCCCGGATCACCCCAAGCAGTGCCCGGCCTCCGGGCCATACCTGCTGCTCCCTCTGGCTTGTGCACTCTGCCCTCATGTCTTCACATGGCTCATTCTTTCCACTCCTTTAGGACTACTTTCAAATACTGTCTTAGAAGCGCCTTTCCTGACCACCGTACCTGAATGAAGGAATGAATGAATCCACTGATGCCATTATCCCCTAAGACTGTGGCTCATTTAGGCTGCACCTGGAAGACACTCTTTCTTTCTTTCTCTCTCTCTCTTTCTTTCTTTCTTTCTTCTTTCTTTCTTTCTTTCTTTCTTTCTTTCTTTCTTTCTTTCTTTCTTTCTTTCTTTCTTTCTTTCTTCTTTCTTTCTTTCTTTCTTTCTTTCCTTCCTTCCTTCCTTCCTTCCTTCCTTTCTTTCTTTCTTTCTCTCTCTCTCTTTCTTTCTCTCTCTCTCTTTCTTTCTTTCTTGCCTTTTTTCCTTTCTTCCTTCCTTCCTTCCTTTCTTTCTTTCTTTCTTTCTTTCTTTCTTTCTTTCTTTCTTTCTTTCTTTCTTTCTTTTCTTTTCTTTCTTTCTTTCGACAGAATCTTGCTCTGTCATCCAGGCTGGAGTGCAATGGTGCGATCTCGGCTCACGGCAACCTCCACCTCCCGGGTTCAAGTGATCCTCCTGCCTCAGCCTCCTGAGTAGCTGGGATTACAGGCACGCACCACCACACCTGGCTAATCTTTGTAATTAGTAGAGACGGGTTTTCACCATGTTGGTCGGGCTGGTCTTGAACTCCTGACCTCTTTATCCATCCGCCTTGGTCTCCCAAAGTGCTGGGATTACAGGTGTGAGCCCACCACGCCTGGCCTGAGACCTTTCTTTTTAAAGCAAGCTACATTTTCACCAAATAAGCCCAGGAAATTCATCAATTCATTCTCAGCATTCACCTCCTAGTTTCTGCAGAGACTAGGCTGCCTTTCCTGGCCTTTCTTTCCTGGAAGGCTGGGTTCCGCTATGGCAGAGGAGAGTTGGAGCAGCATTAGTTCGAAGGGCTAAGGTACCTGCACACAAATCACTCACACACGCTTACCACACAATGCAGTCAGGCTTTCTATCAAACTGCAGTACAAACTCATGCACATTAATACATCGTAGTTCCATTTATAACTTTTTTTTTTTTGAGATGGAGTTTCGCTCCTCTTGCCCAGGCTAGAGTGCAATGGCGTGATCTTGGCTGGCAGCAACCTCTGCACCCTGGGTTCAAGCGATTCTCCTGCCTCAGCCTCCTAAGTAGCTGGGATTATAGGCGCCCACCACCACGCCCAGCTAATTTTGTATTTTTAGTAGAGACGGGGTTTCTCCATGTTGGTTAGGCTGGTCTCGAACTCCTGACCTCAGGTCATCCACCTGCCTCAGCCTCCCAAAGTGCTAGGATTACAGGCGTGAGCCACGGCACCCGGCCTCCATTTATAACTTTTAAATCATACACACAAAAAAATCAAGAACTCCTCACTAATATATGGATTTTATATATTTTTATTTTTTCGAGATGGAGTCTCACTGTGTTGCCCAGGCTGGAGTGCAGTGGCGTGCTCGGCTCACTGCAACCTCTCCCTCCTGGGTTCAAGCGATTCTCCAGCCTCAGCCTCCCGAGTAGCTGGGATTACAGGTGCCTGCCACCACAGCCGGCTAATTTTTGTATTTTTAGTAGAGATGGGGTTCCACCACGTTGGCCAAGGTGATCTCAAACTCCTGACCTCAGGTGATCCGCCTGCCTTGGCCTCCCAAGGTGCTAGGATTACAGGCATGAGACACCACGCCTGGCTTGTTTTTTTTTTTGAGACTGAGTCTCACTCTGTTGCCCAGGCCTCTTATGTTCAAGGGATTCTTCTGCCTCAGCCTCCCGAGTAGCTGGGATTAGAGGCACAACACCACACCCGGCTAATTTTTGTACTTTTAGTAGAGATGGGATTTCACCATGTTGGCCAAGCTGGTCTTGAACTCCTGACCTCAAATGATTTGCCCACCTCAGCCTCCCAAAGTGCTGGGATTACAGGCATGAACCATTAATCCTGGCCTGTAAATGGATGTTAAGCCAAAAAACGAAACAAAAAAATGAAGGAAGTAAAGGTTCAAGCATGTAAGAGTTTTATAAATATAGCTTCTTGGTATTTTATTTTATTTTATTTCATTTTATTTTATTTTTTGATACAGAGTTTTGCTCTTGTTTCCCAGGTTGGAGTGCAATGGTGAGATCTCGGCTCACCGCAACCTCTGCCTCCCACGTTCAAGTGATTCTCCTGCCTCAGCCTTGAGAGTAGCTGGGATTACAGGCCTGCGCCACCACTCCTGGCTAATTTTTTTGTAGTTTTAGTACAGATGGGATTTCTCTATGTTGGTCAGGCTGGTCTTGAACTCCCAACCTCAGGTGATTCACCCACCTTGGCCTCCCAAAGTGCTGGGATTACAGGCATGAGCCACCGCGCTCGATGGTATTATATTTTATTTTATTTTTATTTTTACTTTTTTGAGAAGGAGTCTCGCTCTGTCACCCAGGCTGGAGTGCAGTGGCACGATCTCAGCTCACTGCAAGCTCCGCCTCCAGGGTGCACGCCATTCTCCTGCCTCAGCCTCCAGAGTAGCTGGGACTACATGTGCCCACCACCACGTCCGGCTAATTTTTTGTGTTTTTAGTGGAGACGGGGTTTCACCATGTTAGCCAGGATGGTCTCTATCTCCTGACCTCGTGATCCGCCCGCCTCGGCCTCCCAAAGTGCTGGGATTACAGGCGTGAGCCACCGTGCCCGTCGACGGTATTATATTTCAAAATGCTTACTATCAGCCCTTTTCTGAAATCTAATTTATCTTTTTCCCACTAGCAGGTGGCCCCAGTACATTTCCATACTTTAGGACACCTATGGGCTGATTGCAGGTCAGATTTGGTAGCAGGGGACAGAACAGAAGAAGGTAACTTTATTGGTATTTTTGCCCCTCCCTAAGACAGCCCTCCAGCAGCATAAGCACAATCCCCTCCAGGGGTGAGGGCTGGGGTGGGAGAGCTGAGATATCTTGCCATATCTAGGGAGGAACTGCTCTAAGTTTGCCTGATCTTTTCCTAAAATCCTTTTGTTCCTAACCCTTTTGAGGGAGGAGGGGAGCTTAGAGATAGGGTAAGGCCCCACAAATTCACATTTGCATTCATTGATTCATGTGTCATCCATTCATTTGGTTTTTTATTTATTTACTTTTATTTATTTATTTTTTTTGAGACAGAGTCTCGCTCTGTCGCCCAGGCTGGAGTGCAGTGGTGTGATCTCGGCTCACTGCAGGCTCCACCTCCTGGGTTCACTCCCGCCCACTGCACTCCAGCCTGGGCCACAGAGCGAGACTCCATCTCAAAAAAAAAAAAGAAGAGAAGACTACAAATAAGACACAATCACATTAAGTGCTGCAAAATTAAAAGATAAGAGATTTGTCTGGCACCTTCCCAAGCCAGTGTGGAATATTTTATTGTCGGCAGATCTGGTTTGTACTATGTTACACAAGTTTTGACAACCTTAATCTGGAAACTATAGTCTACACAATAAACATAATGTTGATCTATGTGTTCTTTTCTTTTTTTTTTTTTTTTTGAGACGGAGTCTTGCTCTGTTGCCCAGGCTGGAGTGCAGTGGTCACATCTCAGCTCACTGCAAGCTCCGCCTCCCGGGTCTACGCCATTCTCCTGCCTCAGCCTCCCGAGTAGCTGGGACTACAGGCGCCCGCCACCTCGCCCGGCTAGTTTTTTGTATTTTTTTAGTAGAGACGGGGTTTCAACGTTAGCCAGGTTGGTCTCCATCTCCTGACCTCGTGATCCGCCCGTCTCGGCCTCCCAAAGTGCTGGGATTACAGGCGTGAGCCACCGCGCTTGGCCGATCTATGTGTTATTTTCTTTCCAAAGGGAGTTTAATTAATGATTTGTTCCCTGTAAAAACAGTCTGTATTCTCTTGTAGGCCAGTGGTTCACTGACGTTGAAATCCTCCTCAATCAATGCTCCTGCCTGGGCCTCCCTCGGTAATCCCATAATGCTAAGATTATGGGTGTGAGCTATCACCCCCAGCCATGAGTTATTTTATTTTATTTTATTTTTATTTTATCTTATTTATTTTACTTTATTTTATTTTTTTGAGACGGAGTCTCGCTCTGTCGCCCAGGCTGGAGTGCAGTGGTGCAATCTCGGCTCACTGCAAGCTCAGCCTTCCAGGTTCACGCCATTCTCCCACCTCAGCCTCCCCAGTAGCTGGGACTACAGGCACCCGCCACCATGCTGGGCTAATTTTGTTTTTGTATTTTTAGTGGAAACAGGGTTTCACCGTGTTAACCAGAATGGTCTCGATCTTCTGATCTCGTGATCTGCCTGCCTTGGCCTCCCAAAGTGCTAGGATTACAGGAGTGAACCAACACGCCCAGCCATAGTCTTTTCTTTCAAAGGAAAAGCTCCTTTATGGCAAGGCCTCATCTCCAGCACCAACTAGGGAAACAATAGAGCAGAAGCTTAAATTCTTCAAGTTCCAAGCTCATTTACGGGCTATGTGATTATGGGCATTTGTGCAAGACTTGACAACCTCATTTTCCGGGCTTTAAAATGGCAAAGTACTCTGTACTTCTACTTCTAAAGGCCACTGCGGGACTCAAACTAAATAATGTAGGTGTAAGGCCTTTGAAAATCATCAAGTGTGGTTCTTTATATAAGGTTGCCAGGTAGAATATAGATTAACTAGTGTGAACTCCCCAAATCTGAGACAGGTCTCAGTTAATTTTGAAAGTTTATTTTGCCAAGGTTGAGGATGTGCACCTGTGACACAACCTCAGGAGGTCGTCTTTTTTTTTTTTTTTTGAGATGGAGTCTTGCTCTGCTGCCCAAGCTGGAGTGCGGTGGCACAATCTTGGCTCACTGCAGCCTTCGCTTCTTGGGAGAAGCTGGGATTGCAGGTGTGCCCCACCAGCTAATTTTTTTGAAACAGAATCTCACTCTGTCCCCTAGGCTGGAATGCAATGGCATGATCTTGGCTCACTGCAACCTCCACCTCCAGGGTTCAAGTGATTCTCCTGCCTCAGCCTCCTGAGCAACTGGGATTACAGGTGCATGCAACCATGCCTGGCTAATTTTTGTATTTTTAGTAGAGATGGAGTTTCACCATGTTGGCCTGAGTGGTTTGGAACTCCTGACCTCAGGTAATCTGCCTACCTCGGCCTCCCAATGTGCTGGGATTACAGGCATGAGCCACTGCACTCAGCCTCAGGAGGTTCTTGATTATATGTGTCCAAGGTGATTGGAGCACAGCTTGCTTTTTATATATTCTAGGGAGCCATGAGCCATCAATCAACATATGCAAGAAGAACATTGGTTCAGTCTGGAAAGGCAGGACAACTTGAAGCAAAAAAAAAGGGAAGATTCCAAGCAGGGAGGAGTTTTCCAGGTCATAGGTAGATAACAGACAAATGGTTGCAATCTTTTGAGTTTCTGATTAGCCTCTCCAAAGGAGGCAATCAGATATGCATTTATCTCAGTGACCAGAGAGGTGACTTTGAATAGAATGGGAGACGGGTTGGCCCTAAGGAGTTTCCAGCTTGACTTTTCCCTTTAGTTTAGTGATTTACAGGCCCCAAGATTTATTTTCCTTTAACACTATTATATATGTATTTTTATTTTTTTTTTTTTTTGAGACAGAATCTTGCTGTGTCGCCAAGGCTGGAGTGCAGTGGCGTGATCTTGGTTCACTGCAACCTCTGCCTCCAGGGTTCAAGCGATTCTGGTGCCTCAGCCTCCTGAGTAGCTGGGATTACAGCATACTTCACCACCACAACCGGCTAAGTTTTTATGTATTTTTAGTAGAGATGGGGTTCTACCATGTGGGCCAGGCTGGTCTCAAAATCCTGACCTCAAGTGTTCCTCCCACCTTGGCCTCCAAAAGTGCTGGGATTACAGGCATGAGCCACTGTGCAAAGCCAACACAGTAGTTATATTTTAATTTCAGATAAACGATGAATAAATTTTAAGTATATCTCATATTTGGAATATATTTATACTAAATACTGATTATTTAGCTGAAATTCAAATTTAACTTGGCATCCTGATTTAATTTTTAAATTTTTTATTTTGTAGCCATGGTCTCACTACGTTGCCCAGGCTGGTCTAGAACTCCTGGCTCCAAGCAATCCTCCTGCCTCAGTCTCCCAAAGGGCTGGGATTACAGATGTAAGCCAGGGTCGCCTGCCATTCTATATCTTTATTTGCTAAGTTTAACAACCCTATTCTAATGTCATATAACAACAGCAATGAAAACAATAGCAAACACATATCTAATAGGTTTTGTTTTGTTTTGAGACGGAGTCTTGCTGTGTTGCCAGGCTGGAGTGCAGTGGCGCGATCTCAGCTCACTGCAACCTCTGCCTTCCAGGTTCAAATGATTCTCCTGCCTCAGCCTCCTGAGTAGCTGGGACTATAGGTGTGTGCCACCATGCCCAGCTAATTTTTTGTGTTTTTAAAAGAGACAGGGTTTCACCATGTTAGCCAGGATGGTCTCAATCTCCTGACTTCGTGATCCGCCCACCTTGGGCTCCTAAAGTGCTGGATTACAGGCATGAGCCACCACGCCCGGCCTATATCTAGCAGTTATTAAATGAAGTGAATATCCTTTGAGTTTTGCATCCATTAACTCCTTTAGTATTTATAAGGAAGGTGTTTTTGTGTGCAGCTTTTTGGGTTTTTTTTGCTTTTGGCTTTATTTCTTTTCTTTTCTTTTCTTTTCTTTTGTGTGTGAGATGGAGTCTTGCTCTGTCATACAGTCTGGAGTGCAGTGGCGTTATCTTGCTTCACTGCAACCTCTGCCTCCCAGGTTCAAGCGATTCTCCCGCCTCAGCCTCCTGAGTAGCTGGGACTACAGACACACACCACCATGTCTGGCTCATTTTTGTATTTTTGGTAGAGACAGGGTTTCACCATGTTGGCCAGACTGATCTTGAACTCCTGACCTCAAGTGATCCAGCTGAAACCACCTTTGCAAAATTATGACTGAAACAGAGAGAGATCTAATTTAACTGACTTCATCTTGCTTCTAACCTCCAAGCTGTCCTTGTTCATTCCTGGGTGCAGGCTGAACTAACTATGGAAGAAATTTAGTTTATAGTTTAAACAAAGACCATAACAGCCCTTTACCAAAGCAGACCTCCTTCTTGGCTGGGAACTCGATTGCCTTTGTAGGACTAACATTAGCCACAAGATTAGAGATTACGGTTTAGGGGTCATGCAGCTGGAGGCTACAAGATTCTGACCCTCCCTAAACTTCTCCTAAGATCAGTGCACAGCATTTTGAGAGGCCCAGGTAGGCTGATCACCGGAGGTCAGGAGTTTGAGACCAGCCTGGCCAACATGGAGCAACCCCGTCTCCACTAAAAATACAAAAAAATTAAACCGGCGTGGTGGCGGGTGCTTATAATCCCAGCTGCTCCCAGGAAAGAGATCAATAAACTGGCTCATCTGATCCTGTGGCCCCCACCCAGGAACTGACTCAGTGCAAGAAGACAGCTCCGATTTCTTAGGATTTCATCTCTGACCAACCAATCAGCACTCCTGGCTCACTGGCTTCCCCTCACCCACCAGGTTATCCTTAAAAACTCTGCTCCCCGAATGCTCTAGGAGACGGATTTGAGTAATAATAAAACTCTGGTCTCCCGGACAGCCGGCTCTGCATGAGTTACTCTTTCTCTATTGCAATTCTCATCTTGATGAATTGGGTCTCTCTAGGCAGCGCGCAAGGTGAATTCCTTGAGCGGTTACACGAGCAGCTCGGCCTTCCAAAGCGCTGGGATTTCAGGCGTGAGCCACCACACCCGGCATGTTTTTGGCTTTATTTCATCAACAAGGAAACTGAGGTGGTAATTTGCCCAATGCCACACAGCCACTATGCACAGGAACAAAAGTGCCCATGTGACTCCTATATAGCTCAGATTTTCTGCGCAGTTGTGATTTTCAGTATTCTGTTAACCTGACTAGTTCTACTCAACACTCCTTGCCAAGCCATGCAACATTTTGTTCTAATGAGTATGATCACCACACTCAGAAGATGACTGTAGTTTCGGCCAGGTGTGTTGGCTCACGCCTGTAATCCCAGCACTTTGGGAGGCCAAGGCGGGCAGATCACAAGGTCAGGACATCGAGACCATCCTGGTTAACACGGTGGAATTCCGTCTCTACTAAAAATACAAAAAAATAGCCGGGCGCAGTGGTGGGCGCCTGTAGTCCCAGCTACTCCGGAGGCTGAGGCAGGAGAACGGCATGAACCCTGGAGGCGGAGCTTGCAGTGAGCCGCGATTGCACCACTGCACTCCAGCCTGGGTGACAGAGCCAGACTCTGTCTCAAAAAAAAAAAAGAAAGAAAGAAAATGACTATAGTTTCATGTAAAGTTGTGAAGGAGATACCCACCACCGCCTCTTGTTATTCCTGCTTTCTCTACCTAGTGTCCCCGCTGAAAAATCAACTGACAAAGGCAGATTAAGAGAGAAAATGCATACACATTTATTAACATGCACGGGGTATGGGTGGGGCAAATCACACAGTAATTACCCAATATCCCAGTAGTTGTATAGCCTTATTTCAGAGAGGAGGGAGAGATCAGAAACACAGCAGTTCTGTTAAGGGGCAATAAATGATTACAAGTCAGAATGAATGGATAAGGGAACAGAGATTAACTTGTAAATGGTTCTCTTTGGAAACTGAATGAGCCTGAAAGACAGACATTGTCTTGTAAAAGAATCTGTTCTGATGTGATTACATTCTTGGTCTTCCTTCCTGCAAAAGATCAAAAGATAATAGACAGGGGGAGGAAAAACAATTGCTCTTGGAGGGTCCTTGGGTCTTTATGTAGATTGGGGAAGTCTCTTCCGACCCTGTTGATCTCTAGGGCATATTTATTTCAAAAGACTCATTATACCAGGGAGTCATATTTTGGGGTGAAGTTCCCTGTGTTCCTTTACTGGCCTTAACCCCAGTCAGTGGAGATGGATGAGGCAAAGATCTTCTGCTACTACTGGAGTCCTTCCCAGCATACATGCATCCCCCTCTGGACTTTGGCATCTGAGAAGGCATTAGTAATCGGAGAAAGTTCTGGGTACCTTCACATCACACCAAGGCTTTACTCTGCCTACAATTAACAACCTAGGCCAGGCATGGTGGCTCAAGGCTATAATCCTAGCACTTTGGGAGGCCAAGGCGTGGGAAGGGAAGGGGGGATAAGACCAGCCTGGTTTCTATTAAAAACAAAGAAAAACACGGGCCGGACGTGGTGGCTCATGCCTGTAATCCCAGCACTTTGGGAGGAGGTGGTGGACCAATCACTTGAGGTCAGGAGTTCCAGACCATCTTTACCAACGTAGTGAAACCCCATCTCTACTAAAAATACAAAAATTAGCTGGGCATGGTGGTGGGCTCCTATAGTCCCAGCTACTCGGGAGGCTGAGGCAGGAGAACCGCTTGAACCCAGGAGGCAAATGTTGCAGTGAGCCAATATCACACCACTGCACTCCAGCCTGGGCAACAGAGCGAGATTCCATCCCACAAACACACACAAACACATACACATACACGACAACAGCAACAAAAAACACCTGGCTATGTAGTGCTGGGCACAGTAGGGTTCCTAATAAATAGTTTGGTAGGAAATAAATGCATGAATTGCCCTTTTGCTGCATGTTTACCCCCGCACACTAAAGGAGAGATGGCTTTTGTTTATTTTGTTTCCTTTTAATACAACACGTTGTTACTTTTGTTTTATGGATGGTGAGCCAAGGCATAGTATTTATTGCTGGGTAATTTTGATAACATCAGAGACTGAGCACCTACCATACGCCAGACACTATTCTAGTCACTTAGGATATATCTCTGCAAAGATCCCAGTCCTCTGAGAGGCTGTAGTCCTAGCACTTTGGGAGGCCAAGACGAGAGGATTGCTTGAACCCAGAAGTTCGAGACCAGCTAGGACATCATGGTGAAACCCTGTCTCTACCAAAACTACAAAAATTGGCTGGACATAGGGGTGTGTACCTGTGGTCTCAGCTACACGGAAGACTGAGGCAGGAGGATCGCTTGAGTCCAAGAGGTGGGGGGATTGCAGTGAGCCGAGATTGCACCACTGCACTTAATCCTGCACGACAGAGCAAGACCCTGTCTCAAAACAAACAAACAAACAAACAAAAACCCTGGCAGATTAATTGGTGAAAAGGCATACAAAGTTATTAATGCGCACAGGGAGAATAAGAGAGTGATGATCCCAGCCCCTCAATGGGGAAGGGAAGGTTATATTCCATCTTGATGTTACTGAAAGAATGGGGAACATACCCCAAAACAGGATATAAGGGGAAATCATATGGTGGCCAGCAGTTACGGGATGGAGAGAAGCGGAAGCCTGGCTAGCCACAGTGGTCTGTTAGGTCATTGAAACCATACAGGTAGCAGCCTTCAGAGACAAAATAGGTAGTAAATATTCCTTCAGGCTTTAAAAGTTGTCAGGCTCTCAGCTAATGTTTCTACATCTGGAGAAGGGAGCGCTCCAAAGAAAGCCTGGCTGCCTCAGGGCAGATTTTCTCTACAGAGGCACATCTTTCCCATAAAAGACAGCTTTCCTTCTTTTTTTTTTGGAGACGGAGTCTTGCTCTGTCGCCCAGGCTGGAGTGCAGTGGCCGGATCTCAGCTCACTGCAAGCTCCGCCTCCCGGGTTCACGCCATTCTCCTGCCTCAGCCTCCCGAGTACCTGGGACTACAGGCGCCCGCCACCACGCCCGGCTAATTTTTTGTATTTTTTAGTAGAGACGGGGTTTCACCGTGTTAGCCAGGATGGTCTCGATCTCCTGACCTCGTGATCCGCCCGTCTCGGCCTCCCAAAGTGCTGGGATTACAGGCTTGAGCCACCGCGCCCGGCCAGACAGCTTTCCTTCTATTCTTATATTTGCAACCCTTCTGAAGAGGTATCTTCTTTTTCTTTTTCTTTTTTATTATGAAATAATAAAATATGTCAAATAAGTTTAATTAACTAATTTATTTATTTTTGAGATGGAGTCTCACTCTGTTGCCCAGGCTGGAGTGCAGTGGTGTGATCTTGGCTCACTGCAACCTCCGCCTCCCGGGTTCAAGAGATTATCCTGCCTCAGCCTCCTGAGCTGGGATTACAGACGCACGCCATCAAGCCCAGCTAATTTTTGTATTTTTAGTAGACACGGGGATTTTGCTATGTTGCCCAGGCTGGTCTCGAACTCCTGACTTCACACGATCCACCCACCTCTGCATTCCAAAGTGCTGGGATTACAGGCATGAGCCACTACACCTGGCCAGAAGTATATATTTTGAGGTGAAGTGAAATATTTTGGTTTCCTTCAAGGAAATTATTAGTTATCTTGCTGTGGTGTGGCCTTGGGAGATGTATTCTTTTCTGTTTTTGCCACCTTCTTTGTTTGCCTGTGTTGGGCGCATTGTGGTCTGATGATCAATAGGCTGATTTTCACTTTCTCAAAGTAGAGACTAAAGAAAAGTCAAACTTAAGGGCTTATGAAAAACTGCCTATGGAAGCTCAGAGTTTAATATGTTGCATCTTAGTGGACAGTAGGCCTTATGGGGAAAAATAATTAAATACGCTCTAAGGCCCGGAGTGGTAGCTCATGCCTATAATCCCAGCACTTAGGGAGGCCAAGGCAGGAGCATCACTTAAGCCCAGGTGCTGGAGACCAGCCTGGCCAATATATAGTGAGATCCCATCTCTAAACAAAATTAAAAGTTAAGTACACTTTGCTTTTCATAGTTTTAGAAGTAATCCAGGCCGGGCGCAGTGGCTCACGTCTGCAATCCCAGCACTTTGAGAGGCCTAGGCAGGGGGGTTGGCGGGGATCATGAAGTCAAGAGATCCAGACCATCCTGGCCAACGTGGTGAAACCCTGTCTGTACTAAAAATACAAAAATTAGCTGGGTGTGGTGGCACGCATCTGTAGTCCTAGCTACTTGGGAGGCTGAGGCAGGAGAATCGCTTAAACCCGGGATGCAGAGGTTGCAGTGAGCCGAGATTGTGCCATTGCACTCCAGCCTGGTGACACAGCGAGACTCGGTCTCAAAAAAAAAAACAAAACAAAACAAAAAAAAGAAGTAACCCTCAGAAGTTAGGATATGCCTTATTTCTCAGCCATAAAATAGAAGGCTGTATTTACAAGAGACCTCTTTGGCGCCTTCCCTTCCCCAGATCTAGGAGATATTAACTGAGAGTCTGACAACTTTGAAAGTCTGAAAGAAACATTTACCACCTATTGTGTCTCTGAAGGTTACTACCTGTATGGTAGCCTTTATTTGCCACAACATGGATAAACCTGCAGGACATTATGCTAAACGAAATAAGCCAGACACAAAGAACAATACTACATTATCTCACTTATATGTGAAGATGTGAAAAAGTTGAATACATAGAAACAGAGTAGAACAGTGGTTTACCAGGAGCGGAGTAGGGAGTGGGGACATCTAGGTCAAAGGGGACAAAGTTGCAGCTGCGTAGGATGAATAAGTCTAGATATCTAATGTACCACACGAAGACTATGATTATTGTTAATAGATAATATCGTATTGTATACTGGAAAATTGCTAAGAGTAGAGCTTGGGTTTTTACCACAAACACATACACAAAATATTCATGTGAGGTGATATGCTAAATCTGCTTGACTGTAGTAATCACTTCATTATGTACGTGTATATTAAAACAATGTTTTACACCTTAAATATATACAATTTTAAAGATGCATTTTAAAAAAAGCTAGGATATTCCAGACATATTTTGTTACTCATTTTGTATTCACTGCAGTGTGAAAAGCACAACGCAAAGGGTTGTTGTTTTTTTTTTGAGACGGAGTCTTGCTCTGTCACCCAGGCTGGAGTGCAGTGGCGCAATCTTGGCTCACTGCAAGCTCCACCTCCTGGGTTCACGCCATTCTCCTGCCTCAGCCTCCTGAGTAGCTGGGACTACAGGCGCCTGCCACCACGCCCGGCTAATATTTTTGTATTTTTTAGTAGAGATGGGGTGTTCACCGCATTAGCCAGGATGGTCTCAATCTCCTGACCTCGTGATCCGCCCCCCTCGGCCTACCAAAATGTTGAGATTACAGGCGTGAGCCGCTGCGCGCAGCCAATGCAAAGGTTTTTAAACAGACTCTCATTTAATTTTCACAGCCATCTCTAGAGTAGGTACTATTATCTATTATTACTATTATTTTGAGACGGAGTTTCACTCTGCCGCCCAAGCTGGAGTGCAGTGTGGCGCGATCTCGGCTCTCTGCAACCTTCGCCTCCCGGGTTCAAGGAATTCCCCTGCCTCAGCCTCCTGAGTAACTGGGACTAGCCACTACACCCGGCTAATTTTTGTATTTTTAGTAAAGACAGGGGTTTCACCATGTTGGCCAGGCTGATCTCGAACTCATGACCTCAGGTGATCCACCCACATTGGCCTCCCAAAGTGCTGGGATTACAGGCGTGAGCCACCGCGCCTGGACTGCTATTATTATTATTATTATTATTATTATTGTCATTTTTACAGAGGAGAAAGCAGGAGCACCAAGAGGTGGGATAATTTGCTGGAAGACACACATAGCTTAGAAAGGGAAGCCGGGAGATAAGGGGAACAGCCCTTCAGAGCATTGCTCAGCCAAAATACTTGGCCAAGATGACATCTCTGATACCAGGAATGATATAACCTTTATTAACTGTTTACCATGTACCAGGCACTAAGTTCAGTGATTTCTAAAGACATCATGTAATCCTCACAGCAACCATATGTGGGTCTGCTGTCATCCTGATTTGAGAGAGGCTGAAACTGAGGCTCAGAACAGGTACCTAGCTCAAATCTTACTAGAGAATTGGGAAAGTGCAGATTCAAACCCAGGTCTTCCGACTGCGGGTTCCTAGTGGCCCCAGCCCCCGCTTCACTATATCAGCCTCTGCCAGGAAGCAAGCCACTAACTGTGGACTTTCGTCGCTGGGGTTTCGAGCCCAGGACACACCTGTACAGACCCCCCGGTAGCCCCGCCCCTTTCCCGGAGGAGACGTCCCCTCCACCAATCAGCGGCGCCGTGGGCGGGCCGCGGGCGCGCACGCTCCGGGCCCGCAGTTGAAGTGGCGAGAGCGCTCAGAGAAGCGACGCATAGCAGGCGGGGACGGAGCGGGTGCCTCAGTGTCCTTCCCCTCCCCTCTCCTGGCCTCGCAGTCCTCTCCCCGCAGCCGGACCGGAACTATGTGATCCCGGAAGTTCCGGGGCCTTTGCTGTGTGGGATAAACAGTAATGGCGGAGGCTGCAGCTCCCGGAACAACAGCCACAACATCAGGAGCAGGAGCGGCAGCGGCGGCGGCGGCAGCAGCCTCCCCCACCCCGATCCCCACAGTCACCGCCCCGTCCCTGGGGGCGGGCGGAGGGGGCGGCGGCAGCGACGGCGGCGGCGGCGGCTGGACTAAACAGGTCACCTGCAGGTAGGACGTTGCGCGGCGGAGCGCCTGCCGCGGGGAGGGGGCCGCGGGCCAAGCCTGCGGCGCGGGAGGGAGGAGAGCGGCCGGCCGGCGGCGAGAAGCGCGGGAGGGCGGGGACCGGCGTTGTCTCGACCTCTGCAGCCCTCGCGGCCGCCGCCGCCGCCGCCGCGTTCCCCCAGTCACTGCGTCAACCCCCGCTGGGCCGCGGAGACCTCAGCGCTGTCCGCGGAGGCCTGGCGGTGCGCGATTGCTGCGGAGCCGCCGGGCTGCACCGCCGCTTACCCTTCCCTGAGCGCTGCCTGAGCTGGCTGCGAGCGCATCGGGGAGAGGTGGTCTGGCTCCTCCCCTGCCGCTGGAAGGATGCCCGCGCCGCTGCCTCCGGCTCCCGGGGCTCGGGAGGTGGGCTCTTCCAGCCGGTCTCCCAGCGATCCTCTCCGGGCCTAGATACCCCGCCGAGGGCCCCAGCGAGCTTGCCTGGCTCCCGGCCCTCTTCTCCCTCCGTGCCATCCGTTTGTAACGTCTTTTCACGTCCCTCGGTCCCTCCGCCCCCCATCCTCCGCCCAACTGTGAGAAGAAGCTTTTGTATTTCTTCTTTGTATGTTTGTCGAGGTTGGCGGTGCTGAGCTTTGTCTTAGAAGCAGGCGTTCGGGGGCCGGGGTCGTCTTCTCCACCTGCGGGTTTTTGAGCTGCAGATTATTACCCTCCCCCAGCGCTGTGTTCCTCTTTTGAAATTTACGCATCTTCTGAAGGGAGTGAAAGGGCTCTTCGCTCCCGGAAGAGAGAGGTTTGGTTTTGGTTTGATATGCGAGACTTAAATATTAGAAAAATTAAGGGATGGCGGTTGTATGGATGTGTACGCTTGTAAAAAAAACTATCTAGCTCTACGCAGAAGAGGGCATTTAATTGTACGTTTTTTATATTACAGTTCAGTAGCGACTGTAAGCTTTTCATTTTCTATCAGTTGAATAAATCAGCTGAAATGCCGGTTTTCACCTAGGTGGTGTAATTTAAATGCAAGTATGTAAAAATGATTCCTAGTAAGAACTTGTAGTATTAAGGGTGAAATTTGAAACCTTCCCAGTCTTTGATGGGATACATTTATCCTGGCGACCTTCGAAGCTCTCTCAGCCTTTGATATGATACATTTGAGGTATGAAGAATAAGCTTAATTATTTTACATAATGGGATGTAGAAAGCAGAAACGCAATTTTAGATCGCTTGTCTCATTCATCGGTGGATTGTAAAAGTGGAATATTGCAAGGAATGATTTTTAAAGTTTCTACTCATGGAGCAAATTATTTGAGTATCTGTTTCCCTTTTACAATGCTACAGTTGATTTATATGTGCTAGTTAGTCTTTTAAAAATTGAAGCCGGCCTGTCCGGGTGGCTAGGTCGGCGGTGGCTCACGCCTGTAATCCCTGCATTTTGAGAGGCAGAGGCGGATCGCCTGAGGTCAGGAGTTTGAGACCAGTCTGGCCAACAGGGTGAAATCCTGTCTCTACTAAGAATATGAAAACTAGGCCGGGCACGGTGGCTCACACTTGTAATCCCAGCACTTTGGGAGGCCAAGGCAGGTAGATCACGAGGTGAGAAGTTCAAGACCAGCCTGGCCAAGATGGTGAAATCCCATCTCTACTAAAAATACAAAAAACGTTGGCCGGGCGTGGTATCAGGACCCTGTAATCTCGGGAGGCGGAGGCAGGGGGTTGCTTGAACCCAGGAGGCGGAGGTTTCGGTGACCCGAGATCACACCACTTCACTCCAGCCTGGGTGAAAGTGAAACTGTCAGAAGAAAAAAAAAAAAGAGAGAAAGACCTTAGATTTACCAGTTTTGGGGGTTTTTTTGTATAGCTTTTGCTTGAGACTTTTTTTGTTGTTGTTGTGCAGATTACTTGATAGGTCTGGGATTTTAGTGTTTGACATTGTTTTCGGTTGTTCTAGGTACCAACATGATCTCTTACTAAAAACTATTTTCTCATTTGGATAGAGGAATGTCAACTATGAGCTTTTTTTTTTTTTTTTTGAGACAGTTCCCCTCTTGTTGCCCAGGTTGGTGTGCAAAGGTGTGCTCTCTACTCACCACAACCCCTGCCTCCCAGGTTTAATTGATTCTCCGGCCTCAGTCTCTGGGATTACAGATGCCTCAGTAGCTGGGATTACAGGCATGCACCACCACACCCGGCTAATTTTGTGTTTTTAGTAGAGGGCTTTCTCCATGTTGGTCAGGCTGGTCTTGAACTCCCGACCTCAGGTGATCTGCCCCCCCTTGACCTCCCAAAGTGCTGGGATTACAGGCGTGAGCCACTGCACCCGGCCTGTGATCTGTATTGTACACTTTGAGTTCTCTGAGAGCAGGGCCCTATTTTATCTGCAGGACTTTCTTTCCTCAGTTCCTGGCATAGAGCAGATACTCAGTAAATGCTTGAATGATGTTGATAAAGCCATATCTAGAATTACCCACTTTAACAGGAACTTTGTAAGATTCCTCTCCTTTCATTTAAAAAAAAAAATTGTAAATTACTAAAGACAAAGTACTTAATAGAACACGTGTATCTTTGTTGTTTTCTTTCTTGCTTTCTTTTTTTGTTTTTGGGACGGAATCTCTGTTGCCCAGGCTGGAGTGCAGTGGCAAGATCTCGGCCCACTGCAACCTCTGCCTCCCGGGTTCAAGCGATTCTTTTGCCTCAGCCTCCTGAGTAGCTGGGATTATGCCCGGCCACATGTGTATCTTTCTGGAACTTGACCTTGTTCAGTCATTCAGTAAGTAAACATTGCACGCCAGCAATGGGAGACACAATATCAGGTGCTCAAGAGAGTGCAGATGTGTATACTATATTATAAATAAACATTTTCAATATGTTTGCTAGGTAAACGTCCCCTAAAGAGAATCAGGTAGAGGTGTGGTTTAGTGTTTGTGCTGATTTCTCCCTACAGCACATCCCTCCTGTGTCTAGGAATTTGACTAAAGCTGTATTCTTCGCTTAGGGTATAATCCTCTTAAGTTAGTTTTGATTAGAATGTTTTTAATTGCTCGGAATCACCTGTATTTTCTTACTGGTTACATTTTTTCTGATGTTTCTCCTGAGGTTTTCATTGTGTTTTACTTCTGCTGCTTAAGTAAAACCTAAGAATACCTTTCCTCAGAAACTGTGTTATGCTGCCACCACCAGGCTGTTTTTCATATCTTTTATTAGAGGAATACTAAGAAATAGAAATATGCTATTGCATCTGCTACTTTGAGTTACCTTGAGTGTGTGCAGTTAGAACAATTAATACTTAAAGAGAAGTTGTAATTCGAATTTAGACCCTGCTTTATTAGAGTGCTTCTGTAATGGTAGATGAGTGTTCTGGTAGTTGAAATAATACACAAAAACCAAAGGTTTTTTGATTTTTCAAAAAACTCTTTTCTTTATTTTTATTTTTTGAGATAGGGTTTCTCTCTGTCCCCTAGGCTGGAGTGCAATGGCAGTGTCTTGGCTCGTTGCAGCCTCCACCTCCCAGGCACATGCCACCACCCCTGGCTAATATTTTTTACATTTTTGGTAGAGACAGGGTTTCACCCTGTTGCCTAGGCTGGTCTTGAACTCCTAAGCTCTCTGTAGCCAAAGCGGGAGTGCAGTGGCATGATCTCGGCTCGCTACAACCTCTGCCTCCTGGGTTCAAGCAATTCTGGTGCCTCAGCCTCCCGAGGAGCTGGGATTACAGGTGCGTGCCATCACACCCGGCTAATTATTTTTATGTTTAGTAGAGATGGAGTTTCACCATGTTGCCCGGGCTGGTCTTGAATTCCTGACCTCAGGTGATTCACCCGCCTCAGCCTCCCGAAGTCCTGGGATTACAGGCATGAGCCACCGTACCTGGTCTCAAAAGTTTTGAAAAATGTGGTTAACATAACTTAAAAATCGACTGGGCATGGTGGCTCACGCCTATAATTCCAGCACTTTGGGAGGCCAAGGCAGGCGGGTCACTTGAGGTCAGGAGTTCGAGATCAACCTGGCCAACATGATGAAACCCTGTCTCTACTAAAAATACAAAAATTAGCTGGGCGTGGTGGCGGGCGCCTGTAATTGCAGCCATTCTGGAGGCTGAGGTGGGAAGATTGCTTGATCCCAGGAGGCGGAGGTTGCAGTGAACCAAGACTGTGCCACTGCACTCTAGCCTGGGTGACAGAGCGAGACTTCATCTCAAAAAAAAAAAAGAAAGAAGGAAGGAAATCCTTCTAGAAATTCTTTATCTGAGTGCTGTGATGTCCGTAGTGAAATTTATTACTTGGAAACTACCTAGTGATTGTGAGAGGAAATAAGTAATAAATATTTAGATGGTATTAAAAAGGTTATGCAGCTGGGAAAGAAAAATTAATTTGCTATTGGTACCGTGATTCACCATCACATCTAGCTGTCTTCTACAGCCTTTTATTATTTTTTTTTGAGACGGAGTCTCAGTAGCGTGATCTTGGCTCACTGCAACCTCTGGGCCCGCCACCCACCGCAGGTTCAAGCAATTCTCCTGCCTCAGCCTCCCGAGTAGCTGGGACTACAGGTGCGTGCCACCATGCCTGGCTAATTTTTTGGATTTTTTTTGTATTTTTAGTAGAGACAGGGTTTCACAGTGTTAGCCAGGATGGTCTCAATCTCCTGACGTCATGATCCACTTCCCTCAGCCTCCCAAAGTGCTGGGATTACAGGTGTGAGCCACCATGCCCAGCCTAATTTTTGTATTTTTAGTAGGTAGAGGGTTTCACCATGTTGGCCAGGCTGGTTTTGAACACCTGACCTCTGGTGATCTACCCGCCTCAGCCTCCCAAAGTGCTGGGATTATAGGTGTGAGCCTCGGGGCCCACCCTACAGCCTTTTATTCTTTCTTTTTTTTTTTCTTTTTTTTTTTTTTTTTATTTCCCGATCTCAGATGATCCGCCCAATTTAGCCTTCCAAAGTGCTGGGAATACAGGCGTGAGCCACCATACCGGGCTATATAGCCTTTTATTTTATTTACTTTTTTTTGTTTTATGATAGGGTGTTGCCCAGACTAGCCTTGAACTCCTGGCCTGGCCTCAAGCTATCTACCCACCTCAGCCTCCAGAGTAGCTGGAATTACAGGCATGAGCCACCACCCCGGCTCTTCTACCTTTTTCTTTTTCTTCTCTCTCTGTCTTTTTTTAATCTAAGATGGAGTTTTGCTCTCGTTGCCCAGGCTAGAGTGCAGTGGTACAATATTGGCTCAGTGCAGTCTCAGCTTGCTGCAGCCACTGCCTCCTGGGTTCAAGTGATTCTCCTCTCTCAGGCTCCTGAGTAGCTGGGATTACAGGCTTGTGTCACCACGCTCAGCTAATTTTGTATTTTTAGTAGGAACGGGTTTCACCATGTTGGTCAGGCTGGTCTCAGGTGATCCACCTGCCTTGGCCTCCCAAAGTGCTGGGATTACAGGTGGGAGCCACCGCGCCCAGCCTTCTACCTTTATCTGACAAGTACATATTATGTGCATAGATAATAGGAGAGATAATAGGGGGAATAAACCAGTCTTTACCCATCAGGAATTTATAATCTAGTTTGATAAACAGTGTACTCACTCATTAAAAGTTAAATATCAAAGTAAGAAATGGTCACTGCAGATGAATTGATTAAATGCCATATCTATAATTTATAGAAATTCCTAAAGAGGTTGTTAAGATGCCTAGAGATACTCTGAGGGTGCTGTTTGGTTCTCTTGTACCCTTCCTTACAGGGTAACTTGGCAGTTTGTTTTCTATCTTGGCGGCCACTATCAGGTTTCTAAGAGGCACAGCAGTAGGGGGATTCTAGTAAATTTTGTCTTTATTACTGGACAGTGTCTCTCATGGAGTCAGTCTGCACAGTGGAAGGAACTTCAGAAATAATATATGGCCCAGGCTTTCACCGAAGGCAAACTCAACTTGGGTAGTGACATTAAGGTGAATTTGGATGATGGTTTTTTTTTTGGTGGTGTCGTTTAAAAACAAGACACCTACTTATATTCATTGGTTTTTGTTTGGAGGAGAAATTCTTTGACGTAGACTCTTTTTTTTTTTTTTCTTTTTCTCTCTTTTTGAGGTGGAGTCTCTGTTGCCCAGGCTGGAGTGCAGTGGCTCAGTGGCGCCATCTCAAGCCCAGGAATCTGAGACCTGCCTATGCAACATAGCGAGACCCCCAGCTCTACAAAAAATTAAATTTGAGAGTTACTTGTTTAACATCCATAGATAATACACGTAGACATTTCTGAACTAGGAAGACAGAAAAGCCCTACCCAATTTTCTTTTTAACGTGGAGTCTCACTGTGTTGCCCAGGCTGGAGTGTAGTGGCAGACTCTTGGCTCACTGCAACCTCCGCCTCCTGGGTTCAAGCGATTTCCCTGCCTCAGCCTCCCGAGTAGTTGGGATTATAGGCGCCTGCCACCACGCCCAGCTAATTTTTTGTATTTTTAGTATAGATAGTGTTTCACCATGTTAGTCAGAATGGTCTTGATCTCCTGACCTTGTGATCTGTCCGCCTCAGCCTCCCAAAGGTGCTGGGATTGCAGACATGAGGCACCGAGCCCGGCCCTTGCTTTGTGTTTATTTCGTGTGTTTATGTATTTGATGGTTGAATATATTAGACATGAATACTAATTGGTTTTAATCTTTTCAAGGATTGGTTTTAATCTAGTTTTGTGGTCGTTTGTCTCACAGGTATTTTATGCATGGGGTTTGTAAGGAAGGAGACAACTGTCGCTACTCGCATGACCTCTCTGACAGTCCGTATAGTGTAGTGTGCAAGTATTTTCAGCGAGGGTACTGTATTTATGGAGACCGCTGCAGGTAAGAATTTGTTTATAAATTTGTTCGGGGGTGGGTTGGAGGAAAAATGTAAAAGATGTAATTCTGATAGCTTTATATGTCATTGATTAAAAATAATGCTTTGAAAATGACTCTTGACTGGGCAGTGGCTCATGCCTATAATCCCAGCACTTTGGCAGGCTGAGGTAGGAGGATTGCTTGACCTTGGAAGTCTGAGACCAGCCTGGGTAACCTAGTGAGACCTTGTGTCTACAAATATAGAAAAATTAGCTGGGCATAGTGGTGTGCATCTGTAATCCCAGCTACTTCGGAGGCTGAAGCAGGAGAATTGCATGAACCGGGGAGATGGAGGCTGCAGTGAGCCAAGAGTCTGCCACTACACTCCAGCCTGGGCAATAGAGCGAGACTCCACCTTAAAAAGAAAATTGGGTAGGGCTTTTCTGTCTTCCTAGTTCAGAAATGTCTTAGGTGTATTATCTATATATGTTAAACAAGTAACCCTCAAATTTAATTTTTTGTAGAGATGGGGGTCTCGCTATGTTGCATGGGCTGGTCTCAGATTCCTGGGCTCAAACAATCTTCCTGCCTTGGCCTTGGGAAAAGTGTTGGGATTACAGACATGAGCCACGGAACCTGATCCACCCCCAAATTGAGTAACTTAAAACAGTGAACATTTATTAACTCAGTTTCTGGGGTTGTGGATTCTGTGAGTGCCTTAGCTGGATGGTTCTAGCTCAGAGACTCTTAAGAGATGGTAGTCAAAATTTTAACAAGGGTAGTAGTCATCTGAAGACTTGATGGGTACTCCAGGATATATATATATATATATATATATTTTTTTTTTTTTTTTCCTTTTTCTTTTTTTTTTTTGTGAGACAGAGTCTTGTTCCTCTGTCACCCAGGCTGGAGTGCAGTGGCAAGATCTGGGCTCACTGCAACCTCTGCCTCCCAGATTCAAGCAATTCTCCTGCCTCAGTTTCCCGAGTAGATGGGATTACAGCTGTGTGCCACCATGCCCGGCTAATTTTTTATATTTTTGGTAGTGACAGGGTTTCATCATGTTGGCCAGGCTAGTCTCAAACTGCTGACCTCAAGTGATCTGCCCACCTCGGCCTCCCAAAGTGCTGGGATTACAGGCATGAGCCACGATGCCCAGCCAGGATTGTTTTTTGTTTGTTTTGTTTGGTTTTTTGTTTGTTTTGTTTTGTTTAAGACAGAGTCTTGCTTTTGTCACCCAGGCTGGAGTGCAATGGCACGATCTCAGCTCACTGCAACCTCTGCCTCCCAGGTTCAAACAATTCTACCTCAGCCTCCTGAGTAGCTGGGATTACAGGCATGCACTGCCACGCCCAGCTAATTTTTGTATTTTTAGTAGAGACAGGGTTTTCACCTTGTTGAAAGGATGGTCTCAATCTCCTGACCAGCCCACACCAGCCTCCCAAAGTGCTGGGATTATAGGCATGAGCCATCACGCCCGGCCCACACACCCCACTAACTTTTGTATTTTTAGTAGAGAGGGGGTTTTACCATGTTGGCCAGGCTGGTCTCAACACTTGCGCTCAGGCAGTCTGCCTGCCTGCCTCTGCCTCCCAAAGTGCTGGGATTAAGGCCTGAGCCACCATGCCTGGCCCACATGGGCCTTTTCATAGGGATGCTTTAGTGTCCTTGCTGCTTGGCAGCTAGCTTTCCCTAGAGCAAACAATTTAACAAAGGAGACACCACAATGCCTTTTATGACCTAGTGTCAGGAGTCATGTAGTGTCACTTCCACTGATTCTGGACTAAGTCCAGCCCACATGTAAAGGGAGAGGATTGGGCTCCAACTTTTGAAGGGAGACATGTCAAAGAGTTTTGCACATACTTTAAACCACTACCCTCAGTAAGACTTGACAGTGTTATAGTCAATGTTTTTTTGTTGTTGAGATGGAGTCTGGCTCTGTCGCCCAGGCTGGAGTGCAGTGGCACGATCTCAACTCACTGCAACCTCCACCCCCTGGGTTCATGCCATTCTCCTGCCTCAGCCTCCCGAGTAGCTGGGACTACAGGCGCCCGCCACCATGCCTGTCTAATTTTTTGCGTTTTTGGTAGAGGTGGAGTTTCAACATGTTAGCCAGGATAGTCTCGATCTTCTGACCTCATGATCCGCCCATCTCGGCCTCCCAAAGGACTGGGATTACAGGCATGAGCCACCGCACCTGGTGTCATAGTCAATTTTACTGTCATTATCAGAAAATCTAGTGTGAGTCACTGGGTTCAAATGATTAGAGTTCAGAACCTGACATTGTTGATGGGGTGGGATATTAATATTAATCATCCCACATCTGTTTATTAGAGAGTCCAGTCAAGATGGGGGGGGAGAGAAGATCTTTCTCAAATGACTGTAGGATTTCAGAAGTTGATCCCATGAAAACTTTATTTAGTTGTTATTCATTTTGCCCTCTGCTAATTTGTCATTAGAGTATTGCTGAAAAGGGGGAAATTGACACAGTGACATTATTCTCAAACTCTCCACCAGGTATGTCTTTTTTTTTTTTTTGATACAGAGTCTTACTCTGTCTCCAGGCTGGAGTGCTGTGGCATGATCTTGACTCACCGCAACCTCCGACTCCCTGGTTCAAGCAATTCTCCTGCCTCAGCCTCCCGAGTAGCCGGGATTACAGGCATGCGCCACCATGCCCAACTAATTTTTGCATTTTTAGTAGAGATAGAGTTTCACTATACCAGCCAGGCTGGTCTTGAACTCCTGACCTCAGGTGATCCACCCGCCTTGGCCTCCCAAAGTGCTGGGATTACAGGCGTGAGCTGCGACGCCCGGCCTCTCCACTAGACATGTCTTCTGCAGTCCCACTGTAAAAGGCAGAAAAAGTAGTGAGAACTTCACCCTACAGTGATGAATGGGGGAATCTTTGTGGTGGTACAGTCTCTGCAGGTATTGAGGCTAATTGTAAGGGAGCTGTGTTCCTTGAACTGAGTTCCAGTCTTTTGAGAGTTACTGCCAACTGTTACTGGGGCAGGAGGAGTTGAATATTGATGAGAGTGAAGAATCCAACCTCCCAAGCAGAGGGATGAGAATAGACTTTGAGATAGAATCAGAAGGCTATAGTTAATTAACATTTGGTCCCTATTTCAGAAGAAGTGCTCATCTGAAGGACTGTGTGGATGAGTGAATGGAAAAATTGAAGGTTAAATTGAAGAAATCTGTGCTAAGCCCTAGGCTTTGCATATTAACCAGCTTATTTTTTCAGGCAACTTTGCCAGCCCCAAATAGTTTTGAGACCAGAAGAAATTAGGTAGATTCCCTATTTTGGTGAGCCTCTGATGTTGAGGCAGATGCAAATGGCTCAACTTCAAAGTTGAAAGGGACTGGGCACGGTGGATCACTTGAGGTCAGGATTTCAAGACCAGCCTAGCCAACATGGTTAAACCCTGTCTCTACTGAAAGTAAAAATATTTGCTGGGCTAAACCCTGTCTGTACTAAAAGTACAAATATTAGCTGGGTATGGTGGCATGTGCCAGGAATCCCAGCTATTTGGGAGGCTGAGGTGGGAGAATCACTTGAACCCCGGAAGGTGGAGTTTGCAGTGAACCTAGATCGTACGATCTAGGCAACAGAATGAGACTTCATCTTAAAATAGGGTGGGGGGTGAGGGGGCGGCTGAGCATGGTGGATCACGCCTTTAATCCCAGCACTTTGGGAGGCTGAGGCAAGTGGATCACCTGAGATGGGTAGTTCGAAACCAGCCTGACCAACATAGAAAACCCCGTCTCTACCAAAAATACAAAATTACCCAGGCATGGTGGCGCATGCCTGTAATCCCAGCTACTCTGGAAGCTGAGGCAGGAGAATCACTTAAACCTGTGAGGTGGATGTTGTGGTGAGCCAAGATCGTGCCATTGCAGTCCAGCCTGGGCAACAAGAGCAAAACTCCGTCTCAAAAAAAAAAAAAAAAAAGCTGAAAGGAACCTTAATTGTTTTTTTTGTTTGTTTCTTTCTTTGTTTTGAGATCTGGTCTTGCTCCCTTGCCCAGGTTAGAGTGCGATGATGTGAACACGACTCACTGCAACCACCACCTTTGGCTAAGTTTTTTGTTTTGTTTGTAGAGACAGGGTCTCCCTATCTCACCCAGGTTGGTGTCAAACTCCTGGCCTCAACTGATCCTCCCACCCTTGCCTCCCAATATGCCGGGATCATAGGTGTGGACCTACTGGGCCTCCTGACCTCTTAGGTTTCTTTTTAACAAGGATGTAGCTGCCTCTTTTTTTTTTTTTTTTTTTTAATGGACTAGATAAAGAAGGCATCTTAAAGAGAGGCTTGCTCTGTGATTGCTTGTTTTCCTATTAAAATTACATCTAGGAACTTAAACCTACTTCTTACTCTTTTTTTTTTTTTTTGAGACGGAGTCTCACTCTGTCGCCAGGCTGGAGTGCAGTGGTGTGATCTCAGCTCATTGCAGTCTCCGCTTCCTGGGTTCAAGCGATTCCCCGACCTCAGCCTCCTGAGTAGCTGGGACAACAGGCGCCCACCACCATTCCCAGCTACTTTTTTTTGTATTTTAGTAAAGACAGGGTTTCACCATGCTGGCCAGGATGGTCTCGATCTCCTGACCTGGTGATCCACCCGCCTTGACCTCCCAAAGGGCTGGGATTACAGGCATGAGCCACCATGCCTGGCCACCTACTTCTTACTCTTAGTGTTGGGATCCTTTTATGTAACTTGCTCAATGCCCAGGGATTTCCCTCTTCATAGAGGGAGTAGATCATTGATAATGAAGGATAGCATCGTAGCCACAACAGTTCAGAGGATTTTCTGCATCAATGTTTTGTAATGATGGTGCTGTTGTTTAGTGAGGCCAGTTCTTTGTTGCTGTTTTGGGACTGTTCTTTGGGACTGTTTTGCATATTGCAGATAACTAGTATTCTCCCAGAATGCCATTAGAACTCCCAGTCTTTGTTTCTGGACACCCTCTGGGGAAAGGGGTGATATTGGCTTGGTTGACTTCTTTCTTTTTTTTAAGAGAGTCTCTCTGTGTCGCCCAGACTAGGATGTAGTGGTCTTTCTTTTTAAACAGTCTTGCTGTGTCGCCCAGACTAGAGTGTAGTGGCACAGTGTCACAACCTCCACCTTCCTCCTCAGCCACCCGAGTAGATGGGATTACAGGCATGTGCCACCACGCCTGGCTAAATTTTGTATTTTCAGTAGAGATGGGGTTTCAGTATGTTGGCCAGGCTGGTCTCGAACTCCTGCCCTCAAGTGATCGCCTGCCTTGGCCTCCCAAAGTGCTGGGAATTACAGGTGTGAACTACTGTGCCTGGGCTGGCTTGGCTGACTTCTTGTTTGGAGTTTTGACTTTTGGACCAACAGAAGAATCTGATACTTTAAAATACTAAAGGCCACAGAAGCAATGGGGTGGGAGTTGTAAACCAGCCGGGGAAAGAAAGGGTGTCTTCTCTCACAGAGACAGAAAAATTGATTAAACTTCCTTACACATTTATACTAGGCTGGGCGGGGCAGATCATTTGAACCCAGGAGACCAATGCAAAAACCCCGTATTTACAAAATAAAAATTAGCTGCGTGTGGTGGTGTGTACCTGTGGTCCCGGCTGCTGGGGAGCCCAGGGAGGTTGAGTGCAGTGAGTTGTGATCGTGCCACTGCACTCCAGTCTGGGTGACAGAGCGAGACCCTGTCTCAAAGAAAACAAAAGATAGAAAGTGTGTAAAAATAATTTTTTTTTTAAATTATCTTTTAAACCAGAGTTGTTTTGTTTGTTTGCCCACCACCATACCCAGCTAATTTTTGCATTTTTAGTAGAGATGGGGTTTCACCACATTGGCCAGGCTGGTCTCGAACTCCTGACCTCTGGTGAAAGTGCTGGGATTATAGGCGTGAGCCACCACACGCAGCCAACTGCTTACTTTTGAATTTTTTCTTAGATATGAACATAGCAAGCCATTGAAACAGGAAGAAGCAACTGCTACAGAGCTAAATACAAAGTCATCCCTTGCTGCTTCCTCGAGTCTCTCATCGATAGTTGGACCACTTGTTGAAATGAATACAGGCGAAGCTGAGTCAAGAAATTCAAACTTTGCAACTGTAGGAGCAGGTTCAGAGGACTGGGTGAATGCTATTGAGTTTGTTCCTGGGCAACCCTACTGTGGCCGTAGTAAGTATTCTGAGGAAGAAAATAAGAGTTAGAGGGCTTGGATAGCAGTTCATCCATTTGCTTAGCTTTGACAACTTTCCCCTTTCTGATTCCATTCCTTTTTTAGTTTAATCTTAGTACAGTACTTTAATTTGGATTACCTAAGATTTACAGATAGAGTGAAGGAAACTTTGAATCCCAGTGAAATGAATTCAGAATGTTTTGAAAAACTGAATCCTCTCTTTAATGAGTACTTTTTGAAATTAAATTTCAATTACCCAAGACATAGATAAAGAAGCAGTGTTTTTTGTTTTGTTTTGTTTTACAAGTCTAATCTTGGAAATACCAGCGTTAGAAAACATTCCTTTCTTTCAAGTGAAGAAATTAGTTCAGTAGACTGTTCTGGTATTTAATTGCAGTTTTATTTTCATTTTTTGAAGTTAGATTCTCAGTTCCCTTATAGTTCATGTATCTGCCTTATCGTTTGGACTTTTATCACCCTCTTACACATTTTCAGCTGCACCTTCCTGCACTGAAGCACCCCTGCAGGGCTCAGTAACCAAGGAAGAATCAGAGAAAGAGCAAACCGCCGTGGAGACAAAGAAGCAGCTGTGCCCCTATGCTGCAGTGGGAGAGTGCCGATACGGGGAGAACTGTGTGTATCTCCACGGAGATTCTTGTGACATGTGTGGGCTGCAGGTCCTGCATCCGATGGATGCTGCCCAGAGATCACAGCATATCAAAGTAAGTCTTTAGGGAGTGTGTGTGTGTTATTAGGTGTGATAACCATTATTTGCCTTTTCACAGTATGGTGGATTTATTTCAGAGAAACATTTGATGAATTGAATGGTTATCAGTGAGTAGGGAAGTTTTCCTTCCTTAGGCTTCTTGGATGCTTTATCAAGAAGTCCAGTGAACAAAATTAACTGGGCATGGAGGCGTGTGTCTGTAGTCCCAGCTACTTGGGAGGCTGAGGCAAGAGGATCGCTCAACCCCGGGAGGTTGAGGCAAAAGAGAAAAAGAGGTCATACTTCCAGAACCTCAGACTATGGACTTCTAACATTTTTTTTCTCTTTTAAAAAATAATGTTTCTGAGATTCACGCTGAACATGTTTAATCTTTTGAAAATGCACATTTCATTGGTTTTTAGAATATTTACAGAGATGTGCAACCATCGCCATTTTACAAATTTTAGGATACTTTGATCATCCTACACCCATTAGCAGTCACTCTTCGTTCCACCCTTCCTCCAGCTCCTGGCAATAACAATGTGCTTTGTCTCTGGATTGGCCTATTGTGGACATTTCGTATAAATGGAATCCTGTAATGTGGTCCGTTGTGACTGGCTTCTTTCACTTAACATACTGCTTTCAAGGTTCTCCATGTGGTTGTGTGTATCTGTTCTTAGTTTTGATGGCTGAATTATTGTCATTTTATGACTAGACCACATTTGTTTTTCCATTCATGAGTTGATGGACACTTAGGTCATTTCCAGTTTTTGGCTATTATGAATAAGGCTGCTAGGAATATTGGTATATAGATTTTTTTGTGAAGATATGTTTTCAGTTCTCTTGGGTATATATACCTAGGAGTGGAATTGCTGGGTTACATAGGAACTCTATGCTTTATGTTTTGAGAAACTGCCATACTTTTCCGTAGTGGCTTTAGGATTTTACATTTCCAGCAGCAATGTATGGGAGCCAGGGTAGGTTCAGAAGACATTGTATTACAAACTTTAAATTTATTGGAGCAAAGTTTGCTTCTAATCATTTCTATCTCTTTTAAATTTCCATCTGTTTAAATTTGGTTGTAGGGAGTGAGGCATGTTATGAGGTAGACATAATTTGATCCCTATCTGTACGTTATAGCTATATATTGAAATAGTAGAACCTGCCTCTGAATATATGTATGTTTTTTCTTTTAAAGGTTTAGGAAAAGATATGTTTAGTGATGATGTGAGATTATGGATGACATTGCTTTTCTGTATTTTGTTTGTTTGTTTGTTTGAGACAGTCTTGCTTTGTCGCCCAGGCTGGAGTGCAGCAGCACAATCTCGGCTCACTGCAGCCTCCGCCTCCCTGGTTCAAGCCATTCTCCTGCCTCAGCCTCCTGAGTAGCTGGGACTACAGGCGTGCACCACCATGCCCAGCTAATTTTTGTATTTTTAGTAGAGACGGGGTTTTGCCATGTTGGCCAGGATGGTCTCGAACTCCTGACCTCATGTGATCCACCCAACCTTGGACTTTTATAAGTTAAAATATGACGTCCACACAAAAATTGGTACATGAATGTTCTTGGCAGCATTATTTATAATAGCCCCAAAGTGGGCTAATCTAACCTAACCTAAGTGTGCATCAATCTATCAAGCTGAGTAGCTGAAAAATCTCAAAGATGTTTTTCTTTAAAGGCACAAGAGGGTTACGTGCCTGTCACCCTTATTTTCTGACAGGTTTTAACTAGGGTCTTAACCTCTGGTTTCATGTAGAAACCAGAAATAACAAACAGTGTGGAAAGCTGTCTTTGATGTAGTTGAGCTCCAGGTTTGGGGCAGAGAAAATTGGGTAATTTTTCCGTTCCCAAAGTTGAGTCTTCATAGTTTGATTTTCTAGTATTGTTAAGTACCGCCGCAAAACAAACAAACAAACAAAAAACCCAAAAAACACCACACCTGTGTTTACTAGTCATATTTTTGTGTCAGCTTGGGAACATTGTTTTTCAGTTGACTGATTCTTTGAACGGGCATCATTAACTGTTGGTCAAGTTTTTCAGGATTCAATGACTCGATTCCACTTGTTCTCTCTCCACCTTCTCTAGTCGTGCATTGAGGCCCATGAGAAGGACATGGAGCTCTCATTTGCTGTGCAGCGCAGCAAGGACATGGTGTGTGGGATCTGCATGGAGGTGGTCTATGAGAAAGCCAACCCCAGTGAGCGCCGCTTCGGGATCCTCTCCAACTGCAACCACACCTACTGTCTCAAGTGCATTCGCAAGTGGAGGAGTGCTAAGCAATTTGAGAGCAAGATCATAAAGTGAGACTCCTCCCCAGTCTTCATTTGTGCTTTCTCTTTTGGGGAAGAATTTAGTAACTTGTGCCAACTTTCAACCAGATGGACCGCATTTAAATGCATGCATTTTATCTTGAAACTGGGATATTCTAATGGGGATTTCTTCTTTGTATTTCAGCTAGCTTCTAGGTTAGTTGGTCTATCTATCTACTTTTATTTGAATGAGGAAACCTTGTGTATCAGTTAGTAGAATCTTCGTGCTTTTTCTGAGGAGATTGTGTTTAATGGATTATTAGCCAGTTTAGGCTCAGTGAACAAACTGATCTAGCTCTGAATGTATGTTTCCTGACGTTTTACATTTTCCACTTTCCTATTCCATTCATTAAGCTAGCCAATAATCCACCATCCTTTAAAGCTTGTTCTCATAACTGAACAAAAAACACATAATCTAAACAGAGCAAAGCTACAAGAAATAAATTTATTTAAACGAAAGAAAAAGGAGTCTGTGTGAAATGTCTTCTTTTGTTTTTGTTTTTTACCTAAGATATATTAAAAAAAAAAATGAACTGGCTAGCCGTTGAGTTGGATTTATAAAGGAGGTTGTTTTGCTTGAAAGAAATGGTCAGTTGTGTGACAGTATGTGGAACCCTTTCAGGAAATGCCCATGTGCCTTTCAGTTAAGTCTTTAAGTCTGGAGACGACACACCAGGGTGTGTCCTTGAAGAGTGGGCCTGTGAAAGGGGAATTTGCATTGCAGCCTGTTCATTGTTTCCCAGGTCCTGCCCAGAATGCCGGATCACATCTAACTTTGTCATTCCAAGTGAGTACTGGGTGGAGGAGAAAGAAGAGAAGCAGAAACTCATTCTGAAATACAAGGAGGCAATGAGGTATGAGCACTGCAGCCTTTTCTCAAGCGAAGAGCCCAACAGAGCTTGGGTTCACTTTGAAAAGAATGGTGCTGCATTATACACTCCTACCTCCTTCCTACCCTTCTTTGACTTCCCAGGAGAGTTTATTTTGTCACCCTGATAACACTTACCCAGTACGTATGTTGCTATAACACAGTCCCTGGGGTCCATACCAAGGGACTGTGTTATAAAGAGGTCTCTATTGTTGACAAGTGAGGCCCCACGAGTGGGGTTCTACGTTATTCTGAATCCATGTCATAGCTGTCCTGTGTTCTTGTGTGTTGGCTTTCTAGAAGATTTTCTCTCTATGGCATCTGCTTGTACTAGAGCTATTAACCAGCATAGACTTGAACAGAGTTACCGGTTTCTAGTTAGTGTTTCTTGCATTGGCACACACATGTTCATAAGAACACATCTTGGGGAGGGCTGTAAGCTGACATACTGGTTCTATCCCTACCTGTTTAAAGAATCCCCGGATGATAGTCAAATACAGACCTGAAATCCACTGTGAATAAGGGTTGCGATATTTTCCTTTCCAGCAACAAGGCGTGCAGGTATTTTGATGAAGGACGTGGGAGCTGCCCATTTGGAGGGAACTGTTTTTACAAGCATGCGTACCCTGATGGCCGTAGAGAGGAGCCACAGAGACAGAAAGTGGGAACATCAAGCAGATACCGGGTAACTCTCACTGTTTTTTTAAAAGAGGGGAAATTCCAAGGTATCAGTTGAGTCCTGCACATACTGGGGTAGGGGAAGGAAAAGGTTAACGCTCAGGTCTGGGAGCAAAAGTGTAGAGTATTAGAGGAGGAAACAAACCTCAGAAGTCTGGGAGGGATAGGAAAGGAAAAAATGTGTATTAAAGTTCTAGCCTAAACGATTTCCATCAAGTAACCATAGGGGAGGAAGTGGTAAATGGAAACCCTAACTAAGAAGTCTGGTTCGTCATGCCCTCTGGTGTGCTGGACGTTTTGCCTTATAAACCACAGGATAGAAGATACTGCTCGACAGTGCCATCCCTATCATGGCCTTGTTTTTTACAGGCCCAACGAAGGAACCACTTCTGGGAACTCATTGAGGAAAGAGAGAACAGCAACCCCTTTGACAACGATGAAGAAGAGGTTGTCACCTTTGAGCTGGGCGAGATGTTGCTTATGCTTTTGGCTGCAGGTGGGGACGACGAACTAACAGACTCTGAAGATGAGTGGGACTTGTTTCATGATGAGCTGGAAGATTTTTATGACTTGGATCTATAGCAACCTTGCGTGGCGTGTGAACTGGTCTGCTGACCCCAGACAGCAGCTGTGCCCTGTGGTGGTGTGACAGGGCCTGTGTTCTCTCCTAGGCAGGCCTCTCAACTCCAGGTGCTGTCCTAAGAATTTTTACCCAGGGCCTGTCTTCTCAACCCCTCACCTTTCCCTGAGGAGTGTGTTGTTTTCCCTGTTGAAAAAAGTTACAAAAATAAATCTTAAAGTTAGTTTTTTGTAACACAAATTTAACTGTCAGACAGTTAGTGTAGGTGTGTTGCGTCATCTGTTTTCAACCAGATTGCGTTTATGGACTTTTCACACACTCATTTTGAGGACCCCAGGTTCAAAAGTAAAAGCAGTGGCCCTGCTTTGGGGTCCAAGAATAGGAGTGATGGGTGAAGGGACCTAAGCTGGCCAATAACCCTCTGCCCCAGACATGGGATGTGGATCCTTGAGGTTTCTGGTGAAATCTGCACATCTGTGTTTTTTTATCTGTTCCCTACCCTGTAATCCCTACCACGTGCACTTGTTCTGTGGTTTTGGTCTCTTGTTTAATTGCACACAAGTAATACTACTGGGTAACCAGAATCAGGTGTGAATGTGTTGAGATTTCTACTGTTTTGCATGATAGGAAAATTGAGAAAGAATACATATAAAAGATAGAGAGGCATAACATCAATGCAGAGTTGGAAGTTGACTCCCAAGGGCTGACGTGGTGTGTGTGAGTGTGGGTGTGTGATAAGCTTCTCATCCCTGCATAGATGCAGTATTCTTAGCCTTAGTAGAAAAACTTGGTTTAGTGGTTTTGGCCTTGTGTGACGGATAGATCTTAAAGGGCAAAGCAGTATATTGGTAGTTGTCAATATAGCAGTGCTAGCTCTGTCTATATAAATAGAGAAATGGGGTTAGCCATAGAGGTGAAAACTACCTGGTTATCCCATATATTAACACAAACTGGGTCTTGGATACACAGTTGTATTTAATGTTTTACGATCTAGCCTTTCCAGTACAGGCACTTTCTGAGAAACCTTTGTCCTCATTTGGGGCATTTTGTTGTCGGGTTTTTAGTGTTTGTTTTTGTGAGTATTTGCCTCATTCCACCCCTGAGCTTTCAGGTAGACAGATGTGGTTCACAACTCTGTTCTAAGGTGTTTATTGTAGTGGAGTAATGGGTTTGCAGTGATAAGTCATACTTTTCCACCGAAGGGGAGGGCTTGGGAGAATCCCTGAGACTAGCTAAAGTTAAGTTGTTGGAAGAATTCCTTGATTGGAAATTTTACCTTTGTGTTTTGTTGCTCTGTTTCCTGAAAAGTAACTCGGGAATGCTCCTGGTTTGTCCATCTACTGCTTTGATTCCTTGGATCCCGCCCATTCTTTCACTTTAAGAAAAAACAAATAATTGTTGCAGAGGTCTCTGTATTTTGCAGCTGCCCTTTTGTAAGAAGCACTTTTCCCAAATAAAACAATTAAAAAAAAAAAGTTGGCTGTTCTGTGTAATGAGCTGTTTTGAAATGTGCCAATGTCAAAGAATAATGATGTTTTTCTTTCACTGACTCTTCGATCGGTCTCTTGTCAGGTATTCGTGAGGATAGGTAATTTGAGAAATGTGTGTGAGAGAGAAAGGGGAACTTTAGCTGGGGTCATCAAACAATTCTGTACTTGAAAATGTTCAAGACTAACGCTGAGCCGCCTGATCAGCAAAAGGCACCAGCAATTTTCTGCCACTATGCACTTGTGGTTGAACTTGCCTCATGCCCTCAGATAACGGGGGAAGGTCATAACATAATTGTGTTTTGAAAGCTTATTGTTCTGCATAATTATTTTGTGAATTTTTAAGGAGTTTTCATTATTGTGAATTTTTTGTGACTAAGAACCATTCTGCCACTCTCATAGAAGACCTTCAGGTGACCTTTTTTCCACACTTGTAAAAATAACTTCCTCGATTTTAATATTTATATTAAGAATTTATGACCGGGCATAGTTGCTCATGCCTGTAATCCCAGCACTTTGGGAGGCTGAGGCAGGCCCATCACGAGGTCAGGAGTTTGAGACCAGCCTGGCCAACCTGGTGAAACCCCGTCTCTACTAAAAATACAAAAATTAGCTGGGTGTGGTGTTGCGTGCCTGTAATCCCAGCAACTCGGGAGGCTGAGGCAGGAGAATCACTTGAACCTGGGAGGTGGAAGTTTCAGTGAGCCGAGATCGCACCATTGCACTTCAGCCTGGGCAATAGAGTGAGAGGGAGACTCCACCTCAAAAAAAAAAAAAAAAAAGAAAGAAACAATTTATGCTTTTTTTTTTTTTTTTTTTGGAGACGGAGTCTCGCTCTGTCACCCGGGCTGGAGTGCAGTGGCCAGATCTCAGCTCACTGCAAGCTCCGCCTCCCGAGTTCACGCCATTCTCCTGCCTCAGCCTCCCGAGTAGCTGGGACTACAGGCGCCCGCCACCTCGCCCGGCTAGTTTTTGTATTTTTTAGTAGAGACGGGGTTTCACCGTGTTAGCCAGGATGGTCTCGATCTCCTGACCTCATGATCCGCCCGTCTCGGCCTCCCAAAGTGCTGGGATTACAGGCTTGAGCCACCGTGCCCGGCCCAATTTATGCTATTGGGGCCAGGCACGGTGACTCACGCCTGTAACCCCAGCACTTTGGGAGGTCAAGGCGGGCGGATCATGGGGTCAGGAGAGGGAGACCATCCTGGCTAACATGCTGAAACCCCGTCTCTACTAAAAATACAAAAAATTAGCCGGGCATAATGGTGGGCACCTGTAGTCCCAGCTTATAGGCTGGGAGGCTGAGGCAGGAGAAAGGTGTGAGCCGAGATCATGCCACTGCACTCTAGCCTGGGCAAAAGAGCAAGACTGTCTCAAAAAAAAAAAAAAAAAAAAAAAGAATTGATGCTATTGTAAAATGTTTAACCATCTAGGAATCATTTCTGAGTGTGCTTACTGTAGTCATGACAATAACTGGAGATCCACTGAGTAGTTTCTTTCTGTAAACTTGCAGTACAGCAGCTCCCTGGGGGAGTTAAGCCCACCCTCAGCTGTACTAATCAGGCCATTCTGGGGACCTGCAGAGGGATGGGGAAGAAAGAGCCTGAGAGATGGGTTGGGAGTGCTGGAGCTAGGAGGTGGAGAGAGCCTTGAGCACTTCTGGAAAGTAGGAAGAAGCACCCTGTTTGCATATCTGAATCTGCAACAGGGAGAGAAGGGTATGGCAAGGTCCAGGGAGTGGCAATCAGTCACTTCTGGGGTGTAGAGAAGTGTATGTTTAGAGCAACTTTTGTATCTTGGAAAAGGCAGTGGAAGCTCCTGTATTCGTCATAGTAATCTGGAATGCAGATTGCCCCCCTCGCTGGATCCTTTGAGAGTGAGTTCTCTTCTTCCCCCTAGTGTTAATTGCCTGTTGCAAAACAAGCTGAGGTGTAACATTGATGGATGGAATGTCTTACTTTCTCATTTGTGCAAAACTACAATTTCAACCTCTTCCCTGCCAATATACACAATAAATGACATCGCATCGTGCCGGTGATTTGGGAGAGAAGAGGCTTGGTATTGATAAAGGTAGTTGATAAAGGAGAAGAAAGAGGCTTGATATTGATAAAGGTAGGTATTGAAATGGTAGTCACAGTACTGGCAACAGATTTCCAATCCTGCTTTGTGGGTTTGTGGTTCCGTTGCAAGGCCCAGCTGACTTTCCTAGGCTGAAATGTGAGCAGAAGTGTCGTTTCTGGATGAAAGTTTAAAAGCCCACATGTGATCCTTTTTCCATGGCAACTACTAAAGTTTGAGAAGGTGACTGTTCAACCAGCCCGGGTCACCATGCTGGTATACTTAACTGGAACACTCAGTTAATCCATGAGGGACATGAAATGTGAGCAACTGGTAAACCTTTGGGGTGAGAAGCCACTGAGCCAAACAGCCTGTCCTGTCTTGAAATCTTGTTTAAACTGTCATTGTATAAGGAAAATTAAGCAAAAGACTTTTTTTTTTTTAGACGGAGGCTCGCCGTCACCAGGCTCGAGTGCAGTGGCACAATCTTGGCTCACTGCAACCTCTGCCTCCTGGATTCAAGCGATTTCCCTGCCTCAGCCTCTTGAGTAGCTAGGCTACAAATGTGCGCCACCACGCCTAACTACTTTCTTTGTATTTTTAGAGATGGGGTTTCACCATGTTGGCCAGGGGTTTCACCATCTCCATCTTCTGACCTCATGATCCACCTTCCTTGGCCTCCCAAAGTGCTGTGATTACAGGCATAAGCCACCTCACCCAGCTGAGAAATAATTTTTAAAAACAGTAAGTCCTGTTACTGGCATACTTGTTCATCTGAAGTGGTTAATACAAACTCACTCTCACGCAGTGGCTGTGTTTTATTGCTTTTCAGTGTCCAGGACTTACTTCGCAAACCTTTAAACAAGTTTACATTGTTGATAAAGGAAGTGCTCTGTCGTAAATTGTCTTAAGACACCGCTTATTTCTTTGTATTGAATGACAGGAAGAGATCTGTTGCTGGTAATAGAATATGCCTTAGATCTTACTTCCCCAGAACTGTCCTGGGCTCTTTGTTTAGTTCACTAGGTCTTTATCTCAGCCCCCTCATCAGTGCATAGAAGAAATAACACCACACAGTACCTGAGCAAATAAAAGCATTTTTAGGTTCTAGTGATATGCTTTGCGTGTGTGTGTGTTTGAGACGGAGTCTTGCTCCATCACCCCAGCTGGAGTGCAGTGGCGCAGTTTCGGCTCACTGCAGCCTCTGCCTCCTGGGTTCAAGCGATTCTCCTGCCTTAGCCTCCTAAGTAGCTGGGACTACAGGTACATGCCATCACGCCCAGCTAATTTTTGTATTTTTAGTGGAGACGGGGTTTCGCCATGTTTTTTGTTTGTTTTCTGAGACAGTCTTGCTCTGTCACCCAGGCTGGAGTGCAATGGCACAATCTCGGCTCACTGCAACCTCTGCCTCCTGGGTTCAAGCTCTTCTGCCTCAGCTTCTCAAGTAGCTCAGATTATAGGCACCAGCCACCACGCCTGGCTAATTTTTGTGTTTTTAGTAGAGGTGGGATTTTGCCATGTTGGCCAGGCAGGTCTGGAACTCCTGACCTCAGGTGATTTGCCTCGCAAAGTGCTGAGACTACAAGCACCACCACGCCCGTCCTATAACACTTAATGGATGACCTCTTTAGCAAAATGAAGGTATCCACGTATTTTAGAGATAATTTGAGTCCTTGTGCATACAGGCACTGTACTAGTGCTAGAGATGCTGTGAGCAGAACAAAGTTTGCAGAACAAGTGCTCATCAAACTAGCCCATGTGGTCCCTTCCACTTCCCAGGCCCTTTGCAGTCTGGTTGGTGCTGCGTGGTTAACTCACATCATGTGCCGTGTGCCCTCCTTGTCATCGTGTCTGTTTCATGGAGGTATTGGAAGCCATGTGTTAAAGTGGCAGAGTCAGAAGACAGGAGGGATCCTGGATCTCTGTGTCATGGATAGAGGGAGAGCTCCCACCCCCAAAATCAAATTTTGTGTAAACAAGAGATAAGTTGAGATTTGGGAGTTTTTTTGTTTGTTTTGTTTTGCCAGTAGCCTAATACGAAATATCCTAATAAGGCAGTTGTGGCCCATCATAAAACTGGTGACTGCTTTCGATAGGGGGCCTGGGCTAGTCTGGCCATGGAAAGCTCATTTGAATTGAGATCTGAATGGGAGAAAAGCTACCCTGCAGACAGAAGACATCCTGTGTTAAAGCCTGAGGCAGGCAAAGGCAAGACATCCAACAGCTTTTCCTGGACATCACCATTAAGGACACTTGGTGGCCTACAGGGCACATTCAGCTTCCTGTGTTAGGTATAACATTTACTTTTAAGTTAGTAACATAACAATGTCAGTAACATTTACAGGAATAATGTTGGATTGCCTTAAAATATCAAAAACATTCTACAATTTTATGCTTTAATAAACTGGAACACACTCACCTGATCATGACCTGCTGCAGTTGGAACCAGTCTCCAGCGCAGGGCTTCTCAGCCTTTAATGCGCAAATGAATGAGAGGAGGGGGTTCTTGTTAAAATGCAGATTCTGATTCAGTGGGTCTGGAATAGGCACAAGACACTTTTATTTTTTGAGACTGGGTTACTCTGTTACCCAGGCTGGAGTGTAGTGGCGCTGTCTTGGCTCACTGCAACCTCCACTTCCCGGGTTCAAGCGATTCTCCTGTCTCAGCCTCTCAAGTACCTGGGACTACAGGTGTGCATCACCACACCCAGCTAATTTTTGTATTTTTATTAGAGACGGGTTTCACCGTATTGGCCAGAATGGCCTTGATCTCCTGACCTCGTGATCAGCCCGCCTTGGCCTCCCAAAGTGTTGGGATTACAGGCGTGAGCCACCGTGCCCAGCCACTTAAAAAAAAAATTTAAACTTGGTTCCATAGACCAAAACCAGTAAGAGCAAATCCTGCAGGCCAAATGCATGCAGAGGAACTTTGATTTAACATTTGAAATAATTTACAACTGAAAATGACCATGTGGAAGTGCAGACTGTATTAAGAAGTAAGGGGGTGTAGCAAGGGTACTAGTAAAAGAACTCCAAACACCCCTTTACCCTGCTGGGGTTCAATAACCAGTCAAATCTAGCAAGTTAGTGATCGATAAACCATCACACATGCAACGTTGAAAGGCCCAGTCCTTTCTTTAGTCTGATTTTTGAAGTATTCTAATAATAACAGCTATTATTCTATTAAGCCAGTAAGTCTTCAGTAAACATATTTCTGTTATGATGGGTGGCGTCAGGGAAGTGGTTGAGTTTGAGAGGACACGTGATTTCAAAAGCATTGAATGTAGAACTTTTTGCTCGGAATCGCAGCCCCATTATCGTCTTTCACCACTCTGCATACTGCTGGGTGCCCCATATGTCTCCCTTCAATCCCATTATTATTCTCCCCGTCGAGGCTTGTCAACTGCCTCCTTCCATCACACCCTAAAGACCATCTATGAGCTAAACTTAGACTAATCTATTTCTCATGCCAGCACTTCTCTTTTTTATGGAGATCTAATTTACATACCCTAAAATTCACCCTTTTAGAGGGTACAATTTAGTGGTTTTAAAAATACAATGCTGGCTGGGCTCATACCTGTAATCCCAGCACTTTGGGAGGCCAAGGCAGGTGGATCACCTGAGTTCAAGAGTTTGAGACCAGCCTGGCCAACATGGTGAAACCCCAATTCTACTAAAAATACACAAAAATTAGCCTGGTGTGGTGGCATGCACCTGTAGTCCCAACTACTCAGGAGGCTAAGGCAGGATAATTGCTCGAACCCGGGAGACGGACGCTACGGTGAACTGAGATCACACCACTGCACTCCAGCCTAGATGATCGAGTGAGACTTTGTCTCATAAAAAAACAAAAAACAGGCTGGATACGGTGGCTCGTGCCTGTAATCCCAGCACTTTGGGAGGCCGAGGTGGGTGGATCACCTGAGGTCAGGAGTTCGAGACCAACCTGACCAACATGGAGAAAGCCCGTCTCTACTAAAATATACAAAATTAGCCAGGTACATGCCTGTAATTCCAACTACTTGGGAGGCTGAGGCAGGAGAATCGCTTGAACCCAGGAGGCGGAGGTTGCGGTGAGCAGCGATCACACCATTGTACTCCAGCCTGGCCAACAAGAGTGAAACTCTGAACCCCGTCTCAAAAACAACCAACCAGAAAGAGTATGCAGTACTCACCACTAACTCGAGAACATTTTCATCATCACCCCAAAAGCCCCTATACCCATTGACAATCACTCCCCATTTCTCTGTTTCCCTAGCCCCTGGCAACCACTAACCCATGCTGCTACTCCATAGAGACAGGATTTCTGTCTATGGATTTGCCTGTTCTGGACACTTCATATAAATGGAATTGTATAATCTGTGGCTTTTTGTGATTGGTTTCTTTGACTTCGCATAATGTTTTCAAGTTTCATCTGTGCTGTGGCATTTATCAGTACTTCATTTCTTTCAATGGATGGACAGTGTTTTATTGCAGGGGTCCTCAACCCCCGGGCCACGTACCAGTACCAGTACCAGTACCAGTACCAATCCATGGCCTGTTAGGAACTGGGCTGCACAGTAGTAGGTGAGCGGCAAGCAAGCATTGCTCCCTTGCTTGTAATCTGACTGAGCTCCGCCTTCAGTCAGATCAGCAGCGGCGTTAGATTCTCAGACTATGAACCCTATTGTGAACTGTGCATACGAGGGATCCCAGTTGCGTGCTGCCTATGAGAATCTCATGCCTAATGATCTGAGATGGAGCGGTTTCTTCCTGAAACCATCCCTGCCACCCCCATCCATGGAAAAAATTGTCTTAAAGGAAACCAGCCCCTGGTGCCAAAAAGTTTGGGGACTGCTAATTTATTGTATGGATATACCACATTTTGTTTATTGATTCATGACTTGATAGACACTGAAGTCATTTCTACCTTTTGGCTATGAATAATGCTGCTATGAACATTTGTGTACAGGTTTTTGTGTAAAGATATGTTTTCAGATTCTTTGGGGTGTATACCTAGGAGTAGAATTGCTGGGTCATATGGTAACTGTTTAACGTTTTGAGGAAGTGCCAAATTGTTTTCCAAAGTGGCTGTACCACTTTTCATGCCTGTCAATAATGTGTGAGGGTTCTAATTTCTCCACCTTTTTTTTTTTTTTTTTTTTGAGAGGGAGTTTCGCTCTTGTTGCCCAGGCTGGAGGGCAGTAGTGCCATCTCAGCTCACTGCAACCTCTGCCTCTCAGGTTCAAGAGATTCTCCTGCCTCAGCCTCCCAAAATGCTAGGATTACAAGCGTGAGCCACAGCGCCCATCCTTACACCACTTGTGTGATGCTTTATAAACCATTTTCATGGCTGTCATATTTGATCCTCCCATTTCTGTAAAGAAGTTAAGCCCTTATTATTCTTACTTTGCAAATGAAGAAACTAAGGTTTAGAAGTTAAACAACTAACCCTGTCTAACAGCTAGTGTATAAGTGCTACAGCTTTGGATTCCAAATCTGTGTTTGTTTATATAGATCTGCTACTGTTGGCTGCCTTTGTGCACCTATCTCACGTTTCTGGGTGACATTAGTAGATTTACATTCTTCCTCGCTGTACTGTGCCTGTGTCTGTGGCTTATCTGTTTTCTTTTGACCCTGTGGAGTCCTAAACCTCAAGATTTCAGGGGATGGGCAGGCACGGTGACCTGTAATCCCAGCTACATGGGAGGTTGAGGTGGGAGGATCACTTGAGTCCAGGAGTTTGAGGCCCACAGTGTCCTATGATTATGCCTGTGAATAGCCACTACACTTCAGCCTTGGCAACATAGTGAGACCCTGTCTCTCCCTTTTTTTTTTTTTTTTTTTTTTTGAGATAGAGTCTTGCTCTGTCGCCCAGGCTGGAGTGCCTTGGTGTGATCTCACTTCGCTGCAACTTCTGCCTCCCGTGTTCAAGCAGTTCTCCTGCCTCAGCCTGCCAAGTAGCTGGGATTACAGGTGTTCTCCACCACGCCTGGCTAATTTTGTATTTTTAGTAGAGATGGGGTTTTGCCATGTTGGCCAGGATGAACTCCTGACCTCAGCTGATACGCCCGCCTCGGCCTCCCAAAGTGCTGCGATTACAGACGTGAGCCATTGTGCCTGGCCTCACCAAAGAACATTTTAAGCAACTTCTGTATATAAGGCACAATGGTAGGGACACAAAGCTAATGACAACACAACACTTGCCTTGAAGGAGGAGCTCCAGGGAGATACACAAATAGCTGTGTCCAGTGGTGTTTTCACCGAAACAATAATAATGATCCCCAGTGTCACATGACTTCACATTGTGCCTGAGTCCTGGCCTTCTGTCAAGTGCTGGTGTGATCTCTAATAGTAATAGCTTGCTGGAGAGCTGTGATACCCCGAGATCACCTCATTATTAGTTTCTGCAACTGGAAACCATCCTCATCTCAAATGTGGCCCCACCCCTTGCCTTCATGTATTTCTGTTCATAGCATCATATAATTCCCTTCCTTCAAATCCCTGGGTACTTCTTGCTCCCTGCAGAACTAGGATCAGATCAATGAACCTCTTCATTCTGCTTCTTCAGAATGGCCCAGACCCCAGTGCATTCCAGCACCAGCCCTTCCTCACTTGGAGCACTGGGCTGTGTCCTCCTCCTCACCTTCATGTTCACACCCCAGTCATTTAGTCAGCCTTGGCAGTCCTTTCTGTCACAGGACCCCTTGGGGTCCCAGTTTCTGGAAGACATTTTCCCAGACTCTGCAGCCAGCCCTGGGGCTTTCTCACCACCCTGAACTGCCCTGCGAGTCCACATTGGTGGCCACAAATTATGCCATGTTTCCCCTTCTGGGTATGTCAGCTTCTTTCCTGCTAAACACTGAGTTCTTTTAGGTCAGGAAACTCCTTGATACTTCTTTATCTCTCACATCTCCCAGGACAAAATATATAGTAAGGCTTAACTTGAGCAGAAGGTACACATTCTTGGATTAGCAAAAGCTTCTAGAAAGCAGTGGGCTTCTTTGGCATGTCAATTTATGCTTTACATCTCTGTGGTCTCTGGCTACTAAGGCTTTGGGTGCAGAAGCTCTGAGAGCTGGGAGGAACAAGAGAGATCAGTTTTAATCTAATGATTTCCAAATGTCAGTCTGTGGATTGGCTTGTGAGAATTTGCTCGTGAAGAGACTTATAAAAAGGGCCAGACACGGTGGCTCATAACTGTAATCCCAGCACTTTGGAAGGCTGAGGTGGGCAGATCACTTGAGGTCAGGAGTTTGAGACCAGCCTGGCCAACATGGTGTGAAGGGGTGGCCTGCCTCTCCACACCTGTGGGCGTTTCTCGTTAGGTGGAACGAGAGACTTGAGAAAAGAAATGAGACACAGAGACAAAGTATAGAGAAAGAAAAAGTGGGCCCAGGGGACCGGCGCTTAGCATACAGAAGATCCGCGCCGGCACCGGTCTCTGAGTTCCCTCAGTATTTATTGATCATTATCTTTACCATCTTAGAAAAAGAGAAGTAGCAGGATAATAGGATCATCGTAGGGAGAAGGTCAGCAGTAAGACATATGAATAAAGATCTCTGTGACATAAGTTTAAGGAAAAGTGCTGTGCCTTGATATGCATATGCAAGCATCTCCATAAACGTTTTTAGTGCACAAAGAGCAGCACTGCTAGCAAATCCCACCTTTCGCCCTAAGGCGGTTTTCTCCTTTCTCAGTAAACAGAACATACAATCGGATTTTACACCGAGATATTCCATTGCCCAGGGAGAGATGTTCCATTGCCCAGGGACGGGCAGGAGACAGACGCTTTTCTCTATCTCAACTGCCAAGAGGCCTTCTTTCCTCTTGTACTAGTCCTCCTCAGCACAGACCCTTCACGGGTGTCAGACTGGGGGACGATCAGGTCTTTCCCTTCCCACGAGGCCATATTTCAGACTATCACATGGGGAGAAACCTTGGACAATACCTAGCTTTCCTAGGCAGAGGTCCCTGCGACCTTTACCTTTGGCAGTGTACGTGTCCCTGGGTACTTGAGATTAAGAGAATGGTGATGACTTTTAACCAGCATACTGCCTTCAGGCACTTGTTTAACAAAGCACACCCTGCACAGCCCAAAATCCTTTAAACCTTGAGTCGCCACAGCACATGTCTCTTGCAAGGACAAGGTTGGGGGTAGGTTCACAGATTAACAGCATCTTAAGTACAGAACAAAATGGAGTCTCTTATGTCTACTTCTTTCTATATAGACACAGTAACAGTCTGATCTCTCTTTCTTTTCCCCACATGGTGAAACCCCGTCTCTACTAAAAATACAAAAGTTGGCCGGGCACGGTGGCTCATACCTGTAATCCCAGCACTTTGGGAGGCCAAGGCAGGCAGATCATGAGATCAGGAGATTGAGACCATCCTGGCTAACACAATGAAACCCCGTCTCTACCAAAAATACAAAAAATTAGCCTGGCGTGGTGTCGGGCGCCTGTAGTCCCAGCTACTCAGGAGGCTGAGGCAGGAGAATGGCGTGAACCCGGGAGGCGGAGGTTGCAATGAGCCAAGATCGCACCACTGCTCCAGCCTGGGTGACAGACCGAGACTCCGTCTCAAAAAAAAAAAAAAAAATTAGCCAGGCATGGTGGATGGTGGTGCATGTCTGTAGTCCCAGCTACTCAGGAGGCTGAGGCATGAGAATCACTTGAACCTGGGAGGCAGAGGTTGCAATGAGCCAAGATTGTGTCACTGCACTCCAGCCTGGGTGACAGAGCAAGACCCTGTCTAAAAAAAATAAAATAAAATAAATGTACATATGGACCCCACTCCAGACTTACTGAAGCTGATCTTATAGGCTGGGACTTAGGAATTGGTACACTTAGCAAACTACTGAGGCCTGTCACTACACAACTACGCAGCCAAGATGGAGAAGCAGTTTCCTTTTTTTTTTTTTTTTTTTTTCCAGCCTTTACATTAAGAACACAGGGAGAAGCGTTCTCTCTTTTTTTTGAGACGGAGTCTCGCTCTGTTACCCAGGCTGGAGTGCAGTGGCTTAATCTCAGCTCACTGCAACCTCTGCCTCCCGGGTTCAGGTGATTCTCCTGTGTCAGGCTCCCCAAGTAGCTGAGACTACAGGTGTGTGCCACCATGCCCACCTAATTTTTGTATTTTTAGTAGAGACAGGGTTTTGCCATGTTGGCCAGACTGGTCTTGAACTCCTGACCTGAGGTGATCCACCCACCTTGGCCTCCCAAAGTCCTGGGGTTACAGGCGTGAGCCACCATGCCCAGCCTGAGGAAGCATTGTCTAGTCCAGTCACCTCTTTTCTCAGTTGAGAATACTAAGATCCCCAAAATGGAAATGAGTTGTCAAGTTCATATTGTAAATGACATGGGCAGGACTGACACCCCTTGGGGACTACCTGATAGCTAATTCCTTGTGCATGTCAAAATATTGTAGAAAGTGAAGGTATGGGGGAAAAAGAACATATACATAATCATGTTGAGAAAGTCCCTCTGCATGGGATCCCAGGTGATTTGATATTCCTTCTTTCTTTTCTTTTCTTTTTTTGAGACGGAGTCTCACTCTGTCACCTAGGCTGGAGTGCAGTGGTGCGATCTTGGCTCACTGCAACCCCCGCCTCCTGGGTTCAAACAATTCTCCTGCCTCAGCCTCCCAAATAGTTGGGACTACAGGTGTGCACCACCATGCTGAGCTACTTTTTTTGTATTTTTAGTAGAGACAGGGTTTCACCATGTTGGCCAGGATGGTCCTGATCTCCTGACCCTGTGATCGGCCCACCTCGGCCTCCCGAAGTGCTGGGATTACATGCATAAGCCACTGTGCCCGACTTTTTTTTTTTTTTTTTTTGAATGGAGTTGCCCAGGCTGCTCTCATTGGCTCAAGCAATTCTCCCATCTCAGCCTCCCAAGTAGCAGAGATTACAGGCATTTTAATATTCTTAAATATTAAATTTTTATTTTAATATTTTAAGCTGATTTTAATATTCTTAAGCTTTTCTGTAATTGAAAATTTTTTCTGCAATGAGTAGCATAAGAAAAAATTCTAAAAAATGATATATTAGAAAAAAAATTGAGGGAGACTCTGTTTCTACAATTTTTTTTTTTTTTTTTTTTTTTTAAATAAGCCAGGCATAGTGGCACGTGCCTGTGGTCCCAGCTACTCCAGAGACTTAGTGGAGAGGATCCCTTAAGAGATGGAGGCTGCAGTGAGCTGCAGCATACCACTGCACTCCAGCCTGGGCAAATGCATTTCCTTTTTTTTTTTTGAGACTGAGTTTCGTTCTTGTTGCCCAGGCTGGAGTGCAATGGCACCATCTTGGCTCAGTGCACCCTCCACCTCCCAGGTTCAAGTGATTCTCCTGCCTCGCCCTCCCAAGTAGCTGGGATTACAGGCCTGCGCCACCATGCCTGGCTAATTTTGTATTTTTAGTAGAGACAGAGTTTCACCGTGTTGACCAGGCTGGTCGTGAAATCCTGACCTCAAGTGATCTGCTGGCCTCGGCCTCCCAAAGTGCTGGGATTACAGGCATGAGCCACCGTGCCCGGCCGAAAATTTGTCATTCTAACCATTGTGAGTGCACGACTCAGTGGCATTAATTATATTCACAATGCTGTTCAACTCTTACTGAGAGTGGAGTTTTCAATTTATGTTGTTATATTGACTTTATGTTGATATATTGACAATTTATGTTGATATATTGAAAAAAATATATATATGCAGAATATATATATTGTGACTATTTAAGGTCATGTTCACAGTTTATTTTTAATTATGTTAAACTTTGCTTGAATTTTATTTTTTATTTTTATTTTAATTAATTAATTAAGTTTTTTGAGACAGAGTTTTGCTCTTGCTGCCCAGGCTGGAATGCAATGGTGCAATCTTGGCTCACCCCAACCTCCGTCTCCCGGGTTCAAGCAATTCTCCTGTGTCAGCCTCCCAAGTAGCAGGAATTACAGACACTCGCCACCACGCCCAGCTAATTTTTTGTGTTTTTAGTAGAGACAGGGTTTTGCCATGTTGGCCAGGCTGGTCTGGAACTACTGACCTCAGGTGATCTGTCTGCCTTGGCCTTCCAAAGTGCTGGGATTACAGGCGTGAGCCACTGTGCCCTGGCCCACAATTTATTTTTGTATTTGAAATTTTGTGTCTTAATTTTCATTTCTTTATTTATTTATTTAATTTTTGAGATGGAGTCTAGCTCTGTTGCCCAGGCTGGAGTGCAGTGGCATAATCTCAGCTCACTGCAACCTCTGCCTCCTGAGTTCAAGCGATTCTCCTGCCTCAGCCTCCTGAGTAGCTGAGATTGCAGGTACATGCCACGACGCCCGGCTACTTTTTGTATTTTTAGTAGAGATGAGGTTTTGCCATGTTGGCCAGGCTGGTCTTGAACACCTGACCTCATGTGATCCACCTGCCTTGGCCTCCCGAAGTGCTGGGATTACAGGTGTGAGCCACCACGCCCAGCTTAAATTTTTATTATTTTTTTTTAGACTCACTGAGTCTCACTGTGTCACCCACGCTGGAGTGCAGTGGCACAATCTTGGCTCAATGCAACATCTGCCTCCTGGGTTCAAGCGATTCTCCTGCCTCAGCCTCCTGAGTACCTAGGACTACAGGCATGTGCCACCATGGCTTTTTTTTTTTTTTTTGAGATAGAGTTTTGCTCTATTGTCTAGGCTGGAGTACAGTGGCACAATCTTGGCTCACTGAAACCTCCGCCTCCCGGGTTCAAGCGATTCTCCTGCCTTAGCCTTCTGAGTAGCTGGGATTACAGGTGCATGCTACCACACCCAGCTAATTTTTGTATTTTTAGTAGAGACAGGGTTTCACCATGTTGGTCAGGCTGGTCTCGAACTCCTGACCTCATGATCTGCCCGCTTTGGCCTCCCAAAGTGCTGGGATTACAGGCATCAGTGACGGTGCCTGGCCGACTTTTTAGTATTTTTAGTGGAGACGAGGTTTCACCATGTTGGCCAGGCTGGTCTTCAACTCCTGGCTTTGAGTGATCTGCATGCCTCAGCCTCCCAAAGTGCTGGGATTACAGGCATGAGCTACCGCGCCCAGCTTGCAAGCAACTTTAAAAAAGAAAAAAATTATATGCAGATAATTTTAATACCAACAAGTGAAAATCTTATTGAATATAATCATTGCTATGTTACTTATTTTAAATATCTATCTTTCAAGTTCTGGAAATATCTTGATACACTATATAAGAATTTTGGGCTGGGTGCGGTGGCTCATGCCTGTAATCCCAGCACTCTGGGAGGCTGAAGCAGGCAGATCACGAAGTCAGGAGATCAAGACCATCCTGGATATCCCGGTGAAATGCCATCTCTACTAAAAATACAAAAAATTAGCCAGGTGAGGTGGCGGGCGCCTGTATTACCAGCTACTTAGGAGGCTGAGGCAGGAGAATGGTGTGAACCCGGGAGGCGGAGCTTGCAGTGAGTCGAGATTGCACCACTGCACTCCAACCTGGGCAACAGGGCGAGACTCTGTCTCAAAAAAAAATTTTTTTTTAATAAGCAAATGCAACGTCTATCAGGCGAAAAGCAACCTCTGGATGATTCTGCAGAATTATCCCAAATTATTGTGCTCCTTATTACTTTTAGCATGCTTGGTGATTCCAGGGATTTTTTTTTTTTTTTTTTTTTGAGATAGGGTCTCACTGTGTCACCCAGGCTGAAGTGCAGTGGCACGATCACAGATCACAGCTCACTGCAGCCTGACCTCCTGGGGTCAAGCGATCCTCCCACCTGAGCCTCCCAAGTAGCTGTGAACACAGGCATATGCCACCATACCTGGCTAATTTCTTTTGATTTTTTTTGTAGCAACAGGGCCTCACTATGTTGCCCTGGCTGGTCCCAACTCCTGGCTTCAAGCCATCCTCCTGCCTCAGCTTCCCCAAGTGCTGGCATTACAAGCACGAGCCACTGTGTCTGGGTTGGCAAATATTTTTGAGCACAAATTAAACACTGTACAGTGACAAACAAAAGAAACTGTAGGATGGATGTCAAGACCATTTTTGAAGCTAGCAGTATCCTGCTGAAGTAAACCAGCCACGTGCCTCTTGTGGGCATTTGCATATGTTCATTTAGTAATTGATCACAGCTCTTGAACCGGTTCCATTACTGATGTACTTAAAGAAGTTTTTTTTAAAGAGAATCTTGCTGTGTCACCTGGGCTGGAGTGCAGTGGCACAGTCATAGCTCACTGCAGCTTCGAACACAAGGATTAAAGTGATCCTCCTGCCCCAGCCTTCCAAGTAGCTAGGACTACAGGCATGTGACATCACACCCAGCTACTTTTTAAATTTTTGAGATGGAGTCTTGCTGTGTTACCCAGGTTGATCTTGAATTCCTGAGCTCAAGTGATTCTCCCACCTTGGTCTCCCAAAGTGTTGGGATTACAGGCACGAGCCACTGACCTGGATATTGATTTTTTTTTTTTTTTTTTTTTTTTTTTGAGACGGAGTTTTGCTCCTGTTCCCCAGGCTGGAGTGCAACGGCCCGATCTTGGTTCACCACAACCTCTGCCTCCCAGGTTTAAGCAATTCTCCTGCCTCAGCCTCCCGAGTAGCTGGGATTACAGGTATGCACCACCATGTCCAGCTAATTTTGTATTTTTAGTAGAGATGGAGTTTCTCTATGTTGGTCAGGCTGGCTTCGAACCCCCGACCTGAGGTTATTCACCCGCCTCAGCCTCCCAAAGTGCTGGGATTACAGGCATGAGCCACCCACCCAGCCTGGATATTGATATTTGAAAATGAAAAACTGAAGCAGATTCTATTATTATTATCATTATTATTTTGAGACAGAGTCTTGCTCTGTTGCCCAGGCTGGAGTGCAGTGGTGCAATCTTGGCTCACTGCAACCTCCACCTCCTGGGTTCAAGCGATTCTCCTGCCTCAGCCTCCTGAGTAGTTGGGACTGCAGGCGCCCGCCACCACACCCAGCTACTTTTTTTGTTTGTTTTTGAGATGGAGTCTTGCTCTGTCGCCCAGGCTAGAGGGCAGTGGTGTGATCTTGACCCAGTACAACCTCTGCCTCCCGGGGTCAAGTGATTCTCCTGCCTCAGACTCCTGAGTAGCTGGGATTACAGGCGCTGGCTACCGCCCCAGCTAATTTTTGTGTTTTTAGTAGAGAAGGGGTTTCACCATCTTGGCCAGGCTGGTTTCAAATTCCTGACCTCGTGATCCACCTGCCTTGGCCTCCCAGAGTGCTGGGATTACAGGCGTGAGCCACCGAGCCCGGCCAAACACATTCTGTTACTGCCTTTGATGATAAGGAATCCTCAGAAACTCGTCTCAATGACCCGGAGTTTTGCTAACCACCTGCAGGGGGCGCTGATCTGTGCTTGCCTTACTGCATCCTTCCCCACCCGGATTGCCTTCCAGTGTCTGTTCCAACCCTTGGACTCGGATGATAGGGTGGAGCTCAGCCTGATTTGCCCTGGCTCACCCAAATAACCTTGCACTGAGTGAACTGGCGTTTCCTCATGATCTAAGAGAGTGTACACAGGCCGTGCCTAGCACATTACAGGCACAGCTTGCCCCTGATTCTCCTACAGTTAGATGGGTTTGGGCTACTCCACCCAGCCATCTAGACCTTCTCCACCCCACCTACTCCTCCCTATTTAGCTTCTTTTACAGAGAGCTGCACAATTTTACTTTGGAAGACATTGAAATACATGCATGAGAGTATATCTTGGAGTGGATACGTTTCTCTCTCTCGCTCTCGTGTGTGTGTGTGTGTGTGTGTGTGTGCGTGCGTGCGTGTGCGCGCGCGCTGAGAATGATGAGGGGTTAATATGATGGAACCCAAATCTGATGCTGGCCATTATCTGAGAGGGAGTTCAGCATAATTTTTTTTTTTTTTTTTTTTTTTTTTTTGAGACGGAGTCTCGCTCTGTCGCACAGGCTGGAGTGCAGTGGCCGGATCTCAGCTCGCTGCAAGCTCCGCCTCCCGGGTTTACGCCATTCTCCTGCCTCAGGCTCCTGAGCAGCTAGGACTACAGGCGCCCGCCACCTCTCCCGGCTAATTTTTTGTATTTTTTAGTAGAGACGGGGTTTCACCATGTTAGCCAGGATGGTCTCGATCTCCTGATCTTGTGATCCGCCTGTCTCGGCCTCCCAAAGTGCTGGGATTACAGGCTTGAGCCACCGCGCCCGGCCAATTGTTTTTGTTTCTTTCTTTGCTTGTTTTGTTCTGAGACAGAGTCTGGTTTTTTCACCCAGGCTGGAGTACAGTGGTGCCATCTCAGCTAACTGCAACCTCCGCCTCCGGGGTTCAAGTGATTCTCCTGCCTCAGCCTACCAAGCAGCTCCAGTTGCAGGCAGGCACCACCATGCCTGGCTAATTTTTGTATTTTTAGTAGAGACGGGGTTTCACCACGTTGGCCAGGCTGTTTTCAAACTCCTGTCCTCAAGTGATCTGCCCGTCTTAGCCTCCCAAAGTGCTGGGATTACAGGCGTGAGCCACAGCCTCCAGTCCAGCATAATTGTTAAAAGTGGACTCTGGGCCGGGCGCGGTGGCTCAAGCCTGTAATCCCAGCACTTTGGGAGGCCGAGACAGGTGGATCACGAGGTCAGGAGATCGAGACCATCCTGGTTAACATGGTGAAACCTCGTCTCTACTAAAAAATACAAAAACAAAAAACAAAAAAACTAGCCGGGCGAGGTGGCGGGCGCCTGTAGTCCCAGCTACTCGGGAGCCTGAGGCAGGAGAATGGCGTGAACCCGGGAGGCGGAGCTTGCAGTGAGCTGAGATCTGGCCACTGCACTCCAGCCTGGGCGACAGAGCAAGACTCTGTCTCAAAAAAAAAAAAATAAAAAAAAGTGGACTCTGGAATCAGATTGCTGGGATTTGAGTCCTGGCTCTGCCATTCACTAGCTGTGTAACCTTAATGTCTCTGTGTCTCATAGCCTCATTTTAAAAATAGGAATGATAAATTGTACATAGTCCAAAATATAGTTGGTAAATTGTTTGCTACAGTGCTGGGACGTAGTAACTGCCATATGTGTTTACCACTATTATTACTATTATGCTATTATTACTATTAATACTAATTATATATATATGTATTTTTTTTGAGATGGAGTTTCGTTCTTGTGGCCCATGCTGGAGTGCAATGGTGTGATCTTGGCTCATTGAAACCTCCGCCTCCCGAGTTCAAGTGATTCTCTTGCCTCAGCCTCCCAAGTAGCTGTGATTATAGGTGCCTACCACCACACCCAGCTGAATTTTTTTTGTATTTTTAGTAGAGATGGGGCTTCATCATGTTGGCCAGGCTGGTCTTGAACTCCTGACCTCAGGTGATCTACTCTCCTCTCTGCTCGCCTCAGCCTCCCAGAGTGCTGGGATTACAGGCGTGAGCCACCTCCCCGGCCAATAGGTCTTAAAAGTAAGAAAGTGGGGGAAGAGATTCAGAAAAAATTTATGAACATGGATATATTAACTGAACGATTCCCCCACACATGAAAGTGCATTTGACACCAGCAGACAAAATAAAATATTGAGATATTTTATAATATATTATAATTAATATTATAATATAATATAATAAATTATATTAAATTTTTGTATTCTTCTGAAATGTACTTTTTGTTCAGACATATTTGTGTTGGGTTAAAAAGTAAAAAACAAATGGCTGGGCGCGGTGGCTCACGCCTGTAATCCCAGCACTTTGGGAGGTGGAGGTGGGCAGATCACGAGGTCAGGAGTTCGAGACCACCCTGGCCAATATGGTGAAACCCCATCTCTACTAACAATATAAAAATTAGTCAGGTGTGGTGGCGCGTGCCTGTAATCCCAGCTACTCGGGAGGCTGAGGCAGGAGAATCGCTTGAACGCGGGAGGCGGAGGTTGTAGTGAGCCGAGATCGAGCCACTGCACTCCAGCCTTAGTGACAGAGCAAGACTCCATCTCCAAAAAAGAAAAAAAAAAGTAAAAAACAAAGCGCACACACACACACACACACACAAACAAAAAACCCAAAATATTCCTCTTGGAACTTTTGTTTATTTTTATTTATTTATTTTTTTTGAGACAGGGTCTTTGTCTGTTGCTCAAGCTGGAGTTCAGTGCCATGATCATGGCTCACTGCAGCTTCAATCTCCTGGGCATACTCCTGCCTCAGGCTTCCCCCCAACCCCAAGTAACTGGGACTACAGGTTCATGCCATCATGCCTGGCTAATTTTTTATTTTTTAATTTTTTATAGAGAGGGAGTCTCACTGTGTTGCCCAGGCTAGTCTCAAAAACCTGGGCTTAAGCAATATTCCCACCTCAGCCTCCCAAAACGTTGTCATTACAGGTGTGAGCCACCATGCTTGGCCCTCACTTAATTTCATATCATTTGTTTGTTACCAATTACACAATTTGGAAGATGTGAAAAAAATGCCAGAATTAACACACACTATCTATAAAGCAAAGTCTGCCTGAGGCAGTTTCACAGTGCCAGTTATGGGACCGTGGTAAACTTCAGAGAAGTTGTCCCTGTTTTCAAGCAGACAAGACCCTTGTAGCCTCTAATTCAGGGAAACTGGTAAATTTTATGGATCCCTTTCAAGCTCACACTGTAATTTCAACAGAAGCAAAGGCTGGTTAATTACAGATCGATGGTTTTCAGTGACTATGTTCTCCTGTTGTGTAACTTGTTGGTAGGACAATTTCAATGGTAAATAATCCCATAAAGTGCACGATCCCAGAAATTGATGAGACTTTCCAAATATTGATTGGAATTGATGTGCAGATAAATGCAGGTAGATTGATGAGTGTCATTAGGATTGTACTAGTTTGTCAAGTTTTGTGTTCTTTCTTTTGAGTGTGTAATTTTTTTTTTTTTGAGACAGAGTCTCACTCTGTTGCCCAGACTGGAGTGCAATGGTGTGATCTCGGCTCACTGCAACCTCTGCCTCCCAGGTTCAAGCGATTCTCCTGCCTCAGCTTCCCGAGTAGCTGGGATTTCGGGTGCCCACTACCACACCCAGCTAATTTTTGTAGCGTTAGTAGGATGGGGTTTCACCATGATGGCCAGGCTGGTCTTGAACTCCTGACCTCAGGTGATCTGCCCACCTTGGCCTCCCAAAGTGCTGGGATTACAGGCATGAGCCACTGCGTCCGGCCTTGAGTGTGTAATTGAAACATACATTTTTGTCCAGGCGCAGTAGCCAAATCCCAGTACCTTGGGAGGCCAAGGCGGGCAGATCACTTGAAGTCAGGAGTTCGATATCAACCTTGCCAACATGGCAAAACCTTGTCTCTACAAAAAATACAAAATTCAGCCAAGCATGTTGGCACACATCTGGAATTATTATTATTATTATTTTTTGAGACAGGATCTCACTCTGTTGCCCAGGCTGGAGTGCAGTAGCATGATCTTGGCTCACTGCAGTCTTGACCTCCCAGGCTCAACTGATCCTCCTGCCTCAGCCTCCCGAGTAGCTGGGAGTACAAGTGTGGGCCACCACGCCCAGCTAAGAGGAGAATGCTCTTATTTGTAGGAAACGCATGTTAAACCTTTGGGGGGCTGAAGTGTGATATCTACTATATATCAAATATGGGAAAATTATAACAAAATTCGAATCTAGGTATATGGGTGATAGGTAGACATTCATTGTTCTGTTCTATTATTTCAACTTTTCTCTGTGTTTGAAGTTTTTCATATAAAAAGTTAGGAGACATCAGGTGCAGTGGCTCACACCTATAATCCCAGCACTTTGGGAGGCTAAGGTGGGTGGATCACTTGAGGTCAGGAGTTTGAGACCCTGTCTGGTGAGCTCCTGGCAGAGTTCAGGTGAAACCCTGTCTCTACTAAAAATACAAAAATTAGCCAGGAATGGTGGTGGGCGCCTGTAATCCCAGCTACTCAGGAGGCTGAGGCAGGAGAATTATTTGAACTCAGGAGGCAGAAGCTGCAGTGAGCTGAGATTGCACCACCGCACTCCAGCCTGGGCAACAAAGCAAGACTCCGTCTCAAAAAAAAAAAAAAATGTTAGGAGAGAAATATTATTTTTTCACATCTCACTAGCTATCTAGAATACAGTCAGGAAGGGAAAAACCTTGGAAACTCTGCTGTCCATAGCAGCAGAAGGCACTGAGGGGCTGGGGAACTAGAAGGATGGTGTATGTGTATGTATGGGCAGGAGTCGGGGGGATGCTGCATAAAAGCCAGGGAAATGAAAAAATTCAAAGATGACGTGCTGGCTAATATAAGCCAAGTCGGCATTTTATTATAAATAGTGATCAAAGAGAATTAATGGTGGCCACCCAGGTTCCCAGCTCTTTCATCACCAGCTTCTTGTGTGACTACATAAAGAACCTCATTCTGCTGAAGAAGAACCTCATCTTAAACCACCTCATTCCAACAGCCTGAGAAGCGTAGGAGTACATTGTGGTGCCAGAACCAGGTGCCCTGGTGCCACCTGCGATCCCAGCTACTGCTACCTAGGAGGCTGGAGGATTGGTTGAGTCCAGGAGTTTGAGACCAGCCTGGGCAACCTAGAAAGATCAATTTACTTTATTTATTTATTTATTTATTTAATTTGAGACAGGGTCTGGTTCAGTCACCCAGGCTGGAGTGCAGTTGTGGATCTTGGCTCATTGCAACCTCCGCCTCCCAGGCTAAAGCGATACTCCAGCCTCAGCCTTCCAATTAGCTAGGACCACAGACTCCCACAAACATGCCTGGCTAATTAAAAAATTTTTTTCTGTAGAGATGGGGGTCTCCTCACTATGTTGCCCAGGCTGATCTCCAACTCCTGAGCTCAAGCGATCCTCCCACCTCGGCCTCCCAAAGTGGGATTACTGGCATGAGCCACCGCGCCTAACCTGAGACCCTGTTACACACACTCACACACTCCAAAGAGTGCCAATGACACGCTGCTGCATGAGCCTGCAAGGAATGGGAGTACAGGGTGGCTGGATGCTCCAAGCTGCATGTTGTGAGGTTGTAGAAATAACTGATACTAGCGCTCAGCAGGCGACCCGCGGGCCGGGCGTCACAGGCGGCTTCTCCGGGCACATTGCGCGCGGGTGTCGCTGCTGCCTGTGGGCCCCGGCCGAGCCTTCGTGCACCCTAGCTCAGGAGGGCCCTCCTGGACCCTGGAGTGGTCCCTCGTCGCGGAGAAGCCAGATGGGGCGCAGCGGCGGCTCGTTGGGGACGGGGTCCAGCGCTCTGAGAGGCGGCTTCACGCTGGTGGGGATGAAAACGCTGCAGGCGCACAGCGCTTCCTTGTCGCGCACCGCGAGCGCCCGCGGGGAAAACCCTGCTACCCAAGGCCTGCGAAGGGTCCAGTGTGGTCGTGCGCCCTGGGACCACATGGGGAGACTTCAGCGCCCACATCAGCAGGAACCTCTTCCAGGCAAGAAACTCCGTGGAGGGGGCTCGGAGACGGGTCCCGCTGTGGTTCCCGATCAGGAACCTGGTGAGCTGGGCACGGCGCCAGCACAGCTGCGGCCACCCAGACTGAGGCCCAGGCCACCCTCCCAACTCCCTCGGTCAGCAAGAACCCAGGCCCACACCCATATCTGCCTCTCCCAAACGGCTTCCCTGTTCACCTCTGCCCTGCCCCAGCCCAGAGGAGTTTGAGCCACCAACTTTAGTACCTGTCATCTCAGCTACGCGGGAGGCTGAGGCAGGAGGATCCCTTGAGTCCAAGAGTTCAAGACCAGCATGGGCAATGCAGAGAGACTCCATCTCTAAAATATAATTTTTTTTTCATAGGCGTGCACCACCCCACCTGACTAATTTTTCTATTTTTCAGTAGAGATGGGGTTTCACCATGTTGGCCAGACTGGTCTTGAACTCCTGACCTCAAGTGATCTGCCTGCCTTGGCCTCCCAAAGTGCTGGGATTACAGATGTGAGCCGCTGCACCTGGCCCCTAGAATTTTTAAATGGAATAAGGTAGGAGTCTCTCCAAAGAGGGAGTTTTCTTTGAAGATTACATCTTGGTCAGTGGATTCATCAAGAAACGTAGGAGGGTTTTCTGTACTGAAGTTGTTTGAACTCTGCTCTTCACCCCAACCCTTCTCCAGGTCTTAGTAGGTCTGAACTGGGTGGGCAGCTGTCATCTTACTCTTCTCACTTTCCTGGGGTTCATAATGGAGCCTGCTTTCCCCAGAGGCTTCACCCATGACCAAGTCAGAAGAAGATAGTCCAGGGGCCCAGTGTGGTGGATCACACCTGTAATCCCAGCACTTTGGGAGGCTGAGGCGGGAGGATTGCTTGGGCCCAGGAGTTTGAGACCAGCCTGGGCAACATAGAAAGACCCCATCTATTTTTTTTTTTTTTTTTTTTTTTTTTTGAGATGGAGTCTCACTCAGTTGCCCAGGTTGGAGTACAGGGGCTCGATTTCAGCTTACCACAACCTCTGCCTCCCAGGTTCAAGTGATTCTCCCGCCTCAGTCTCCCGAGTAGCTAGGACTACAGGCATGTGCCATCATACCTGGCTAATTTTTCTATTTTTAGTAGAGACGGGGTTTCCCTATGTTGGCCAGGCTGGTCTCTAACTCCTGACCTCGTGATCTGCCCGCCTCGGCCTCCCAAAGTGCTGGGATTATGGGAGTGAGCCACCATGCCCGGCCACAAGACCCCATCTTTACAAAAAATACAAAAAATGAGCCGGGTATGGTGGTGCAAGCCTGTAGTCTCAGCTAGCTATTCATGGGGCTGAGGTGGGAGGATCACTTGAGCCTGGGAGGTCAAGGCTACAGGGAACTATCTATGATCATGTTACTGCTCTCCAGATTGGGTGGCAGAGTGAGACCATATCTCTTAAAAAAAAAAAAAAAAAGATAGTCCAGAGAACCCAAGGAGCACTGCCTCAGCCTTTGCTGTGGGCCAGGCAACCCGAGGCCTTTCCAGGATTCGTCATCATGAGTGACGCACAGCATCCCTCCGACACCCTGTCAATTTCATATCCCTCTGTTCCTATGCCCTGGAAATTATGCTGCATTAACCATGTGTGATTTGATCTTGGAACCTGTTAGGAAATTATTCTAGAAATGGCATTTGTCAGAACATGCTGGCACCAAGAAGCTGTAAAAGGTCCTTTCTGGAGCTGAAGGGCACAGGGCTTGGAATAGCGGCAGGAAGGGTTTTGCGAACCCTCTTTCTGAAAAGACACCACCCCAGAATTTCACATCCCCCACCATAACTCTTCCCTGGGCAGGCTAAGCGGCAGGCACCAGCCACAGCGGCTCTGTGAGGTTGGGTGTAGGTAGTTCCGGGCTGTTTGCTCTGTGAATGGACAATGAAGTCCTTTACCAGTGCTTCTTGTGAGGACAGTGCTTTGACGTGTGCATTTTCAGATAATGTGAGTTTCTCAAGAATTTCTTTATGTCATCAAGCGTATTTGTGCCAACACATGGAATAGAGAAGGGCTTTATTCTCAAGGAACTAGTAGGCCACAGGGAAGATGCACCCCTTTCCACCTCTTCCCAGGTGGCAAGGCCTTAAATACCAAACCAAGTGTCCAGACACTGAGCTTCAGTTCCCTGATGGCTGCTGAACAACATGACAATGATTCCCTATCGCCGTTGTCTTCCTTTTATATCTTTTTTTTTTTTGAGATGGAGTCTTGCTCTGTCGCCTAGGCTGGAGTGCAGGGGCGCAATCCCGGCTCACTACAGCCTCTGCCTCCTAGGTTCCAGTGATTCTCCTGCCTCAACCTCCTGGGTAGCTGGGATTACAGGCACATGCCACCACACCCGGCTAATTTTTTGTATTTTTAGTAGTGACGGGGTTTTGCTATGTTGGCCAGGCTGGTCTTGAACTCCTGACCTCAGGTGATCCTCCCACCTCAGCCTCCCAAAGTACTGGGATTACAGGCATGAGCCACCGTGCCTGGCCTGGTTTTATATTTTCAAAGCATTTTCACAGCCATTCCCTCTCTTGGTCCTCACAAGTGTTTAATTAAGCAACGACATCATATGCTTGAGCAAAGGGAATTCACAGAGGTGTGTGACTTGTCCAAGGATACATAGTGCCCAAGCCCAGGGGTTTGAGTCTCACACCATCACCCTCTCCTTCTATCACGGGCCACGTTTGCCCAGGTGGGTCACAGAGAGCTGTGGGCCCCTGCCTTGGCTTGTTGACTAAGTGGGTGAGCCTGGGCACATGCACACACACTGCCAAGTACCTGCACCCAAACACAGGAGGCCGCTATATTGGTGATAGACTTAGGAAGTTGGTTTTTCTGGTAGGTGTCCTGGTAGAGACAGTTGATTGAGTGAGGAAGGACCTGTGGATATGGCTGCGGTACCTCTCAGAACTTTAATGCAAATTCTTTTTGTTTGTTTGTTTGTTTGTTTGTTTATTGTCACCCAGGCTGGAGTGCAATGGTGCAATCTCGGCTCCCTGCACCCTCTGCCTCCCAGGTTCAAGTGATTCTCTTGCCTCAGCCTCCTGAGTAGCTGGGATTACAGGCATACGCCACCACACCTGGCTGATTTTTGTATGTTGGTCAGGGTTTCACCAGCTGGTCTCAAACTCCTGACCTCAGGTAACCCAGCCTAATGCAAATTCTTAACTGGACCGTGGAAGCCAGGGTTTGGCAGCTGGTCTCAGAACTTGCCCTTTGTGAACACAGTGAGGAGAAGAGGGTTCTGTAAGGAAGGGCAGACATTCCAGCAAAAACGAGGGACTAACATGACTCATCTGGGCTGCGGCTTGTTTAGGGGAGCTGCTCAGGCAACTGGTGTCTTTGTGTGGAGCCCTCCCTCCACCTGGCACCAAGCAGCCATCTCCATCCCCTCAACACCTGTCTGGGAGGCCTGGAGTGGAGGACACCTGTGCATAGAAAAACACTCTCCCGGTGGGGATATCCACACTAGGATGATGGCTGTCCTAGCGGTGATCTCAGGGGTTCCCAGAAGGCCTCCTTCTCTCTAGATGCCTTTCTTTTCCTGTGATCCTGTGAGCTGAAGTCCTGGCTACAGTTCCAACCTTACAGCTTTATCTGTAGGTTTGTGTCTTTGATTCCCATCAAAATACAGGTGTCTCAGGGAAGACTAGTACTCCAGGCTGCCATTGGTCTCTGAACTGAGATCTCTTCCTAGGGGTGGAGGAGGAGGGGAAAGAGGGTGAGGCTTGCTTTCAGCGGGGGCTGCATGGCTGCTCCTCAGAATGGGAGAGGGCTAGCCCCCATGGGAGGCGTGGCGGGCCGTTCATCTTGATCAGTGCCCACCCTGAGCCGGCACTGGGACACACACTGAACAGACTGATGGATCCATTCCTCAAGAATAGACTAATCAACAAGGAAGGAAGACTCTGTCGCAAGACAAGAAATTTCTAAAAGGCACCTTAACTGAGAAAAATGAAGAGTGCTTCCTGATGGTGAAGGAGAACTGGGAGGAGGCTCGTGCTCCGTAGGTCTCCTAGTTTTGTCCTTCTTCTCTGTGGCTGGCTTAGTTTATGGATGTATCCCGAAGGTCAGAATCTAAATTCTGGCTCCTACCTAAGGACTCCTTGGGGACCAAGAAATGTATAAAGGAGCAGGAGAATAACTTAAGGCCAAGGAGAAAACCAGTCCAGGGAAGGAGCCCAAAGACTGCCTTACTCTCGCTGAAAGGCAGATGGGCTGTGATTGGGGCCCTGATACTCAGATGCTAAGAGTGAAGCAGGGGGCCAGGCGTGGTGGCTCATGCCTGTAATCCCAGCGCTTTCGTAGGCCAAGTCAGGTGGATCACCTGAGGTCAGGAGTTCAGGACTAGCCTGACCAACATGGAGAAACCCTGTCTCTACTAAAAATACAAAATTAGCCAGGCGTGGTGGCACATGCCTGTAATCCCAGCTACTCCAGAGGCTGAGGCAGGAGAATCACTTGAACCCAGGAGGCAGAGGTTGCAGGGAGCCAGATCGTGCCATTGCATGCCAGCCTGGGCAACAAGAGCGAAACTCAATCTCAAAAAAGAAAAAAAGGGCTGGGCGCAGAGGCTCACACCTGTAATCCCAGCACTTTGGGAGGCTGAGGAGGGTGGATCATGAGGTCAGGAGATCGAGACCATCCTGGCTAACATGGTGAAACCCCGTTTCTACTAAAAATACAAAAAATTAGCCGGGTGTGGTGGCACACGCCTATAGTCCCAGCTACTCAGGAGGCTGAGGCAGGAGAATCGCTTGAACCTGGGAGGCAGAGCTTGCAGTGAGCCAAGATCACGCCACTGCATTCCAACTTGGGCAATAGAGCAAGACACCATCTCAAAAAAAAGAAAAGGAAAAAGAAAAAAAGAGAGAAAAAAAAAGGAGCGGAGCAGGGAAAGGGGAGACTAAGAGCTACTGCTGGATGACAGGATGCTGGATGAGAGAAAGTCCAAGGATGTTAAGAGTGGCAGGCTGGGCGCAGTGGCTCAAGCCTGTAATTCCAGCACTTTGGGAGGCTGAGGCGGGTGGATCACCCGAGGTCAGGAGTTCAAGACCAGCCTGACCGACATGGTGAAACCCTGTCTCTACTAAAAATACAAAAATTAGCCAGGTGTGGTGGTATACCCCTGTAATCTCAGCTACTCAGGAGGCTGAGGCAGGAGAATCACTTGAACCTGGGAGGTGGAGGTTGCAGTGAGCTGAGATCACGCCATTGCACTCCAGCCTGGGTGACAGAGTGAGACTCCATCTCAAAAAAAAAAAAAAAAGAAAAAGAAAAAAGAGGAGCAGCAGAACGCAGCTGGTACCTCTTTCCCTTCCACTGGCATCACAAACCAAGGGGACCATTCACTTCCCACAGACCCCACACAACTTCTGCCCACAAGAAGCAGCTCAGTAAATGGCAGCTGCAGTCATAAGTGGTGTTTGTCCTCCGGAAGCCCCAGGTGAGTGTCCACAGCTCCCTGGGACCCTGGAAGGGCTCCCTGGCCTGCTCCTGCTGCCTGCCCTGATGTCCCCTAACACAGTCCTGGAAACGAGGGGCGCCTGGTGCCTTCCAGCCTCCTCTTACATGTTTAGTTCTGAAATCCGGGGTTACTCCATTCCAGAAGGCACCAGCTGCTCTCTGGCCACATCTTACAGAAGGGGCAGTACAACGCTGGCTTGATATTCATCTATGAACCAATTTAATTTTAATTCAAAAATGACTTCTGATATGGTAGATGATTTGGGGTTTCAGAAAGAAATTGGGCCGGGCATGGTGGCTGACACCTGTAATCCCAGCTTTTTGGGAGGCTGAGGTGGGAGAATCCTGTGAGCTCAGGAATTGGAGACCAGCCTGGGCAACACAGCAAGACTGCATTTCTACAATTAAAAAAAGAAAAAAAGAAAAAAGACTGGGTGCAGCGGTTCATGCCTGTAATCCCAGTACTTTGGGAGGCCGAAACGGGCGGATCACGAGTCAGGAGTTTGAGACCAGCCTGGCTAACATGGTGAAACCCCATCTCTACTAAAAATACAAAAATTAGCTAGGCGTGGTGGTGGGCGCCTGTAATCCCAGCTACTAGGGAGTTGAGGCAGGAGAATCACTTGAATCTGGAAGGAGGAGGTTGCAGTGAGCCAAGATCACATCATTGCACTCCAGCCTGGGCAACAAGAGTGAAACTCCGTCTCAAAAAAAAGATAAGGCCGGGCATGGTGGCTCATGCCCATAATCCCAGCACTTTGGGAGGCTGAGATGGGTGGATCACGAGGTCAGGAGTTCAAGACCAGTCTGGCCAACATAGTGAAACCCAGTCTCTACTAAAAATACAAAAAAAAAAAAATTACCTGGGCGTGGTGGTGGGTGCCTATAGTCCCAGCTACTTGGGAGGCTGAGGCAGGAGACTCGCTTGAACCCAGGAGTTGGAGGTTGAGGTTGCAGTGAGCCGAGATCGCACCACTGCATTCCAGCCTGGGTGACAGAGTAAGACTCAGTCTCAAAAAAAAAAAAAAGAAGGAGAAGGAGAAGAAGAAGATCGGGTGTGGTGGCTCATGCCTATAATTCCAGCACTTTGGGAAGCTAATGTGGGCAGATCACTTGAGCTCAGGAGTTCAAGATCAGCCTGAGCAACATAGTGAAACCTCGTCTCTACAGCAAGTACAAAAATTAGCCAGGTGTGGTGGCGTGTGTCTGTAGTCCCAGCCACTTGGGAGACTGAAGTGGGAGAATCTCTTGAACCCAGGATGCGGAGGTTGCAGTGAGCCAAGATCCCACCACTGTATTCCAGCCTGGGTGACAGAGTATGACCCTGTCTCAAAAAAAAAAAAAAAAAAAGAAAAGAAAAGAAAAGAAAAGAAAGAAAGAAAAAAAATTGCAGGTGTCTCCCCTATCCCGGGTGGGTGGCCAAGGCAGCCCTGCTAGAAGAGAGTGAATTCCAGTTCCATCTCCATCAGACAGTTCCTGACCATTTGGCAAGATGGTACTTCTGGTATTTCTGCTAAAAGGCTTTGCTCCCCAAAGTGAAGACCTGAGGTGTGAATGTCAGGAACAAAATGATAGCAGCATTCTGGTTTCTCATTGCGGGCTTTTGTTCCATTCTCCCTGCCTGAGCTGTTTCAAACTGCTCCAGAATGTTCCAAACAGCCTCTTCTCTCTCTTGCTGTTTTGCCTCCCTCCTCTCCTTCACTACGCTCTTCTTCAAGCAAGAAACGAAATTCAGTAGAAAGCAGCAGAAGCGTTGGGGAGACAGAAAAGTGAAAGGGGAGAAGAGTACAATTCGTCCTCCCTCTCCTGGCCTGAAGTCCTGCTTTCTCCAGGAGTCAAGAGTCAGTGAAAACAATGGTGCTGGTTTTCCTGAGAGTCAGCAGCTACGACCTGTAGTGTGAATCAAGGGAGAAGCATGACCCATCCAGACTGGGAGGATTAGGGGTGAGCGGCAAGTCCACGCTGGGGTCTAAAGTGCTACTGGGGCAACACTACGGTATCCTGGCTACCTTTAGTTTCAGAGGTGGCCTCTTTGGTGGGTGTGACTGGTTTTGCAAACATCTCAGCAAGTGCAGTGGGTCTTTTCACTTGGACCCTGGGCCATAAGAACGGGGCTGGAGTCCAGTGGGAGGCTGTTCAGGGCACTCTCCCCATATAGGTGCAGGCTGTTGCGGGCGATCAGCTCCTTGGCCATGAGCACGAAGACTTCATCTATGTTCTTGGATTCCTTGGCCGATGTCTCCAAAACGGCCAGGAGGCCATACTTCTCAGCCAGTGTGCAGGCATCTTCAAACAGGACGTGCCGCTTTTCCCAGAGGTCACATTTATTTCCTAGAAGGAAAAAGATAAGCAGATATTCCATTGAATAACTTAATCTGGTTTCTTTCAAGATGAACTTTACAAATAACATTTTAGTTCTTCAATAGGCATGCATGCATTCATTCACAAATGGTAACTGAGGGCACACTTTTTTGTTTGTTTGTTTCTTTTGTTTTTTTGAGACGGAGTTTCACTCTTGTCTCAAGGTGGAGTGTAGGCTGTCGCCCCGGCTGGAGTGCAATTTGACTGTGGTGGTGATTAAAGGAATCTATGCATGTGATCAAATTGTGTATAATTATACACAATTTGTCGCCCAGGCTGGAGTGCAATGGCGGAATCTTGGCTCACTGCAACCTCCATCTCCTGGGTTCAAGCGATTCCCCTGCCTCAGCCTCCCAAGCAGCTGGAATTACAGGCACCTGCCACCATGCCCGGCTAGTTTTGTATTTTTAGTAGAGATGGGGTTTCGCCATATTGGCCAGGCTGGTCTCGAACTCCTGACCTTAGGTGATCGCCTGCCTCGGCCTCCCAAAGTGCTGGGATTACAGGTGTGAGCCACCGCGCCCAGCCCTTGCTCCTTTTTTTACTCTCTTTTATTTCCCCCCTGAAACAGCAGAGTGTTGGATGCTGTGTGAGACGGGGCTCATTTAGCTGAGTAGACTGTGATCAGGATTTGCTGGATTGGAGGTGCATAATGGAAGACTTTCTTTTTTTTTTTTGAGATGGAGTCTCGCTCTGTCACTCAGGCTGGAGTGCAGTGGTGCTGTCTTGGCTCACTGCTACCTTTGCCTCCCAGGTTCAAACTATTCTTGTGCCTCAGACTCCCGAGTAGCTGGGATTATAGGCCAGTGCTACCATGCCTGGCTAATTTTTGTATTTTCAGTAGAGACAAGGTTTCACCATGTTGGCCAGGCTGGTCTTGAACTCCTGGCCTCCAGTGATCTGCCCGCCTTGGCCTCCCAAAGTGCCTGGGATTATAGGCATGAGCCACCACGCCTGGCCTAAAGGACGTTCTGAGAAAGCTATAATTTACATACAATAAAAGTTTGCCTTGGTTTCCCTGAGGCAGGAATCTAAAGATAAAATTACTTTCCCACAGGATTTGTTCTACCAGACATCAAGATTTATTACAAAACTGTAGTAATTAAGACAAGCTAGACTAGTGTTACTCAACCTGGTTTTCATTACTGTCCCCACAGGAGCCTCTGTAGAGATTTTTTTCCCTACTTCCCCCTTCTTCCATAAAACATGTTTAAGCCTTTTATTTTGAAATAATTATAGATATATGGGAAGTCATTATATATGTATATATTATAGACATGTGTATATATACACACATATATACACACATATGTATATATACTCACATATGTATATATACACACATATCTACACATATATACATATATACACACATATCTATACATATATATATAGAGAAAGGGGGGGTCCAGTTTACCCTTCACCCAGTTTCCCCCAATGGTAATATCTTGTATAACTATAGCACATTATCAATATCAGGAAATTGACATGGGTGCTATCCACAGACTTTAATCAGATTTCTTGTCACGAGGCCAGGCTTGATGGCTCATGCCTGTAATCCCTGCACTTTGGGAAGCCGAGGCAGGTGGATCACCTGAGGTCAGAAGTTCAAGACCAGCCTGAGCAACATGGCAAAACCCCATCTCTACTAAAAATACAAAATTAGGCCGGGCGCGGTGGCTCAAGCCTGTAATCCCAGCACTTTGGGAGGCCAAGACGGGCAGATCACGAGGTCAGGAGATCCAGACCATCCTGGCTAACATGGTGAAACCCCGTCTCTACTAAAAAAATACAAAAAACTAGCCGGGCGAGGTGGCAGGCTCCTGTAGTCCCAGCTATTTGGGAGGCTGAGTCAGGAGAATGGCGTGAACCTGGGAGGCGGAGCTTGCAGTGAGCTGAGATCCGGCCACTGCACACCAGCCTGGGCGACAGAGCGAGACTCTGTCTCAAAAAAAAAACAAAAAAACAAAAAAACAAAATTAGCTGGGTGTGGTGGTGGATGCCCGTAGTCCCAGCTACTTGGGAGGCTGAAGCAGGAGAATCACCTGAACCCAGGAGGCAGAGGTTGCAGTGAGCTGATATCGTACCATTGCACTCCAGCCTGGGCGACAACAGTGAAATGCCATCTCAAAAAAAAAAAAAAAAAAAAAATTTCTTGGCCAGGCGCGGTGGCTCACACCTGTAATCCCTGCACTATAGGAGGCCAAGGTGGGTGGATCACCTGAGGTCAGGAATTCGAGACCAGCCTGGCCAACATGGTAAAAACCCTGTCTCTACTAAAAATACAAAAAATTAGCTGGGTGTGGTGCCGGGCGCCTGTAATCCCAGCTACTCAGGAGGCTGAGGCAGGAGAATCACTTGAACCTGGGAGGCGGAGGTTGCAGTGAACTAAGATCGTGCCACTGCGCTCCAGCCTGGGCAACAAGAACAAAATTCTTTCTAAAAAATAAAAAATAAAAAGATTTCTTGTTATGAAATGAATAAATGTCCCACGCACTTATTTGTGTGTATGTTTATAATTATACACAATTTGATCACATGCGTAGATTCCTTTAATCACCATCACAGTCGAAGCACTGAACAGCTCCATTCTCACAAAGCTCTCTTTCATGTTATTCCTTTATAACTCTCACCACCCCCGGTCCTCCGCCCCTGCTAACCACCAATCTCTTCTAGTTCCAGAATATTATATAAATGGATTCATATACATAACCTTTTGAGATTATCTTTTTTTCACTCAGCATAATTCCTTTGAGATCCATTCAAGTTGTTGTATAAATCAGTAGTTTGTTTTCTGCATACCACTAATGGTTTTCACTGCTGAGTAGTATTTAATAGTATGCATGGACCAACATTTGTGGTTTTTTGTTTTTTGTTTTTTTAAACATAGTCTCTCTGTTGCCCAGGCTGGATTCTCCTGCCTCCATCTCTTGAGTAGCTGGGACTCCAGGAGTGTGCCACCATGCCCAGCTAATTTTTGTATTTTTAGTAGAGACGGGGTTTCAAGGCTGGCCTGAACTCCTGACCTCAGGTGATCTGCCCACCTTGGCCTCCCTACATGTTGGGATTACAGGCGTGAGCCACCACACCCAGCCAAGGACCAACATTTGTTTAACCATCCACCTTATTTATTTATTAATTTGAGCACAGCCTTGCTCTGTCGCCCAGGATGGAGTGCAGTGGCGTGATCTTGGCTCACTGCAACCTCCACCTCCCAGATTCAAGCGATTCTCCTGCCTCAGCGTCTCGAGTAACTGGGATTACAGGTGTGCAACCCCATGCCTGGCTAATTTTTGTATTTTTTGGAAAGACAGGGTTTCACCATGTTTGCCAGGCTGGTCTTGAACTCCTGACCTCAAGTGTTCCATCTGCCTCAGCTTCCCGAAGTGCTGGGATTACAGGCGTGAGCCACTGTGCCTGGCCTTTATTCATTTTTTTTTTTGAGACAGGGTCTTGTCCTGTCACCTGGGCTGGAGTGCAATAGCATGATCATAGCTCACTGCAACGTTAATGTTCTGGGCTCAAGCAATCAGCTTCTCAAATAGCTAGGACTACAGGCACACACCACCATACATGGCAAATTTGTGTGTGTGTGTGTGTGTGTGACAGGGTCTCACTTTGTTACCCAGGCTGGAGTTCAGTGGAGTGATCTTGGCCTATGAAAATTTAATACCACAGATGTACTGTGTATGGCCCTTTGGAGGGTCATAAACCATTGTAATATTGAAGATATTTTCACTCCCAAGAGCATGAATGAATAAGATCAATGGAGAGGAAAAACAGCTCAGAAGCAAACTCATGTATAAATGATGTGTACTCTACAAAAAGATGGTGCCACAGAGCAGTGGAAAAGGTTGCCCTTTTTTTTTTTTTTTTTTTTTGAGACAGAGTCTCACTCTGTTGCCCAGGCTGGAGTGCAGTGGCACGATGTCAGCTCACTGCAACCTCCACTTCCCAGGTTCAAGTGATTCTCCTGCCTCCACCTCCCAAGTAGCTGGGATTACAGGCACCCACCACAACGCCCAGCTAATTTTTGTGTTTTTCTAGTAGAGATGGAGTTTTACCATATTGGCCAGGCTGGTCCTGAACTCCTGACTTCAGGTGATCAGCCCACCTCGGCCTCCCAAAGTGTTGGGATTATAAGCGTTAACCACTGTGCCTGGCCAAGGTTGCCTTTTTAGTAAACTGTACTGAGACAATTAGATCTTTATATGAAAAAGTTTTGACCCATACCTTTCACCATACACAAAAAATCAATTACAGGTAGATCATAGATCTAAATGTAAAAAGCAGAGTAATGATAATAATTAATCGATTAAACTTTAAAAGGTAATATAATCTTGATGATTTCAATTAAGAAAAAGTTTCCTAAATAGGACACAGGAAGCAATCATTATTAAAGAAAAGATCAATAGATTGAAGTATATTAAAATTAAGAGTGTCTGTTCACCAAAATACACCATCAAGAGAGGAAAAGGCTGAGTATAATAGTTCATGCCTATAATCCCAGTGGTTTGGGAAGCTGAGGCAAGAGGATCACTTGAGCCCAGGAATTCAAGACCAGCCTGGGCGATACAGCAAGGCCCCATCTCTACAAAACATTAAAAAAAACTAGCTGGGGCTGGGCGTGGTGCCTCACATCTCTAATCTCAGCACTTTGGGAGGCTGAGGCCGGTGGATTACTTGAGGCCAGGAGTTTGAGACCAGCTTGGCCAACATGGTGAAACCCCATCTTTACTCATAATACAAAAATTAGCTGGGTGTAGTGGCACATGCCTGTAATCCCAGCTACTTGGGAGGCTGAGGCATGAGACTCGCTTGAACCCAGCAGGTGGAGGTTGCAGTGAGACAAGATTGGGCCACTGTACCCCAGCCTGGGACACAGTTCGAGACTCTGCTTCAAAAAAAAAAAAAAAAGAAAATCAAAACAAAAACGAAACCTAACTGGACATGGTGGGATGCGCCTGTCGTCCCAGCTACTTGGAAGATTGAGGCAGGAGGATTGCTTCAGCCCAGGAGTTCGAAGCTGCAGTAAGCTAGGATGGCACTATTGCACTCCAGCCTGGGTGACAGAGTTGGACCCTATCTATAAAAAATAAAACATAAAAAAACCAAAATGTTCCTTCCTTCAGGTATTTTTAAGAAAGAGGGAAAGATGACTCCACAGGGTGGAAAATGATGTTTGCAACACATGTAACTGACAAGGGCTGGGGCCTCCTTCAAGAGAGCCTGGTGCAGGGAACGCAGGTGACAGACAGCCCAGCAGGATTAGTGCAGCGCCCTGGGGGGATAGCACCCCATCCCCCGTACCATGCAGGCACTCATGCACAACCATGCTGCAAGATGCAGGATTCGATTCCTCTATCAGGCAACCTTGGCTTTTGAGCACCCCATTGCCTGAAAAATAAACTTTCTTCAAGTTGTGCTTAGTCTAAGACTCTTTCTACCTACCAAGTTGTCCTTCCTCCATTCTCTCCTTCCCAGGGGCAGGTCTACATCTCATAGAAGACTCCCTGCCTCCTTCTGCTCCTTCTTTTTTTTGTTTGTTTTTTGAGATGGAGTCTCGCTCTGTTGCCCCCAGGCTGGAGTGCAAGGGTACGATTTCAGCTCACACAACCTCTGCCTCCCGGGTTCAAGCGATTCTCCTGCCTCAGCCTCCTGAGCAGCTGGGATTACAGTCGCCCGCCACCACGCCCAGCTATTTTTTGTATTTTTAGTAGAGACGAGGTTTCACCATGTTGGACAGGCTGGTCTCGAACTCCTGACCTCAGGTGATCCACCTGCCTCGGCCTCCCAAAGTGCTGGGATTACAGGCATGAGCCACCGTGCCCAGCCCTGCTCCTTCTTCTTTATCCCTCACTGCTGTTTCTCCCAATAAATCTCTTCCATGTCTATCTCATCCTGTCCCAACATCTGCTTCCTGGAGGACCCACACTGACACAGACTCATTTTCAGAAGATATAAGCTACTATTAGGAATTAACAAGAAAAAGATAAACAGAAAAATGGGACTTGGACTTGAAAAGTATTTCACAACAGAGGATATCCAAATAGCTAACACACATCTGAAAGGTGTTCGATCTCATTAATAGACAGGGAAGTACAAATGAAAAACACTAGTGATCTCATGACACACTTCTCAGGATGCATGGAAGTAAAAGGACTAACAGCACCAAATGTTGGTGAGAATGTAGAACAATTGGAACCTGCACACGCTGCTGATGGGAGTATAGACTAGAACGACCACTCTGCAAGTAGTTTGAGATTATCTAGAGCGGCATGACCATGCAATTTTGCTCCTGGATATTACCCAACAGAGCCGTGTGCCCATCGGCATCAATAAACATATAACAGAATGCTCAGAGCAGCATTATTTTCCTAGTTGCCCCAAACTAGAAACAACTCAAATGTCCATTGCCAACAGAACAGAGAAATACTCTGTAGGGTGTTCTTGCAAAGGAATATAGTATACAAATTATACAAAAGAATAGATTACAGCCACATGCAACAATGGATGAAACTCATAAACAATATCGAGGGAAAGAAACTTAGGCAAAAAGGTATGATTTTGTTTATATATAATGTACAAAACAATAGCAAAACAAGATAAGGCATGGTGGATCATGCCTGTGATCCCAGCACTTTGGGAGGCTGAGATGGGTGGATCACTTGAGGTCGGGAGTTCAAGACCAGCCTGGCCAACACAGTAAAACCTGTATGTACTAAAAATACAAAAATCAGCTGGGCATGGTGGCACCTGCCTGTAATCCCAGCTACTTGGGAGTCTGAGGCATGAGAATAGCTTGAACCTGGGAGGTGGAGTTTGCAGTGAGCCAAGATCATGGCATTGCACTCCGGCCTGGACAATGGAGTGAGACTCCATCTCAAAAAAAAAAAAAAAAAAAAGCAAAACAAAACAAAACTGCAGTATTTAGGGATGTGGGCTTAGGTAGTAAAATGATTAAAAAAGAAAAAAGCAAAGAAGTATTTATCATAAAAGCACTTGCCTTTGGGGCAGAAGGAGTAGGGAGTAATGAAGTGAAAGCTGGTGAGGGTGGAGAGTGGGCTGGCAATATTCTTTTTTTTTTTTTTCTGAGACAGGGTCTCACTGTGTCACCCAGGCTGGAGTGCAGTGGCGTGATCACAGCTCACTGCAGACGCTACCTCCTGGGCTAAAGCAATCCTCCCAATTCAGGCTCCCTCATAGCTGGGACTACAGGCACATGCCATCATGCCCAGCTAATTTGCAATTTTTTATAGAGATCGGGTCTCCCTGTGTTTCTCAGGCTGATCTCAAACTCCTGGGCTCAAGAGATCCTCCCATCTCTACCTCCCAAAGTGTTGGGGTGACAGGTGTGAGCCCACACAGAGTCAATATTCTCTGCCTTTTTTTTTTTTTTTTTTTTTGAGACTGAGTCTCTGTCACCCAGGCTAGAGTGCAGTGGTGCAATCTTGGCTCATCACACCATCTGCCTCCCAGGTGCAAGCAATTCTCCTGCCTCAGCCTCCCAAGTAGCTGGGATTACGGGCGCATGCCGCCATGCCTGGCTAATTTTCTTTTCTTTTTTGTATTTTAGTAGAGACACGGTTTCACTGTGTTGCCCAGGCTGGTTTCGAACTCCTGAGCTCAGGCAATCTGCTCACCTCGGCCTCCCAAAGTGCTAGGACTACAGGCATGAGCCACCACGCCTGGCCAATATTCTCTGTCTTGACCCAGCTGGTGTTTGCTCAGCTGTTCCCTTTGAGATAAATCAATGTGTACTTTTCTTTATATACATTAATATGTCCCAACAAAAAAGATTTTGAAAATCCTTTCCCATAGTCACTGTCGTCATCCTGCTCAGTGTCAAAGCTGGACTTAGATCATAATGATCCCCAAAGAAGTTTCAATCCAAGACTGTTTTCAGCAGGCATTAGCACATTTGAGTGCTACAGTAGGCTGGGAAAGGGGTCCCATGGAGACCAGGCTCTAGCCTCAGGCAGCTGTCAATGCTAAAAGGGTCTTTGCAGGTGTGATTAATTTGAGGATCTTGAGATGGGGGGATTATTCTGGATTAGCTGGGCAGGCCCTGAATGCAATCGCAAGTATCCTTACAAGGTGGAGGCAGAAGGAGCCTTGATCCCACACAGGGAGGAGAACGTGATGTGAAGGCAGAGGCACACAAAGCCAAAGATTGCACCAGAAGCCAGAGGAGGTGAGGGACCGAGTCTCCCCTAGAGCGTCCAGAGGGGCACAGCCCTGCTAACACCTCCATTTCAGCCCCGCAGGACTGATTTCAGACTTGTAGCCTCCAGAACAGTGGGAGAACACATCTGCTGTTTTCAGCCCCCAGCTTGTGGCAGCTGGTTACAGCAGCCATAGGAAGCTTGTATAGCACGCACCTTCAGGAGAAGCATGTTTTTAGCTGGTGAGCCTGAAGCTCAGGGCTGAGCTCTGCTTCTAGAAGAAAGGAATGAGAGCCCCTGGTGGAGGAAGGGATGTGGTGGGAAAAGGAACCTCTGCAGCCAGGAATCTGATCTACTCCCTGCATCCTGCTTCATCTGTGGATTTTGACTTTTTTGTTTTATTATTATTTTTTTTTAGAGATAGAGTTTTCATCTGTTACCTAGGCTGGAGCACAGTGGCTCAGTAATAGCTCACTTCAGCCTTGAACTCCTAGCCTCAAGTGATCTGCCCACCTCAGCCTCTGGAGTAGCTGAGACTACAGGTATATACCACTGAGTCAGCTATTTATTTATTTATTTATTTATTTATTTATTTATTTATTTATTTGAGACAGAATCTCGCTCTGTCACCCAGGCTGGAGTGCAGTGGTGCGCTCTTGGCTCACTGCAACCTCCGCCTCTTGGGTTCAAGTGATTCTCATGCCTCAGCCTCCCAAGTAGCTGGGACTACAGGCACTCACCACCATGCCTGGCTGATTTTTTTTGTATTTTTAATAGAGACGGGGTTTCACCATGTTGGCCAGGCTGGTCTCAAACTCTTGACCTCAAGTGATCCGCCCGCCTCGGCCTCCCAAAGTGCTGGGATTATAGGCGTGAGCCACTGCGCCCAGCCTTGAAGATTTTATTCAATCTGTTCTGTATGACTATTTATACATTTGACTGCATAAATAGTAATGTATTTGGCCATGGGGCATTGGCCCAGACCCTGCTGAGGGTGTTATGTAACACAGAGTACACTTTTCTAAAATCTGACAAATTCTGAACTCTGAAATATTTGAAAAATACCCTGCTGAGGGTTTTTGTTGAGTGACTGTGGACCTGTAAATATAACAGGACTTTAAGCAGAAGGTTTGGCTAAGATCCTTAGAGGGACAAATATCAGATGCTGAAGAAAGTTATGAGACAGAGCATCCAGGATAACCTATAAAAATGGCCGGCTCACTACAATCCCAGCACTTTGGGAGGCCGAGGCGGATGGATCACTTGAGGTTAGGAGTTTGAGACCAGTCTGTCCAGCACGGTGAAACTCTGTCTCTATTAAAAATACAAAAATTACCCAGGCATGGTGGCAGGTGCCTGTAATCCCAGCTGCTTGGGAGGCTGAGGCAGGAGAATCACTTGAACCCTGGTGGCAGAGGTTGCAGTGAGCCGAGACTGCACCACGGCACTCCAGCCTGGGCAACAGAGCAAGACCCTATCTCAAAAAAAAAAAAAATTAAATAAATAAATAAATAAATAAAAATGAGGTCACCTCCTAAAGCCCTTGCTGCGATGGAGTGGGGGTGGGAGAAAGATGGGAAGCCAGCCATGCCCAGAAGAAAGCAGGGCTGGGACCTGAAGTACCTTATGAACCATGTTCAGGAATATGTGCATTATTCTAAGGGAAATGGGGGCCTTTGAGGGTTTTACATGGGGCCATCAGGAGGAGTCGGGCCCCCTGTGGCCAGCTAGAGGAGGAAGAGCTGTACAAATCAACATGCAATCAACTACTGGCACTGGGGTCATTCCTGTGCTGATGAAGTGGCTTCAAGGAGCTGGGGATAAACTTCTGAGACAGAAAGAAGCACCTGTATGAGGCAATATGTGCAGGGACACTTCCGTGAGGGATGACATAAATTTTTCTGGATTTAGGCGGGGAGGCCACGTACAGAAGACAGGAAGGCCCCTGTGTCAGCCCTCTGACAGGGACACCTTATAAACTGGGAGACTGCAACACTCCAGGTCATCTTTGGGGGTATTTCTAGAACCGAGGAAGAAGTGAGGCAGAGATGGTTGTTATGAAAGACAGACTAGGGTAAAAATGTCAAGAAAACATTCTGAGACTCCCGGAAATCCTGCGACATCCTGGCATCTGTCACCCTTCTCTGATGCATCTGTTTCACAGAGTGACTAGTTAAAGATGGAGCTGGCTGGGGGAGAGGCAGCTGGGGTCTCGTGGGCTGGAGACAGGGAGCTGCCTTCAAAGATAGCACAGAGGGGCCAGGTGTGGTGGTTCATGCCTGTAATCCCAGCACTTTGGGGGGCCGAGGTGGGTGGATCACCTGAGGTCGGGAGTTCCAGAACAGCCTGGCCAACATGGTGAAATCCTGTCTCTACTAAAAATACAAACATTAGCTGAGGGTGGTGGTGGGAGCCTGTAATCCCAGCTACTCGGGAGGCTGAGGCAGGAGAATTGCTTGAACCTGAGAGGCGGAGATTGCAGTGAGTCAAGGTCACGCCACTGCACTCTAGCCTGGGCAACAGAGCAAGACTCCATATCAAAAAGAGAGAAGGTAGCACAGAGGGAGGCACCTGAGGTTGGACAGCTTCCCCTTCAGCCATGAGGAAGAACTGCCTCCATTGTGTCCTGGAGATGCATGACCTTAATAAAAAGGTAGAGCTGGTCCACATTCCTGGGGAAACCACATGTGGCTTAGAACTGCTTCATTCCCAAATGAGATGCATGCTATTCCGCCCTTTTCTAGGAGTCACCATTGCTGAGTTTCCTTCTGCCCCTGGAGGACATGGGCTGCACCTGCCTGTCCACCCCAGCCCTTTGTATGCCATGGCACAGCTCTCCCATCTTTGCTCTACTACGACATAACTGTTTCCTTTTATTATTTATTTATTTATTTTTTTTAAGAGACAAGATTTTGCTTTATCACCCAGGCTGGAGTGCAGTGGTATGATCACAGCTCCCTGCAGCCTCAAATTCCTGGGCTCAAGTGATCCCCCCACCCCAACCTCCCACCACATCTCACTATTTTATTTTGTTTTAGTTTTTGTAGAGATGAGGTCTCACTATGTTGACCAGGATGGTCTCAAGCTATTCTCCTGCCTCAGCTTCCCAAAGTGCTAGGATTACAGGCATGAACCACCACACCTGGCCCAAAGACATTCATCACAGAAATAGAAAAGATTATCCTAAAATTTCTATGGAACCATGAAAGACTCAGAATAGCCAAAGATATCCTGAGCAAAAAGTACCAACCTCGAGAAATCACATTGCCTGACTTCAAGTTATACTATAGAACTATAGTAACCAAAACAGTATGGTACTGATAAAAACAGACACATAGACCAATGGAACAGAATACAGAATCCAGAAATAAATCCATACATCTACAATAAAGTCACTTTCAACAAAGGTGCTAAGAACACATGTTGGAGAAAGGACAGTCTCTTCAATAGATGGTGCTGGGAAAACTGGATACCTATACGGAATGCAATGGTATAATCAGCTCACTGCAACCTCTGCCTGCTGGGCTCAAGCAATCCTCCCTCCTCAGCCTCCTGAGTAGCTGGGACTGCAGGTGCACACCACCACACTCGGCTAATTTTTTTTATTTTTTGTAGAGATGAGGTTTCGCCATGTTGCTCAGGCTGGTCTCAATCTCCTGGGCTCAAGCAATTTACCTGCCTTGCCCTCCAAAGTGCTGGGATTACAGGCATGAGCTACCGCGCCCCACCTAGTTTATGTATTTTAATGTACATTATTGGTAAACACTTATAAATTGACTCTTCTTTTTTCTTTTTAAAAATCCACTTGTGGCCGGGAGTGGTGGCTCACGCCTGTAATCCCAGCACTTTGGGAGGCCGAGGTGGGGGCATCACAAGGTCAGGAGATCAAGACCATCCTGGCTAACATGGTGAAACCCCGTCTCTACTAAAAGTACAAAAAAATTAGCCAGGCGTGGTGGCAGGCACCTGTAGTCCCAGCTACTCGGGAGGCTGAGGCAGGAGAATGGCATGAACCCGGGAGGCGGAGCTTGCAATGAGCTGAGATCGTGCCACTGCACTCGAGACTGGGTGACAGAGCAAGACTCCATCTCAAAAACAAACAAAAAAACAAACCCACTTGTACCCAATAAATATATATATACCTACTAGATTCCCATAAACAAGTAAAAAACAAAACTCACCTGTTCACTCTGCAGTAGAGATTGTCAAAAATAAAAACAAAGGGCCAGGCACAGTGGCTCATGCTGTAATCCCAGCACTTTGGGAGGGCCAGGCAGGAGGATCACTTGAGCCCGGGAGTTCAAGACCAGCCTGGGCAACAAGGCAAAACCCCATCTTTACAAAAATTTAAAAAAAAAAAAAAAAGGGACTGGGCATGGTGGGATCCAGTTTAAAGGCACTTTCTGGAGCCCTATCCATCACTTGCACATTTAAGATTTCATTTTCCACTGCCATCAGAAACACTCAGAAAGCTGAGCATCCTCAGAGGAGAGTAAACCAAAGTTAAAAACTTCAAAAATGCCATACCAATCAGCATAATGACCAAATTTGCAGCTCCATATTTCTCTATCTCATGAATCCAGTGAGGGACGGACTCAAATGTGGACCGCCGGGTGAGGTCATAGGCGATGATGGCCGCGTGGGCACTGCGGTAGTAGCTTTGGGTGATGGTGCGAAAGCGCTCCTGGCCAGCTGTGTCCCACACCTGCATCTAGAGAAGGACAGGAAAGGGAGTCCAAATCAGGGGTTCCCACAGGTAATGGGAACTCCTTCACCTACATTGTCTTAAAAACACAGTTTTCTGGGTCTCACTTCTAGATATTCAGACCCAGTAGATCTGGAGTAGGATGCAGGAATCTATTCTTTCAATTTTTCACTGGATGACTTGGGTATCCTCCTTGGCTGGGGAACTACCATCTAAGACAAACTTGTCCATTCTGCAACCCGCGGGACACATTTGGCCCAGGACGGCTTGGAATGTGGCCCAACACAAATTTTTAAACTTTCTTAAAATATTATGAGATCTTTTTGCAATTTTTTTTTTTTTTTTTTTTTTTTTTAGCTCATCAGGTATCATTAGTGTTAGTGTAATTTATGTGTGGCCCAAGATAATTCTTCTTCCAACATGGCCCAGGGAAACCAGAAGCTTGGACAGCCCTGATTGAAGGGATGCTGCTGTCCGAGAGGCGGACCTATTTTATCCTGGGGTCTTGTGTTCTTTGCCTTTTCACCTGATTCATCACGTGGTCCAGATTTGGGGACTCATCTTTTGAGCCTGCCCATGGATCTGAACACTGGCAAAGGCGATAATATTGGCCGAACTGTTTTGATTTTAAAGGAACACTCAAGCTGTTCATGTCTGGAATGTCCTCACAATAATGCCTCCCAAATTAGCCACCCAAGCGGCAGCACCAATTCACACAGCCTCTCACAGTGTCTGAGGGTAACAATTTCTTCATATTCTCACACTATTTATATAAAATTTATTTTTTAGAGAAAGTTTGCAAACCATACACCAAAGCTAGAGATAATAGAAAAATGAGGCTGGGTGCAGTGCCTCATGCCTATGATCCCAGCACTTTGGGAGGCTGAGGTGGCGGATTGCTTAAGCTCAGGAGTTTGAGACCAGTCTGGCAATATGGTGAAACCCCATCTCTATGAAACATACAAAAATTAGCTGGGCATGGCGGTGCATGCCTGTAGTCCCAGCTACTTGGGAGACTGAGGCAGGAGGATCCCTTGAGCACAGGAGGTTGAGGCTGTAGTGAGCTGAGATCATGCGCCACTGCCCTCCATCTGGGCAACAGAGTGAGACCCTGTCTCAAAAAAAATTTAAAAAACCCCTCATGCACCTATCATCCAGATTTAATAATTAATGAGATTTTGTTACTTGTTTCATCTAGCCCTTTCTGTTGATTTCTTTGAGGTATTTTTAAATTTTTAAACTTTTTATTTATTATTTTATCTTTTTGAGACAGAGTCTCGCTGACTCCCAGGCTGGAGTGCAATGGTGTGATGTTGGCTCACTGCAACCTCTGTCTCCTGGGTTCAAGTAATTTTCATGCCTTAAGCCTCTCGAGCAGCTGGGATTACAGGCGTGTGCCACCACGCCCAGTTAATTTTTTGTATTTTTAGTAGAGACAGGTTTTCACCACGTTGGCCAGGCTGGTCTTGAACTCCTGACCTTGAGTAATCCTCCTGCCTTGGCCTCCAAAAGTGCTGGGATTACAGGCGTAAGCCACCGTGCCTGGCAGTTTATGGCATTTTTCAGTACATAGAAAATTTGACTTCTTTTTTTTTTGAGACTCTGTTGCCTAGGCTGGAGTGCAGTGGTATGATCTCGGCTCACTGTAACCTCTGCCTCCCAGGTTTGAGAGATTCTTGTGCCTCAGCCTCCTGAGTAGCTGGGACTACAGGTGCCTGCCACCACGCCTGGCTAATTTTTGTATTTTTAGTAGAGACAGGGTTTCAACATGTTGGCCAGGCTGGTCTTGAACTCCTGACCTCAAGTGATCCACCTGCCTCGGCCTCCCAAAGTGCTAGGATTACAAGTGTGAGCCACCTTGCCTGGCCGCTAGAACATTTGACCTTTTAAGGACAGGCATGGTGGCTCATGCCTGTAATCCCAGCACTTTGGGAGGGTGAAGTGGGAGGATTTGAGCCCTGGAGTTTGAGACTGGCCTGAGCAACACAGGAAAATCCCATCTCTACAACAAATTTAAAAAATGAGTTGGGCATGGTAGGGTGCACCTGTGATCCCAGCTATTCAGGAGGCTGAGGTGAGAGGATCGCTTGAGCCAGGGAGATGGAGGTTGGAGTGAGCTGTGATCATGCCACTGGACTTTAGCTTGGGTGACAGAACAAGACCCTGTCTCAGGCTGGGTGTGGTAGCTCACACCTGTAATCCCAGCACTTTGGGAGGTAGAGGCAGGTGGACCACTTGAGGTCAGGACTTTGAGACCAGTCTGGCCAGCATAGTGAAACCCTCTCTCTACTAAAAATACAAAACTTAGCCAGGCGTGGTGGTGTGCACCTGTAAATCCAGCTACTTGGAATGCTGAGGCATGAGAATTGCTTGAGCCCAGGAGGCAGAGATTGCAGTGAGCTGAAATTGCGCTCCTGGACTCCAGCCTGGGTGATGGAGTGAGACTCTGCCTCAAAAAAACAAAAACAAAAAGCCCTGTCTATCCCCTCCCCCCGCAAAATAAATAAATAAATAAATAAATAAAAGCCAATTTGACCTTTATATAGTTAGAGAAATGTATAAATTTGAGCTTCATAGTTAGATTCAGCAATATTTTTTTTATTGGCTTCTGGATTCGTGTCTCATTTAAAGCCTGATTTTCCCATTCCATGATGAGAAAAATAAATACTCCCACGTTTTCTTCCACTATTTGTATGATTTCATGTTTTGTATTGAAATATTTTATCGCTCAGACATGTGCTTTGTTGCTGGGAATTCTGGCTAAAAAAGGTGGAACTGGCTGGGCACAGTGGCTCACACCTATAATCCCAGCACTTTGGAAGGCCAAGGCGGGCAGATTACGAGGTCAGGAGATCCAGACCATCCTGGCTAACACGGTGAAACCCTGTCTCTACTAAAAATCCAAAAAAAAAAAAAAAAATTAGCCAGGCGTGGTGGTGGGCACCTATACTCCCAGCTACTTGGGAGGCTGAGACAGGAGAATGGCGTGAACCTGGGAGGTGGAGCTTGCAGTGAGCCGAGATCACACCACTGCACTCCAGCCTGGGCAACGGAGCAAGATTCCGTCTCAAAAAAAAAAAAAAAAAAAGGTGGAATCAGTCCCGTCCCAGTGCCCTCTGACCTTCACTTTCTTGCCATCAATATCAAGGGAGCGCACGGTAAAGTCCACTCCAATCGTGTTCTGCTGTGTCTCCGTGTAGACTCCAGACTTGAAATGCTGCACCACACACGTCTTCCCCACATTGGAATCCCCAATGAGGATAATCTTGAACAAATAGTCAAAGTTCTCATCTGCTGCCCTTGCTGAGCCGGAGAAGTGCATGGTTCTTGCCACCTAGAACAGAGCTAGGTAGAAAGGATGGAATTCAGCACCAGGAACTGGGGATCCAGTACAAGACAAGACGGAGGGAGGTCATTACCTTCACAGCGCTACATTCTTGTGAGAGGATGATGCTAATGATGCTAGTTAGGCACAGAGGAGTTGCCCCCATAAGCGGACATCTACCTTACATGTGTTGATCTTACTTTAGGGGTGCTCTTGGAATAAAGAGTTTCTACTGCCATTCTCTGGTGGGTCCAGTGGACGGTCAACACCATCAGATAAAAGCAGTGATATATCCTAGGCCTAGAGATGAGGTGCCACATGCTCCATCAGAGTGCCTGGAGAGCAGGAGGATGGCAGAGGAAATGCTTACAGCAGTGACTCACCTGCCATTGGACGTCCCACCAGTGTCAATTTCACCTGGGGAGAAAGACTCCCAACTGCTATAAGGCTGACCATCCAGGCCAGGCACGGTGGCTCATGCCTGTAATCCCAGTGCTTCGGGAGGCTGAGGTGGGTGGATCACCTGAGGTTGGGAGTTCGAGACAAGCCTGACCAACATGGAGAAACCCCGTGTTTACAAAAAATATAAAATCAGCTGGATGTGGTGGCTCATGCCTGTAATTCTAGCTACTTGGGAGGCTGAGGCAGTAGAATCCCTTGAACCCAGGAGGCGGAGGTTGCAGTGAGCTGAGATCACGCCATTGCACTCCAGCCTGGGCAATAAGAGTAAAACTCCATCTCAAAAAAAAAACCAAAAACAAGGCTGGGCGCGGTGGCTCAAGCCTGTAATCCCAGCACTTTGGGAGGCCGAGATGGGCGGATCACAAGGTCAGGATATCGAGACCATCCTGGCTAACACAGTGAAACCCCATCTCTACTAAAATACAAAAAAAATTAGCCGGGCATAGTGGCGGGCGCCTGTAGTCCCAGCTACTTGGGAGGCTGAGGCAGGAGAATGGCGTGAACCTGGGAGGCAGAGCTTGCAGTGAGCTGAGATCCGGCCACTGCACTCCAGCCTGGGTGACAGAGCGAGACTCCGTCTCAAAAAAAAAAACAAAAAAAACCAAAAACAAAAATGTTGACCATCCAGGCAGCCAGCAACAAGGACTGATAAGCAGTGATTGGTAAGTCAACTTGGAGAAGAGTGACACGGCCTTTTTGTCTTGTTTGGAGCCTAATTTTTTCAACCAGGAAATTAGGATTTTGAGAATATTCAAAATTAAAATCATGGCTATAATGTTATGGCATATTTTACCAAAGCCTGGTTATGGCATGTTTTACCAAAGGTTTTTTTTTTTTCTTTTTCTTTTTTTTTTGAGACAGAGTCTTGCTCTGTCACCCAGGCTGGAGTGCAATGGCATGATCTCAGCTCATTGTGACCTCTGCCTTCCAGATCAAATGATTCTCCTGCCTCAGCCTCCCGAGTAGCTGGGACTATAGACCTGTACCACCACACTCAGCTAATTTTTGTATTTTTAGTAGAGACAGGGTTTCACCATGTTGGTCAGGCTGGTCTTGAATGCCTGACCTCAAGTGATTTACCCACCTCAGCCTCCCAAAGTGCCGGGATTACAGGCCTGAGCCACCACGTACTGCTGGAAAATTAAGGTTTCTAATGACAGTGTTTCACAAACTAACTGATTATCAGAATTATCTGTGAGTATCATTGAAAAATATATATTTCCTTCTTTTTTTTTGAGACAGAGTTTCATTCTTCTTGCCCAGGCTGGAGTGCAATGGTGTGACCTTGGCTCATTGCAACCTCGGCCTCCCTGGTTCAAGCGATTCTCTTGCCTCAGCCTCCCAAGTAGCTGGGATAACAGGCGCCTGCCACCGGGCCCAGCTAATTTTTGTATTTTTAGTCGATACGGGGTTTCACGATGTTGAGCAGGCTGGTTATGAACTCCAGTCATCTGACCTTAGACGATCTGCCCACCTCAGCCTCCCAAAGTGTTGAGATTACAGGCATGAGCCACTGTGTCTGGTTGGAAAATAAAGGTTTCTAATGACAGTGTTTCACAAACTAACTGATGGTCAGAATTATCTGAGAATGTCATTGAAAAAAATATATTTTTGAAGCTTATCCCAGACTTGCTAAACTAATTTTACCTTGTTCTTTTAAAAATTATTTCTTAGTATTCTTTTTTTTTTTTTGAGACAGAGTCTTGCTCTGTCACTCAGGTTGGAGTGCAGTGGTATGATCTCAAAACTGCACCGGGCCAGGTTTTGTGTTTTGTGTTTTTAACTTTAAAATACATTTACTGTGCCAGGCGCAGTCGCTCATGCTTGTAATCCCAGCACTTTGGGAGGCCGAGGCAGAAGGATCACTTGATGCCAGGAGGTTGAAAGTAGTCTGGGCAACATAATGAGACTCCCCACCGCCCGCCCAACCCCCTGCCAATCTTTATTAAAATCATAAGAAATAGGCCAGGTGCAGTGGCTCACACCTGTAATCCCAGCAATTTGGGAGGCTGAGGCAGGTGGATCACTTGAGGTCAGGAGATCAAGATCAGCCTGGCCAACATGGTGAAACCCCATCTCTACTAAAAATACAAAAAATTAGCCGGGTGTGGTGGCATGCACCTATAATCCCAGCTACATGGGAGGCTAAGGCAGGAGAATGGCTTGAACCCAGAGGGCAGAGGTTGCAGTGAGCCAAGATTGCACCATTGCAGTCCAGCCTGGGCAACAAGAGCGAAACTCCATTTCAAAACACAAACAAACAAACAAACAAACAAACAAAAACACAAAACCAAAAACCTCTCTCTCTCTTCCCTCCCCTCCCCTCCCCTCTTCTCTCTCATGCTGTCTCTTCCCCAGGTGATTCTGATGACGAGCCAGGTTTGGAAAACACCAATTGACCAAGTCACCTACCTGAAACTTTACTCCCACCATCAGCATCCCTGGCTTAAATGTCCACCTATGCTTAAATATCTCTGATCACAAGGAACTGACTACCTCCTGAAAAATTTCCATTTTACACTGGGCAGTTCTCACTTCTGTGGGATTGACACCTCCCTCCATGAGGTTTCCATCTGTCTAGCTCAGTGCTATCCTTACTCTGCCAAGACACATCACATTCCTGTTCCACATGACAGCCCATCAGATATTTGAAGCAGCAAGAATATCCCCCCAAGGAGAATATCTCCATCTTCTTTACCTGTTCTTCATGACAGTGTGTTCGGACTCCTCATCCAATAGCTCTAAAAGTAACTGAAACCTGATCCCACTTAATGATCACATCTGATGTGCTGCAAATTGCCCCTGCCTTGTGACATCCTTCTTCACTTCTCTGTTTTACCCTGATTTTCTCTAAAGTCATAGACAAGGACAGTCTGTCTCATCACACAAGTTAAAATGCACTCAAGTGTCCAATCTGCATGCAAAAACCCAGGGCTTTAAGGCGATGAAGAAGGATCCCATACCTCTCTTGGACCTCTCTGAAATCAATATGGGTAGATGATCCAGCAGACAACAGACACAAGCCAACCACTTTTTTCCTGTCTGACTTTTCAACTAAAGACAGCCATTCCACTTCCGGTGTCTTGGACTTATCACTGTAACTTGAGCTGAGACTTTACTTCCATGTCTCCCCTCACCCTCTGGAGTCCTCAGGGTTTCCACAAAAGCCCCCTTTCATTTAGCTTGTAAGCCTTGCCGGGAGACACAGGCAGCGTCCACCCCGATGATGTCCTCCCGCCGGCATCCCGCAACCTTCGCCTTCCTGGTTCACCTGTCACTTACCTGTCCGGCTCTCTCACCTCTGCTGCTCAGCAGGTAATGTTTTCTCTTTCTTCTGGTTTTCCTTTTCAGCCCTCAGTGCCCCCTTCTTCCTCCTGCCTCGCTGCTTGGTGGGAAGTGTAGTTCTGGCCCCAGGTGTCAGGTTTGGTGTCCTGAGAAAGTGAAAGGAAAGTACAATCCCTCCCACCTGCCCTGAGCCTAGGGCTGCCGCAGGGTACAAAGCACCAGGTGAAAGTGGCCAGCACAGGGCAGAGTGCAGAACTGGCTTTCTCATCAGGCTTTGCCAGCCTAGCAGAAAGGCCTCACGGGAAGGAATAGCCAGCAAATTCAACCAGCGCTGGCCCATACGATGCTGCCCCTGCTCCTTTCTTCTACTTACCTTCTCTTGTGTGCTATTGCGTCCTTTGCTCTCAATTTGTCCTGCTGTCCCTTGTTAGGAAAAAATTTTCAGAATGTATCTCATGTAGTAACAGTGACTGTTTTGCAAAACGTTTGGGTCAGTTGTACATGTGCATATTGTACTGGGTGATGTAAAAAAATTTTTTTTTTGAGACGAGGTCTCACTCTGTCACCCAGGCTGAAGTGCAATGGCACAATCATGGCTCACTGCAGCCTCAACCTCCTGGGCTCAATAATCCTCCTGCCTCAGCCTCCTGAATATCTGGGACTACAGCTGGCCTAGGGGTTGTTAGCTGAGAGAACATCAACTAAAGGAGGATATAGATCTTAAGTCATTTATTTTATTATATATATGCATATTTTTTAGAGACAGGGTCTTGCTCTGTGGCCCAGGCTGGAGTGCAGAGGTGTGATCATGGTTCACTGCAGCCACAACATCCCAGGCTCAAGGAAGCCTCCCACTTCAGCCTCCCACTTCAGCCTCCCAAGTAGCTGGGACTACAGTCATACACCACCATGCCCGCTTATTATTTGTTTTTTAGAGATGGGGTCTCCCTATGTTGCACATGGTGGTTTGAAACTCCTGGGTTTGACCAGGCGTGGTGGCTCATGCCTGTAATCACAGCACTTTGGGAGGCTGAGGTGAGCAGATCACCTGAGGTCAGGAATTCGAGACCAGCCTGGCCAACACGGCAAAACCCCATCTCTACTAAAAATACAAAAATTAGCCGGGTGTGGTGGTGTGCCTATAATCCCAGCTACTCTGGCAAGAGAATCGCTTGAGCCTGGGAGGTGGAGGTTGCAGCGAGCCAAGGTCGCGGTACTGCACTCCAGCCTGGGCGACAGAGTGAGACTCCGTCTCAAAAAAAAAAAAAAAAAGAAAAAAAGAAAAGAAACTCCTGGGCTCAAGTGATCCTCCTGCCTTGGCTTCCCAAAGTGCTGGGATTACAAGGCATGAACCACCGTGCCTGGCCAGATTGTAAGTAATTTAAGTCTTTGTTTTGTGGATCTGAATATCTCTTTGTGAGCAGTCAGAGAAAGGAGATGATGCAAAGAGAAGGAAACAAAAATTAAAACTAAAAGAACTTTGAAGGTATATGGGAAGAAAGAGCTGAAAAAAAAGTCTGCCTCACTCTCTCAAAAATTCTACCATAGAGCAAAGGTTACCGTGCAGAAAACCTCTAGTTTATCAGTCCCAGACGCTGGCGGTAGAAGCATAAAGCTGAGGTGAATTTTCCTTACTATTTTTTTCCACAGAGTCTAGAACAGTAACTGTCTCTCATTGTCTATCACAGGGACCAGATTTTCTCCACTACATAGGATGTGATATGTAGGCAGTTAAATGGCATTAAAGACACAATAAGTAAAATTGAAACAGAGACATCTTGTTGGATAAAATGTTGACATTGGTGTCCTGTTTCCAAACTGTGGGCTGAGACCTATAAATGAGTCATGAAATCAATCTTTGTGAGTTGCAACCAGCGTTTTCACAAGCAGGGATTAGGAAACAATTTCAGAATGTATCTTGTGTAGTAACAGTGACTAATGTTTTGCAAAATGTTTGGGTCAGTTGTACACGTGCATATTGTACTGGGTGATGTTAAAAAAAATGTTTTTCTTTGAGACGGGGTCTCGCTCTGTCACCCAGGCTGAAGTGCAGTGGCACCATGATAGCTCACTGCAGCCTCTACCTCCTGGGCTCAAGCAATCTTCCTGCCTCAGCCTCCTGTACATCTGGGACTATAGGTGTGCACCATCATGCCCAGCTATTTTTTTCATTGTTTTCAGAGCCAGGGCCTCACTTTGTTACCCAGACCGGTCTCGAACTCCTGGGATCAAGCAATCCTCCCACATCAGCCTCTCAAAGTGCTGGATAACAGGCGTAGGTCACCGTGCCCAGCCTAAAATGTCTTGTTTACTGTAGGCTGGGGTCCACAACTTTTGAGAAGCACTGAAATACAGTGAATAAATTATTCACTGTCCAAGAATATTACTTCTATGATGTCTTCAGATAACCTTGAAAATATTTATCTTACCCAAAATTCCAGTTACATATCCATTTTCAGGATACTCTCTTCTGGGTGAGATAAACTCAACACTGGCAAGCAGAGCAAGAGAACAAGAGACTCTGCCAAATATTGCTGCAGGGTGAGAACCACCAGCACAATGTGGAAATCCAGTGTAGGTCAAGATTCGCCCCAAATGTGTGATCGGGAAATAAAACCTGTTAGGTGTCAATGTCATGAAGTTAAGTGTCCAAATGTTGTCTTTTTCCGGTAATGGTTACTTTTTTTTCTTTTTTTTTTTTTCCGAGATAAGGTTTAGCTTTTGTTACCTAGGCTAGAGTGCAATGGTGCGATCTTGGCTCACTGCAACCTCCACCTCCTGGGTTCAAGCGATTCTCCTGCCTCAGCCTCCCGAGTAGTTGGGATTATAGGCACCCACCACCACACCCAGCTAATTTTTGTATTTTTAGTAGAGATGGTGTTTCACTATGTTAGCCAGGCTGGTCTCGAACTCCTGACCTCAGGTGATCTGCCCATCTTGGCCTCCCAAAGTGCTGGGATTACAGGGGTGAGCCACTGCACCCCGGGTGGTTACTGTTTAAAAAAAAAAAAAGCCACCTGACTCAGACCCACTGAGCACTTGGAGAACATCTACAGGTAGAAAACAAATTTTACAAATATTTAAATATCTTGATGGTTTTGGAAGTCAAGGAGAGAGAGATGCTGCCTCTGTCTACCACCCGACCCTCTCCACCAAGGTCACTATAAATACAAAGAGCATAGCTTGGGCTACAGGAAAGAAGGCATTCATATGTAGAAATATGTGTGTATATATACACTTTTTTTTCTTTTTTCAGAGATTGGGTCTCCCTCTGTCATCCAGGCTGCAGTGCAGTGGCACAATCATAGCTCACTGTAGCCTCCAAAGGCAGGGCTGAAGTGATCCTCCTGCCTCAACCTCCCTAGCAGCTGGGACTTCAGGTCCACACCACCACGTGGCTAAGAAGGCATTCTAGCCCTGAGTGGTGGTGACACAGGTCATATACTTGATAGTATACACACACACATATATATGTATACACCCATATAGAACTATAACACAAAAAAGTATGTATTTCACTCTATGTATATATATTTACCATTTTAACCATTTTTAAGTGTACAATTCAATGGCATTAAATACATTGTTGTGCAACCAACATCACCATCCCTCTCCAGGACTTTTTTGTCATCCCAAATAGAAACTCCATAGCCATTAAACAACAATTTCTCATTTCCCTTTCCCTCCAGCCACGGGCAACCACTGTGTTACTTTCCGACTCTATGAATTTGACTATTCTGGCTACTTCATGTAAGTGTAATTGTCCTGTACTGGTCCTTTTATATCTCACTTATTTCACTTAGCAGAATGTTTTTTAAGATTCATCTGTGTTGTAGCGTGTGTCAGAACTTGCTTCCTTTTTTAGGCTGAAAAATAAACGATTCACAATATATTTTTAAAAAGAAAAGTCACATATCTGGCTCATTTATTTTTACTCACCCTGACATCATATTTCTCCTTGGATGCCTAGAGACAAAACTACCACGGTATAAGGGCAAATAAAAATGAAACATAACAGGCTTAATTCCTGTGCCGAAAATAGAGACTTCTCAGCCTTCTCTCTTTTGTTTCAAAATTTCTTTCTCTGTCCTTTTCAAATGTATACAAATCTTTATAATGGCAAAATGAGCCTCTTGCCAGTATCACAACTCAGAAATGTGTCCTCAAGGACTTGGGGGTCATCTTTTTGAAATGCAGTGGAGTTAGTGCCTTTATCTCCCAGTTCCTACGGGAGGGTAGGAGACTACACTTAATGGGCATGGGCGCCGTGCTCAACTTATAAAACTACCTCCTGCTATAAAGATATGCGAAATTTGGCCTGGCGAGGTGGCTCACGCCTGTAATCCCAGCACTTCGGAAGGCCGAGGCGGGCAGATCAGGAGGTAAGCAGATCGAGACCATCCTGGCTAACACAGTGAAACCCTGTCTCTACTAAAAATACGAAAAAATTAGCCGGGCGAGGTGGCGGGCGCCTGTAGTCCCAGCTACTCGGGAGGCTGAGGCAGGAGAATGGTGTGAACCTGGGAGGCAGAGCTTGCAGTGAGCCGAGATCGCGCCACTGCACTCCAGCCTGGGTGACAAAGCAAGACTCCGCCTCAAAAACAAAACAAAACAAAAAAGATATGCGAAGTTTAAAAAATGAACAACAACAAAAAGTTATGTGAAGTTTGTTTTGCTTCTGGATAAAGCCAACGTGAGTGGTCTCCCCAATTACTACTATTAAGTTAGGAGGAAGTATGTTTGACAAAAGGTGTTGTCAAGTTCTGTTATTTGAAGACTAGTGATCGTTTATCGTATGTAATGGTTGTTGTGGAGATTTTCTGGGTTAAGAGAAGTTTTTTTTTTTCTTTAAAATTCGGATAAGTGTCTGTATTTTTTCCCTTTGTTTAAGAAACGGCTGCGGTGCTGGTGGTGGTGGTGGTGGGCTCTCACTATCTTGCCCAGGCTGGTCTCAAACTCTTGTCCTCAAATGATGCTCCTACTTCGGCCTCCCAAAGTGTTAGGATTACTGGTGTGAGCCACTTGTGCCGGATTTTATTTTATTTTTTATTTTTTTATTTTTATTTTTGGAGGCAGGGTCTCCTTCTGTTGCCCAGGCTGGAGTGCAGTGGAGCAATCACAGCTGCCAGCCTCAAACTTTTGGGCTCAAGCGATCCTTGCACCTCGGTCGCCCCAGTAGCAGGGACCACAGGCACATGCCACTACCCCTGGGTAATTTTTAAATTCTTTGTAGAGATGAGGTCTGGCTATGTTGCTCAGGCTGGTCTTGAACTACTGGGTTCAAATGATCCTCCCTTCTCGACCTCCTAAAGTGTTGGATTACAGGCGCGAGCCCACTGTGCCAGGCCTGCATTTAATTAGACACCTAAAATTTAGGCTGGTCAGTGGCACACTTAGCAGCATGTAACTTTTTATAAAAACAAAGACCGAATACTGCTTTTTTGGGGGGTGGGGGGAAGTATGCACCAGTTCTCCCCATATCGTTTCTTTTCTCTACCGCTGGTGTTTGCAGCTAACATTCCTGGCCGGGTCTGCAGCAACCGAGTTCTCTGGGCTCTCAGCCTCCGCCCTCCTCGCCCTTCTCCGCGCCGGCAGGTGAGGCCGCGCCGAGGGACTACAACTCCCAGCGTGCCCCGGGACGGGAGGGTCACGTGGGCGTCCGGAAACCCTGGCCGCGGCGCCAGGGGTGAGCTGGCGGCGGGGGCGGCGGGCTGCGTAGCCAGGCGGAATCCGCGAGCGGAGCCGGGGCTGGAGAGCTGCAACCACTGCGGATCTCGGGTGGGCGAGCCGTGATGCGTGGGGCCGAAGACCTGCTAGGGGCGGGGGCGGGGGCGGGGGCGGGTCCAATCCGAGGGGCTTCCCCGGTCGGGAGGGCGGTGGGGAGATGTAGGTGGCGGCCCCCCTTGGGCGGAGCGACTAGGCAGGGTCGGCCGCTCGCCCCCTCCATCTCCTCCCTGGGCCCGGGCCTGGCGTCCCGGCGGTCACGGGGAGGCTGCGATGGGGAGGATGGGGAGGAGAAGGACCCCCGGGGGACCCTGCGGCCCGGCCTGGATCCACGCGGCGGCGGCTTTTGTGCTCCTCGCCAGCCTGTTCTCCAGCCGTGGGTTGGGAGATTCTGACTTGATCAGAAAAGAGCTTGTCGTTCGGACCAGGAGAGAGGGGATGCTTTTCAGGTAGGTAGGGAAGGAAGCTCTTTGGGAAGGATGTATAGAGGTCAAAGAAGAAGCGTGGTCTCAGTGGAATGACTGGTTTTGTTTTCTGGTAGCATGAACTCGATCAAGGAATTTGGTCAAATTATTCGTCATTCCCTCCTTACTCTTCTTCGCAGGATGTGTCCTGTTTATTCTCAGTTTTGACAGGAGATAATGGGAATGTGTCCCCGGAGTTTTTAGTGTTTTCTTGAAATGTAAGATGGTAGGCTATCTCGTGGTAACTGTTACTGAAAAGTTTATAGGGAGGAGTGGTTCCTGGGGTGAGCAAAATCATTCAGTTGTTACCTTTTTGTCCACCGCTTTATTTCTACCTTTACACAAATTTATACATACATATATATAATAGTTTTTGAAGGGAATGTCTTCAGTGCTTTGGTGCTTGATTTCTATTCCGTTTGTTTGATGTTTCTTGGATACTAGGCTCTATACTAAGAACTCCATATAAATTATGTCGTTTAATCAGTACATGAGGAAATTGAGCTTCAGGTCGGGCACGGTGTCTCATGCCTGCAATCCCACCACTTTGGGAGGCCGAGGCCTGTGGATCCTTTGAGGTCAGCAGTTCAACACCAGCCTGGCCAACATGATGAAACTCCGTCTCTACTAAAACAAAACGAAACAAAACAAAAAACAAAAATTAGCCAGTCGTGGCGGCGCTCATCTGTAATCCCAGCTACTCGGGAGGCTGAGGCAGGAGAATCACTTGAACCCGGGAGGCGGAGGTTGCAGTGAACCGAGATCATGCCACTGCACTCCAGCCTGGGCGACAGAGCCAGACTCTGTCTTCTTCTTCTTCTTCTTCTTCTTTTTTTTTTGAGACGGAGTTTTTGCTCTTGTTGCCCAGGCTGGAGTGCAGGGACACCATCTCGGCTCACTGCAACCTCCGCCTCCCGGGTTCAAGTGATTGCTCTGCCTCAGCCTCCCAAGTAGCTGGGACTACAGGCGCCTGTCACTACACCCGGCTGACTTTTCTATTTTTAGTAGAGACGGGGTTTCACCATGGTGGCCGTGATGGTCTGCCTGTCTCAGCCTCCCAAAGCGCTGAAATTGTAGGCGTGAGCCACCGCGCCTGGCCTCAGACTCTGTCTTAAAAAAAAAAAAAAAAAAAAAAAAAAAAAAAAGGAAAAGAGAAAAAAAGAAATTGGGATTCAGAGAAGCTGCTTAAGTGGAGGGTCTTAGATTCCGTACCTGGCTTGTCTCTTGAATGACACCATTCTTCTATTAGTCTTTGATTTCCAGTCTCTGCCTAAGAAGGTGACCCGGAAACAATAACTTTATAAAAGTTAAGTCAACAGTGTCTTGCTGCTTTCTAGCTGTCAGGATCAACTGCCTTGTTCATTGTTTAAGGTTCTGATTTGTCTCTGTTCATCAGTGTTAATGTCATGTCACTACAGTGACCATTAACTAGATTATAAATCCTTTGTGTAGAAGAGGAAAAGATTTTTATCTTGAAAACTAGTTGTCTTTGAAACATGTCCAAAAACAGGGAGGAGGAATGTGGTTTTGGAAACCCTGGAATAAGATGAGAGATATTTACAGATAAATGCCAGGTATTTTATGTCTGTGGTAATGAGACAATTTAAGAAGAGAGAAAAATTACAGGAAGACTTGAGTTATGAATAAAAAGGATTATGCGGTACAAGTTAATGGCTTCATATAAGATAATGTGGGATAAAAAAGATACTTGTGGCTTGGTGCAGTGGCTCACGCCCATAATCCTAGGGGTTTGGGAGGCTGAGGCAGGAGGATCTATCTCTTAAGGCCAGGAATTCAAGACCAGACTGGGCAACATAGCAAGACCCTGTCTCTATAAAAACTAAGAAAATTAGCTAGGTGTGATGGTGCCCACCTGTAGTCCCAGCAACTTTGGAGGCTGAGGCAGGAGGATCGCTTAAGCCTAGGTAGGAGATTGAGGCTGCAGTGAACTATGATCACGCCACTGCACTCCAGCCGGGGTAACAGAGTGAGACCCCATCTTTGGAAAAAAAAAAAAAGATACTTGTATGAGTGTGAGCATTGAGATGCTGAACTGCAACATATACAATACTGTAAAAAGGGTGAGCTCAACTATCCTTTTAATAATTTCCCACATTCTTCTTTACACTTTGAATACACATAATCTTTTTACTCTGCAGACAAAAAAAATGAAGTCTGGGAGGTAATTGCCCACCTAATGCCCCTCTCCTTTGAGTAAGAGAACCACTCTTACCAGTAAGTTGTTTATTTTTCCCATCCTTTGTGTATACCTCTGAGTTTAGGTGTGCTAGTTCATTTATTTATTTATTTATTTATTTATTTATTTATTTATTTATTAATTATTTGAGACGGAGTCTCGCTCTGTTGCCCAGATTGGAGAGCAGTAGGGGAATCTCGGTTCACTGCAACCTCCGCCTCCCGGGTTCAAGCAGTTCTCCTGTTTCAGGCTCCCGAGTAGCTGGGATTACAGGCACCCACCACCACACCTGGCTAATTTTTGTGTTTTTAGTAGAGACAGGGTTTCGCCATATTCGCCAGGGTTGTCTAGAACTCCTGACCTCAAATGATCCACCTGCCTTGGCCTCCCAAAGTGCTGGGATTATAGGCATGAGCCACTGCACCCAGCCTATTTTTATTTATTCATAGCTCTTTTTTTTTTTTTTTTTTTGAATTTGAGACAGTCTTGCTCTGTTGCCCAGGCTGGAGTGTAGTGGCGCCATCTCAACTCACTGCAACCTCCGCCTCCTGGGTTCAAGCAATTCTCTGCCTCAGCCTCCCAAGTAGCTGGGATTACAGGCACCTGCCACCACTCCTGGCTAATTTTTATATTTTTAGTAGAGACAGGGTTTCACCATCTTGGCCGGGCTGGTCTTGAACTCCTGACCTCGTGATCCACCCGCCTCGGCCTCCCAAAGTGCTGAGATTACAGGCGTGAGCCACCTGCCTGGCTTTATAGCTCTTTTTTAATGCATGAAGGGTGTGATAGCTCTAACTACTGTATTTTACCCAGCTTGGAGTATTTTCTATTTTAACCAGCTTGGAGTATTTTCTATTTTAACCTTTCCCCTTAAATGATATAACATAGGATCTAGAATTAGGTCTGAGTTGGAACGTGCACTCCATCTCTTAAGAGAGATTGCTTTCTTTTTTAAAAAATTTTTTGAGGGCTGGGTGCAGTGGCTCACACCTGTAATCCTAGCACTTTGGGAGGCTGAGGCAGGTGGATCACGAGGTCAGGAGTTCGAGACCAGTCTTGCCAATATGGTGAAACCCTGTCTCTACTAAAAATACAAAAATTATCTGGACGTGGTGGTGCATGCCTGTAGTCCCAGCTACTTGGGAGGCTGAGGCAGAAGAATTGCTTGAACCTGGGAGGTGGAGGTTGCAGTGAGCCAAGATCATGCCACTGTGCTCCAGCCTGGGTGACAGAGCGAGACCCTGTCTCAAAATTTTTTTTTTTTTTTGTGATGGAGTCTCGCTCTGTTGCCCCAGGCTGGAGTGCAGTGGTGCAGTCATGGCTTACTGCTGCCTCAGTCTCCCGAGCTCAAGTGATTCTCCCACCTCAGCCTCCCAAATAGATGGGGCCACAGGTGTCCACCACCACGACTGGCTAATTTTTGTATTTTTTGTAGAGATGGGGTCTCCCTATGTTGCCAAGGTTAGTCTTAAACTCCTGAGCTTAAGTGATCCTCCCGCCTTGGCCTCCCAAAGTGCTGGGATTATAGGCGTGAGCCACTGGACCAGACCTAGAGATTACTTTCTAATATCTGTTTTCTCATCTGTAAAATACTGAGAGAACTAAATGCAGTAATGCATGGTAGGCACCTAGCATGGTACCTGGTACTTTGTAAGCATTCAGTGTTCTGCCTTCAGTCAGCCAATTCATTGATTTAAAAAAAACTTTTTTTTTTTTTGTATGGGGTCTCACTTTGTTGCCCAGTCTGGAGTGCAATGGTGCAACCCTGGCTCACTTCAGTCTCCACCTACCGGATTCAAGTGATCCTCCCGCCTCCACCTCTTGAGTAGCTGGGACTACAGGTGTGCTATTTTTCCCATCCTTTTGAGGATGGGAAATTACCATGCTCTGCTAATTTTTGTGTTTTTTATAGAGACAGGGTTTCACCATATTGCTCAGGCTGGTCCCGAGCTCCTGGGCTCAAGCCATCTGCCTGCCTTGTCCTCCCAAAGGGTTGAGATTACAAGTGTGAGCCATTGCGCCCAGCCCAAAAGATCTTTATTGATCATTCTCAGTGCTCTGCTGGGTCCTGTGGATGTAGCTGTGGGACTCAGGACAGAGAGAGCCACTGCTTTTATGGAGCTTACAGATGAACAGTAGACATGGAAACAATTAAACCAGATAATTGGGAGAAATGCTCTGAAGGAAAGAAATGATGAAAGAGATGAGAGAGGTGGTAACCAGGGGAGACCATTTTAGATGGGGTGGTCAGGGAGGTCACTCTAGGGGGTGACATTTCATTGACTAGCCAAGAAAAGGAGCAAGCCGTTTGCCAAGAAGCAGGACAAAAGCACTTCTCTTGTAGAACAGCAAACACAAAGCCCGAAGCAAGAGGAGGCTTGATGGGTTCAGGGACAGGAGAGGGATTTGGTGTGGGGAGACAGTGGTGGTGGTGAGGGTGGGAGGTAAGTGGGCAAAGTAGAAAGGAGACAGGCTAGATCCTCACCAGGCAGCCTGGTAAAGGATTGGGAACCACCCAGCTGCCCAGTGGGGGACTAGTTAAATATCTAAAGATTCGTTCATGTCAGGGAGGATGGCACATGTGTTCAGAAAAGTGCAGCAGCTCTGCGGGTGCTTATATGGATGGACCTCCAACCTCTGGTAAGTGAAGAAAATGCACAGCAGATAGTGTGTGCTGTGTGCTTGCATGTGTGATCTTGGGGGCTCTGTCTGGTGTGTGTCCAGAGGCACAGATTGTGCCCCTGAAGGAAAGAAAGAAGATATGAAAAAAACTGGTTAGGAGATCAGGGTGGACCGAGAACACAGGAGGGAGTTGTATCCTTTGAGGTTTTTTTTTCTTTTTTTTTTTTTATTGGAACAGAGTCTTGCTCTGTCGCCCAGGCTGGAGTACAGTGGCGTGATCTCAGCTCACTGCAACCTCCACCTCCTGGGTTCAAATGATTCTCCTGCTTCAGCCTCCTGAATAGCTGGGATTACAGGCACATGCCACTGTGTCCAGATAATTTTTGTATTTTTAGTAGAGACGTGGTTTCCCTGTGTTGGCCAGGCTGGTCTCAAACTCCTGACCTCAGGTGATCTGCCCACCTCAGCCTCCCAAAGTGCTGGGATTACAGGAGTGAGCCACTGTGCCAAGCCATATCCTTTGAATTTTATACCTTAGGCATATAATACCGGTTGAAAAGTAATGAAATAAAACAAAACCCAACCTCTGCAGTTTAGTTATTGGCTCCAGCAGGCTCCTCCTCCATATGTACCAACCCATCTGTCAGCCCAGTCCCTCCCCAGCCCTAAGCATCCTATTTACCTGCAGAGGTTAGACAGGCTTTGAAGGCTGTGGCAAAGAATCTGTTTTTATCTGAGTCTTGGGAAGGCAGTAAAGGGTTTTAAGCAGAACCTGTCGAGGTAGGCAGGTGGGAGATGCTGCTGGTGGTTTATCTTAGGCTATGGCAGTGAGGATGGAGAAGAGAGAGTGGCGGTGAAGAGGACCAGAACCAAGAGGCTGGGGAGTGAGCTTATCCATCTGGATGTTGGGATTTGGGATATATTTTGGAGGTGAAAAGGACTGGATTTAGTAATGGATTGGATGTAGAAGTTAAGGGAAAAGAAGTAAAGGCTACCTCGTAGTTACCTTGGTTGACTGTAACAAATGGCTGAGATGGAATACCAAGGGATGTCGCAGGTCATTAGCGACTATCTGGGCTGGTGGAGGTTACATGGACACCTTTCAGTCCCACTGGAGTGTAGCTCCAGCCAGGACCTTCAGTTATCTTCCTGCTTAGATGCTGGTTCACTGAGGGTTCCAAGTTGGGAAGGAGAAAGGGAGGGGAGAGGGTTCTCCCTAAGGAGAGTTTCCCGTACAGGCCACCAAAATGTTGCAGGTGATCAGTGACTATCTGGCCTGGTGGTGTAGGCGGTGAGAAGAATTTGCCAAGGCAGTTATAGGTATAGAAAGGCAGATTTATTAGAGAAGGTAGGAGAGTATGTTTGCAAGAGAGGAGCTGACTACAAGGAGATGAAGGCTTGCTGGAGATTTTATAGGATGGTGCTGTGTGCTGAAGAGGGCTTTGTGCAGTACAGATAACGATAAGGTTGCAGTGAGCTAAGTTGCATTTTTCTCTCAGCTGAGCGTCTGGTGATTACTGGGTGCAGGAAGATTGTAAGTTACTTGCGCAAAAGGGGTGTGTGTCCTGGACCACGAAGAAAGGCAGACTTAGTTTATCTGCTTATTCTTTTTGGTTTCCCCTGATCCCACCAGCCTGACTCCTTTTTCTCTAATTAGAACTCCACATGGGAGGGATAGATGTGGAGGGAGAAGTGAAGAGTTGTGTTTTATTTTATCTTATTTTTTTGAAACGGAGTCTCACTCTGTTGCCCAGACTGGAGTGTAGTGGCCTGATCTCGGCTCACTGCAACCTCTGCGTCCCGGGTTCAAGCGATTCTCCTGCCTCAGCCTCCCGAGTAGTTGGGATTACAAGACGCATGCCACCGTGACCGGCTAATTTTTGTATTTTTAGTAGAGACGGAGTTTCACGATGTCGGCCAGGCTGGCCTCGAGCTCCTAATCTCAAGTGATCTGCCTGCCTTGGCCTCCCAAAGTGCTGGGATTACAGGCGTGAGCCACTGAGCCTGGCCTAAGAGTTCTGTTTTAGATCTATGGAGGGATATTAAGTGGTCATTTGGATCCTGGAGGGTCTAAGTTAGAGCCATGAATCTGAGAATTGTTGACATAAAGGCATGATACCCTAGGAAGGAGGAGAGAAAGATGTTGGAAGTTTAAAAAGAGAAGTGTGAAATCGCTGTCTCAGTTTGAGAAAGCAAAATTACTTGGAAGTGTAGTAGGCTTGCTGGGCAGTATTGCATGCCCTTTGAGGTTTGTGGTTTTGAATCTAAAAAGTGAAATCAGCCTGCTCGAGTGGTTTTTCTGTGGCAAAACTCAGCTGCTTGGGTGCAGGGAAGGAGGAGGACAGAGACAAGGAAGTGCACTGTAGATTCTAAGTTGGTAAGGCAGGAAATGAGGACAAGACGGGGCTGGATAAGGGAAAAACGAGGCTACTGAATTGGGAGCCTTGTTGAGGTCAAATGACTGTTGAGGTGTGGTGTATTCAGGTAAGTGATCTGCAAGGAAAGGAAGTAGAAGGTTTGAAATCCGGTTACCAGGGTTCAGCCTTGCGTGGGTTTTTATTGTGGGATGGAGGAGAAGGGTGGTGGTGAAGAGAACTGGAACTGAGAGACCCAGGAGGAAACTTATCCACCTGGCCTTGGGGATGGAGGTTGGGTGACCGTGGCTCAGGATGCGGGCGAGATCAGTCTCTGACATCTATGGGGAACAGCAGGCTATAGAGCCCCAAGGTGTGAGTTTCAAAGAAGGGGGTTCTTGGCAGGAAGACGCTCCAGAAATGGCCTTGGGGAGCAAAGACAACCTGGACCCCTTGTGTCCTTGAGGCATGTAGGTTGCCGGAGGGAAGATTTTCCCTCTTGAGAGGCGTTAGGGGAAGTGAAGGTATGGGAAGTGTCTGGAGTCTTGTAAGGATATGGTGCCTGCTACCCATGTAACTAGGTTTCCAGAGAGCAAGGATACGGGGCTTGCTAACCGTGTATCTCTGTTTCCAGATGGCGTGGTCAAAAGGGCTGGGGGTGGGGTGTGTGGGAAGGCTGGGCAGAAGAGATGAATGGGGCAGAGTGGGTGTGTGGTGGCTTCACGTATGTCATCTCTTTTCCTGCTGACCCCTCCCCTGCCCACTCTGCAGTAGACTTTCTTCAGAGAGTTCCTCATACGAGACAGTTAGGTTTTTTTGTTTTGTTTGTTTTTTTTGAGGCAGGATCTTCCTCTGTCACCTAGGCAGGAGTGCAGTGGCATTGTCATAGCTCACTGCAGCCTTGAAGGCCTGGCCTCAAGTGATCCTCCTGCCTCAGCCTCCCTAGTAGCTAGGACTATGGTACATGCCACCACATCTGGCAAAATTTTAAATTTTTTATAGAGACAAGGTCTGTTGCCCAGGCTGATATTGAACTCCTGGCCTCAAGTTTTCCTCTTGCCTTGGCCTCTGAAGAACAGCTTTATATTTGGGTTGGAAAGGACTCTAAATACCACTATAGAAAGTGAAATTAGAAATAATGTTTGGGGGAAATTTTATATCCCAAAGCAGTGTTGTAGAAGGCAGCGCATTGCCTTCCATCTGGACGTGTTGCTGCAGTGCGAAGTCATCTTTTACTAAGCAGTGATTGCACACTATTGTAACCGCCCAATGGGTTCGCCTTGCCTGCTGCCTAGACAGAGCCAATTTATCAAGACTGGGGAATTGCAATGGCAAAACAGTAGTTCACACAGAGCCGGCTGTGTGGGAGATGGGAGTTTTATTATTACTCAAGTCAGTCTCCCTGAGCATTCGGGGATCAGAGTTTTTAAAGATCATTTGGCGGGTAGGGGCTTGGGAAGTGGGGAGTGCTGATTGGTCAGGTTGGAGATGGAGTCATCGCGGGCTGAACGGAGTTTTTCTTGCTGTCTTCTGTTCCTGGGTGGGATGGCAGAGCTGGTTGAGCCACGTTACCGGTCTGGGTGGTGTCAGCTGATCCATCCAGTGCAGGGGCCGCAAAATATCTCAAGCACTGATCTTAAGTTTTACAATAGTGATGTTTTCCCCAGGAGCAATTTGGGGAGGTTCTGACCCTTGGAGCCAGAGGCTGCATGACCCCTAAATGTAATTTCTAATCTTGTAGCTAATTGGTTAGTCCTGCAAAGGCAGACTGGACCCCAGGCAAGAAGGGGGTCTGTTATCAATTTTGTTTCAGAGTCAAACCATGAACTGAATTCCTTCCTAAAGTTAGTTCAGCCTATGCCCAGGAATGAACAAGGACAGCTTAAGGGTTAGAAGCAAGTAGGGCCGGTTAGCTCTGATTGCTTTCACTGTCATAATCTCCTCAGTTATAGTTTTGCAAAGGCAGTTTCACTATTGTGTTCCATTCTGGAAATTACCATTTTTGATGGGGTAGTCCTCTAGGACTAAGAAAAACTGGAAAAACTTCACTACAAAAATCACATGAGTTAGTGATTGTGAACTTGCTTTGGAAAGTAGAAGGTTATGGTTCTGGATTTTTTTTTTTTTTTTTTTTAGACAGAGTTTTGCTCTTGTTGCCTAGGCTGGAGTGCAGTGGCATGATCTTGGCTCGCTGCAACCTCTGCCTCCCAGGTTCAAGCGATTCTCCTGCCTCAGCCTCCCGAGTAGCTGGGATTACAGGCGCCTGCCACCACGCCCGACTAATTTTTTTATTTTTAGTAGAGATGGAGTTTCGCCATGTTGGCCAGGCTGGTCTCAAACCCCAGACTTCGTGATCTGCCTGCTTCGGCCTCCCAAAGTGCTGGGATTCCAGGTGTGAACCACCATGCCCGGCCAATGGTTTTCTGGATTTTATTTGATGGCAAGAATCTTACCACTATATATATATATATATATATATTTTTTTTTTTTTTTTTTTTCCTGGAGAGAATGGAAGCAAAGGAATCCTTTTTTTTTGGTTGGGTGGGGAGGGGGACAGGGTCTCACTCTGCCGTGCAGGCTGGAATGCGGTGGCACAATCTCGGCTCACTGCAACCTCTGCCTCCCAGGCTCAAGTGATTCTCCTATCTCAGCCTCCTGAGTAGCTGGGACCACAGGCACGCACCACCACCCCTGGCTACTTTCTGTATTTTTTGTGAAGACGGGGTTTTGCCATGTTTCCCAGGCTGGTCTCAAACTCCTGGGCTCAAGCAGTCCTCCTACCTCGATCTCGCAAATTACTGGAATTTCAGGCATGAGGCACCATGCCTGTCCAGAATCTTATTTTTAACAAGGATTTTTTTTTTTTTGGTCTTTTAAAATAATTCTAATGGGGGTTTGGGGAGATGTTGGCCAAAGGATTAAAAAATTCAGTTAGGAGGAATAAGTTTAAGAGAACTATTGTACAATATGGTGACTACAGGCTTTGTTTTTTTGAGACAGGCCCTCACTTTGTCACCCAGGCTGGAGTGCAGTGGCGCAATCGCGGCTCACTGAGCCTCTAGCTCTCAGGTGATCCTCCCATCTCAGCCTCTGGAGTGACTGGGACTATAGGCTTGCGCCATCACACCGGACTAATATATGTATATATATTTAGATGGAGTCTTGGTCTGTTGCCCAGGCTGGAGTGCAGTGGCATGATTTCGGCTCACTGCAGCCTCCGCCTTCTAGGTTCAAGTGATTCTCGTGCCTCAACCTCCTGAGTAGCTGGGATTACAGGTGTGCATCACCACGCCCGGCTAATTTTGTATTTTTAGTAGAGACAGGGGTTTCGCCATGTTGGCCAGGCTGGTCTCAAACTCCTGACCTCAAGTGATCCACTCGCCTTGGCCTCCCACAGTACTGGGATTATAGATGTGAGTCACTGTACCCGACCTGGCTAATATTTTTGTATTTTTTGTAGAAATAGGGTGTTGCTGTGTTGCCAAGGCTGGTCTCAGACCCCTGAACTCCAGCAATCCACCCGCCTTGACCTCCCAAAGTGCTGATGTACAGGCCTGTGAGCCACTGTGAGCCACTGTGCCCGACCGGTGACTGTAGTTAATAACAATGTACTCTATTTTGAAAATTGCTAAAAGAGTAGATTTTAAGTTTTCTCACCACAAAAAATAAGTAGGTGAGGTAATGGATACATTAACTAGCTTGACTGAGCCATTCTACAATGCGCACATATTTTAAAACATGTTGTACATGGTAAATATATACAATTTTATTTGTCAAATAAAAATACTCTAATGTTAAAAATCTTGTTGCTGTCAACTATCAGTTGATAATTGTGTATTCAGTATTTGTTAATAGAGTCTGCAACCATCCCTGCATACCAGCCTGAACATGGGCTGCCTTGTCGGACTTTGGAAGCTAAGTATGGTGGGGCCTGGTTAGTGCTTGGCTGGGAAACTGCCTGAGAATACCGGTGCTGTCGGCTTTAAGAAATAAAAATTCACCTATTGAGAAAATACTAAATGATAAGCTACAATGAATTCAGAAATGCTCAAATGAAATTTGGTTTTGAAATTTGGTTTTATTAATCATAACAGCATTTACACATACTTGAAACATGTTACACTCTTGTTCAGTGTATATTTAGAGTGGTAAAGAGATTATTCTTCAAAAAGTAGGACGTGCTTGATGGACTCAGACTTGACACAAACTCCTGTACACCCCAGGGTCCCTGAGCTCATGAATGATTGGCAATCACTTCTGTGATAGGTAGGATACATGTGCAAGGTATTACTATTGCATAGGATCAAATGTTACAGTATTTATCTTAAATGTCATTATGCACACAGCAGGTGAATGTTTACAACTATTTTCCTGGGCGAGGTGGCTCACGCCTGTAGTCTCAACACTTTGGAAGGCTAAGGTGGAAGGATTGCTTGAGGCCAGGAATTCAAGACCAGCCTGGACAACATGGCAAAACCCCGACTTAACATAAATGCAAAAAATAAGCTGGATGTGGTGGCATGTGCGCCTGTATTCCCAAAGGATTGCTTGAGCCTGAGAGGTCAAGGCTGCAGTGAGCTGAGGTTGTGCCACTGCACTCCGGTCTGGGTGACAAAATGAAACCTTGTCTCAATCAGTCAATCAATCGATCAATCAGGCTGGGCATGGTGGCTCACGCCTGTGATCCCAGCATTTTGGGAGGCCAAGGATGGTAGATCATCTGAGGTTAGGAGTTTGAGACCAACCTGGCAAACATGATGAAACCCCGTCTCTATTAAAAACACAAAAATTAGCTAGGCATGATGGCGGGCGCCTATAATTCCAGCTATTTGGGAGGCTAAGGCAGGAGAATCTCTTGAACCTGAGAGACAGAGGTTGCAGTGAGCTGAGATCATGCCACTGCATTCCAGCCTGGGCAACAGAGCCAAACTCTGTCTCAGAAAAAAATAGATAAATAAAAGAATAAAATAAAGCCTGTTTGCCCAATGTGCATATTAAGCCTTTTCTGCCCAATCATTGTAACTTAAGAAAAGATCGTCTATTTAGAAACTAAATCCAAATGGCCTCAAATATCTTGGTAGTTATTTAAAGCTACTAATATAAGTGTGCAGCCTTAGACTATGCAGCTCTATTGCCAATGTGCTGTAATTTCAATCTGTTGGAGCATTTATTTTTGGAATTATGATTTTACATGATACATTATTGAATTTCATATCCCATGCCCTTTCCTGGAGTACATACTACAGTGTTTTGAGGTGGGAAAGTGTCCAGTTCAAAGAGCTACGATTCATAGAGAACGATTAAAGTTTTGAGTTTTTCCACTTGGGTTTCATGTTTAATTTTCAGGATGGAAGTAAATTTAGTCATAACACTAATAGCTCTTGTTTTTGTAACTTCCTGGAATTATAGACAGGAAGTTTATTTACATTTTGTGAGTGGAATTTTATTGTCCTACTCTGCACGTAATTTTATTAACATTTTCCAAGAAGAATGACTTTAAAATGAAATTAGCTAAATTCTACTGATTTGGAATTAATCCTTGGCAGATCAGTGGCTAATATAATTTATCTGAATATGTCACATACATTGTTACTTTTAGCCTTACAGCTCTCAAATGAGATAAGCCGTTTTATGGATGACCACTTGTGATTTATAGAGCATGACCTGTCCCAGGGCTCACAGCCAGTAAGGAAAACAACTGTTATGTGTACATAATTGTAACCACCTCAACTTTATTTCTTTTATCTGCAAGTTGCAAGAATGGCCTTTCTGCTGGATCTCTTAGCCTTTAAGGCTTGGGCGCATCTATTGAGCTGTGGCTAGTGAAAATAAGTAGTGTAACAGTTCCAGTGAACATAGATCTGAGAGCCAAGCCCTGTGATTCTCTCTTGAGTGTTGGGAGCTCTTGCATGTGTTCCCTATCTTGACCACTGTTGTATATTTATCATACAAGCCATTTTATGGATTTCTTTCCCCTGAATATGAGGATAAATTACATTACTTTTTTTGTTTTGGCAGGGGGCAGGCAAGGTCTTACTCTGTGGTACAGGCTGGAGTGCAATGGTGCGATCATAGCTCCCTGCCTCCTTGAACCCCTGGACTCAAGCGATCCTCCTGCCTTAGCCTGCTGAGTAGCTGGGACCACAGACACGAGCCACCATGCTTGGCTATTTTTTTTTTTTTTTAGTTTTTGTAGAGATGGGGTCTCACTATGTTGCCCAGGCTGTTCTCAAACTCTTGGGCTTAAGTGTTCCTCCCGCCTTGGCCTACCAAAGTGTGGAGATTACAGGCAGGAGCCAACATGTCCAGCCTAAATTATAGTACTTTCCTAATGCTGTGGGTGTTTCCATTATAAAAATTGTATTGATGTTTATTGTAGGCTTTTTAAGAAAAAAGTATATAGAAGAAAATTAAAATTATCCATTACTTCACAACCCAGAGAGAACGGGTATATTCCCTATTTATTTGTATTATGTAAATACAGTTGAGTTGATTACATTTATAACCATAACCAGCTCCCACTTTTTTTCACTTGACATTTTCTCATGTCATTAAAAGGTCTTCATGGCAAATGATTATGAATGATTCAGCCATTCAGACATACCATAATTTATTTAATTATTCCCCTATTATTGTATCTTTAAATTGGTTCTGCAGACTCATAACTGGAGACATTAAGTTTTGCTGCTTACACTATGCTTAATTGTTCTTGGATATCAGAGAATGGGTGCAGCTTTTAGAGAGTACAGTCAAATGAAAAGGCACTGGGGCTGGGCACAGTGGCTTATGGCTATAATCCCAGCACTTTTGGAGGCCAAGGTGGGCAGATTGCTTTGAGCTCAGGAGTTCGAGACCAGCCTGGGCAATGTGATGAAACCATGTTTTTACAAAAAATACAAACATTAGCCAGGCATGGTGGCTCATGCTTGTAGTCCCAGCTACTTGGGAGGCTGAGGCTGGAGAATGGCTTGAGCCTGGGAAGCGGAGGTTGCAGTGAGTCGAGATCGTGCCACTGTACTCCAGCCTGGGCGACAGAGTGAGACCCTGTCTCAAAAAGAAAAAAAAAAAAAAAAAGCTGCTGGAAGTAGTGGAAGGAGATGGCAAGGAATGGCCCGACCTCTTTCTCTGTTTCGTTGACTGACACATTTTTTTTCATTTTGAGGGGATACTGGGGGGCAGACAGGGGTTAGGCAGTTTGCCCAGAGTCTTGCACTGGGACCTCACCTCAAGGCAATAGAAGATCGTGTAGAACATTGTCTTGAATCATTTTGTTTTGTTTTGCTTAGAGTCAGGGGTCTCACTTTGTTGCCCAGGGTCGACTGCAGTGGCGTGATCATAGCTCACTGTAACCGCGAACTCCTGGACTCAAGGGATCCTCTTGTCTCAGCCTGTCCAATAGCTGGGGGACTACAGGTGTGAGCCGTTGTGCCCAGCTCCTTCTTTCTTTTAATATTAAAAAACCTCCTCCAACACTTTGTGAAAAATACTTTTTATAGGCCTAAACACATCTTGTATTTTTTAAGGAATAGATCCCTGGAAATACATTTTTTTTTAAGTGAAAACAAGTTTATTCAAAAGTAAAGGAATAAAAGGACAGCACTCCATAGAGAGAGCAGCCCAGAAATTGAATTTTTGTGTCAAACACTCTTGATGAACATGGCTAGATTGTCCTCCCATAATATTATACTAATTTTTACTTCTTTCAGTAGCGTATGGGAATTCAGGAACCATCATACCCTCAGCTGCATTGAGCACAATCTTTTTTAACTATCCAAATGTTTTCTTGCCTTAATTATATTTCTAATATTACCAGTGGGATTGAACTTTGATTTCTTAAGTTCAATAGCCGTTTCATTTCTTCTGAGTTGTCTGTTTATTTCCTTTGCTCATTTTTTCTGTAAGAATGAGTGATTTTCTTATCAGTTTGTATGAGCTCTTTCTATTAAGATATAATCTCTTGTCCAGGATTTTTTTTTTTTTAAAGGACTACCTAATACCTTTAACATAATTATTAATCCAGTTTTCTGGTGTTAACTAGGCCATGAGATTTTTTCCCACAAGGCCTGATTATATGGTGACTATAAATCGAAATAATTCAGTTTTTGGATAATCTGCCGAGGTTTAATAATGTCCATAATGTGTTTTTTCTTTCCAGAAAGAAGAAATGATGTAAATCACTCACTATCCAAACTTTAAGGTCAAAGGTGAGAAGGAAGGTCAGGAAGAACATGGCCTGGCCAAGTGTTTTTCAAAGAGGGTCTCTGCTGTCCCGGTTCAGCCATCATCACGTTGTAGTGTTCCTGCTCACCTTCTTCAGGTAAGCATGTTGCTAAAGCTGCTCTCCTGCTTTTTTTGCTTTTTTTCTTTTGAGGGAGCTATTGCATGGCAAGTGTCAAATGCACTGATGGGCCTACACTTATAATGTTAGTTATTCCTTCTGTGGTAGTCTTGATAGCTCTAATATAGTAGTTCTCGAGGGCTATTTTGCCCTCCAGAGGACATTTGGCAGTGTCTAAGATAGTTTTGGTTGTCATGAGCGGGGAGGAGTGCTACTTGTAGTTAGTGGTGGAGACCGGGGAGGTTACTAAACGTCCTCCCATGCACAGGACAGCTCTCCACAACAAAGAACATTTCGGCTCAAAATGTCAATAATGTGGAGGCGGAGAAGCCCTGGTCTGTTTTTTTGTTGTTGTTTATTTTGTATTTTTTTTTTTTTTGAGATGGAATATTACTTTGTTGCGCAGGCTGGAGTGCAGTGGCCTGATCTCGGCTCACTGCAACCTCCGCCTCCTGGTTCAAGTGATTCTCCTGCCTCAGCCTCCCAAGTAGCTGGGATTACAGGCACGTGCCACTGTGCCTGGCTACTAAATAGAAACAGTTTCACTGTTAGCCAGGATGGTCTCCATCTCCTGACTTCATGATCTGCCCGCCTTGGCCTCCCAAAGTGCTGGGATTATGGGCATGAGCCACCACGCCTGGCCAACATATCTCACTTCTTTTCATCACTCTGTTTGGAGAGAGAAGTCCTCTATTTGTTAAAACCAGGAGCTGGAGAACAAAGGTGATCGTAAGCGGTTCTCTTAGAAACATAACATACCTCAGGCCATTGGGTGTTAGAGGCGTGCTATAAGTGACCTTGTTACTCAGCTTTTTTTTAATATTTCTGCTGAGTAGATTTTATTATTAATCTTTATGAAAGACACCAGAAATAATGATTATTTATTTATTTATTTATTTATTTATTTATTTATTTATTTGAGATGGGATCTCACCCTGTCACCCAGGCTGGAGTACAGTAGTGTGATCACAGTTCACTGCAGCCTCTGACTCCCGGAATCAAATGATCTACCTGCCTCAGCCTCTTGAGTAGCTGGGACCACAAGCATGAACCACCACGCCTGGCTTCTTCTTATTTTTTTATTATTATTTGTAGAGATGAGGTCTTCTTATGTTCCCCAGGCTGGTCTTGAACTCCTGGGCTCAAGCAGTCCTCCTGCCTCAGCCTCCCAAAGTGCTGGGGTTATAGGCGTGAGCTGCCATGCTTGGCTCATCTTTTTTTTTTTTTTTTTTTTAAAGAGAAGAACTCTTGGCCAGGCATGGCGACTCACACCTGTAATCCCAGCACTTTGGGAGGCCGAGGCGGGTAGATCACCTGAGGTCAGGAGTTCGAGACTAACCTGGCCAACATGGTGAAACCCCATCTCTCCTAAAAATACAAAAATCAGCTGGGCATGGTGGCCTGCACCTGTAATTCCAGCTACTTGGGAGGCTAAGGCGGGAGAATTGGCTTGAATCTGGGAGGCAGAGTTTGCAGTGAGCTGAGATTACACCACTGCACTCCAGCCTGGGCAACAGAGTGAGACTCCGTCTCAGGAAAAAAAAAAAGAGAAGAATTCTAAAATTGTTCAGTGTCATGCCTGTAATCCCAGCAATTTGGGAGGCCAAGTGGTGGAGGATCACTTGAGCCCCGGAGTTTGAGACCATCCTGGGCAACATAGCAAGACTCTGTCTCTACAAAAAATACAGAAATTTTTGTAGCCTGAGTAGCTAAGATTACAGGTGCACTGAGCATGGTAGGGTGCGCCTGTAATCCCAGCTACTCAGGCTGGGGTGGGAGGTTCGCTTGAGCGCGGGAGGTCAAGCCCAGTGAGCTATGATCATAACTGCACTCCAGCTTGAGTGACAGAGGGAGATCCTGTCTCAAAAACTAAAATAAAATTGAGAGAGCCTCTCTGAATCTATTTTGGTTCAAGTGACTGTCCCCCAAATAAAATAAAACACAATTGAATAAAAGAAATGGGCTTATACCTGTGATTTTATTGAATGCCGTTTCTCCTTGCTATTCATTCATCTGTATTCTCTCTGTTTTGTAGTTATTCATTGCTCCATGCTTCACGAAAAACATTTAGCAATGTCAAAGTCAGTATCTCTGAGCAGTGGACCCCAAGTGCTTTTAACACGTCAGTTGAGCTGCCTGTGGAGGTAAGCAGAACAAAGAGCTGGGATGGATCGAAGGAGACCGTGACCACCCCGAGATTCTTCTTACGTTCTTTTTTGTATCTTTTGCTTGCCTAGGACTCTGAAATGGCTCACTGTTTCCTATCACATAAGAGCCAAACTATTCTACTAATTTCAAAGCCTGCTCCGACTCAGTCCCATTTTACCTCTCCAGCTAGCTTATTTCTAACCGTTTAGAAATCACACCTTCTGACAAGGCTGTTTTTTCACTGGCTTTCATTAGTGCTGTCCTCGTTTCTGTCTTTGAGATTTTGCATGTTATCTTTTATGTGCTCTTTTGCCCTTTTCCACCTGTCTGAAGTTTGCCTTTCTCTTTGTGTCAAGATAAAATGCCACTTTTTTTTTTTTTTTGAAACAGGGTATCTTTCTGTTGCCCAGGCTGGAGTGCAGTGGCACGATCTTTCAGGAAACATCTCTGCAATCTCCACCTTCTGGGCTCAAGCAATCCTCTCACCTCAGCCCCCTGAGTAGCTGGGACTACAGGCGCTCACCACCATGCCCGGCTAATCTTTTTTTGTTTTGTTTTTGAGATGGGGTTTCACCATTTCCCCAGGCTGGTCTTGAACTCCTGAGCTCGAGCGATCCACCTGCCTTGGCCTCCCAAAATGCTGGGATTATAATGTGAGCCATCACACCCGGGGAAAATGCCACGTTTTCAATCAAGTTTTTTCCCAACTTCTAATATTTCCCTTCACTAAACTCCTGTACACTGTGTATTGCACATTGTAATGTCTTGGTATTTCAATATTTTCTAATTGTTTCTTTTTCTTTTTTTGGAGACAGAGTCTCGCTCTGTCGCCTTGGCTGGAGTGCCGTGGCGTGGCGCCATCTCGGCTCACTGCAAGCTCCGCCTCCCGGGTTCACGCCATTCTCCTGCCTCAGCCTCCCGTGTAGCTGGGACTGCAGGCGCCTGCCACCTCGCGCGGCTAATTTTTTTTTTGTATTTTTAGTAGAGATGGGGTTTCACCCTGTTAGTCAGGATGGTCGCTATCTCCTGACCTCGTGATCTGCCCTCCTCGGCCTCCCAAAGTCTGGGATTATAGGTATGAGCCACCACACCCAGCCTGTTTCTTTTTTTAATTTAAATTTTTTTGTAGAGACAGTGTCTTGCCCTGTTGCCCAGGCTGGTCTTGAACTCCTGGACTCAAGCCATCTTCCATCCTTGGCTTCCCAAAGTTTTAGGGTTACAGGTATGAGCCATTGCGCCCAGCCTGTTTCACTTGTTTGTATCTTGCTTATGTGCCTTGAAGTCAGGCGCAATCTCGGCTCACTGCAACCTCCGCCTCTGGGGTTCAAGTGATTCTCCTGCCTCAGCCTCCCAAGTAGCTGGGATTACAGGCATGCACCACCACACCCAGCTAATTTTTGTATTTTTTGTGGAGAAGGGGTTTCGCCATGTTGGCCAAGCTAGTCTAATTCCTGACCTCAAGTGATCTGCCTGCCTCGGCCTCCCATAGTGTTGGTATTACAGGCCTGAGCCTCTGCCCCTGGCTAGAGTCATAAATCTTTTTTTTTTTTTTTGAGATGGAGTCTTGCCCTTTTGCCAGGCTGGAGTGCAGTGGCGTGATCTCGGCTCACTGCAACATCCACCTCCCGGGTTCAAGCGAATCTCCTGTATCAGCCTCCTGAGTAGCTGGGGACTACAGGTGCCCGCCACCATGCCTGGCTACTTTTTGTATTTTTTAGTAGAGACAGGGTTTCACCATATTGGCCAGGATGGTCTTGATCTCTTGACCTCGTGATCCTCCCGCCTCAGCTTCCCAAAGTGCTGGGATTACAGGTGTGAGCCACCGCCCCCGGCCCAGATCGTAAATCTTAAAGATAGAAGTGGTCTTAGAGAGATCATGCACCCTACCCTCCCAGATTGGAATCTTTCTTTGTCATTCTTGGAAAATAACCATCCAGCTTCTGCTTCAGTAGTTCTAGGCAGAAGAAACTTGCTGTTGTGTGAGCTGGATGCTTACATTTTTATTCAGCTTTTGAAGAAAATTCCTTCCTGTCTCCGTAAGTTTCTGTTTAGGCAAAACATTCTTGGCTCCTTCAGCTGTAGTTTAGTGACACTGAGCACTGATTGTGGGATTTCAGGTATAGCCTGAACAATATAGAGAAAAATGGGATTTCATTTAGGCACTAGATTTCCGGTTGTATTGCCTAAGGCTGCCTTTATTTTTAAGTAACTGGGTAGGGGGTTCCCAAGACCACCCCCAGTTTGGTGATTAACTAGGAGGACTCAACATAAGAGTACGTGTGGCTGTAATTTATTCCAGTGAGAGGATATGAGATAAACTCAGCAAAGGGAAGAGGCTGGCCTGGTGTAAAGTCTGGAAGAGGCCAGGCCCAGAGGCCTCTTTCATTAATTTTTAATTAAAAAAAGTTTTATATCCGGGTGCGGTGGCTCACGCCTGTAATCCCAGCACTTTGGGAGGCCGAGACGGGCAGATCACAAGGTCAGGAGATTGAGACCATCCTGGCTAACACGGTAAAACCCCGTCTCTACTAAAAATACAAAAAAAAACTAGCCGGGCGTAGTGGCGGGCGCCTGTAGTCCCAGCTACTTGGGAGGCTGAGGCAGGAGAATGGCGAGAACCCAGGAGGCGGAGCTTGCAGTGAGCCGAGATCGCGCCACCGCACTCCAGCCTGGGCGACTGAGCAAGACTCCGTCTCAAAAAAAAAAAAAAAGTTTTATAATTATTTTATAAGAGATGGGGCTCTTGCTATGTTGCCCAGGCTGTACTTGAACTCCTGGACTCAAACGATCCTCCTGCCTCAGCTTCCTGAGTAGCTGGGACTACAGGTGTATGCCACCATGGCCAGTTAAAAAAATATTTTGCTTATATATTTTTAAAAGTTAAAAAGTTAAACAGAAAAACATTTCTTAAGTGCTCTAAATAGCATCCTAAAAAGTACCTTTTATAGCTTTCATTTTTATGCTTAGCTCTGGGTGTTTTACAAAAAGAGTTCAGCAGACACAGTCTCTGTTACCTTTAGAACTTATAATGGATCCACTGACATGGACAAACATTGGAAATGGTGAGTAATCATAATAAACATAAAATCTATGTAGATAATAATCACTAGATCTTATATTTGAGAACAACTCAGCTAAAATCTATAATAAAAATTTGTACAGTTCTTACATGAGAATAGTGCTAGAGAATCCAAAATTATCCCCAGGAGAAGGAAGAAGAATTTAAAGTGTCTTGGGCCAGGCGCGATGGCTCAGGCCTGTAATCCCACCACTTTGGGAGGCCTAGGCAGGAGGATTGCTTGAGCCCAGGAGTTTGAGACTAGTCTGGGCAACATTAGAGAGACCACTGTCTCTACAAAAATGAAAAAAAAAAAAACACCAAAAAACCAAAAAAAACCACTTTGGGAGGCCGAGGCGGGCAGATCACTTGAGGTCAGGAGTTTGAGAGCAGCCTGGCCAACATGGTGACACTCCATCTCTACTGAAAATACAAAAATTAGCTGGGTATGGTGGTGCATGCCTGTAGTCCCAGCTTCTTGGGAGGCTGAGGCAGGAGAATGGCTTGAACCCGGGGGGTGGAGTTTGCAGTGAGCTGAGATCATGCCATTGCACTCCAGCCTGGGTGACAGAGTGAGACTGTCTCAAAAAAAAAAAAAAATTTAGCTGGGTGTGGTGGCACATATCTGTACTCTCAGCTACTTAGGAGGCTGACGTGGGAGGATGATTTGGTCTCTGGAGGTCAAGGCTGCAGTGGGCCGTGTTTGTGCCACTGCACTCCAGCTTGGGTGACAGAGCAAGACCCTGTCTCAAAAAGTGTCTTTGGAGATTCCATTTCAACCTTGTGCACAGCTACTTGGTAGATTCCCACGTAAACATGTTCCACTCTGCCTTGTGCAAAGAACCGCATGCATAAGTTGGCCTGTTCATCCTCTGCTCACCACTTTGAGGAAGCCCTTCCGTGTTAGTGAGCCTCCCCTGTCCTCCTGCATAGCCCTTATTCTGTTATAAACATTCTCACCTGGGAAACCCACCCAGGGACCTTTAGTGTGTGCACAGGAAGTACCTCACATCGAGCAAGTGTAGTAGCTTATATAGTCCCCCCAGCACAATACAAGAAAACCCTGCAGTACATTCAGGCTGATAAGTTCACATCAAACACAGGTTGAATCACATTTAGCATGTTGACTTAGTTGTAGTGGTGACTTTCATTAAACATTGGATGGTTCACTGTGAATAACTGCAACATGACTAACCAAGTAGTATAGTCATCCTGATCTGAGCTATGTTATTGATGTTAACTTTCTTCTCCAGGCTTTTTTCTGTTACCCTGTTTCCTGCATCTGTTTGTTAGTCCTACTGTCTTCTTTTAGTTTTTGGTTCGGTTTTGTTTTCCATTTAAGTCAACAGTCAAAAAATATATTTCAACTGAATTCTGGCAGTGAAGCAGAAAAAAAGCTGTTTAAAATCTGTTAATTCTTGCAAAAGCCACACCTGCAGGGAGTTTTCGGTAACTTCTTGGAGGAGTAAAGAAAACCTACAACTTTGAGCAGCTGCTTAATAAGGTCCTTGTCTCTAGCTCACACCGGTGCGTGTACCCAGCAGGGCTTAGTCATGGGTCCTGATCAGTCTGGTGGGCACACAAGGGTGGAAGACTGTGGTTGCAGGGAAAATGTGGGAACGTCACTCTCATTGAAGACATTTAGGACCCCAAATTGGCATTGCTGAAAATCCTGTTTGATGTCAGCTGTGTGAGCCTGCGCTGCTTTCTCATCTTGGAAAGAACGCGTCTTCACAGTATGTGTGAAGTGGCATTAAAGTAACCAGTTTGGTGCCAGAAGCCACCCAGAAATGAGTTCCACTGCTTTGGAATCACACTTTATAATTTGTTTATGATTTGGGGATTTTATTTTTTGTTAAAGATATATTTCTTTGATTCTTTTGTAGTTCATAAGCTGGATTATTGAGTATTCACACACGTGTGAGATGTGCCAACATTGGACCTTGTTACAACGTGGGCACATTACTCACTTGACATGGATTAAAAATAAAGATGTTTTTTAAAAATTGCTGATTGCGATTTTTCTCTTTAATATTCTTTTAAATTTTAATTTTTTTTTTTTTTTTTTGAGACGGAGTCTTGCTCTGTAGCTCAGGCTGGAGTGCAGTGGCGCTCAGCTCACTGCAATTTCTGCCTCCCAGGTTCAAGCGATTCTCCTAAGTCTACGGAGTAGCTGGGATTACAGGTGCACACCACCACGCCCAGCTGATTTTTTGTATTTTAGTAGAGATGAGGTTTCACCGTGTTGCCCAAGCTGGTCTCGAACTCGAACTCCTGAGCTCAGGCAATCCACCTGCCCCCACCTTCCAAAGTGCTAGGATTACAAGCATAAGCCACTGCGCCCGGCCTGGTTTTTTTTTTCTTTTTCTTTTTTTTTTTTTTGAGGTGCAGTCTTGATCTGTCGCCCAGGCTGGAGTGCAGTGGCACAATCTTGGCTCACTGCAACCTTTGCCTCCTGGGCTGAAGCGATTCTTTTGCCTCAACCTCCTGAGTAGCTGGGAATACAGGTGTGTGCCACCACACCTGGCTAATTTTTGTATTTTTAGTAGAGATCGGGTTTCACCATATTGGCCAGGCTGGTCTCAAACTCGTGGCCTCGTGATCCCCCCATCTCGGTCTCCCAAAGTGCTGGGATTACAGGCGTGAGCCACCGTGCCGGCCTTGTTTGTTTTTTAAGACGGGGTCTTGCTCTGTTGCTCAGGCTGGAGTACAGTGGCATGATCATAGCTCACTGCAGCCTTGAAGTCCTGGGCATCTTCCCATCTCAGAAGATGGGAAGCGATCTTCCCATCTCAGCCTCCTGTACTCTGGCACTACAGGTGTGCACCACCATGCCCAGCTAATTTATTTTTATTTTTGTAGAGATGGGGGGAGGTTCTCACCATGTTGCCTATGCTAGTCTTGAACTCCTGGTCTCAAGGGATCCTCCTGCCTGGGCCTCCCAAAGTGTTGGATTATAAGCATGAGCTACTGCACCCAGTCTCTTTAAATATTCTAAAATCTAATTTTTTTTTTTTTTTTTTTTTTTTTTTTGAGATTGTGTTTTGCTTTGTCACCCAGGCTGGAGTACAGTGGCATAATCTCAGCTCACTGCAACCTCTGCCTCCTGGGTTCAAGCGATTCTTCCGCCTCAGTCTCACGAGTAGCTGGGCCTACAGGCACATGCCACCGCGCCCGGCTAGTTTTTGTATTTTTTGGTAGAGATGGGGCTTTGCCATGTTGGCCAGGCTGGTCTCAAACTCCTGACCTCAAGCGACCGACCTGTCTCGGCCTCCCAGAGTGCTTGGGATGGTAGGCATGAGCCACTGTACCTGGCCTAAAATCAAAATTTCTTTCTGTAACAACCCATCTCAGAAATGCCAGGATATTATAATTAGTAAGTACCTCAGAAATGATTTAGTCCAAGCATTTTCTAGCTTTTTGGTCATAGGACCCCAAAGTGTTTTTGGTTATATGGGTTTATATCTATAGATACTAGTTTAGAAATTAAAGCTGAGAATTTAAAAAATACATTGGAGTTTTTGGGATTGCATTTTAATGAATTAAATAAGTCAATAAATATTAACATAAATAACATCTTCTGAAAAATGACTTTTTCAAAACAAAATAATGAGTGGCATTGTTTTACAGTTTTGCACATCACTTCATGTCTGTTAATAGGAGATAGTGGGTTTTCATGTCTCCTTTGAATTCAGTGTGTTGCAGAGTTTATTCAAAGATCTTTAGCTGGGCATGATGGAGTGTGTCTGTAGTCCCACTACAGATCCAGGAAGCTATTGCTGGATCGCTTGAGCCTAGGATTTCAAGAGCAACCTGGGCAACATAATGAGACCCCATCTCAAAAAAAAAAAAAAAAAATTCTTTGACATATAGGAAGAAAATTTGGCCTTTTCACAGGTTTGAAGTTAGAAAAGAGGGAAGTGTTTTTGTAGCCTTTTCTGCTAGTTGTGGATGTTCATTTGTCTTTGGTACTACAGCAAAATTTGGATAAGTGATAATTTCTTAAAAATTAGTTCCAGTGATGGAATCTGAAACTGTATCAATGCACTTTGGAATACTGTTACATTAAGATCCATTGGTCTGTGTTGTTCTTTGGATCTTTAAAGTGACAGGCTCATTTCATTCATATCTGAGGCAATCCCTGCCAAATACTCAAATCTGAGTAACTAGTTTCTCAGTCTTTCAAGTCAAAATACGTTCTAGCTGCTTTGGTATCAGAAGTGATTCTTGCAGACTTTCTACTTACTGACACAGAATATGAAAAATTATTGGCCGGACGCAGTGGCTCACTCCTGTAATCCCAGCACTTTGGGAGGCCGAGGGGAGCAGATCATGAGGTCAGGAGTTCGAGATTGGCCTGACCAACATGGTGAAACCCTGTCTCTACTAAAATTACAAAAATTAGCCGGGCATGGTGGCACGTGCCTGTAATTTCAACTACTCAGGAGGCTGAGGCAGGAGAATCATTTGAACCCGGGAGGCAGAGGTTGCAGTGAGCCGAGATCACACCACTGTACTCAAGCCCGGGCGACAGAGTGAGGCTGTGTCTCAAAAAAAAAAAAGAAAAAGAAAAAGAAAAATTATTTTACTCAAGGACCTACGGTTTATAAAATTAAAAATTTTTACTGCTTCATGAAGGACAGTCTTATGTGACACTGGCTTTTTTTTTTTTTTTTTGATATAGAGTCTCACTCTGTCACCCAGGCTGAAGTGCAGTGGCACAATCTCAGTTCAGTGCAACCTCCTCCTTTCAGGTTCAAGCAATTCTACTGCCTCAGCTTCCCGAGTAGCTGGGATTGCAGGTACCCGCCACCGCACCGGGCTAATTTTTATAATTTTAGCAGAGATGGGGGTTTCACCGTGTTGGTCAGGCTGATCTTGAACTTTTGACTTCAAGTGATCCACCCTCCTGGGCCTCCCAAAGTGCCGGGATTACAGGTGTGAGCCGCCCAGCCCAGCCAACATTGGCTTTTTAAAATCCTTTTTTGGTTTTTTATTGTGAGGATGTTACAGTGAGCAATATGGTGATTACTAGTGCTGTCTGGCATTACTGCCTTGGTTTATGCTAAGGTGGGGCAGTTTCTCTCCAGTGCAATAGGGAACAAAGTCGAAAGGACATCACATTTTAATGTGGTGCAAATAATTTTGACCTTGCAGACCCCCTTGGAGGAAGGCTCTGGAGGCCTCTCCGTCTACCCGAGTTCCATGGACCACAGTTGGAGGGCTGTGATCTGGTCCATCTCCCATCCAGTGGAAGAACCCCTTCTGTATCTTTGAGAAATTACCTTCCCGTTTCCCTCAGGGATGTCTATTGTGGGGGAAATTCACTACACCGTGAAGCAGCCCATTACATTTTTGAAAGTTCTGTAAACTAACTCAGATCCTTTTTCCACTGCTGGCCCTTCATAAAGTTGAGGATAACTTTTCACAAATCCCCTGTGTCTCTCTTTTTCAGCATAAATTTGTATTTCCATTTCCTTCAGTGATTCCTCTCATGGCCTGGTTTCGTATATCCTGCTCATCTTTCTTTAAAATGAAAATGAATGGACATTATTTAATTCATTACAAAAGATACTGACAAAATAACCATGGGTTCTTTTCACTGTTAGACCCTTATAAATATGTGTAAGACTTGGTTCTTATCCTAAAGGAATTTAAAAAGCTGGATTCATTTCAACACAGCTGAAGAATATAAACATCCTGCAGAATCATACATGGCATTTTGCAGTTAGAAAGAGCCTAGCTCTCGGCTGGGTGCGGTGGTTCATGCCTGTAATCTCGGCACTTTGGGAGGTGGAGGCGGGCAAATCACTTGAGGTCGGGATTTCAAGACCAGCATGGCCAACATGGCAAAACCCCATCTCTACTAAAAATACAAAAACCATCTGGGCATGGTGGCACGTGCCTGTAATCCTAGCTGAGGGAGGCTGAGGCAGGAGAATCCCTTGCACCCAGAAGGTAGAGGTTGCAGTGAGCCAAGATCGCGCCACTGCCCTCCAGCCTGGGCAATGGAGTGAGACTCCATCTCAAAAAAATAAATAAATAAATAAAAATAGAACTTAACTCGTTTTGTGGTTCTACAGACTGGCCACTGAGGTACTCTGAGGGCTGCTCAGCTGTTTTGTCGTGAATGGGTTGTAGGTGAGATGCGATCTCCCCTAAGCTCCTGGGGTTGCTAAGTGGGGCTTGGGATAGTCTCCTCCTGATTTTAGACTGGTGGATATTCCCAGGCCAATCAGCTCTGACCTTGAACATCATCTTCAGTTTACCCCAGTGTGTTGTACAAAGATCGTTTTCTATGTGTGCCTATGAAGAAGCTGAGAAGTACTGGGATAAGTGGCCTCTCTAGGGCAACAAATTCTTTGTGTTTTTTTTTTTTTTTTTTTTGGAGACGGACTCTCGCTCTGTCGCCCGGGCTGGAGTGCAGTGGCATGATCTCGGCCCACTGTAAGCTCTGCCTCCCGGGTTCACGCCATTCTCCTGTAGCACAACAAATTCTTAAGCATAGAGTTGGGATTATAAGTTTTCTGAGTACCAGACTAGAAAGATAATAAAGTTGGCAAGACATTGTGATTTGATTGAAGTAAGTTAATGAAGGACACTCTTTTTCATTTTAAAAATCAAGATGTGATTTTTAACGACCTTTTTAGTATACAGTTCTACAGTTTTTGATAAACACGTATAGTGTGGTAACTATTCCAAGATATAGAACATCACCCCCTAGATTCTCTTTACCCCTTGTTAGTCAGCCCTTCTTGCTTCCCTCAGCCCTAGGCAACCACTGATCAGTAGGAAATTATTTTTGAAGAATATTGTAAAATGTTTCCTTAGATGGAGTTAGACTTAATTTCTCCCATCCAACTAGTAACCAGGCCTGACCCCACTTAACTTGCTGTATCAGATGAGATTGCATGCTTTCAGGGTGGTATGGCCCTAGATGGTAGGCATAATTTCTAACTGATTCATATTGAATTCTGCCAAACAAAAAGATTATAATCAGAATTTATTTTTTATAAATGTCTGCTTTTAAACTTCCTGCCCCACTTTCTCACTTAATTGACTTAGTCACTAGTGTGTGGGCATTCTAATGATACATGTTTGAGGTGATAGGTTAATTGCCCTGATTTGATCATTACATGTTGGATATATGTTGAAATATCACACTGTACTCCCTTAATATGTACAATTATTGTGTGTCAATTAAAAATAATAAAAGCAAAAAAAAAATACTAGTTATTTCTTTCCTTTTTTTTTTTTTTTTTTTGAGACGGAGTTTTGCTCTTGTTGTCCAGGCTGGAGTGCAATGGTGCGATCTCTGCTCACCACAACCTCCGCCTCCTGGGTTCAAGCAATTCTTGTGCTTCAGCCTCCCAAGTAGCTGGGATTACAGGCATGTGCCACCACGCCCAACTAATTTTGTATTTTTAGTAGAGATGGCCTTTCTCCATGTTGGTTAGGCTGGTCTCGAACTCCTGACCTCAGGTGATCTGCCTGCCTCGGCCTCCCAAAGTGCTGGGATTACAGGTGTGAGTCACCGCGCCCGGCTATACTAGTCATTTCTGAATGCATTTGAAGTAAAAGTTGGTCTTGAGCATTACTGGTGTTTTGGAAGTGTTTGTGAAGGGGCTTTGGGAAACAGAAAGGCCTAGCAGATTCCACAGGGACTGACCCATTCCTGCTGTCTTACTGCAGATCTGGAGCAGCAACCATTTGTTCCCCAATGCAGAGAAAGCGACTCTTTTCCTCGGAACACTGGATACCATTTTCCTCTTCTCCTATGCTGTGGTAAGTTTTAGAACTCTAGGGTTTAAAGGTAAAGAAAAATGTAAAAGGAAACAACGCTGAGCCTTACGAAATGTGTACAGGATTTTGAATTTGCTGACCGAGGCAGAGTTCAGTATTTCTGAAGTTTATATTTTTTATTCTTCCCATTCATTTATTAATTCATTCAACAGATATTTATTGCTTATGTAGCACATGTCAATGGGAATTTATCCTGAACAACGCAAAAGTGCCCTGCCTTTATGGAGCCTGTGTTCTTCGGCGGGGAGCTTGGGGAGACAGTCACCAAATGCTATAAATAAATTGTAGAGTACATTTGAAGGTGATAAGTGCAATGAAGGAAAATAAAGCAGAGAAGGGGGACTAAAGGGGCCTGAGTGAGGTTGTAATTTTAAGTAGCATAGCTGGGAGACTTCAGGAGGCAGCGGGCATTTGAGTGAAGACCCAAGCAGGTGAGTGAGGTCGGTGTGCTTGGATCAGAGCTGTAAGAAGTGAGGCCAGAGATGTGGCGGGGCTCAGATCTGTAGGGTTTTGGTGCCTTTGTAGGGGCTTTGGCTTTAACCTTGAGTGCGATGGGAGCTGCTGGAAGGTTTTGTGCAGAGCAGCAGCAGGACCTGACTTAGGTTTGGACAGGCGCACTTGCTCTGGGAGCTGAGTTCTTTGGAGGTGAAGGATGATGGTGGCTTGGGTCCAGCATAGCAGTAACAGAGGTTGCGGGAAAGTAGATTTTAGTAGTGTGTTGGAGGTAAAGCCAATATTTTTTCCCCCTTGAATGTGGACTGTAAGAGAAATGTGTGAAGAACACCTCCAGGGTGGAAGTGTCATGGCGGAGGGGAAACTGGGGAGATAGAAAGATTTGAGGACTCGCTTTTGGATGCATTACATTTGACCACTACTGCCCAGATGATGAAGAGCAGGCACTTGGGCATTGAGTCGGAGTTCAAGGTGTAGGTTCAGGCTGAAGATACACATCCTTGGCCTTTATTATTTTTATTATTTTTTATTTTTGAGACAGAGTTTTGCTCTTGTCACCCAGGCTGGAGTGCAATGGCACGATCTCGGCTCCCTGCAACCTCCGCCTCCCGGGTTCAAGCAATTCTCCTGCCTCAGCCTCCCGAGTAGCTGGGATTACAGGCACCCACCACCACGCCTGGCTAATTTTGTATTTTTTTAGTAGAGATGTTGGTCAGGCTGATCTCGAACTTCTGACCTCAGGCGATCTGCCTGCCTTGGCCTCCCAAGTGCTGGGATTACAGGCATGAGCCATCGCGCCTTCCCTTTTAGATGATTTATAGATCAAAACTGTGAAGCTGCATGAATTGATCAAGGGAACAGGCCAGGGCAGGAAAGAGGTGTGAAGCCTAAACCCTAGGGCTTCCAGTCCTCAGAGGTGGGTGAGGAATGGGCCAGGTGGCGGGGATGGAGTGGTAAGGAAGGTGGGGCTGGGTGTGGTGGCTCACGCCTGTAATCCTAGCACTTTGGGAGGCCGAGGCCGGTGGATAACTTGGAGTCAGGAGTTTGAGACTATCCTGGCCAACATGAAGAAACCTCGTTTCCAATAAAAATACAAAAATTAGCCAGATATGGGTGCCTGTAGTCCCAGCTACTTGGGAGGATGAGGCAGGAGAATTGCTTGAACCCAGGAAGAGGAGGTTGCAGTGAGCCGAGATTGTGCCACTGCGCTCCAGCCTGGATGGCAAAATGAGATTCCGGCCGGGCGCGGTGGCTCAAGCCTGTAATCCCAGCACTTTGGGAGGCCGAGACGGGCGGATCACGAGGTCAGGAGATCGAGACCATCCTGGCTAACACGGTGAAACCCCGTCTCTACTAAAAAAAATACAAAAATTAGCCGGGCGCGGTGGCGGGCGCCTGTAGTCCCAGCTACTCAGGAGGCTGAGGCAGGTGAATGGCGTGAACCCGGGAGGCAGAGCTTGCAGTGAGCTGAGATCCGGCCACCGCACTCCAGCCTGGGGGACAGAGCGACGAGACTCCGTCTCAAAAAAAAAAAAAAAAAAAAAAAATATATGAGATTCCATCTCAAAAAAAAAAAAAGGAAGGCCGGATCCTGGAGAGGTAGCATCCTGGGAGACATTCCACGGTGGTGAGGAGTAATTCAGCATAAGGTTAGGCAGCTGGCATCTCTGGCTTGCTGTAGGAATGGCTGTGGTGGCTCCCACATTAGAGTTCTGGAGCCGACGGTGGCAGCAGCTGGAACGTGGACCTTTTGTCCCCAGCATATAAGATGCTGTCTTTAAGTGTGCCTTATTTCTGTCTCTAAGTGTGCCTTATTAAAAACGCCTTTTAATTCTCAATATTCAGGCAATGTGAAATACTGGGTAAAAGTCCTGAAGTAGTTTCTAAATGTTTATTTGGTTAATTTTTATTTATTTATTTATTTATTTAATTTTATTTATTATTTCTTTTTTGAGATGCAGACTTGCTCTGTCACCCAGGCTGGAGTGCAGTGGCGTGATCTCAGCTCACTGTAGCCTCTGCCTCTTGGGTTCCAGCAATTCTCCTGCCTCAGCCTTCTGGGTAATTGGGATTACAAGTGCATGCCACCATGCCTGGCTAATTTTTGTATTTTTAGTAGAGACGGGGTTTCACCATGTTGGCCAGGCTGGTCTCGAGCTCCTGTCCTCAGTTGATCCGCCCACCTCTGCCTTCCAAAGTGCTGGGATTACAGGCATGAGCTACCACACCTGGCCTATATGTGTGTGTGTATGTGTGTGTGTGTATATTGTGTGTGTGTGTGTGTGTGTATATATATATATATATATATATTTTTTTTTTTTTTTGAGACGGAGTCTCGCTCTGTTGCCCAGGCTGGAGTGTAGTAGCGCAATCTCAGCTCACTGCAGCCTCCGCCCCCTGGGTTCAAGCAATTCTTCTGCCTCAGCCTCTCGAGTAGCTGGGACTGCAGGCATGTGCCACCATGCCCTGCTAATTTTTTTTGTATTTTTAGTAGAGATAGGGTTTTACCATGTTGGTCAGGCTGGTCTCGAACTCCTGACCTCAAATTATCCACCCGCCTCAACCTCCCAAAGTTCTGGGTGGGATTACAGGCATGAGCCACCGCGCCCAGCCTATTTGTTTAATTATGAAGAGTATCTTTTCTTCAAAGAGGAAACAGAGAAACAGTTGGAATGGTTCTTTGGTCATTCATTTAGTCTGTATAAAATCCCCAGATAGGGGCACTGGGCTTTGGCTAGAGCTGGTGACAGGGTGCTTGCTTCTCTTTGAGCCACTCATTTCCTTCAGGGACCATTTTCAGAGGCAGTGCAGTCTACTGGAAAGGCCAGCTCTGCCATGATTAACTAGCTGTGTTAAACTTGGTTGCAAAGTAGAACTTAACCTTTTTTGGTATTTAGTTTCCTCATCTATAGAGTCATCTAGAGGAATAGATTTAGGACATAAAAGATCAGTGCCATGAAAAATCAATGGTCATGGTTTTTTATCTTGAGCTGTACTTCCTTCTGTAACTTAGGGTCAGTTTGCTTTCTGCAGCAAAACAGAATGTATTGATTCTGGCGGGGCACGGTGGCTCACGCCTGTAATCCCACCCAGCACTTTGGGAGGCTGAGGTGGGCAGATCACCTGAGGTCAGGAGTTCGAGACCAGTCTGGCCAACATGGTGAAACCCCATCTCTACTAAAAATACAAAAATTAGCGAGGCATGGTGGTGCATATTTGTAGTCCCAGCTACTCCGGAGGCTGAGGCAGGAGAATCGCTCGAACCTAGGAGGCAGAGGCTGCAGTGAGCCAAGATCGCACCATTGCATTTCAGCCTGGACGACAGAGTGAGACTCTATCTCAAAAATAAAAGCATGTATTGTTAGGTCATCTGAAGCAGAATTGAGATTTTCTTCGTCCCTTTTGTTCTGTGTAGCATAAGTCCATGTGAGGGGCAGCTAGACAACATAGAATCTACTTTAAGGCTGACATGGTTCTCTAAGAATAAGGAAGCTTGATGATAATGAGGGAGAAACATTCATATTTAAATTTTATCTTCTCTTTTTTTTTTTTTTTGAGATGGAGTCTCACTCTGTCGCCCAGGCTGGAGTGTAGTGGCGCGATCTTGGCTCACTGCAAGCTCCGGCTCCTGGGTTCAAGTGATTCTCCTGCCTCAGCCTCCCGAGTAGCTGGGATTACAGGCACGTGCCACCGTGCATGGCTAATTTTTCTATTTTAAGTAGAGACAGGGTTTCACCATGTCAGTCAGGCTGGTCTTGAACTCTTCACCTCAGGTGATCCACCCACCTCGGCCTCCCAAAGTGCTGGGTTTACAGGTGTGAGCTACTGCACTTGGTCGTGTTTTTTTTTTTAGAGATGGGTTCTTGCTCTGTTGGCCAGTTTGGTCTTGAACTATTGGCCTCAAGCAATTCTCCCCTCTCCCAAAGTGCTAGGATTACGGGGGCGTGAGACACCACGCCCAGCCAAGTTTTTCTAATGATGTAGAGATACTCAATTTATCAGAAACACCTGGTCCTAACTGAATTTAGGTTTTAAGTCAAGACATTTTAAATATTTATGGAAGAAACCTAAAGTCTGCTGCCCTTAAGGTCTTCAGTCTCACTTCCTGCCATGATCTCAACATTTTAATTCCTGCCCCTCAGTGGGAGGAGAGTAGAAGGCAGAACCTGTCTCTAACTAATTATTGTCTCTGCCTTCCTGCTCTCCCTGCCTTGGGATGTCATGAAACCCAAGGGTCAGATTCAACAGGCAGCTAGTGTGCCCTGGAACCTTCTATTCCACTTTTTACAAGTTTGGAACTGAAACTGCAGGGCGTGTGGTAACACATGTTAACCCAGAGTGCAGATGGCTAAGAGGAATCCCTTTGGGAGAGCTTATCACTGATGGGCAGGAATTAATCTAGTCTAGAAAATGGAATATATTTGTGTGCTTGTTTCATTAGAGTCATTCTTATTTATTTTTTTCCAGTTAGGGAACCAAGTAAAACCAAAGTTTGCCCTGAATTTTGGTGTGTTTGTGGTAGAGTATGCAGAAGCCCACTGCCATTTCCTTTTTTTTTTTTTTTTAATATTTTTTCCTTCTATTTTCATAACTTTTTTGTTTTCACTTCATCACTGACCTTGTTATCCAGCCCACTGCCATTTCATGAAACGTTTGTGAAACTCCTGTAGACAGCTAGCCTAGGCATGTGAATAAGGGTTAATTTTAAATAATGTCTGCGTTTGTCTCATTTGCTTTGCAGTACATATTACTTTTTCATACTGTGTTATTATTGAGATCTGTAAAAGAATATGCTTTATTTTCAGGGCCTTTTCATCAGTGGCATCGTTGGGGATCGGTTGAATTTGCGGTGGGTTCTGTCTTTCGGCATGTGCTCTTCTGCATTCGTGGTAAGTTGAAAAGGTCTTATTATTATTTTGGTCAGGTATTTTAGAATCCAAGGAATCCCCCTACTTCTCTGTAGAATAGAATAGTAAGATTAATCCTCAGTGTTCGAATCCCTCATTTTCCTTTTCACTTAGATGAGTCTTTTTTTTTCCTGAGACAGAGTCTTGCTCGGTTACCCCAGGCTGGAGTGCAGTGGTGCGATCTCAGCTCACTGCAACCACTGCCTCTTGGGTTCAAATGATTCTCCTGAATTACTGGGACTATAGATGCAAGTCACCACGCCCGGGTGATTTTTGTATTTTTAGTAGAGATGGGGTTTCACTATGTTGGCTAAGCTCATCTCTGACCTCAAGTGATCCTCCTGCCTCGGCCTCCCAAAGTGCTGGGATTACAGGCGTGAGCCACCGTGCCTGGCCAGATGAGTCTTTTTAGGGTAAGATTCTAATCAGGTCCCTTTGTTGTCCCTCAGGCACCAGCAGAGTTAATCAGTAGTCTGAATAAATGGCCTGGCATTTGCTAGACCCTGGCTCCAGCCTGCCTTCCCATGGTATTTGTCACTCTGCTTCATCCCTTTGCTCCAGCCAAGCTGGACTGCTTTCAAGGCCACTAACATCCTGCTCCTTTCTTTTTTTTATTTTCATTTTTGAGATGGAGTTTCGCTCTTGCTGCCCAGGCTGGAATGGAATGGTGCGATCTTGCCTCACCACAGCCTCCACCTCCTGGGTTCAAGCAATTCTCGTGCCTCAGCCTCCCGAGTAGCTGGGATTACAAGCATATGCCACCACACCTGACTGATTTATTTATTTTTAGTAGAGACAGGGTTTCTCCATGTTGATCAGGCTGGTCTCGAACTCCCGACCTCAGGTGATCCGCCCACCTAGGCCTCCCAAAGTGCTGGAATTACAGGTGTGAGCCACCGTGCCCAGCCCCATCCTGCTCCTTTCTATCTCGGTGCTTTTGTTCCTGCTGTTCTGCCTGCCTCAGATGGTCCCCTATTCAGCTCTCCGTAGTCCGACTCACAGTCTCCTTCAAGCATTGGCCAAATGACACCTCTTTGAGAATGCCAGTCTCTCTTCTGAGCTCCCGTGCCGGTTTCTTTGTAGGCACTTGAAACAGTCTGCTGCTTAGCTTGGTTGTTTCTGTTTCAGTCTTGCTTTCCCTTAGGGTGGGCGTGGAGTGGTTAAAATCACAGATTCCCTTTACCAGGACAGCCTGGGTTTCTGTCTCTCTTCTGTGGTTTCCTAGCTTATGATTTCTGTGAGCTTCAGAGGGAGATACGCATATTACCTCTCCCTGGCTGGCAGTGAGGACCGCGAGTTTCTGTATGTGAGGGGTTTGAAACAAGTGCTGTGTAGGGGAGGATCCATATCTGACTAATCTTTTCTTTTTTTTTTTTTTTGAAACGGAGTCTTGCTGTGTCACCCAGTCCAGAGTGCAGTGGCATGATCTTGGCTCACTGCAACCTCCACTTCCCGGATTCAAGCCATTCTCCTGACTCAGCCTCCTGAGTAGCTGGGACTACAGGTGTGCACCACCATGCCTGGCTAATTTTTGTATTTTTAGTAGAGTGTGGGTTTCACCATGTTGGCCAGGCTGGTCTCAAACTCCTGACCTCAGGTGATCTACCTGCCCCAGCCTCCCAAAGTGCTGGGATTACAGGCGTGAGCCACCGTGCCCGGCCTCTATATCTGACTAATTGTCATTGTTTACTAGCTTCTAGTCAGGAATTTTTGTTGATTAAATGAAACCATGGAGTTTAGTTAGACCGTAATTTATTATGATTATTATTTTTTTTTAGAGATAAGGTCTCAGTTAGCTGCCCAGGCTGGAGTGCAGCGGTGTGATCCCGGAGCCTTGAACTCCCAAGCTTGAGCAGTCCTCCCACTTTAGCCTCCTGAGTAGCTGGGACTGTAGGTGTGTACTGTCATGCTCAGCAATTTTTAAATTTTTTAGTCATGGAGTCTCACTATATTGCCCAGGTTGATCCTTGAACTCCTGGCCTTAAGTGATCCTCCCTCCTTTGCCTCCCCAAACACTGGAATTAGAGGGACAAGTCCCTGCATTTGGCCTACTATTGTTTTTCAGTGTTTGTCATTTGAGTGTAAGTAAAACCTTTTTTTCCCCTTGAAATTTTAGAGATGGAAGCACTTTATTTTTTATGAGTTGCTCACCCACACATATAAACATATTATTTTAAAACCTGTGTACAGACTTTTTTGCTTTTTATATATTTTTTAAAAACTGCAGTTTGTACATAAACTTGCCCTTTTTAAGCATATTGTTCAGACTTTCAACAAATAAGTAGTTTTGTGACTGCCCCTCCTTTCTCCAGCCCCTGGCAACCCCCGATCATTTTTCTGTGTACAGTTTTGCTTATTCTAGAATGTCTTATAACTGGAACCAGACAGTATTATACATGCTACTTTTTTAATCATGCAGAGTATTCTCAAAATAGAGTTTGACTGTAGATAAAATGTCCACTTGAGCAAAATGCCTGGAAAAAAGCAGCGGCTTGATGAAAGCTGCTAAATGATTCAGCAGATCACAAGTTCGATAGGTTTCGCTTTCGTTGATTAACTCAGGAGCTGCAGCCATAACAGTGGCTGGCACTCACCCCGTGCCTCTGCCTAGAGCGGCGCCTGGCACTGTTCCGGGGAAGGTGGCCTCCCTGGGCTCATTCCATCCTCACAGCAACCCTCTGGAGGTTGCTGTTCCCTCCACATGCACAGTCTGAGGGTGAGGAGATGGAAATAGATGTCAAACGAGGAATTCACTTTTTAGTCTTGGAAGATGTCAGTTGGAGCGCTGATAGCTTAATGACTTTGTGTCTTTGACATCACCTCCGCTCTGGTGGGCAGTGATTGGGCGGCTGCCTCCTCACTGTGGTTCTGAGCAGGACCCCTGTGATGCCAGCCACATGACTTACAGGCACTGGCTGTGTGAGTGTATCCTTCACGTGGTCTCTACTCTGAAGCAAGTGGGTGGAGTGGCATCCCCTGAAAGTTTCAGTGTGGCTGTTACATATTCCTTTTGTTTCCCCCTCTTCAAGGTGTTTGTCTTTGGCACGCTCACAGAATGGCTGCGTTTCTACAACAAATGGCTGTACTGCTGCCTGTGGATTGTGAACGGCCTGCTGCAGTCCACTGGTTGGCCCTGTGTGGTTGCTATTATGGGCAACTGGTTTGGGAAAGCCGGGTATGCCACTTCTTTCCTCTCTGATTTCTCTGTTTAGGTGGTTTCCATGATGAATTTTTCAGATTTGTCAAAGTCAGTTACTTTGATGCCTTAGATATCACCCACATCTTTCATTAGCAAGTCAGAGGAGTTCAGGGAGAGAGAGTTTCACGTCAGTGTGCGTTGGAAATGGTGTGGGCTTTAGAAGTGATCCAGCCCAGGAGACACATTCCTACTACTCTTTGGGCTGTGGGCAGATTCTGAGTGTGGGCCAAGTCAGGAGGTCTCAATTTTTTATTTTACTCATCATTTCTTTAGAGAACATAAAAATCTCATTTGCTGTCCGTCGTGTATCTTCCTTTGGGTTTTGCCTTCCCTGCCCATTTTTGAGAGTGATCTTATTTAACCTTTTTATATTAAAGATAAGGAAATTGAGGTCAAAGGTTATTCATGTGACCTGCCCAAGGTCATGTAACAAGGGCTGTAATTAGATTCAGATGAAGAACGCCAGACTTTGGGGCTTGATCAAGTGGGGTACTTTTTTCCCCTAAACCTTCAAGTAGCTTTTTTTTCTTTTTTTTTTTTTTGAGACAGAGTCTTGTTCTGTCACTAGACTGGAGTGTAGTGGGGCAATCTCCGCTCACTGCAACCTCTGCCTCCCGGGTTCAAGTGATTCTCCTGCCTCAGTCTCCTGAGTAGCTGGGACTACAGGTGTGTAACACCACGTTCAGCTAATTTTTTTTTTTTTTTTGAGATGGAGTTTTGCTCTTGTTGCCCAGCGCAATAGTGCGATCTCAACTCACCACAACCTCCACCTCCCAGGTTCAAGCAATTTTCCGGCTGTAGCCTCCTGAGTAGCTGGGATTACAGGCATGCACCCCCACGCTTGGCTAGTTTTACATTTTTGGTAGAGACAGGGTTTCTCCACGTTGGTCAGGCTGGTCTCAAACTCCTGACCTCAGGTGATTTCGCCCTCCTCAGCCTCCTAAAGTGCTGGGATTACAGGTGTGAGCCACCACGCCCAGCTATAATTTTATATATAAATGGATTCATACAGTATGTACTCTTTTTTTTTTTCCTGTAAAGAAAGGGTCTGTGTTGCCCAGGCTGGTCTCAAGCTCCTGGTCTCAGCTATTCTGCCTTGCCTCCCAAAGTGCTCGGAATACAGGCATGAGCCACCATACCCAGCCTTTGTGTCTTCTTTTATTCAGCATAATTAGAAATTTATTCATGTTTATTCATTCACCTGTGGATGAACATTTGGGTTGTTTTCAGTTTTGGGCTATTACAAATAAAGCTCCTGGGAACATTTGTGTACAAATCCATGTGTGGACATATGCTTTCATTTCTCTTGGGTAAATACCTAGGAGTAGAATGGCTGGATCATATGTTAGGTGTGTATTTCCCTTTTTTTTCTTTTTCCCATGATGGAGTTTTGCTCTTACTGCCCAGGCTGGAGTGCAATGGTGTGATCTTCGCTCACTACAACCTCCGCCTCGTGGGTTCAAGTGATTCTCCTGCCTCAGCCTCCGGAGTAGCTGGGATTACAGGGGCCTGCCGCCATGCCCAGCTAATTTTTTATATTTTTAGTAGAGACAGGGTTTCTCCATGTTGGTTAGACTGGTCTCGAACTCCTGACCTCAGGTGATTCACCCGCCTTGGCCTCCCAAAGCTCTGGGATTACAGGCATGAGCCTCCGCGCCCGGGTGCGTTTACCATTTTAAGACACTGGCAGTCCAAAGTAGTTGTACCATTTTACATTCTCATCAGCACAGCATAAGGATTCTTATTACTCTGTGCCCTTCCCAGCACTTGGCATGCTTGGTGTTTTTTGATTTTAGCCATTCTAATAGGTGTGTAATGATATCTCATTGTGACTTTAATTTGCATTTTTCTCATGTCTAATGACTTGAGCATCTTTTTAAAAATATTTTTGCTTTGTTTTGTTTTTGAAACAGGGTCTCGCCCTGTCACCCAGGCTGGAGTACAGTGGTGTGATCTCGGCTCACTGCAACCTCCGCCTCCTGGTTTCAAGTGATTCTTTTGCCTGCCTCCCAGGTAGCTGGGATTATAGGTGTGCAGCCACCATGCACAGCTAATTTTTGTATTTTTAATAGAGACGGGGTTTCACCGTGTTGGTCAGGCTAGTCTCAAACTCCTGACCTCAAGTGACCTGCCCACCTCAGGCCTCCTAAAGGCTAGGATTACAGGCGTGAGCCATCTTGCCTGGCCAATTGAGTGTTTTTTCATGTGCTTATTTGCATATTTTTTTGTGTGAAGTATCTATTAAAATCTTTTGCCCACTTTTCAAAGCCTTTGTATTTTGAGATGATTGTAGATTCATGCTTTTTACCATTGTGTTGCATTGTCTGTTGTCATATTTTACTGCGTTTTGAGAGTGCCTTATATTCTGGATACAGCTTTTTTGGGGGGTGGGGGGAGGCAGAGTCTTGCTCTGTTGCCAAGGCTGGAGTGCAGTGGCGTGATCTCGGCTTACTGCAACCTCCGCCTTGCAGGTTCAAGCTGTTCTCTTGCCTCAGCCTTCCAAGTAGCTGGGACTACAGGCATGTGCCACCACGCCCAGCTAATTTTGTATTTTTAGTAGAGATAGGCTTTCTCCATATTGGTCAGGCTGGTCTCGAACTCCTGACCTCAGGTGATCCGCCCGCCTTGGCCTCCCAAAGTGCTGGGGTTACAGGCGTGAGCCACTGTGCCTGGCCCGTTTTAGTGTATTTTAAAAAACTTTTTAAATAGCGTGTTTAGTCTTGGTAGTATGCACCTTGGTTGTTTTGGCTGTTTTGTATTTTAAACTGCCCAGAGTATCTCTTCTGACCATGGTCCTTTGTCTCCCACTGTTTTCCATCTTAGACGAGGAGTTGTTTTTGGTCTCTGGAGTGCCTGTGCTTCTGTGGGCAACATTTTGGGAGCATGCCTAGCTTCTTCTGTTCTTCAGTATGGTTATGAGGTAGGTGTTGTTTTCTAGCTCTCGTGCTCTCTCTCTCTCTATCTGTGTGTCTGCACATGTGTGTTGCTTTTTATATATTAAATAATACTGTGGCCATTTAAAACTATGCAGAACTGTGTCTGGATAGGGCAAGGCTTGTATTAAAAGTAGTCAAACTTCTGGCCGGGCATGGTGGCTCACACCTGTAACCCCAGCACTTTGGGAGGCTAAGGTGGGTGGATCACCTGAGGTCAGGAGTTTGAGACTAGCTTGGCCAACATGGTGAAACCCCGTCTCTACTCAAAAAATACAAACATTAGCCGGGTGTGGTGGTGCATGCCTGTAGTTCCAGCTACTCCGGATGCTGAGGCAGGAGAATCACTTGAACCCGGGAGGCAGAGGTTGCAGTGAGCCAAGGTCGCACAACTTCACTCCAGCCTGGGTGACAGAGTGAGACTCCATTCAAAAATAAATTAATTAAAAAAAAAAGTAGACAACCTTTTGATATATTCATTAAAAGTAGACACATTTCTGATATATTCAAACACATAAAAATTATCCAGACACAGTTCTACGTAGTTTTAAATGGCCACAGTATTATTTAATATAAAAATTTATTCATAACAAAAACACTATGGAGAGCCTAAAGACATATAACCAGTTGGGAAGTATTTGCAACTGATGTTACAGATAAAGGACTAATCTGGGTCAGGCATGGCGGCTCACACCTGTAATCCCAGCACTTTGGGAGGCTGAAGTAGAAGAATCACTTGAGCCCAGGAGTTCAAGACCAGCCAGGGCAATATAATAAGACCTCGTATCTACAAAAAACTAAAAAATTAGCTGAGTGTGGGGGTGTGTGCCTGTAGTTCCTGCTATTCAGGAGGCTGAGATGGGAGGATTGATTGCTAGAGCCTGGGAGCTGGAGGGTACAGTGAGCCAGGACACACCACTGCACTCTAATCTGGGTGATGGAACAAGACCCTGTCTCAAAAAAAAAACAACACCAAAAACAAAGGCTAATCCCCCTCATATGTAAAGAGCATCCATGAATTTTACGAAAAAGACCAACAACAGAAAGATACAGAATTTGAATGTATAGTTATGGAAAGGATATAGAAATGGCTTGTAACTATATGTAAAATATTCTACTCACTGCTTATTCATTTAATAAATATTTAACTCCCCATATGTGCTCTTGGAACTAGAATATAGAACTGACCAAAAGAGACAAAAATCTCTTGTTCTTACAGAACTTAGCAGGGAAATGCAAATTAAAGCTATGTTGTTTTAAAAAAAGGTGGGGGGAGAAAAACTATATACTTATTAGACTGGTAAAAATCCAAAAGTTTGAAAACATGTTGTACTTGTAAGAACCTGAAGAGACAGGCATTACAATCGAAAGACTAACAGAGTCACTAACTCGTGGAGGGATCAAAAAGGCAGTATCTTATCAAAATTACAGCTACACACACTGAGCAGTTCCACCTCCAGGAATTATTCACACAGATGAATAGACTGAAACACATGCAAATGATACATCTACAAGGTTCTTTATTTTGGCATTGTTTATAATGCCAGAATGTTGCAGAGCAGTGCACTGCAACAATCTCAAAAGTATGCTAAGTGGGCCGGGTGCGGTGGCTCATGCCTGTAATCCCAGCACTTTGGGAGGCCAAGGCAGGTGGATCACAAGGTCAGGAGTTCGAGACCAGCCTGGCCAACATGGTGAAACCCCGTCTCTACTAAAAATACAAAAATTAGCCAAACATGGTCACGGGCACCTGTAATCCCAGCTATTCCAGAGCTGAGGCAGAGAATTTCTTGAGTCTGAGAGGCAGAGGTTGCAGTGAACCAAGATCACGCCACTGCACTCCAGCCTGGGTGACAAAGCGAGACTGTGTCTCAAAAAAAAAAAAAAAAATAGTGTGCTAAGTGAAGACGGCAAGGATGCAAAACTGTATTGAATGCCGTTTTTGTAAGAAGGAAGAATGAAAGAGAATATGCTTGTATTAGCTTGTATGTTTCCAAAACGATTTCTGGGCAGTAAAAATGAACAGCAATGGTTATATGTTGGGAAAATTGGGAGAATTGAGCAGATAGAGAAGGTGGGGTAGGAGGGAGAGTTTTTATTGTACATTTTTTTCTTTTTTCCAAGACTGAGTCTCACTCTGTCACACAGAGTGTGACAATGGCGTGCAATGGCGTGATCTCAGCTTACCGCAACCTCTTGGGTTCAGGGGATTCTCTTGTCTCAGTCTCCTGAGTAGCTGGGATTACGCGTGTATGCCACCATGCCTGGGTAATTTTTGTATTTTTAGTAGAGATGGGGTTTCACCATATTGGCCAGGCTAGTCTCGAACTCCTGACCTCAGGTGATCCGCCCACCTCGGCCTCCCCAAGTGCTGGGATTATAGGCATGAGCCGCCATGCCCAGCTTTACTGTACATCTTATTCCTCTATTGCTTGAATCATGTGAATATATCACCTACTCAAAAACCTAAATTATTAAAAGTAAGTTTGCTCTTTTAAAAAGTGGATACATTTTTAAACAGCTCACCAAGAGTTTTGGTGTAGTTAGGGTCAGTGAGAAGTCCTTCATTCCCTTTGTTCATGGCCACCTTTATTCTAGGCTTCTTAGCCTCACACCTGGATGGTGTAGTTGGTTCAGATGAAAATTTCTGTTCACCTTCTCTGCTGCTCTCAGATTTGACTTCTGGCAACACTGCTTTAATTTTGTCACTCACTGGTTTAAAAATTCAGAGTGTCCACATCAGGCTCCATTCTCTGTTAAATAAAAATTCAGCCGTGCAGCCTGGGGATGGAGAGTCTTTAATCTACCTGTCACCTTTCCAAATCAGTTTTCTTCCCTATTATACCCTAACAGAAGCCCTCTCCTTGAGTCGTGCAGTAAGCTTTCTATCTCCTTCCACCCTGTGCTTTTGCTTACCATGTGCCTGGAAAGATGGACAATTGGCTTTCATTTTCCATTCTTCCCTAAGACATTGTCTTACTGCTTCAGCCTCTTCAGCTCTTTCCTTCGTCTGGATTCCTGTATATGTTTCTCAGTAGGATTGGGCCTTCTCATTTATTCAACTACATAGTGCTTTATAATATTGTTTCATGTATTTAATCCCCTCAACTGTATGTAATATCTTCGAGGGCAGATACTGTCTTTTATGGGAGGCTATGTGATACAAATAACTAGATTTTTGGAGCTAGTCTAATTTCACAACCATAATAGTACCACTTAGTATCCAGGGGACCTTAATTTTCCTCTCTGAGCCTCATAGAATCACCAGGAAGAATTAAATGAGAAAACACGAGTAGAACACTTTGCACAGCGCCTGGCCCAGTAGAAGCACTGGGTGCTCCCTTGCTTCCCAGTCTCCCTTCCCACCTCTCCCCCACCCCCGCCTCCCCCCACCTGCCTTTACTGAATATGCTTGTGATGACTGTCCCCAGATATGTAAGGACCCCCTTTCCCCCTCTCCTCCAGTATGCCTTTCTGGTGACGGCGTCTGTGCAGTTTGCCGGTGGGATCGTTATCTTCTTTGGACTCCTGGTGTCACCAGAAGAAATTGGTGAGGAGAAGCCGTCCCTTCTATTCCGAATGTCTTACTATTATGGCCAAAAGGAAATCTGAGGCCAAGAAATCGAATCTCTTTTTTCCTAGGAAAACTCTGAGCTCCTTTTAGTGAGTGAAAGGAGAACAGTACTGCCGTTTGAGTCCTGTCGACATTGTAGCCAGCCCCTGGCACAGCTGGACGTGTTTGAGGGGAGTGATGCACGTCTTTTATAGATACAGGAAAATCTTCGCATTTGCAAATGATTTTTATAATTGAGACACTGGCAAGGAATGAACATGGATGTATTTCTAATTTCACTTCTTGAAACATTTCTTTTCATCCATAAAAATGATTTACAAAAATGATACCTGTACTTAAATACAGATTACATACAAGCGAAACCACAGAAGCAAACAGATGTACAATTCTTCTATCTTTTCAGGATTTTTAGACAGACTGTGTGACTTTAATTGACCTTAGTTGACCTTGGTCTCTGGACTTCGTTGCTGTTTCTGTAAAATGGAAATAAAAATAACATTGCCCCATAAGTAGTGATGTATGCCGAGCCCTTTGCACGTGGTGGTCTCTCCATAAACAGTGGCTGTCGCTGTTGTTTTAGGTCTCTCAGGTATTGAGGCAGAAGAAAACTTTGAAGAAGACTCACACAGGCCATTAATTAATGGTGGTGAAAATGAAGAGGAGTATGAGCCGAATTATTCCATCCAAGACGATAGTTCTGTCGCGCAAGTCAAGGCAATAAGCTTCTACCAGGCGTGTTGCCTTCCTGGAGTCATACCGGTAAGGGCCGTTCACATCTCACCACTGCTAGGGAGGTGTGAGAGCTCGTGACATCCCCTCTGCCTGGGATAAAGCTTCCCTAAGTATTGAGCCTGTCTTGGATACTTTATTTTAGGAATATGTGTTCTGAGGAATGTTGTCTCGTGCCCCTCAGCTTATCTGATCCCTAATGCAGGGGTTGACAAACCTTCCATGAAGAGGCAGAGAGTAAATATTTTCGACTTCGGGAAACCATCCAGTCTCTCTCCCCACTACTCAGCTCTGTAGAGCAAAATAAGTCACAGAAAACATGGGACAGTTAGGCGTGGCCAGATTTGGCCAAAGAGCCCTGCTTTCCTGACCCTGATCTAGTATGTGATTAAAAAGGCAAAATTGATATTTTTTAATGTCACTTTTGGGCCTTTCAAAGTATTATAGGATTATATGTGGACCAAGAAGAAGGGTTGTGAATGGTTCCTAAGTCTGCCTTGCCCCTTTTATTATTTATTTATGTTTTTGAGACAGAGTCTTGCTCTGTCACCCAGACTGGAGTGCAGTGGTGCAGTCTTGGCTCACTGCAAGCTCCACCTTGCAGGTTCAGGCGATTCTCCTGCCTCAGCCTCCCGAGTAGCTGGGATTGCAGGTGCCTGCCACCACACCTGGCTAATTTTTTGTATTTTTAGTAGAGGCGGGGTTTCACTGTGTTAGCCAGGATGGTCTCCGTCTCCTGACCTCCTTGCCTGCTGTGGCCTCCCAGAAGGCTGGGATTACAGGCGTGAGCCACCGCGCCCAGCTTGCCCGCTTTTAAAGGGTCCAGAACAGAGCACTCCACAGTCTTTCTTGGTCATGCATTCCAGTGTTTTCCACAGCCTGTGCAGTCAGGAAAGCCTTCTAACGTCTACACTAAATCCCTTCTGCAGTTTTTCTGTCTTGATGTTTCGGGCGCTCTAGCACTGGAGTGGAAGTTAAGAGGCCTAGGTTATGTTTCCAGCTTACCCACTAACTTTCTGTGACACCTGGGGTAAGTCACGCAACCCATCCGTGTGTCTCAGTTCCCCTTCCCATGGAATAGAAATTATTCCAGCCTTCCCCGGGGCCTGTAACATTGGGCTGTTGTGTTTTGAACAAGCACCTGTTGTTACTTCATTTGTCAACGGTGCTTTATGAATGTGATCCCTCAGGTAGAGTGATCTGTAGGCCGTCTTAATACGTGCCTGTCAATCCCCTTCTGTCGGTGCCCCCAAGCTGAGAGAACTCACGTTTCCAACAGAGTTAAGTATGAGTTAAAATGTAATTTTCCACAATCCTTTAACCCAGTGATGATATATGATATAAGAGAAATGCAGGTTGCTTTAGACCTGTTCTTATGCTATTGATTATTATCTTTTAACTGGTTTTTAAAATACTCTACTGGTAATAGTTTAATTTTTGAGAAAGATCTTTGTTGTGACTAAATATGGACCGCTTTTGCTGTTCCTTTGTTCTTCACAAGCTATTGTTCGCTGACACGGGCAGGGATGTAAAGGAAATCTAGTTAACTTAATTCCTTTGTCTTTGTAGCAGGCTGTCTGGTCAGAATGCACTCGTGATTGGGATTTGGCCCTCTAGGGGGTGGCTGTTGCCTGCCAGGGAAGCTGTTTTAAAACAAGTGATACCTAGGGAATAACTGGCAGCTCCAGGGAAAAGAATATACTAGCCAGACACCCTTTGAAGTCAGCCCCTCTGTTCCCCCCCACCTTTTTCCTTTGATGCTAAATGTCAGGATTTCCTGGTAGTAATGTGTTGAATATAGGAGGCTCAGCCCCACCACCATCTTCATGTAGCTGCAGCATTTTTTCCCCTAAAGGAGAGAGTCACAAGGACGATGATGACATGTTCTTTCATTTTTGACTCGCCAGAGAGACTCTCTTCTTTGCCACTGGACCCGGGAATGTGGAGCTTTTGGAAACTAGTGTGAAAGGAATTATCATGCTGCTGCTCTTCTTAGACCTTGGAACTGTAGTGTAGCCCCTTTGCTCTCCATTGTTCATAGTGTTGCCTTGGCAAGGAGTAGAATAACCAAGCCCGTTTGGCTGCTCCCAGTAAAGGCCGTGGTGCTTCCTGGACTTCTTTGCCTGTGGTTAACGCTGGTTAGTGGCATGAATACCATTCATCTTTGTGTGAATAAAGAAATGTGGGCATGTGCCCTGCCTTATAGGTTCCAAGCACTGGCTTGCTTCTGCCGGAGAACTGATAGGAGGAGAAACTGGAGACAGCTAAGAAGTAGCCATATGTGTTTTTTATTCCAAAGGCCCGCTGTACATGCCTGTCTAGAAGTTAACAGGGATGAAGAGCAGAGGGAGACTGGCTGAAGTCAGGCATGTGGGGGTTTGTAGAGATGTTTAATTGTAAAATCAGGTTCTGTTCATCCTAAATTCCTTTATTTTGTTTTGCTTTTAAATGACATTAAAAATGGTGGTCATGCTGTGCTATTTGTCCCTCACTGAGAGTTGAATGCTTTTCTTGTAGTACTCACTGGCCTACGCCTGCTTGAAGTTAGTGAATTACTCCTTCTTCTTCTGGCTCCCCTTTTATCTGAGTAACAACTTCGGCTGGAAGGAGGCGGAAGCCGACAAGCTGTCCATTTGGTACGACGTTGGAGGGATCGTAGGTATGCCAGTGATGCGCCTTTTCCATAATAGAGTTAGTCACTAGTGATCTTTTACTGGGTTGTGAAATCTGGCCTCATTTAAAGTTTTATTACTTATTCTACAGCCATTTTCCCTAAACTGTCCTATTAGTAAACAGCCAAACTCTTAAAAAAAAAAAGGAAAAAACAAGTGGTCCGTAGAAAGGAAGACCCAGCCTAAGGCAGCGCTGTGATTTACTGGGCTCTTTTTTCTTAGTCCTTTGTTGATGGATCAGTTCTTTTGTCTTGGGAAGCACATGGAAATCTCTTTAAATGCAATCCTTTCATACGGCTTTCTCATTGATATCTTAGCTCTAAAGCTAATTGTATGTCAGAGATCCAAGTTAGAATGTGAACGTGTTCATTGTGTCTACCTCCCGCTTTCCCCACCTCCCCCAGCCTAATAAGGGAGAATACACCAGTCCCCCCTTATCTGTGGTTTCACTTTTCGAAGTTTCAGTTACTCTTAATACTGTACAATAAGATATTTTCAGAGAGACCATTCACATAACTTATGTTACAGTATATTGTTATTCTATTTTTGTTACTGTTAATTTCTGTGCCCAACTTATAAATTAAACTTGATCATGGGAATGTATGTATAGAAAAAAACATAGTATATATAGAGTTTGCTACTGTCTGTGGTTTCAGGCATCCGTGGGGGTCATGGAACATATCGGCTGAGGATAAAGGGGAACCACACCTTAGTATGTAGGTTGTCAGATCACAGAGGTAGACGTAACAGCAGGGATTAACTTTTGTGAATGTTTTACAGTTGTTTCATTGTAAACAAAGATTTTAATAGTGGTTTTTTTGTGGTAGCTGGACGTATCAACAAGGAAGTAATAAGTATGAACAAGGAAATAAGACAGAGGAGCAGAATGTACTTTAGTGGGTATTACTTACATGGCTATGCCAGATCTTAATAACCTTCAATAATGTTAACGTTTAGAATTGTGGTGAGACTCAACTGCCATGAGTTTGTGAAAGCACACAGTCTATGCTAGGCAATCTATTATTACTGTATTTGAACTTGGCTGCCCGCATTCTTAAATCCAGAGCCAAAGGTGAGGTTGCAACCTTTAGACCTCACCATACTTCTGTATCCTCTGAAGTTGAAATTGTCCAGCTGCCTCCTGTCTAATAAGGACACACCAGATGTCCTGTAGCCCCTAGAACTCAGAATGGTGCTGTATGTGACATTGTTGCTTGAAAGATTCATATCCCTGCTTTTTAAAGATTGTGTCCTATTACCAAACCATAACTGCTAAATTTTATTTTAGTGAATATTTACTAGCCACAATTTTTTTTTTTTTTTGAGATGGGGATACTGCTCTGTTGCCCATGCTGGAGTGCAGTGGCATGATCTTGGCTCACTGCAGCCACAACCTCCTGGGCTCAAGCGATCCTCCCACCTCAGCCCCCCGAGTACCTGGGGCTACAGTCACGCACCGCCACACCCAGCTATTTTTTTTGTATTTTTTGTAGAGATGGCATTTCACTTTGTTGCCCAGGCTGGTCTCAAACTCCTGGGCTCAGGCAATTTGCCCACCTCCGTCTCCCAAAGTGCTGAGATTACAGGCGTGAGCCACTGTGTCCACCTACTGGCCTCAATATACTGTAAGACACAATTTTTTGTTTTTTGAGACACAGTCTTGCTCGGTTGCCCAGGCTAGAGTGCAGTGGCACAATACAGCTCACTGTAGCCTCAGCCTCCTGGGTTCAGCAGCACGATACAGTTCACCACAGCCTCAACCTCCTGGGCCCAAGCGATCCTCCTACCTCAGCCTCCCAAGTAGCTGGGAATATAGGCACGTGCTACCTTGCCCGGCTAATTTATTTTTTATAGAGATAAGGGCACGGTGTTGCCCAGGCTGGTTTGAACCCCTGGCCTCAAGCAGTCCCCTGGCCTTGGTCTCCCAAAGTGCTGGGATTATAGGTGTGAGCCACCATGCCCAGAGAGACATAGTTCTTAGTTCATTATCTTTTAAATTAAAAAGAAAAATCAGAAATAGCATTCACAGCTTGTTTTTATAAGGGATAGCCGATGGTTTTGACCGTTTTTCCTTTTTTCATGTTTTGCTATCTGATTTGTGGTCGCCTGTCCCCATTGGTCATCATGGCGATTTAACAGACAGTTTATCTTCCTAAAAGGAAGTTATGGAGGACCCCTTTTCAGGGAGTCAGCCATATTATTATTATTTTTTTTAGACGAAGTCTCACTCTGTCGCCCAGGCTAGAGTGCAGTGGCGCGATCTCGGCTCACGGCAAGCTCCGCCTCCCGGGTTCACACCATTCTCCTGCCTCAGCCTCCCGAGTAGCTGGGACTACAGGTGCCCGCCACCGTGCCCGGCTAATTTTTTTGTATTTTTAGTAGAGAGGGGGTTTCACCATGTTGGCCAGGATGGTCTGTATCTCCTGACCTCGTGATCTGCCCACCTCGGCCTCCCAAACTGCTGGGATTACAGGTGTGAGTCACCGCGCCCGGCCCAGCCACATTTTTTGATAGACCAGTGTTAGGCTGCTGCCAGTGAGACTAGAGGGCCAATGGGGAGCACACCTCAGGTGAGCGAGCTAAATTAGAAGTGATTTTGATTGCTCGACACTCTGTGCTTGAAGGTGGAACTTTGCAAGGCTTCATCTCTGACGTACTACAGAAGAGAGCGCCGGTTCTTGCCCTGAGTCTACTTCTGGCGGTTGGGTCCCTTGTCGGGTATAGTCGTGAGTATTCCTTTGCAATTACGAATTCCTTTGCTTCCCTAATCTGGTAGGAATAAGGCATTTTGTCTGGAGTCAGTGACCAGTGCTAGGGAGAGCCTGGAGACCAGCTTCAAGGCCTGATATGCCACCTTTGCATTGTCCTGTGAATGCCTGGGAAACCTGTCATCACATCGTTTTATTTGTCTTGGGAGGAAACTGACATCTCTTTTGCTTTGTTAATTTGCTTAAAAGCTTGCTTGGGAGTGTATATGCTTTGTTTGGGGGAGGCTCCAGAGGCATGGCATTATAGCCAATAAAACAATAAAAAGGGAACAGGTTTCAAAAGCGGAAAGACGGTAATTAGTAGGTTTGGTGTATGTCCCTTAAGATGCTGCTGAGACAGGAGTAGAGCTTTTCTTTAGCTTTTAGAAGTCTCGTTAGCTTGAGCACCAGCAAGAGGCAGACGTTACAAATCAGAGTTGAAAGCGGCAGAGAGAGCTGTGTCTCTTTGTTGTCTCTGGGAGTGATTTGTGAGGTCGCGGAGATTCAGATCTTTGCGTACTGTTGGCAGAGGCACGTGGAGTCCGCTTTTTAAGTCACCGTGGTTTGTCTGTGTCTTCCCTCACAGGTTCTCCAAATGATAAGGCCATCAATGCCCTTCTGATGACTGTTACAGGTGCGGCCCATGGCTCTGCTCCACCGTGCTTCTGCTACTCTGTCAATTCAGAGGAAAAGGGAAACTGTTTTCTCCCTCAATTTGAGTCGTACCAAAACCTTAATTACAGAGAATTCAGATTTTAGAAGGAAAGATGTCTCCTTTTCCAGATTCTTTTTCTCTGCTCTTTCTTATATCACCTCCTCAGTCCTATTGTGACAGAAGCAGTCCCTATTGACAGAAATTTTCTTAAGATTTTTTTTTTTTTTTAAATGGAGTCTCGCTCTGTCACCCAGGCTGGAGTGCAGTGGTGTGATCTCGGCTTACTGCAAGCTCCACCTCCCAGGTTCATGCCATTCTCCTGCCTCAGCCTGCCGAGTAGCTGGGACCACAGGCGCCCGCCACCACGCCTGGCTAATTTTTTGTATTTTTAGTAGAGATGGGGTTTCACTGTGTTAGCCAGGATGGTCTCGATCTCCTGACCTCGTGATCTGCCTGCCTCGGCCTCCCAAAGTGCTGGGATTACAGGCGTGAGCCACTGCACCCGGCAGATTTTCTGAGATTTTTGATTACTGTCCCAGCTTCTGCTCTTGTTTCTAGAAGTGACTTAGAAAGATGCCACATGGGAAACCAATTCACGAGCTTTCCAAAAAATCCACAGTAGCTCGTGTCTCCTCCTGCGTTGGAGTCGGTCAGCATTTTGTCACTTGAGCACTAGATAGAATAGTTGGGTGCATTTAGGGACTGTGTTATAGAAAAATTACTTATTTTATTTATTATTTATTTATTGAGACAGAATCTTGCTTTGTTGCCCAGGTGGAGTGTAGTGGTGCAGTCTCAGCTCACTGCAACCTCCACCTCCTGGGTTCAAGCGATTCTTCTGCCTCAGCCTCCTGAGTAGCTGGTAATATAGGCACCTGCCATCACGCCCAGCTAATTTTTGTATTTTTAGTAGAGACATGGTTTCACCATGTTGCCCAGGCTGGTCTCGAACTCCTGACTTCGGGTTATCTGCCCACCTCAGCCCCTCAAAAGTGCTGAGATTACAGGCATGAGCCACTGCACCCAGCCAGAAAAGTTACTTATTTTAAACTTTAGATCGTTCTTGGCAGAGTGAGCTGCTTATTCTGCTTGGGGTACATGGAACTGATTCCAGCAGTGAGAACAGAATCACCTGGGCCATCCCATGCCTGATTCATGGGCAGCCTCACTGAGAGCAGTGGCAGATAGCGTCACCTGGTCCATTTCAGTGGCTTTTTCCTCTTTGCTCTTTTTTTTCAGTATTCCTGGTTGAATTTGTGTAGTGGAAAGATCATATGATGCAACTCTACCATGATAGAATTTATTTGACAAGCTAGTGCAATTGTTATTAATGAATGTAAACTTCACAGGATTAGACAGGCTATGTGTTTCACTATATTTTTGTATCTTTGGGTTCTACTATATACTAGAGTGTACTAAAATATACTAGAATACTAAATATATACTAAATACTAAATATATATATATATACTATATATATACTAAATATACACTAAATACTAAATCTAGTATACTAAAATATACTAGAGTGTCACATAATTCAAGAAGAGATTTCAGGAACGTGGATGTTAACTACTAATAGTTGGAAAATGATACTATCTGGGGGTTTCCTTTTTTTTCCACGTCTGTCCAACATATTAAGAAAACTATTGGGATATTATTTTGCCTTATGCAGTAGATTGCTAGTGGTTGTGAATTGTGTTTTAATAAGAACCTGTTCTGTTTGTGACTTCAGGATTTTTTATTGGTGGACCTTCTAATATGATTAGTTCTGCTATTTCCGCGGACTTGGGTCGCCAGGAGCTCATCCAAGGGAGCAGTGAGGCCTTGGCCACTGTCACAGGAATTGTTGATGGTTCGGGGAGCATTGGAGCTGCCGTGGGCCAGGTGAGAGAACAGGAGAGGGGCTGGGATTCTAATGTCTTCCCTCAAAGGCGCCTGAACATGAACCTGCCCTCTGGGCCTCAGTAGGTGGCACTCTTGTGCTGTAGAACGCTGTTCCGAGAGCCCAAGGACTTCCGTCTCCTCTCAGGACCAGCTGATGCCTCCTAATGTGGAAGGATTCTCCATTTTTTTTAGTTCCTTTTTTCTACTTATACTTCTAGATTCTTCCTGTCTGCAAATAAGCTAAGACTTCATAAGACAGGTAGATCCTTCTGCCCCAGCCCACCACCCACTTCTTTCTTTCCAGGCTGAACTTGGTGTTCCATGGCCAGGGGCGCTTCTTGTTATCCCCACCTGGCATGTGGACCCCACCATTGCTGTCTCCTGTCTCCCTCTCCCAGACACTCTACTGCATACATGTTCCTTCCTGGGCCCCACCAGACATGGCCATGGACTCTGCAGCTGCTTCTGAATCACTTGCTCTACTTCTGTGTGTCCAAAAATCTCTGACTGTATCTCAAAGAGTGGCCCATAAGTGTCTGGTATCAGAATCATCTGGGGCACTCATTAAAGTACAGAACACCAAGCGTACTACAGACTCGCTGAGTTAGAACCTACAGATCTGAATTTTCAACAAGCCTTCTCAGTGATTCTTCCGCACTCGGATGTTTGAGATCCCTACACTAAGACTGGCCTACTATACTTAGAACGATTTACGTTGACCTTTTTTTTTTTTTTTTTGGCATAAATTCAGGCTTTCTCTGGGACAGATATTTCTTTTCTGGCATAGTAATGAGTCATGCCTCTTCTAGGATATACCACTACAGATTGTAGAGTACTAATTTTGCTAAAAGACGGATTTGAGAGTCATCTGTATAGATAAAAATAGTTGAACCTGTGGAAGTGAATGAACCATTTAATGGGGAACGAGAATGTTGGCCGAGCCTCAGGGAATGCCCAGTGGTCAAAGGAGGAGGAAGGCAGCAGAGCGACCTGTAGTCAAGGGAACTGCGTTTGAGAAGGCGTTAGTAAGGTCATGGATGTAGAGAGGTCAGGAGAAGGAGAACTGAAGGATTTGTCTCTTAGGCTCTTAGTTTTGACATCTAGGAGGTCATTAATAGCCTTGACGATTATTGTTACTTGCTTGGTGGGGGTGAATTGCTGATGTCTGATTGCTAGTGGTTAATGAGAGACACGTATTGAGGTAAAGTAAGCCATGTTAATACTTTGACTACCTAGCCGTATTTTAATAGTCTATATGTGCTTGTTAATGTCTGTCCCTCCCACTGTAACATAAGCTTCCTGAGTGCGGCATTTTGTTGTATGTTCTTCTGTCACCTTAGTACCGAGAACAGTGCCTGGCACACGGTAGACATTACTTGTGGAATGAATGCTTGATATGCTTAGCATATTTGATTATAAGACTAAAGGGCAAAAAAACCCAAAGAAATAAAAACCTTAGCAAAGACTTGAAAAATGTGCTTACCTGATCATGCTCTGGAGTGGAAATTGAAAAATGCTCCCAGCTGTCAGTTCAGATATTTTCCTCTTTGGGGTAGAGAGTGACTGCATTGGGCATCCTTTTCTGACATTATATTATTTTAAGTTATCCTTCATTTTGAATGTTTTCTTCACTAACTAAATGGGTGGATTATAATGAGTATTTCAGAGAGTTTGCTTTTATTTAGATTGCCTCACCTGCCGGTATCCAGATCCCTCACTGTGAACTTGGGTCCTAGACTGACCTTCATGGTCGGGGAAGCATATCTGGAGTAAGTCACTGTTAGCTTTACTCATTCCTCTTCCATGTTGAGTTTTGAATGATTTCCCATTGCCTAAGGGGTGAAGTCCCAAACTCTGTGACTTAGCGTTAAACTCTATCAGTCCTGTCCTTAGCCAGTGTACTAATTTACCCTGAATAACTTTGTTGCCCCCATCTTTCCCTGACTTCCCAAGTAAAGAATTGTTTCTCCTTCAGGTTGCCATAGCAGTTGATGCGGTCCTCTAGTAGGCACCTGTCGTGGTGTAAAGGGGCTACACCATGACAGGTGCTGTGCTTGTTTCCTTCGTCTTTGCATACCCAATGCTTAGTGCTTTTTTTGACACATACTAGGGGTTCAGTAAAATTAAATTGCAGTATCTGCCCGAGAGAAATGAGAACGAATGTCCACATTAAAACTTGTACATGAGGCTGGGTGTGGTGGCTCATGCCGGTAATCCCAGTACTTTGGGAGGCCAAGGTAGGAGGATTGCTTGAGGCCAGGAGTTCAAGACCAGCCCAGGCAACATAGTGAGACCCTCATCTCTACAAAAAATAAAAAGTGAACTGGGCCTGGTGGTATGTGCCTGTCCCAACTACTTAGGAGGCTGAGATGGGAGGATTGCTTGAGCCTGGGAAGTCAAGGCTGCAGTGAGCTATGGTCACACCACTCCACTCCAGCCTGGGTGACAGAGCCAGACCCTGTCTCTCTCTCTTTTTTTTTTTTTTTGGAGACAAGATCTGACTCTGTTGCCCAGGCTGGAGTGCAGTGGTAGGATCTTGGCTCACTGCAACCTCTGCCTTCTGGGACTCAAGCGATTGTCCCACCTCAGCCTCCCAAGTAGACTGGACTGCAGGTACGCATCACCATGCCCAGCTAATTTTTGTATTTTTTTTTTTGTAGAGATAGGGTTTCACCACGGTGCCCAGACTGGTCTCAAACTCCCAGGCTGAAGTGGTCTTCCTGCCTCGGCCTCTCAAAGTGCTAGGATTACAGGCATGAGCCACCTTGCCAGGCCAAGACCCTGTCTTAAAAAAAAAAAAACAAAACAAAGTTGCAGTCAGAGTTTGGAGCACCCTGTGCTTCCTTTAGTGGATGATTAGACCTCTTTTTTGCTTCACATGATGTGATCTAATATAAATCACATAGTCATTCTGCCTTAATTTTTTTCACATGTACATTTCAGTAATAATGTGATCAAAGAATGTTATCCTTTTGTGCCTGTGGCCAAACTGATTTTTGACAAGGGTGCCAGGACCATTCAATGGAGAAAGGATGGTCTCTCAATAAACAGTATTGGGAAAACTGGATATCCACATGAAAAGAATGAAGTTGGAGCTGAGGAGTGGGAGAGGAAAGAAAATAAAAAAGAATGAGGTTGGACTCTTACCTTACCTCATATGCAGAAATTACCTCAAAATGAATTAAAGGCCTAACTGTAAGAACTTAAAATTGTAAAACTCATAGAAGAAAACATAGGGACGAATCTTCATGACAAATATGTACAAATGACCAATAAGCACATGAAGAGTCTCAACATCCTTAGTCATTAGGAAAATGCAAATCAAAAACACAGTGAGCTGTGACTTCATACTTACTGTGATGGCTGTAATTAAAAACCAGGAAAGGTGACTGGTGTTGGTGAGGATGTGCAGAAATTGAAGCCCTGCATTGCTGGTGGGACTGCAAAATGATGCAGCTTCTGTGAAAAATACTTCGGTGCTTCTTCAAAAAAATTTAAATAGAATTACCATATGACCCAGCAATTCCACTCCTAGGTATTTCCCAAAAGATTGAAAACTGGGGGCCGGGCACCATGGCTGACGCCTGTAATCGCAACACTTTGGGAGGCCGAGGTGGGCGGATCACTTGAGTTCAGGAGTTTGAGACCAGCCTGGCCAACATGGTGAAACCCCATCTCTACTAAAAATACAAAAATTAACTGGATGTGGTGGCAGGTACCTGTAATCCCAGCTACTTGGGAGGCTAAGGCAGGAGAATTGCTTGAACCTGGGAGGCGGAGGCTGCAGTGAGCCAAGATTGCACCACCGCATTCCAGCCTGGGTGACAGGAAGACTCTGTCTCAAACAAAGAAAAAAAAGAAAACTGGGTCTCAGATATTTGTATGTCAGCATTTATTGCAGTAGTAGCCAAAAGGTAGAAACAACTCGGGTCCATCAGCAGATGAATGGAGAAACAAAATGTGGTATATCCATACAATGGAATACTAATGAGCCATTGAAAAGAAATGAAGGGAGGTTACAGTGAGCTGTGATCATACCATTACACTACAGCCTGGGCAACAGAGAAAGACCCTGTCCCTTTTAATCCCAGCACTCTGGGAGGCCGAGGCAGGTGGATCACCTGAGATTAGGAGTTCGAGACCAGCCTGGTGGTGAAACCTCATCTCTACTAAAAATACAAAAATTAGCTGGGCGTGGTGGCACCTCAGCTACTTGGGAGGCTGAGGCAGGACAATTACTTGAACCTGGGAGGAGGAGGTTGCAGTGAGCTGAGATCGCACCATTGTACTTCAGCCTGGGTGACAGAGCAAAACTCCATTTCGGAAAAAAAAGCGGGGGGGGGGCAGGTGCAGTGGCTCACGGTTATAATCCCAGCACTTTGGGAGGCTGAGGTGGGTGAATCACCTGAGGTCAGGAGTTCCAGACCAGCCTGGGCAACGTGGTAAAACCTCATCTCTACTAAAGATACAAAAATTAGCCGAGTATGCTGGCTCATGCCTGTAATCCCAGCTACTTGGGAGGCTGAGGCAGGAGAATTGGTGGAACTTGGGAGACGGAGGTTGCAGTGAGCAGAGATTGCCTGCTGCCCTCCAGCCTAAGCGACAGAGCGAGACCCCATCTCCAAACAAAAGGAGTGAAGTTCCAATGTAGTCTACCCTGAAAGCATTATGCTAAGCATTCCAGACATAAAAGGACAAATACTGTGATTCCATTTACATGAAATATCTAGCATAGGCCAATTCATGGAACCAGAAAGATGAGGTTAGCAGGAGCTGGGGAGATGGGCAGTTAATTTCTTATTAGGAACAGAGTTTCTATTTGGATGATGAAAACGTTTGGAAATAGATAGTGGTGATGGTTGTACAACATTATGAATGTAACTGATACCACTGGATTGCACACTTAAAAATGTTTAAAATGGGCCGGGCGCGGTAACTTACGCCTGTAATCCCAGCACTTTGGGAGCCCAAGGTGGGTGGATCACGATGTCAGGAGATCGAGACCATCCTTGGCTAACACCTGTCTCTACTAAAAATACAAAAAATTAGCCGGGCGTGGTGGCAGGCTCCTGTAGTCCTAGCTACTTGGGAGGCTGAGGCAGGAGAATGGCGTGAACCTGGGAGGCAGACCTTGCAGTGAGCCAAAATCGCGCCACTGCACTCCAGCCTGGGCAACAGAGGGAGACTCCATCTTGGAAAAAAAAGAAAAAAAAGATTAAAATGGCGAATTTTATGTAAGTTATATCTTACCATAGTAAGAGAAAAAAAGAAAATGGGTTAAATAAGTGCAATTAGATCCTTTTCAGTAATTGAAAAAGTAAACGGATATGCTGTAGGATGCAAAGGTAGTACAGCAACACTGTGAGCAAACAGCATGATTGGAAAATGAGTGGCATGCTTAAAGACAAACTCTTTTTGAGGCATCAGTTATAGTACCTTTCATTGGAAGAAAGAATGATTAAGTGGGAGTAGCTTGTGGATGTTCATCTTCCTCTCTAAATAGCAAAGTGAATAAAATAAACCTTCTGGGCCGGGTGCGGTGGCTCACGCCTATAATCCCAGCACTTTGGGAGGCTGAGGCGGGCAGGTCACAAGGTCAGGAGATCGAGACCATCCTGGCTAACACAGTGAAACACCGTCTCTACTAAAAATACAAAAAGTTAGCCGGGTGTGGTGGCAGGTGCCTGTAGTCCCAGCTACGCGGGAGACTGAGGCAGGAGAATGGTGTGAACCCGGGAGGCGGAGCTTGCAGTGAGCCGAGATTGCGCCACTGAACTCCAGCCTGGGCAACAGAGCAAGACTCCGTCCCAAAAAATAACCAATAAATAAATAAATAAATAAATAAACCTTCTGAACTGACAACTTCTACTATATGGTTTTTCCATTTAGACTCTGCATGCTTAAATGGGCCATTAATCACAGCAGGCACATGTATGTGGAAGAGCTCTGTAAACTGCAAAACATACAAATCCTGTGTCCCCTTCTTATTTTCTAAAATAGCCATGTTTAATCTACTTTTTAGCTGCTTCCTTTTATAAATTTATAAAGAATTATATTGTAATTTTTTTTTTCTCCCTTTTAGTATTTAGTGTCTCTGATCCGGGACAAGCTAGGATGGATGTGGGTTTTCTACTTTTTCATACTCATGGTAAGTAGGTGCTCCTTTAAAAAAAAAGTCATTTTTCTATTAAGTTCAAACCATCTACTTAAGTCACTTCTTCAGCAGAATTGTTGATTGCTTTTAAAGGCTCCTTTGTGAAAAGTAACATTTTATTAGTCTAAAAGACACCTTCTTCTTCTTCTTCTTCTTCTTCTTCTTTCTTCTTTTTCTTTTTTCTTCTTTCTTCTTCTTTCTTCTTCTTCTTTTTTTTTTGAGGCAGTCTCGCTCTGTTGCCCAGGCTAAAGTGTGGTGGCATGATCTCGGCTCACTGCAGCCTCTGCCTCCCGGGTCAAGTGATTCTCCCACCTCAGCCTCCCGAATAGCTGGGATTACAGGCACCTGCCACCACGCCCGGCTAATTTTTGTATTTTTAGTAGAGACGGTGCTTCACATATTGGCCAGGCTGGTCTTGAACTTCTGACGACCTCAGGGGATCCACCCGACTCGGCCTCCCAAAGTGCTGGGATTACAGGCATGAGCCACTGCGCCTGACCTCACATTCTTCTTTTTAAGGAAGAAAAAGGCTCTCAGTTTGCTCTTGACCTGAGTCTAATGAATATTGCCATTTATGACTTCAGAAAAACAAGAAGAGACTTATTTAAAGTATCACCAGCCCCTAATCAGTATACTCTTCTAGGCTACTCTCTATCTGCTGAATATAATTTAGGAATTCTGAAGTAAATTACAATGTACACCAAGCAACACTGAGTTAAAAGAGAAGCATTGCTGTAATTAACACTGTCATGTTTCCCGGTTCTAAAACGGTGGTAGTTTCTTGAGGAAATATTTATGATGCCCTAGACATTCTTGGCTGGGATTCTCTGCTTTCTTGGAAATAGCCAATAAAGAATAAGTCGTTGTTTATTTTTTTAATTTTTTTTTTGAGACAGGGTCTCATTCTGTCACCCAGGCTGGAGTGCAGTGGCACGATCACAGCTCACTACAGCCTTGACCTCCTGGGCTCAGGTGATCCTGGGCTCAGGTGGTCCTCCCACTTCAGCCTCCTGATTAGCTGGGACTGTAGGTGTGTGCCACCACGCCTAGGTAACTTTTTGAATTTTTCCTAGAGGGGGTTTCACCATGTTGCCCAGGCTGGTCTCAAACTCCTGAGGCTTTGTGCTTTTAAAATGTTGCTCTCTGTTATGAGCTGTGACATACTGAGGCACATTATTGGTGGGACAGTGCTCAAGACAGGTCTACCTGAGAGTGTGGAAGGCACCAGGGACGCATTCAGTATCCTGTCCTCAAATCCAGGGCACTGGGGTTGAAGGCAGCCTCCACCACCCCTACTCCAGGCAGCTGTCCTCTTGCTGTGGTCAAGGATTCCCGGGATAGTCCAGTTCCAGGAATACCTTGGAGCTTTCATCTAATTCGCATCTAGCTTCCAAAGACTGGGCCATATAACTTGTGTTCCATTTCTGACATCCATGCTAAGTAGAGGGAAGTATCTTGTGATGAACTTTCTGATGTGATCATACTAGGAATTGTAGTAGAAAGAAAACTTTGTTATAAGGATCATCGTTTTAATCTGAGCCTCTGGTCTCAGTTCTCTGCTCTGCCTATGGCAAATTATGTGTATGTGGTGTTCTTTTTTTTGGCAACTGAAATGTGATGTTAAGTATTTTGTAATATCAGCCATACTTTTCAAAATCATTTTCCAATTCATTGACGATTAAATGTTACCTTTGTATGAAGTCAAAATGAATGTAATTGTTATGTTCAAAACATGACGCTCTAACAGAAGTAAATTGTTGTTGCATTTTTAATCCTATTTTCTCTTCACAGACAAGTTGTACAATTGTGTTTATCTCACCATTAATAGTGAGGGAAATATTCTCTCTCTTGCGAAGGAGACAGGCTCACATACTGAGGGAGTGACTGGTGTCTGTGAGACAGAAAGAACGTCAGCCACATCAGGACCGTTGGGGCTTCGAATCTGCCCTAATTTGGGTTTGTCTAGGAGCACCAGCCTGACCTTGGATTGTCAGGGCTCTCTCAACACTGCCAGCCACCTGAGATGCTGACCAGCGGTGAAGGCTGCGCGAGTTTTGTACACTACAGGAATTATTGTTGATGATTTTTGTTGTTTCATGAATGTGCTGAGTGACCTCTGACTCTGCCAGCATCTTTGTGTGGCCTGTTGAGGTTTAGCATTTTAACCTTAACTGTTGTTTTGGACTTGAACTTTCTCTAGCCTCAGAAATGGAGTGAGTAGGAGGCAAAGCCACGCGTGGTTTGTGTTGGTGATGTGTTCCACAAATGGAAGAGATCATTGCTTTTTGCTTTGGTAATGAGTTTATAGAGAGTGGCTCATCTTTGAAGCATCAAATCCTGATCAAATGCTCAAGCTGGACCGAGCTGCCAGCCTGCCTTGGACAAAGAATCCCTCTGTTCCCTGTGGTGGGAAAGATCACACTACATGCCCGTTGAATGGCTCAGTCACTCTGTGTCTGATCCAAAAGTCATTCAGCCCTAGAAGCATGAATATCTTCAAATTATTGTCAACTGTTCTCCTCCATCTTCATTCAAATGAACTTTGGCTCCTGGAAGTATTTAGTCTTCCTTTCAAGGACCATAAGGTACATCAGTTATCTCGAACATTCCGACGTGTAACTCGCAGCCGAAGCAACTCCACCCCAGATCTGTTGTCTGGGGACTTTAGGATCCTCTAGGAAGCTAATCTGCTTAGTCTGTTTTTAGAGGATTGATCTGTGGCACAACCGGGTTCCTGGAGTTACCTCAGCTGAGGACTAGAATTAGAGAAAAGGGAAAGACCTTTTGTTCTAGTAAGTGTCAAGTACGAATGCTCTTTGACTTACGATGGTTACCTCCCAGTAAACCCATTGGAAGCCAAATGCATCTAATACCCGTGACCTACCGAACGCCACAGCTTAGCCTCGCCCACCCTAAATGTACTCAGAACACTTAGAATTGCCCACAGTTGGGTAGAATCATCTAACACAAACTCTGTTTTATAATCAAGTGTTGAATATATCATGTAATTTATTGAATACTGTACATTATGTCGAAATTGCAACCGTTTCGCACCATTGTAAAGTCCAAAAATCAGAAGCCGAGGACTGACTGTATGTGACATTGAATCACGTGAGTGGATTACTAGGGCCTGAGGGGTATCCGTTCTTTAGAAAAATGTAGAGTATATATCTTCAGGGCTGTGAATTCCATACTAGTTATCAATATTTTAAGATCATTCTGTATATGTATATGTTTTAAATTATACAAGCAAGCTAGGAGGAGAATGTGCAATTTTGAGGAACACCTAATTTGCATTGGGTTAGGGAATATTTTTCAACCTCTTGCTTTATACTCTGATATGGGGTGTGTTTATGAACTTGTTAATATTATTTAATCATGCAGATTTCCAATCAGTGTATTGCTCATTTACTGACAAAAAGGGAAAATACAAAACACAGAAAGGGGAAATAAACTGACTTTTATAATGAACCTCCGTTTCGGTATTTAAATGTATATGCCATGACTGCTGAGATTTAGAATGTGATCAGTGTCCTGATGTTTCCTGATACTGAGCGCTCCCGGGTGAGCCCACGCCAACCCACAGCATCGCTGGGTTACCTGCTCCTTCACCCAAGGTGCTGGGGTGGCTTCATTTCCATCTGTTCTGTGAAAACTTGCCCTTTCCTACTGTGGAAGACTGTGCTCCGTTTGGATGAATTGCCCGGTTGTAAGTTAAGGGCCGTCTGTTTTCTCATTGAACCTCTTGACTGGCGTTTGGTTCAGAGTTTCCTTTCCAGCTGCACTGTGGGTGTGGTCTCATCTTTGTGTCCCCACGCCAGCCAGTGTTTTCTTACCCAGTTGAACCTTAGATTGGTGACTGTTTCCCCAAGCTGTATTGAAATACAACCTTTTTTTTTTTTTTTTTTGAGACAAGAGTCTCGCTCTGTCACCCAGGCTGGAGTGCAGTGGCATGATCATGGCTCACTGCAGCCTCGACCTCCTGGAGTCAAAAGTGATCCTCCTGCCTCAGCTCCCAAGGAGCTGGGACTAGCCTCCCAAGTAGCTGACCGTGCGCCACCATGCCCGGCTAATTATTTTTAGTCTTTTTATTTTCTGTAGAGATGAAGTCTCACTGTTACCTGGCTGGGCTCGAACTCCTGGGCTGAAGCGATCCTCCCACCTTGGCCTCCCCAAGTGCTGGGATAATAGGCATGAGGCACTGGGCCCTGCCTAAAATGAAATTACAAATAAATGCTCAGCACTGGACAACATGAAATAAGGATATATTCCCTTATTCTAGTTCTGCCAATCTGCACAGGATTTAACTTTTTTTTTTTTTTTTTTTTGAGATGGAGTCTCACTCTGTTGCCCAGGCTGGAGTGTGCTGGTGCAATCTCGGCTCACTACAACCTCCACCTCCCGGGTTCAAGCGATTCTCCTGCCTCAGCCTCCCAAGTAGCTGGGACTACAGGCGCATGCTACCATGCCCGGCTAATTTTTGTATCTTTAGTAGAGATGGGGCTTTGCCATGTTGGTCAGGCTGGTCTCTAACTCCTCAAGTGATCCACCTGCCTTGGCCTCCCAAATTGCTGGGATTACAGGCGTGAGCCACTGCGCCCACCCAGGATTTAACTTTAATGAACATCTAAGAGTTTGCTTTATTTTCTTAATATCTTCTCCCTTGAAAAGGGACGAGAAAGCCATAGTGAAAGCTAGTTTGGAAATGCATCCTTTCCTCACAGCCAGATCGCCGATGCTCACTAGGTTGAAATCAGATACTGCGGTCTGCCTTTTCTTTTCAGAAGCTGTTTATTTTTTCTTACAGTTTCAAAGGAGGAAATGTCTCTCGCTACTCTTGCTATTCCGTCCTTTCCTGGTTCCGAGGAACCAGAGTGCCACAGTCAGCATGCCTGCAGCAGTATTGGAGGAGCTGCTGTGCCTCATGATGTTCTGTGGGATGGAGAATGTACAATGCTGTCAGCCCTTTGCGCCCCTTTCCTTTTCCCTTTTTCCCTCCCGCTGCTTTTTTTTTTCTTTTTTGAGACAGCGTCTTGCTCTGTCACCCAGGCTGGAGTACAGTGGCCCACTCCGAGTAGCTAGGGCTACAGGTGCTCACCACCACACTCAGCTAATTTTTAAAAATTTTTTTTGTAGAGAAGGAATTTCGCTGTGTTTCCCAGGCTGGTGTCTTACACCTGGGCTCAAGTGATCTGCCCACCTCGGCCTCCCAAAGTGCCTGGATTACTGGCATGAGCCACCGCACCCAACCCCCTTCTTCAAAACCTCCGGAAGTCCTCCTGCCTCCCAAATCAATACATGGTAAAGCCTTTTCTTTTCCCTACTGACTTTTCTGACTAATGCCCTAGTTTTCTTTTTGCAGCTAAACTATTTGAGTTAATAGACAGTATCTGCTGCCTTCCCGTCTGTGCTACTCATTTCCTCCTCAACTAGGTAGCTACCTATGTATTGGCCCAGGACGGTCCTGGTTTATGCCTGTCATTCACCGTAATTATCAGTGGTACTTCCTTTCGCTCTCTGAGTGTCCTAGTTTGGACCCCGTATCTCTAGCCTCTGGCCTCTCATCACCCCACAGCATTGAGGGTCACTGAATTTTGAGATTTTTTTGCCCCCCATCCCGTATTTGTGCTTGACACCTGTAACCACTTTGTCTTTCCCAGGACTTTTTCTTCTTTGGCTTCTCTGGCATTTTAATTTATCAAATCTTCTTACCGACTATTCCTTTTCCTGGGTTCTCTCCTCTGTTCCCCCTGTGCTGGTTTCCTTTCTACTTTCCCTGATGAGCTACTTTTGTAATCTACCAGTAACCCCGTCAAGTACTTATTGAACAAGAAGCCACTAAAGAGAGGAATGGCATCTGTTTGTTAATGACTATCTGGTGCATAGTTAAGAACAGCCGGTCTCAGGGGAGGGGACTGGACTCGACTTATGTAATCCCAACCCCTTCTCCCCTCCCCACACAGACCACTCTGCCAGTTTGCTGCATTAATCGTTTTCAACTCTTTAGGTCATAAACCCTTTTGAGAATCTGAAAGCCACTTAAAGTCTCCCAGATTGAAATGCTTATATGAAAAAATATTCGCAATTTTCTTATTGGGTGTTCATGGGCCAAAACTTGAAGCTCATCGTTGGACCACAGAGTTTGAAACCTTGGTCAAGAGAATCAAGTACCTGGGATTGAGATTCTGCAGAGTTCAGTTTCACTCACTTTCTGTACTGACCCTCACATTGCCTGTCCACACAAACCTTCTGCAGCATCAGACTACAGTGAGTAAACGAGCTGCAAAGGGAAGTTGTGCATTCGTATTCATACCTTCTTGTCTTGATTGACACCTCTCTTTAATACCCCTTTTTTGCTCCCAGCTTTGTGAATCTTAATTTTCCCTCAAGGCTTGGCCAAGCACCATCTCATCTGAGGAACCTTTCCCAACCAGCCATGCTAGCCCTTCCTTCTCTACCATCTCTCCTTCCCTTGGTGGTAATGTCAGTGTTGCTTATTTGGTGCTTAGCTGTTTCTGTCTTCCCTATTTTTGTATCTAATTCCCCAAGGAGACGGCTGCTGTTTTTCTGCAGTGCCCAGCTCCTCGCATGGTTGGTGCAGAATAAATGTGGAGTGTGTTGGGAAGGGTGGGAGGAAGATTTGAGAGTGGAGTGTGGGCAGAGCAGGCCAGGGCAAAGTTCCGCCCTGACCCTGCATACTGCCCCGCCACCTGCTTTACACAGGACGCTGCACGCCTGCAATTAATGGCCGCAGACTGTCAGCGCTGCCCAGGTTCTCGGACTACGTGGCTTTTGAGTGCAGTCGCCTCTCCTCTGGCTCTTGGCAGCCTCGCCAGCTCTCCCTGAGGGCTCAGCGGCAGCGAACAGTGAGCTCTTTTGCTCCAATACAAATCTCCATGTTATTCAAGCTGCTGTCTTTATTCCTGCTGTGTGTTTTTACTTGGCCTGTCCCTTCCAAGCATTCAAACTCTCTTCATCCCTCATAGTCCCCTTCATTGGCCACCTCCATGAAGCTTTTCCTGATAACCCTACTAGTGATGCTATTTTCCTTCTGGAAACCTCTCTTGAAAGCCCTTATCCTTAGACCACACAGTCTGCCCCAGGCTGATTGGTTTTATTGCCTTATTTTGTTCTCTATTGTTTCTGGCTAAGTTGTCATTTCCTCAATTAAATTGTGAGAGTCACAGGAGTCAGCACCCTGGCTGATGTTCCTTCCCACCTTGCTGCTTCTGTGCCTTTAGAGTCAATGTCATCTCCTTGTGCTTTTCCTTAGGCCATTTCTGGTGCCATAAAGTTTGTTTCAACTTATGTCTAGAATAAATCAAATTAAATGTGAAATACCAGCTGGGCATGATGGCTCATGCCTGTAATCCCAGCACTTTGGGAGTCCGAGGTGGGTGGGTCACTTGAGGTTAGGAGTTCAAGACCAGCCTGGCCAATATGGTGAAACCCTGTTTCTACTAAAAATACAAAAATTTAGCCTGGTGTGGTGGTCGGCACCTGTAATCCCAGCTACTCAAGAGGCTGAGGCAGGAGAATCGCTTCAACTCAGGAGGCGGAGGTTGCAGTGAGCCGAGATTGCACCACTGCGCTCCAGCCTGGGCAAAAGAGCAAGACTCCATCTCAAAAAAACAAAAACCAAAAAACTGATATTTACATATACATGATCATAGATAACACAAATCACTTCAATGGTTTTATATTTGTGTGTGTGTGTGTTATATGCAACATAACAATGATTTGTTACTATATGACTTTTTGGAAGTAAGAACATATGCATGTTGCATAGTGAATCAAATAATACTCGAAAAGTTCTGTATCTGGACACCCAAGGTGTGGTCTTTCAGCCGTTAGTGAAATAATGCTTCATAGGTGGATGCATCTTTAAAAACTGCTGTTCCATTCACCACTGTTTTCTCCCCTACACAGTCTGAGGTCCACAGATGGTTCTGTAGTTTACATGTGAGAACCAAGATTCAGAGAGGGTAAGTGGCTTGCTGGGAGTCAAATCATCTAAATAACAGAACTAGGACTAAATTAAAACCCAGTTTTTAAAATTTAACTTCAGTGGCTTTTTTTTCTGCCATGCAGCCTCTCCTTAAATTGACTCTTCCCCTAGGCTTACTTCCAAGGTGTAAATTGGGTGGCCAGTTCTCATCTTTCTCTAGGGCCAGGGTCCCAAGGGTGAGCAGAATTGTCAGACCTGCACCTTTGTGTGGAAACCACCTGCGCCCCGTTTCTGCTGTTGGGCTGTGGCCCCACAGGGATGTCCAGGCCACCCTCGCTGACTGGCCTTGCCCTGGGGTCTTAACATCTCTTTAGGGGATCTTCTGTACTAGATTTGCCTTTTTATTTATTTATATTTTAAGATGGAGTTTTTCTCTTGTCGCCCAGGCTGGAGGGCAGTGGCATGATCTCGGCTCACTGCAACCTCCACCTCCTGGGTTCAAGGGATTATGCTGCATCAGCCTCCTGAGTAGCTGGGAGGTGCCTGGCACCATGCCTGGCTAATTTTGTATTTTTAGTAGAGATGGGGTTTCACCATGTTGCCCATGCTGGTCTTGAACTCCTGGCCCATGCTGGTCTTGAACTCCTGACTTCAGGTGATCCACCCACCTTGGCCTCCTAAAGTGCTGGGATTACAGATGTGAGCCACCGCATCCGGCCTAGGTTTGCCTTTTTAAACAGCACCTCTTTACTCTTTTTCCTGCATCTTCTGTTTGAGTCTAAGAGTTGCAGCATCCACTTCATAAACTGCTACGCTGGTGTTTCTCCCCCATTCTGTGTCTGCAGTCAGCGGAGGTATGACTGTTTCATGGGCCTGGCTGACCCAGGTCTGCCTTGGGTCCCTGCTCGGGCACCCCTCTTTCTAACAAATGTTGAATTAACCTTGAATGAGATTGTTGCTTCTAAAATGCCATTGGTCAGCTTTTTACTGCTTGTTCTTGCCCTCTGCTGAAGGAATGTTTTTTTTCTTTTTGTCCTTTCAGGAATTAAATAAAAAGTAGCAAAATTGTTGGAAACTGTTTTCAGTCCCCTTTATCACTGTGGCACAGGAAGCTGTCATCTCAGAAATTCATTGGCAGAGAAACACAGATAAAAGGGCTACCCTGTTGGACAGGAATGTTCTTTTGGATTTAATGGGATAATTGTATTTAGGTGAAACCTTTCATCTGAGGACTTCAAAGGACTTTACCTTGTTTAGTAGTTATTATCACACCCTACAGAGTGACATTAGGGTACTACACTCCTAGATTTTTTTGTGTGTGTATGTGCATTTGTTTATTTATTTAGCATTGTGCTAGTTTTCTTAGGTTCACCATGGAAAGTCTCAGGAACCTAACAGCACTGCAGTTAATTTCCATTAAAAAATAGTACCTAACAAATAGCAGACGTAACTGGCCTCTGTGTCCTGGAATGAAGAATGAAGATGTTAATGGGGTTATAAAATAAAGAGCAACCATTCTGGAGCCAGGAAGGCGGGGCTGGGAGGGGCAAGAGTAGTGACCAAAGTACTGGCGGCAGAGAGCGCTCCTTCCCCACGTGCCCCTAGTGGGTTTTACTTTTATTGGTTCTACTTAGGGTCCAAAAAGAGATTATTCTGTGAACAAGCTCTTAGAGAGTGTAGAGCCACATAATCCCCCTTAACAGTCTTTTTTTTTTGTCTTTCTTTCTTTTTTTTAAGACAAAATCTCGCTCTGTTGCCCAGGCTGGAGTGCAGTGGTGCAATCTCAGCTCATTGCAGCCTCTGCCTCCTGGGTTCAAGCGATTCTTGTGCCTCAGCCTCCAGAGTAGCTGGGATTACAGGCGTGTGCCACCATGCCCGGCTAATTTTTGTATTTTTAGTAGAGACAGGGTTTCACCATGTTACCCAGGCTGATCTCAAACTCCTGACCTCAGGTGATCCACCTGCCTTGGTCTCCCCAAGTGCTCAGATTATAGGCGTGCACCACCGCACCTGACCAACAGATCTTTTGAGAAGCAAGCCTGTGTCATGACCGGAGGAAGGATCTCTAAGTAAGTGAAATTAAGGCCAACTCCCGCCCCTATCCTCCCAGCCCCAGTCTCTGCAATCCGTGAGAGACCATTGGCACAGCCTCTGGGTAAAGGGGTTGGATCGGTGGTGAAGGGAAGAAGCTTTCAGAGAAAAGCCTGGCAAGAGTGGCCATGGGGTGCCCAGTGCTGTCCCCTTTGCTGTCCCCTTCCACGTGCATCTGGTCTGGAGCTGTGGCCCAGCCATGTCACTTTCTACTAGCTGCTTTAATACTGCAGGGTCGTGGTGGTTGTGAGAGAAAAGATTTTTATACCATTGGTTATGTTTTCCTTCCCAAAGATTCAGTGCTTGCCCTGTGAAAACCTTTTCCCCATGGTGGGCCATTCATACCTCTTGGCTCAGCAGGGGGAGACAAAGCCCCAGACACTGCTTACTGCACTTGTTTGACGGAAAGTCCTGCGCGCTCTTTATTTCACTCTCACTTTATATCCATTTGTTTAGATGTCCTCCTGGCTAGTTAGTCTCTGTTTCCCCTCTGTGTAAGTCTTCAGTTTCCTCCCCTGGCCTCCTATTTCCACTGGTAACCTCCCAGTTCCTTATACTGGAAGATGCAGAGGACCTGGAGATTGTCCACTGAGATAGTTCAGCCTCAAAATCCCTGGCTCAGCCTGTGCTAAAGTCTCAGAAGAAGTGGATCCTTAACTTCACTCAAAATCTCACTCCCTTAAATTAGCTTCTGTCTACCTTTTTCTTCAGTCTTTATGTCTCCAGACCTCTGAATTGGGGCAGTGGAGGGAAGAGAGACCATCAGTCACCCGCTTCGCCCCTTACAGCTGCCATCCCTCTACCACCAATGCCGAACAGATTCTCTGAATGGACAGTCCACCTAGGAAAACCACATTATTTTCCGCCAACTCTTCCTCCCGTCATCTGGAATCCAGCTTTGAATTGAGTTTAGAGCTCAATCGGCTACCTCCCTCCCCGGTGTGTGAATTTCTTTGTGTCATCTCTACCAGCTGGCCACTAACCTGTCCATAGAAACTGTCTCCTTTCAAGGACCAGAGCATGCTCTCCCGGGGAAGCCATTCTATTGTTGGAGAGCTCCAGTGGTTAGAACGGTCTTTATCCTATTCACTGAGAAGCTCATGATTTCTTCCATTGGTTCTAGGAAGAAGCAACACAAATGTATATTTTCTCTTGAGATATGTAATATACAGTTTTTTCCTTATTTACATTGAAGGGCTAACTCAATGTATTTGAAGACAACTTCTGTCTTTCCCTTTCAAAAGCTTTTTAGGGCCGGGTGCGGTGGCTCATGTCTGTAATCCCAGCACTTTGGGAGGCTGAGGTGGGCGGATTGCTTGAGGTCAGGAGTTTGACACCAGCCTGGCCAACATGGCAAAACCCCGTCTCTACTAAAAATACAAAAATGAGCTGGGCACGGTGGTGGGCGCCTGTAATCCCAGCTATTCAGGAGGTTGAGGCAGATGAATTGCTTGAACCTGGGAGGTGGAGGAGGAGGTTGCAGTGAGCCGAGATTGTGCCACTGCACTCCAGCCTGGGTGACAGAGTGAGACTCTTTCTCTCTCTCTCTCTCTCAAAACAAACAAACAAAAAACACTTTTTCAAAATGTTATTGAAACACTTCCCCCACTATTGCCTTCTGATCAAACCGGGAGGTCCCAGTTCTTCCCTTTTGAAATTGTTGAGTACCTTCTCGTTCTTTGAACTCTACTCATCTTTCCCAACTTGGTTTCCTCTTTCCTCCTAATCCTCAATCCCAAGAAACTCTCCAGGCAAAATTCTTTCATTTTCTGTGTTCCAGAGATTCTTGTTCATACTTGACCTTGTCTTCACCAGTCTACAAAACTCTAAAAAGGTCTACATTCTAATCATTAAAAAAAAAAATCTCAGCCAGGTGCGGTGGCTCAAGCCTGTAATCCCAGCACTTTGGGAGGCCAAGACGGCTGGATCACGAGGTCAGGAGATCGAGACCATCCTGGCGAACACGGTGAAACCCCATCTGTACTAAAAAATACAAAAAACTAGCCGGGCGAGGTGGTGGGCACCTGTAGTCCCAGCTACTCGGAGGCTGAGGCAGGAGACTGGCATAAACCCAGGAGGTGGAGCTTGCTGTGAGCTGAGATCCAGCCGCTGTACTCTAGCCTGGGAGACAGAGCGAGACGCGAGACTCTGTCTAAAAAACAAAAAAACAAAACAAAAAAAAAACTCCTAGTACAGTGCCTGGTAAACAGGAGGTAGAACATTACTTAATGTTTAATTTTCTCTGTTCTTGCTCTAGTACTTCCTTAGAAAGTTCACTTTTTAATATTTTTAAAAATCTACAAATGACTACTAAATATTTAGCCCTAGCCCCAATTTGTTACTCATTTTCCAGTCTCAGGTTCTCTGGAGATCACTGGATATCCCAATTTAATATAGCTAGTTTTCTCCAGTCCCTGCAAACCTGCTGCCCATATAACTTTCCTAGTGGTTTTTGTTCAGTAAGCTCCTTGAAATGATTTTGAAGAACCTTAGGAATCGAGCCATGTCTGGATTCTCATTCATGAAGTTGTTCTGATTCCCGGACCATGGGCCCTCAACTGGGCCGTGATTCTCACGCTTTCTGGTTTCTCTTTAACTGTCGGGGGCAGCCCAGTCTTTCAATTCCCCCGAGCTCTCAGCCACAGGGATCATTTTTGGCACATCTTTCTCTTTCCATGTAGTCAGCCTCCTCCAGGAGGAAAAGTCAGCCTCCTCCTCACTTTTCCAATTCATCTTTCATTTTTATTTCCGAGCCACCATCCTGTGCCTGGGTGACTGGCAAGAGCTTCACCGCCAGTGCTTCTGCTCCCAGCCTTGCCTCGCTTCACTCTGCCCTGTGCTCAATTCTTAGAATAGTCTTGCTAAGGGGACTTTTGCGGTGTTATTCCGCTGCTTAGACGTCGAGAGTGACTCTTCCTTGCTGGATTAAGTGTGAGATCTTGCACGAATCCTCATCTCTAGCTACAAAATCTGAGACAGACCAGAGACCTGTTAGGAAGCAGAAGCTGCACTCTTCTTCTATGGATGTACTGTTTGTAATTAATAGTATTGACCAACTCTCTTCTTTTGTCTTTTTTTTAAACAACTTTATTGAGATATAATTTATACATGCCATATAAGTCATCCATTTAAAGTGCACAAAGGTTTTGGGGACATTCACGGAGCTGTGCAACCATTACCACAATCAATTGTAGAACATTTTCATCATCCCCCCAGGAAACTCCATACCCATTAGCACTCACTCTCCATTTTCTCCAAGCCCCTAACCCCTGGCATCCATCACACTTCCGTCTCTATAGATTCCAGACATTTCTTCTAAATGGAATTGAACAGCATGTGGCCTTTTGTGACTAGCTTCTTTCACATAGCGTCATCATTTCAAGGTTCATCTATGTTGAAGCATATATCAGTATTTCATTTCTTTTTATTGCATAAAAGATTTCCATTGTATGGATATACCACATTTTGAGTATCCAGTCATCAGTCGATGGACATCGGGTTGTCTGTCTTCATTTTATGTAATTCACATACACGAAACTCCACCCCTTTACAATGTAAAATTCTTTTTTTTTTTTTTTAAGTTTATTCACAGAGTTGTGTGACCATCTCCACATCTAACTTTAGGACATTTTCATTACCCCAGAAAGGAGCCCTCCACCCGTTAGCAGTCCACTCCACTCTCCCCACTCCCCTGCTTCAGGCAAATGCTGCTTTCCATTTTGTGTGGATGGATTTTCCTCCTCTAGACATGGCATATGAATGGAAGGATGCAATATGGGGCCTTTTGTGACAGGTTTCTTCTACTTACATAATGTTTTCAAGGTGATTCTGTGTTTTCTTAGATTCTGTATTTGTCTATTTGGCATTCATTCATCACGGGCCTACTGGATTAACTCTATTTTCTTATTTTCTACAATCTTGATGTCTTGTTATTCATGGCCTGGCTAACTGGGAGACACTGCCCCTCCCAGAGTGAGCCAGTTCTTAGAGATCGCCAAGGCCTGGCCCAGGAGAACACCTTTCATTTGCAAACGAATCAGCGGTCTTCTTTATCCAACTCTCACACCAAGCTAATATTCCCCTGCCCTCAATCAACCCAGCGACAGGCACCAGGCAACTAGCTGACAGCCCCTATGCTCTAAAGCCTGGCAAAATTATTTATGCTAGTCAGTCCTCAACTGTTTAACCCTAACCTGTCTTGCCTTTCCTGCAGAAGACACAGTGAAGTCTCTGGCCCTGGCTTTTCGCTTACCCTTCTGCCTCCTGCCCAAAATCGGTGCTTCCCCGTGTGGACCTACATGGCCTGGCATCTCCTCCTGTCAGGAGCTGTAGGTCATAAAAGCCTTCTTTCAGTGGCCTGGACCTCTGTGTAGTCACTTGGTTACCTCCATAAATTAAACTCTTGTGGGTACAATTGAGCCAAATGTTCGTTTAGGTTGTAGCATGTATCAGTTTTTCATTACTTTTTTTTGAGATAGAGTCTCGCTCTATCACCCAGGCTGGAGTGCAGTGGCGCGATCTCTGCTCACTGCAACCTCTGCCTCCCGGATTCAAGCGATTCTCCCACCTCAGCCTCCTGAGTAGCTAGAGCTACAGGCACGCACCCATCAACGCCTGGCTAATTTTTGTGTTTTTAGTAGAGACAGGGTTTCACTACGTTGGGCAGGCTGGTCTTGAACTCCTGACCTCAGGTGATCCGCCCACCTTGGCCTCTCCCAAAGTGCTGGGATTACAGGTAAGAGCCACCGCGCCCGGCCTCTTCATTCATTTTTATGGCTGGATGGATAATATTGCGTTGTGTGGATATGCCACATTTTGTTCATTCATTCATCAGTTGATGGATATTTGTGTTCCCCTTTTTGGCTATTTTGAATACTGCTTCTGTGAGCATTCATGTACAAGTTTTGGTGTGAACATATGTTTTAAATTCTCTTGGGTAAATACCTAGTTGTAGAATTGCTGCATCGTTTGGTAATTCTATGTTTAACATTTTGAGGAACCATCAAACTGTTTTCCAAAGTGGCTGCATCATTTTACAATCCCATCGGCAGTCTGTGAAGCTTCCAGGTTCTCTGTGTTTTCACTGATACTTGTTATTGCCTATCTTTTAATAATCCTAACAGATTTGAAGTGGCGTGTTATTGTGGTTTTGATTTGCAATTCTCTAATGAATAACGATGTTGAGCATCTTTTCATGTGCTTATTGGCCATTTGAATATCTTTTTGGTGAAATATCTTCTTTGCTCTTTTTTTTTTTTGAGGCAGAGACTCACTCTGTCACCCAGGCTGGAGTGCAGTGGTGTGATCTTGGCTCACTGCAACCTCTGCCTCCCAGGTTCAAATGATTCTTGTGCCTCAGCCTCTGGAGTAGCTGGGATTACAGGCGCTGCAAACATGCTTGGCTAATTTTTTTTTTTTTTTTTTAGTAGAGATGGGGTTTCACTATGTTGGCCAGGCTGGACTCAAACTCCTGACCTCAGGGATCTGCCCGCCTTGGCCTCCCAAAGTGCTGGGATTACAGGCATGAGCCACCATACCTGGCCATCTTTTTTTATTTTTTAATTAGATTATTTGTCCTTTTATTGTTGAGTTGTAAGAGTTCTTTATGTATTAATGTTTTGGATATAAGTCCCTAATCAGATGTCGGGTTTTTAAAATTTTCTTCCATTCTGTGGGATGTCTTTTCACTTTCTTACTGGCGTCCTTTGAAACACACACAAAAAATAATATTGATGAAGTCCAATTTATTTTTCCTTTTGTCACTTTTGGGTTTGGTGTCATATATAAGATATCTTGGCCTAATCCAGGGTTACGAAGATTTATTCCTATGTTTCCTTCTAAGAGTTTCATAGTTCTGGCCCTTACTTTTAGGTGTATGATCCATTTTGTGTTATTTTTTGCAGATTGTATGAAGTAGGAGGCTCATTCATTTTTTTTTACATGTGAATATCCAGTTGCCCAGCATCATTTGTTGAAAAGATTATTTTCACCTCCATTGAAATGTTTTGGCATCTTTGTTTAATATCAGTTGACCATGAATGTAAGGGTTTATTTCGGGACTCTCAATTTTTATCAGATTGATCTATATGTCTATCTTTACGTCAATACCATTCTGTCTTATCTTAATAACTATAGCTTTGTAGTAAGTTTTTTTTCTTTTTCTTTTTCTTTTTGAGACAGGGTCTTGCTGCCCAGGCTGGAGTGCAGTGGTGCAATGCTGGCTCATTGCAACTTTTGCCTCCTGGGTTCAAGTGGTTTTTCTGCCTCAGCCTCAGCCTCCCGAGTAGCTGGGATTATAGGCGTCCACCACCACACCTGGCTAAGTTTGAATTTTTGTATTTTTTCAGTAGAGACGAGGTTTCACCATGTTGGCCAGGATGGTCTCTACCTCGACCTCAAATGATCCACCCGCCTCGGCCTCTCAAAGTGCTGGGATTACAGGCGTAAGTCATCATGCCTCGCCTGTAGTAAATTTTGAAATCAGCAAGTGTGAGTTCTCTAACTTTGTTCTTAATTTTCAAAATTGCTTTGGTGAGTCTGAGTCCCTTGCATTTCCATATGAATTTTAGAATTAGCTTGTCAATTCCTATAAAACAAGACAGCTGGGATTTTGATAGGGGTTATGTTGAGTCTGTAGATCAATTTGAGGAGTATTGTCATCTTAACAATATTAAACCTATCAATCCATGAATATGGGATGCCTTTTCATTTATTTATGCCTTTAATTTATTTCAGTGACGTTTTGTAGTTTTTGTTGCACAAGTCTTGTTACTTCTTTTGTTAAATCTATTTTGTTTTTTTTTTTTTTTTCTTTCTTTCTTTTTTTTTTTGAGACAGAGTTCACTCCCGTTGCCCAGGCTGGAGTGCGATGGTGTGATCTTGGCTCACTGCAAACTCTGCCTCCCGGGTTCAAGTGATTCTCCTGCCTCAGCCCCCTGAGTAGCTGGGATTACAGGCGCCCACCACCACGCCAATCTAATTTTTGTATTTTTAGTAGAGATGGGGTTTCACCATGTTGGCCAGGCTGGTCTCAAACTCATGACCTCAGGTGATCCACCCGCCTCGACCTCCCAAAGTCCTGGGATTATAGGCATGAGCCACTGCGCCCAGCCATTTTTTTCTTTTTAATTTTATTGTAAGTGGAATTATTTTCTTACCTTCATTTTGGGTTGTTCAACACTAGTATATAGAGATATACAATTGAGTTTTATATATTGATCTTGTATCCTGCAACCTTGCTGAACTCGTTTATTTGTTCTAATAATTCTGTGGATTCCTTAGGATGTTTTTATATATAGGATCGTGCCTTCTGGGAACAGAGATAGTTTAACTTCTTTTTCAGTCTGGGTGCCTTATTTTTTTCTTGCCCAATTTCCCTGGTTAGAATCTTCAGTACAGTGTTGTATAGAAGTGATAAGAGCAGACATCCTTGTCTCGCTCCTGATTTTAGGAGGAAAGTATCTTGTCTTTCACTGTTAAGTATGATGTTAACTGTGAGTGTTTTGTGGATGGCCGCTTGCCTTCTTGTCGTCTTGCACCGTCCTGTTTCTCTTTCTACTCTGTATAGTGGAAAGAATGTGAACCTCAGAATCAGACTTGGATTTGAATTGATTAGTTCGTTAATTTCACCAGAAAATACTGAGTGTTAGAGAGAGTGAGATTACATTGGATTTAGTCATATAGATTAAGCTGTAGTGGTAAGAGCTGTGATGGGGGTATGGCCAAGGCAGTGAAGGGTACAGAAAACCGGCCCCTGGGAAGGTTTGGACACCTCGAGGATATGATGCCTGAATTGCTCTTAAAAAACAGTAGGAGATAGTCTTGAAAAACAGGGAGCACCTGCAGTGATGGGAAGGTAGCTGTATTCTGTGAGCCACAGATAGGTCTGTGAGGGCAGAGTATGGGGTGCCTGCAAGTGAGTGGTTGAGGTGATCCCAGAGAGTGAGCAGAGCCACCTCACCAAGGCCCTTGCTAGCTTCTGAAGGTGTTGTGAGAACTGGATTTTTGTGTTGGAACCCTTGGTGGTAGAGGAGATGGAGTGGTAATGGGTGAGACCATGAAGAGAGCAACCTGGAGAGAGGAAGCTATTGCCTAAGCAGGGGACACCTGAGGACCTAAAGGAAGGCTCTAAAGTAAGGCTGGAAGAAGGGAATTGAGTCAAGAAAGATTAGAAGGTAGTAATAACGGCCAGGCGCGGTGGCTCAAGCCTGTAATCCCAGCACTTTGGGAGGCCGAGATGGGCGGATCACGAGGTCAGGAGATCGAGACCATCCTGGCTAACACGGTGAAACCCCGTCTCTACTAACATACAAAAAAAAAAATTAACCGGGCGAGGTGGCGGGCGCCTGTACTCCCAGCTACTCGGGAGGCTGAGGCAGGAGAATGGCGTGAACTCGGGAGGCGGGGCTTGCAGTGAGCTGAGATCCGGCCACTGTACTCCAGCCTGGGCAACAGAGCCAGACTCCGTCTCAAAAAAAAAAAAAAAAAAAGATAGTAATAACAAGGTGTGTCACAGTTGACTGAGAGGTGAGGGAGATGGATTTGCAGAGAATGACTCTTGGATTTCTGATGTGGAATTTGGGTTGTTTGATGGAATAGACTAGATTCAGTTTTCTCATCTGTAAAATGGAAAAAGTACTTTGCAGATAACATAGTAAAATCTCTTAGCACAAGCATATGGTTGTGACTCAATAAATGCTCGTTCTTTTTGCTTTCCCCCATTTTGTTTCTGTTTCTTCCATTCTCTCAATGTAGGTCTTTGTTTGGTCAGTTCTACCTTTGGAATGCTTTTCTTTGCTGTGTCCCATACTTCCCACTGTGACTGCCGCATGGGTGACTCCTGGATCCCTCTCTCCAGCCCTGATCACACTTGCATGCATTTTCGACTGTGTTCTGGTCATCTCCATGGCCTCTCACCCTCACAAGGGAGAACCACCCCCAAATTGTTTTCTCCTCTTGAGGTCCATATGCCTGTTGATGGCACTGTCATCTTCTCAGTTGATTCGGCTACAAATCATTTTCTCTAGTTGAAAAAACACATCTACCTCTAGTGGTTTTGAGTATTTCAGAATCATTTTTATGTCTTTCTCTTCCTCTTTCATTTCTTCACATTTGGTGAATATTTGGCCTCTGTTTAATTACCTCCATAACATTATACACACAAGTTTCTTTTTCTATCTCATTGTTACTTCCCTCATCAGGCCTTTATTAGTTCCCATCTGAACTATGATACTGGTTCCCTGTATCAAGTCATCTTGATACTGCTTCCCTTCCTTTCAAGTCATCTTGCCACAACTGCCACACCAAGCTTCTGGAAGCTCTGATTGGATCACCCCTGTCGCCTTGTGGGTTCTCCAGACCCACTGGATCAAGCCCAAGCTCCTAAGCCTGTCATTTAAGGCACTGCATGTCTAAACCCCGCATACCACTCTGATTTTATCTCCCCACATCCTTGTGGAAGAATGGGGCAGTTCTCTGCACCTTTAGTATCATCTCTGTGTCTTCCCTGGTGGAAGTTGTGCTTATTCTTCAAGGCACAGTTTGTGAATCCTGCCTAACTTTCATCAAACCAGGTAATTCTTTTTCATATCACATAGGACTCTGTGCTTATTTATTTTATTTTGTTTTTTTGAGACAGAGTCTCACTCTATCACCCAGGCTGGAGTGCAACAGCATGATCTTGGCTCACTGCAACCTCTGCCTCCCGGGTTCAAGTGATTCTCCTGCCTCAGCCTCCACAGTAGCTGGGACTACAGGTACACGCCACCGCGCCCAGCTAATTTTCATATTTTTAGTAGAGATGGGGTTTCGCCATGTTGGCCGGGCTGATCTCGAACTCCTGGCCTCAAGTGTTCCTCCTTCCTTGGCCTCCCAAAATGCTGGGATTACAGGCATGAGCCACCGCAGCTGTCGGTGCTTATTTATAATGATGTGTGTACACTTCTTATCTCTCCTACTAGATTTAATCTCCTTGAGGTGCCTCCATCTCTGTAACCCTCAAAATGCCTTCTTCATATTCAGTATACGTTTGTGAATGGAAGGTATACACTCCTCATCTTCCTGAAGCATACAGGCATGACCTCTGCTTTTCCAAATACCTATTCCCAAGGGTCTGTGACACAAGACAGTGAGAAGGTGAAGGACAGCTGACTTTCGCTTGTGGGACCTCTTGCGATTTAATACACAGGAGCGTGAGGATGTTACACAGGCAGGTTCTTATTTAAATTCCTGGTAGCTGAGCCCAGCAGCCTGTGGTGGGTTTGATTTAGTCTGTAAAGCACTTAACTCTTTCTATGGATGAAAAATGAAAGTGGATGAAAGTTCTCATGGACGTATGGGAACCAGATAGATTGAGAAATTAACTAATGTGTGGTGCAATTATACAGAGCTCTGGGTACCAGTCTGATTTTTCCTTACAGAATCTAGAACTTAACTGACATACTTCTTAGGTACTTTCAGACACATAGCCAAACACGTAGCCAGGTGATTCATTTGGTAAATTCCGTAAGGTCTGCCCTGCCCTGGAATGGCTTCTCAGCAAGCCTGTCTCAGCTAGGCTGGGAAGGAGGTGGCTTTCAGTTCCGGTTTCCAATCAGTGACTAACAAGAACTGGTTAAGAAGCAGGAAGAATAGAAAGAGTTAGATGGTTTCTGTGTTGGGCTAAAAAAAAACCCTCTCAGATACCCGGTTCCTACAATGCATGTCTCCTGGCAGCCAGACAAGGAAGGAGAGAAACTGTGAAGGGTGCCAGGGTGCCAACAAGAGCACTCGTGTTCTTGGCAGAGCTCAGAATAGCGTTCGCAGCTCTCAGTGATTCATCATCCGCAGGCCTGCCCACCCGTGATCTGAGTGACTGAGGACGGGGTGAGTCAGGCAGCTCTCTCTCCGCATCACCCTTCCTCCATGGATCAGTTCTGTGCTCTCCTTGGGCCCTACGGGCTGCCAAGCAGAGGGGAGGCCGATGTTTCAGGGGATGCTGCCAGTGAGGAAAGGGTGCCTGCTCTGGGTCTGTGCCAGGGTGAAGCCTTCATGGCTTTTTGAAGGGCTCCCGGCTCCTCTCTGCATTAAGCCCTAAGCACGTTTAGAGAAGAGGGGAATCTGCATTGCCAATTTTGGGACGGGTCTGATGGCGGGGCCTGCTTAGCCCTAGCGAGCTACTCAGTGCTCCTGCACTGATATAGATACCACCCCTCATCATCGTGTCTGCCCTTCTTAAATCTAATCTGCATTCTGTTCTCTTTCTTTCTCCCACTCTTTTCTGTTTATTCTTTTCTTTCTTCCCTTGCTCAGCAAGAATGATATTTATTTAAGACATCACAGCTGTTAAATGTTTGCCTCTGGGGATAATTTTTCGGCCAGGTGCCCCCATGCCTCTTGGCTGGTCCACACCGATTGCTGGCCATGATGGGAGGGGGTGGCCAGCTGCCCTCAGCACTGAACTCCCTCGTGTAGGTCCAGGCCTGGGGCTCATAATAGCTACCCTGCTTTGACCCGCAACACAATCACGGGTTGAGAAACCATCCTAGTGCCATAATAGGCTTAGAAAGGGATCATTCTTCATCTGGTCAGCCAGAGCCAGGCCATAGGCTGCGTGGTTTCCCTCAGCGAGCCTCTCGCTGGGTGTCCCACTTTACTTCTGCAGCGAAAAAGCTGTTTTACCTCTTTTGCCACTTTCACAAAACATTCTCTTGGATCCACTCAAGTGAAAGCTGTGAAGTGTCCTCGTTCCTCCCTCACAGAGGGAGCTCCTAGCCTTGCAGCCCTGCGTGTGTCTGTCACTTACCAGCAGCGTGCCAGGACACTGCAGACATCCAGGTTAGGGGACTTGTCTAGGAAGCCATGGCTCTGTGTGGGTGAGGATGGCAATGTACTGCTTCAGAGTGTTCCTGTTTTCCCTTCCCTGTTTCTGCAGAGCACACATGCTACGGGGAGAATGCAGCTTTAGTAACAAAACATCCAAATATACTTATTTCCAAAAAGAGCATCATAAGATGAAGAGTGGGGTGCTGTGTGGATGATGTCCTGCGTGAGGACAGAACACAGGAGGAGGCTGAGTGGGAATAATGTTTTGCTTTTTGTCCAGGAGTCAAAACTTACAATAAATACGACTAGGTCTCCAGATGACAGTGAATTCCAGACCCTGGTAGACGACCCACTTATTTCAAACGTGTTATGTAACATTGCAAAGCACGAGGGATAGGTAAAATACACAGCCCTGGGACAATTCGGGGCACTTAGATGTGAAATGTTTGGAGATCGCTTTCATTTTTCTCATCAGAGCCGTCCCATGAAATGGGTAGGACAGAGACTTCGCCCCATTGAGAAGCAAGGACGCTGAGGCACAGTGAGATTGTCATTCAGCGTCAATTCCAAAGGCTACAGACTTGGTTGGCACAGTTGGGCTTAGCGCCCTGATCTGTGTTTGATTTCTATCACACTGCTCTTTTTTCAGTAAACCTCTTTCACGTAAGAGATGAAACCAACACACCACTAATAGGACCTGTGCTCTGGGCTGTTTAATGAAAGTCGGAATGAGTTTTACTGAATTTACATGCCCTTCCCTAGAACTCCGTATATTCCATTTGGAATTTGAACGAAGTCCTAGGAGCAGGCTCCCTCTCTGCAATTGTTCAGGACTCAATTCCTCTGGTGCTGCCCACAGCTTTCCAGACCCATTCCCGCCAGCATCTGCTGGACTTCCTCTTGACCCTATCACTTCCTGTCAAATTGTCTCTTCTTCCCACGTCTCCCTGACTATGGGTCAGGAAAAGGGAATGCCGTGCCCTGTGCTCCCTTGACATGCTGCCCTTCATGCCACGTAGTATGGAACACCTGCCACGTGTAAGGCTCTTCGCTAGACCTGAAGATACAAAGGGAAGGCATAGCTGGGGCCACACCACCCTGGATGTGCCTGACTCAGAAGCCCGCCAGGGTCAGGCCTGATTAGTACTTAGATGGGAAAAGGCATAGGTCCTGCCCCTGAGGACCTAGAGTTTAGTGTTGGAAACAAATTGGATTCCATCACCATCATTCAACTCCCCCTCTTCTCTTGTAAGTCCTGAACTGTGATTCTATCTCCTCATTGTGCCTTCTATCTGCCGACTTCTGGGAATCACTCCCTCCTCTTGTAGTGAGTTGAGCACCGACGGATAGGCTCCCACCCTCTTCACTGCCATCTCTGTATTGAGGAATTGCACAGCCATGTTCAATTCTTAGCGAGGGTGCCTCCCTCTGTAGGACGCACAGTCACCCACAGGGCAGTGAGGCTAACTGGACTTCATAATTACATGAGGCTGTGCCTGCTTCAACCTTTCAGCTCAAAATCCCTCAAAATCTCCATCTCTCATCCTCCCAGTCACCCTTCTGTCCATGGCTGGCCATTTCAAAGATGTGCCTTGTGTGTGTGTGTGTGTGTGTGTGTGTGTTTTGAGACGGAGTTTCGCTCTTGTTGCCTAGGCTGCAGTGCAATGGCAAGATCTCGGCTCACTGCAACCTCCGCCTCCCGGGTTCAAGTGATTCTCCTGCCTCAGCCTCCCGAGTAGCTGGGAATACAGGCATGTGCCACCATGCCAGGCTAATTTTGTATTTTTTTTTTTTTTAGTAGATACGGGGTTTCTCAGTGTTGGTCAGGCTGGTCTGGAACTCCCAACCTCAGGGGATCTGCCTGCCTTGGCCTCCCAAAGTGCTGGGATATAAGCGTGAGCCACCACGCGTGGCCATGCCTTATGTTAATACTAATGTATGGTATATTTCAGAAATGCTAAGAGAATACATTTTATGTGTTCTCACTTCAAGAAATGGTAAGCATTGCAGGTGATGGAAATGTTCATGGGATTGATTTAATCATTTCACAACATGTATATATCTCTCAAAACATTACATTATACCCATAAATAATTGTCAGTTTTAAAAAGTATATTCTGGGGGGAAAACACTTTGAATTTTAACAAACAAACAAAAACCCCACAAGAACGTGCCTTCTGATGGAGAATCTCTCCCTTCTGGTGTTTTCTTACACTGCTCCTAGGCCTGCTTGGCCACTGCGCCCCACGCTGTATGCCTTTCCCACTCTCCTTTTAGTGTGCGAAGCAGGGACAACCACGTCGCTCGTGGGGCTGCTCTGGGCGTGTGCTCTCCAGCCTCAGCTGGGCCCCGTGACACTCAGCAGCCACTGAATTCTTCCTCTGTGACATGCCACTGTTGAGCCACCAGAGCCACTCCTGGTCCCCTCCTTCAAAGCAGATGACTTAGTTTACTATCTTTCTGGGCAAGTATGGAGCCATCTTCCTTCCTTGCCCCAGAGACTCTGCTCTTTGCTCTCTCCCACCCTCCCCTCACTTGTGTCTGCGCCATCCTCACCTTGCCGGGTCTCTCAGCTCCACTCCCTCCGGTCCCTCCTGCTCAGTGGTCCCTCTGCATCCTCTCTCATCTCCAGTACCCCCCCAAGTCTCTCTCTGTTACCCAGGCTGGAGTGCAGTGGTGCTATCTCAGCTCACTGCAACCTCCACCTCCCAGGTTCAAGCAGTTCTCCTGCCTCAGCCTCCCGAGTAACTGGGATTACAGGCACCCGCCACCTTGCCAGGCTAATTTTTGTATTTTTAGTAGAGACGGGGTTTCACCACGTTGGCCAGGCTGGTCTCGAACTCCTGACCTCAAGTGCTCTATCTACCTCAGCCTCCCATAGTGCTGGGATTACAGGGGTGAGCCACTGCACCCAGCCCCTGCCATTTCTTTCTGCTGCCTCAGTCTCCTCTAACCTAAAAGACAAAAACCACACATCAAAAGGAAACCCCGACCCTCCCCCTCACTCCAGCCTCTCCCTTCATCTTTGTGGCTATCACCTTGGCCCCATTCGGACCCTCCCTTTGCAACCTTCAGCTTCTGACTGTTGTCCCTCCTGGCCCCTCTGCTAGCCTTCCAGCAGGTCCCTGTCTCCTCTCAGGAGCCTGGCTCATCATTCTCAGGAACAGCTTTGAGAACTTTGCTTGTTCTGCTCAAAATGAAGTGGGAAGTCCTCGATTTGGCTTGGTCTCTTCATCCCAGTTCCCTCCTCCCTTCCCAGCTCCTTCTCTAATTGGAGTCTGCTCCAGTCAAACTGGATCCGTACTCGCAAACACCCTCTGCTCTTCCCCCAGACCTCTGCTCAGGCAGGCAGCATCCTTGCCCTCTCACCTAAACTTCAGTGCTCAGCTCATGTGCCAGCGCCTTCACAGTCTTTTGGTGATCCCCACAGCCAGGTGTGATCCATGCGATCTCCTCTCCAAATCTCTCCAGGCACATTTTTGGAACCCCCTGAAAGCACGTTGCCGTATTACTACTGTTAGGTCTATTTCTAGCTTTAATCTCAAGGATTGGAAAGATATATTTTTAATTTTATCCACCTCCCCAGCCCCACTCCAATGTCTAGCATAGAGCTATGCGTTACCGCTGGTCCTTGAATATGAAGAGGCTTAGTGGAGATGGCGCTGGCTGTCACCACTGAGCACAAGGGCCCAAACTGCTGGCCCACAGCCCACAGAGCCACTCCTAATACGTTTTGTCTAGCCACTCTAGAGGTTTTTGGTTTCGTTTTTTTGGTAGTAAGATATATACAACATTTAATTTTCGTTTTTGTTGTTGTTTTGTTTTGTTGAGATGGAGTCTCGCTCTGTCACCAAGGCTGGAGTGCAGTGGCATGATCTTAGCTCACTGCAACCTCTACCTCCTGGGTTCAAGTGATTCTTCTGCCTCAGCCTCCCAAGTAGCTGGGATTACAGGTGTGCACCACCACACACAGCTAATTTTTGTACTTTTAGTAGAGACAGGTTTTTTTTTTTTTTTTTGAGACGGAATCTCGCTCTGTCGCCCAAACTGGAGTGCAGTGGCCGGATCTCTGCGCACTGCAAGCTCCGCCTCCCGGGTTCACGCCATTCTCCTGCCTCAGCCTCCCGAGTAGCTGGGACTACAGGCGCTCACCACCTCGTTCATGTTGGCCAGGCTGGTCCCAAACTCCTAACCCCAAGTGATCCTCCCTCCTCAGCCTTCCCAAGTGCTGGGATTACAGGTGTGAGCCAGTGGGCCCAGCTGTTTATATATATATATCTATATATGTATGTGTGTGTGTGTAACATTTTAACCATTATTTTTATTATTGTTATGAGACAGAGTCTCGCTCTGTTGCTCAGGCCGGAGTGCGGTGGTGCGATCTCGGCTCACTGCAACCTTCGCCTCCCGGGTTCAAGCAATTCTGCTTCAGCCTCCAAGTAGCTGGGACTATAGGCATGTGCCACCATGCCCGGCTAATTTTTCGTGTTTTTAGTAGAGATGGGGTTTCACTGTGTTAGCCAGGATGGTCTCGATCTCCTGACCTCATGATGTGCCCACCTTGGCCTCTCAAAGTGCTGGGATTACAGGCATGAGCCACTGTGCCCAGCCCCCATTTTAACCATTATTAAGTGTACAATGCAGTGGCATTAGTTATATTTGCAATGTTGTGCAAACATCACCCACTGTTTCCAAAACGTTTTCATCACCCCATGCAGAAACTGTACTATTAAGCAAGAACTCCTAGGCACCTCCACCCACCTCCCTGCCCCAGCCCCTGGTAATCTCTTATCTACTTTCTGTCTGTATGAATTTGCCTATTCTAGGTGTTTCATGTAGTACAATCATATAATATTTGTCCTTTTGTGGCTGGCTTATTTTACTTAGCATAGGATTTCCAAGATTCGTCCATGTTGTAACATGTATTGGAGCTGAACTTTTTTTTTAATGGCAGAGTATTGCATTGTATGAATATATCACGTATTATTTATCAGTTCATCTGTTGATAGACACTTGGATTATTTCCACTTTGGGTTGCAATGAACATTGGCCTACAAATATCTGTGAGTCCCTGTTTTCAATTCTCTGGGGGAATATACCCAGGAGTGGAATTGCTGCATTGTATGGTAATTCTATGCAGCATTTTGAGGAACCCACTATAAAGTTTTAAAATTCAAATTAATTAACAGCTTTCAAAAATGAGGAATTCCACACAAAAATTAGATTTTTTTTCAACTTCTTCCTTTTTCTTTTATTTATTTATTTTTTTCTTTTGGAGATGGAGTCTCGTTCTGTTGCCCAGGCTGGAGTGCAGTGGTGTGATCTCAGCTCTGCAACCTCTGCTTCCTGGGTTCAAGCGATTCTCCTGCCTCAGCCTCCTGAGTAGCTAGGACTACAGGTACCCACCATCACACCCAGCTAATTTTTGTATTTTTAGTAGAGACAGGGTTTCACCGTGTTGGCCAGCTTGGTCTTGAACTCCTGACCTCAGGTGATCTGCCCACCTCAGCATCCCAAAATGCTGGGATTACAGGCATGAGCCACCACACCCGGCTGAGAATTTTTTTCAACTTATTTTGACCTTCTTGGGTCTACCTACAGTGATATGACCTGCTGGGGATGAGTGGAAACTGCCTCCTCTAGATGGGGCATCTGGTATCCAGCTTGATAAGGGCCTCACCCAGCTTGCATCAGACATTGGTCCATGCCTGGGCCCTGCTCTGAGTCTTTGCTTTAATCCCCTCCCTTTATGAGGTTTTCCAGCCCCCCTCACACCATCACTCCTTCCCTCTTATGTTCGTACTCCCTCGTTATTTGTTTACATGCCAGACCTTTCTCCATCTTGGCTGTGATAGTCTGAGGGCAGGGCACTTGTCTTTTCACCTCTGATTTACCCAGGACCAACAGATAGATACATTGTTGGTGCTCAAAATCTTTGTCAAATTGAAGTTTTAAATTGATGGCTCTCAAGGCCACGCGGCGGGGCCTCGTCTTTCTCTTCCCGCCATCTTGGCTCCTGTGGAGGCCTGCTGGGAACGGGACTTCTAAAAGGAACTATGTCTGGAAGGCTGTGGTCCAAGGCCATTTTTGCCGGCTATAAGCGGGGTCTCCGGAACCAAAGGGAGCACACAGCTCTTCTTAAAATTGAAGGTGTTTATGCCCGAGATGAAACAGAATTCTATTTGGGCAAGAGATGCGCTTATGTATACAAAGCAAAGAACAACACAGTGACTCCAGGCGGCAAACCAAATAAAACCAGAGTCATCTGGGGAAAGGTAACTCGGGCCCATGGAAACAGTGGCATGGTTCGTGCCACATTCCGAAGCAATCTTCCTGCTAAGGCCATTGGACACAGAATCCGAGTGATGCTGTACCCCTCAAGGATTTAAACTAATGAAAAATCAATAAATAAACGTGGATTTGTAAAAAAAAAATAAAAAAAAAAAATTGATGGCTCATGCTTGTAATCCCAGAGACTCAGAAGGCTGAGGCAGGAGGATGACTGGAGGCCAGGAATTCAAGGCTACAGTGAGCTATGATTGTACCACTGCACTCCAGTCTGTGTGACTGAGTGAGACTTCAACTCTAAATAGATAGATAGAGAGAGAGAGAGATAGAGAGAGAGAGAGAGAGAGAGATAGTGGAAAGAATAGAATAGCTGAAGGTTAGGTCAGGACTAATTGATACAGTTACCACTGACTTAATCTAGTAGGTACTAAATTGCATTGTAAAATATTATAAGAAAAGGGGAAAAATTAAAATTGGAGAAATGAGTTACAGATTACAGGCAATGAAAGAAGGGCTAACCACTTCCTCATATGGACTGTTTCTTCATTTAGGGTTTTCTTTTTTATCACTCTTGGTGTAGTTAGGGTTTTCTTTTTTATCACTCTTGGTGTAGTTAGGGTTTTCTTTTTTATCACTCTTGGTGTAGTCTCATCAAAGACATGTAAAAGGTGATTTGTGGAACTGAGCATGATTGTGTGTGCCTGTAGTCCCAGCTATTCTGGAGGTTGAGGCCAGAGGATCACTTGAGCCCAGGAGTTTGAGTCCAGCCTGGGCAATATAGCAAGACTCTTGTGTCTAAATAAATAAATAAAAGGTGATTTATGGAAAACAGGTACAATATCATAGAACAAGTCAAAAAGAAACAGGATCAAAATGTAATATCTATATACAAATGCAAAAGAATGACTTTGGATCCCTATCTCACACCATATATTTAAAAAATTACTCAAAGTGGATCATACATCTAAATGTAAGAGCTAAAACTAGAAAACCCTTTGAAGAAAACATAGGACTAAATCTTTGTGATATCAAGTCAGGTAGTGGTTTCTTGGATCCACACCAAAAGCACAAGCAACAAAAGAAAAAATAGATAAACTGACTTTATCCAATTGAAAGGTTTTGTGTTTCACAGGGCACCAGGAAGAAAGGAAAAGACAGCTCACAGATGGGAGAAAATATTTGCAAATCACATACCCAGTAAGGGACTTCTGTCCAGACTATATAAATACCTTTTACAACTCAACAACAACAAAAAGACATAACCCAATTGAAAAACACGCAAAGGATTTAAAGATATATTTCTCCAAAGGAGGTTTACAAATGGTTAATAAGCACATTTAAAAACTCAACATCATTAATCAGTAGGGAAATGCAAATAAAAACCACAATGAGATATCACTTTACACCTACCAGGTTGGCTATAATAAAAAAGATGGAGAATAACAAGTATAGTGAATTTATGGAGAAATTAGAATTTTCATACATTGCTGGTAGGATAGTAAAGTGTTATAGCCACTTTGGAAAACAGTTTCGTGGCTCCTCAAAATGTTAAACATGGCTAGGTGTGGTGGCTTACACCTATAATCCCAGCACTTTGGGAGGTAGAGGTTGAAGTGGGAGATGGGGGTTGCAGTGAGCTGAGATTGCTCCACTGCACTCCGACCTGGGCAACAGAATGAGACTCCATCTTGAAAAAAAAAAAAAAAGAAAGAAAGTTAAACAGAGTTACCAGGCCGGGCATGGTGGCTGTGGTCCCAGCACTTTGGGAGGCCAAGGTGGACAGATTGCTTGAGCCCAGGAGTTTGAGACTAAGCCTGAGCAACATGACAAAACTCTGTCTCTACAAAAAATACGAAAGTTAGCCAGGCATGTTGGTGCACACCTGTGGTCCCAGCTACACAGGAGGCTGAGGCAGGAGGATCACTTGAGTCCAGAAGGTCAAGGCTGCAGTGAGCCATGTTCATACCACTACACTTCAGCCTAGGCAACAAAGTAAGACCCTGTCTCAACAAAACAAAAACCCAAGACATTGAGTTATGTTCAGAAAAATTCTACTCTTAGGCATATACACGAGAGAAATGGAAACATATGTCCACACAAACACTTGTACATGAGTGTTCATTGTGGGATTATTCATAATAGCCAAACGGTGGAAACAACCCAGATGTCCATCAACTGATAAATGGATAAATAATATGTGGCATATCAATGCAATAAAATACTACTCAGCCATGAAAAGGATTAAAGTGCTGATACATACTTTAGCATGAACCCACCTTGAAACATTTTGCTAAGTGAAAAAAGAAGCCAGTTACAAAAGACTAGATATTGTATGATTCCCTTTATATGAAATGTTCTAAGCAAGCAAATCTATTGAGACGGAAAGCAGATTAGTGGTTGTCTGAGGCTGGAGTGTGGGGGAGGAGGGAAATGAGGAGTGACATACGATGGGTACAGGGTTTCTTTTGGGGGTGATGAAAATGTTCTAAAATTCGATTGTGGTGATGGTTGCACAACTGTGTGGATATATTTAAAACCACTAAATAAAAAATTGTAAAAAAGAGAAAACAAAACAAGCAGACAAAAATCACTGAACTGTAAAAGAACTGAAAGGGGACCCAGATATAAAACGCTATTCATTCCTTTTACATAAGTAATAAAATACTCCTCAGAGGTGACTGAAAAAATGCGCCTGAAGTCGTTTACACTAAAGCTTTACAGATGACCTGGCATGGTGTGTTGTTGGCTTTAAAATGCTCCACATACTGCCCCATGCAAAATGACCTTGGCTGGGGGCTAGATGAAATACAATGGGCAAAATTCGATGGGCAAAATTCTTCATAATGAACATGTGGGTGTTCATTATGCCACTCTATTTTTGTGAATGTTAATTTTTTTTCCATAATAAAAGTTAAAAAAAAAAAGAGAGACAGAATGAAAACATCGGTAATCTGCAGTTCAGTAGTTACACATCAAATGTGCATTTGTGTGTGTGTGTGTGTGCATTTGGGGAGCTGTGTGTGGAGGTCTGTGGCTGTGGACTGACACACCTGTGTTTCTGTGAAGCTGCGTTTCTGTGGATGAAGGCAGGGAGGGATTCAGAAGGAGAGGAGAGGACAAAGCCATCTGGGGATGTATGACTTTGCTAGGGCTGTGTAAAAATGACCACAGCCTGGGGAGCTTAAAACAACAGCAATTTCTTTTTCTTTTTTTTCTTTTTTTGGACGCTGAGTCAGCTCAGGCTGGAGTGCAGTGGCATGATGTTGGCTCACTGCAATCTCCGCTCCTGGGTTCAAGTGATTCTCCTGCCTCAACCTCCCAAGTAGCTGGGATTACAGGTGTGTGCCACCATGCCTGGCTAATTTTTGTATATTTAGTAGAGACGGGGTTCTGCCACGTTGGCCAGGCTGGTCTTGAACTCCTGACCTCAGGTGATCCACTGCCTCAGCCTCCCAAAGTGCTGGTATTATAGGCGTGAGCCACTGCGGCCAACCAACAGCGGTTTCTTCTCTCATAGTTCTGGAGGCTAGATGTCTGCAGTCAAGGTGTCTGTTGGGCTAGCCTCCTTCTGAAGGCTCCAGTGGGGAATCCTTCCTCACCTCTTCCAGCTTCTGGTGTCACCAACAATCCTGGGTGGTCTGTTGCTTGTAGATGCACCGCTCCAATCTCTGCCTCCGTCGTCACAGGACATTCTCCCTGGATCTCTTCACGTTGTCTTCCCTCTGTGTGTGCGTATTTCTGATCTCATCAGGACCCCAGTCGTATTGGAGTAGGGCCCACTCTAATTAAGTATGACCTCATTTAAACTTGATTACATCTGCAAAGATCCTATTTCCAAATAAGGTCACATTTACGGGTAGTGGGGGTTAGGACTTCAATATATATTTTAGGGGGACACATTTAACCTACAAAAGGGCAGAAGGCAGGATAAGCAGAGACAGATTCTTAGAGTGTAAATGCAGAGAGCTGAAGCCCCAGCTGCCCCATAGGCAGGCTGCAGAGGACACAACATTTACAGTGATTAGACTTGGCCTTATCGCATCATTCGCTGGCCAACTTTATATTTTCCAAACGGAGACAAGCCTTTTCTGGAACCCATTTCCCACTCAGCAGTTTGGACTGAGGAGTGACACATCTAGACCCTTCCAGTCGATCAACCCTTTTCACTAGAAAGGTTTTGGGGATAATTCTAACACATATTCACTTAAGAAATGTTTCACGCCAGGTGCGGTGGTTCACACCTATAATCCCAGCACTTCGGGAGGCCGAGGCAGGTGGACCATGAGGTCAGCAGTCCAAGACCAGCCTGGCCAAGATGGTGAAACCCCATCTCTACTAAAAATACAAAAACTCGCCGGACGTGATGGCAGGCGCCTGTAGTCCCAGCTACTCGGGAGGCTGAGGCACAGAATTGCTTGAACCCAGGAGGCGGAGCTTGCAGTGAGCCGACATCGCGCCACTGCACTCCAGCCTGGGCCATAGAGCGAGACTCCGTCTCAGGAAAAAAAAAAAAAAGAAATGTTTCAGAAAAAGCTAGTTTCTTACTCTTTGACACAGACATGTCCGTTTAGAGTTTATCTTCTGAGCTGGCTGCTAAAGTTATTTTAGACTCTACAGTTAAATTGACCCAGAAATAATTCCTCCTTTGAAAGTTCCTTTGCAGTGTTATTCACTCTGACTCTAACTCCAGGTTACGTTGTGCTGTTCTTTGCTCTTTAATCTTACTCTGGCCTTTCACCAAAAGCAATAAAATCTGACTTCTGTATTAAATGGTACTTGTATATAATATTATTCAAGTAAACCAGATGTCTGATAATTGCAGTGTATTTTCATATGGGTGTTTGAAGAGTTTCATGGAAAAAGTGCAAGCCCCTCATACTTCCCAAACTGTGTGAGCTGTTTACTGTTGAGAACTTTCCAGAGGATGTTGGAGGGAGCAGAAAGCTGAAGAGAAGGAGCTGGACTTTGGGCTTTGTTTGCCTGTACTCTCTCCACAGTTATCTTCAACCTACATTTCAACTCTAATCCATAGAAGTCATTTGCAACCCATCTGTTTTCATCTCTTTGCCCCCAGGAGTGGGGGGAAAAGGCATGAACAGGGAGGAGCTGAAGTTTTGCAGAGGATAGGGAGGAGGTTGGCTTGACCCAAGTGGAGGGAGCGGAGGGCGGGGGTTGAGGGCAGCCGGAGAGAGCTGTGCCGGTGTGGGGAGCTGGGAATTTTTTTTTTTTTTTTTTTGAGACGGAGTTTCGCTTTTGTTGATCAGACTGGAGTGCAATGGCATGATCTCGGCCCACTGCAACCTCTGCCTCCTGGGTTCAAGCGATTCTCCTGCCTCAGCCTCCTGAGTGGCTGGGATTACAGGTGCTCGCCACCACACCTGGCTAAATTTTGTATTTTTAGTAGAGGCAGGGTTTCACCATGTTGGCCAGGCTAGGCTCAAACTCCTGGCCTCAAGGGATCCCAGAGTGCTGAGATTACACGCATGAGCCACCGCACCCGGCCGAGAGCTGGGATTTCAACCACTGTCAGTTCCTGAACAGAGATTAAGAGATTGATGAGCACTAGATGAAATCTTAATCCTCCGTCATTGCTAGTACTTATGTAGATGAGGGATAATAGGAGATTAACAGTATCCACACAGGCTGATAGTATTTCAAGAGCTTCCATGTGTTGCTTGAGTCCTCAGGGCTGGGCATGGTGCTAACAGTTTTATGTGCATGCGGCACCTGCCAGCTGCCCTGCTTCTCTAGCCTACGTGTGATGGGAATTCATTCTTTTACCTGGCACGGGCTCTTCCATTTTGCTTTTCAAAAACCCACATTTACAATAGACTCTCATTTTTACAGTAAAGTGTACCATAGAATCACCTTACATTGCAAGTTCTCCCTTCTCCTATAGTTCAATTAATCTACACTATTAAATTGGCAGAAAGTCTGTTTACAAAGAGCTCTGTGAGAAGACTCTTGTCTTCAAAGCACGGAAACAGAAATAACAGAAAGACTCAGCTTCATTGATGCCCACTTACCACAGGCAATAGTTAGTGCCATATAATTAATTGTACTTCTAGAAAAGACTGGACTGAGGTCCTAGGAGCTTTTTATAACCGATTGAAAGACACCAGACACTCTCCCCCTGACGTCCAGCCAGAACCCGCACCTAACCCACAATACAGCCAGGCTCATTTTTTTTTTTTTAAGCTATCCATTAAAAAAAAAAAAAAAAAAAAAGATTTTCCAAGGCGAGCACATTATTTCCTTTGTTAGTTTGGATCAGAGTCTGATATCCCTAACAAGTCAAAGTTGTTCTTTTTAGCCCTTCCGACAATTTGAGTCTGTTTCTTTGAAGTTGTGCTCTGGGTGGAGATGGAAAAGAGACTCACCTTTCAGTGTATGGAAACTCTGTTCCTTTCCTGTGAACTGTTAATGCGCACATTTAAATCATTGCTACTTTCTTCTCTCATGTTAGTTTCTGACCTCTTGGTTATTTTCTGTTTTCCATTGGACTTTTCGGTTGCTCCATGTGTCTTTTTAAAAGTAGCACCTCAGTCTGTTCACACTAGAAAACGTTTGGCTCATTTTGCATGTCCCTTTTCTCAAAGGATAAAGGGAAGAACCATTTCTATGAATCGCTGACATCTCTGCTGAGGCCAGCCGCTAAGTGAAGGAAAGCTGGCGACTATTTGCAGGAGATCAGAGGCCCCCAGGCTCCTTCAGGCCAAGCCACATCCAGATGAGGGCTTCTTGCTTCTTTTAGATCCGTGCTTTGAGCCCAGATTATGGTCTCGGATGGCCACTGTAGTGAGGAGTCTAGCCAACCTAACCCACGTGCCTTATGTTAAGTTACAGTATTAAGCAAACATTTGCTTGTTAATCTACAATCTTTTTTTGGTGTTGTCGTTGAGATGGAGTCTCGCTCTGTTGCCCGGGCTGGAGTGCAGTGGCGTAATCTCGGCCCACTGCAGCCTGTGCCTCGTGGGTTCAACCCATTCTCCTGCCTCAGCCTCCTGAGTAGCTGGGACTACAGGCACCTGCCACCATGCCCAGCTAATTTTTGTATTTTTAGTAGAGAAGGGGTTTCACCATGTTGGCCAGGCTGATCTCAAACTCCTGACCTCAAGTGGTCTGCCTGTCTCAGCCTCCCAAAGTGCCAGGATTACAGGTGTGAGCCACTGTGCTCAGCCTAATCTACGGTCATTATCCCAAGTTCTTGCCACTACCCTTAAGCAGGTTCTGTGTGAGTGGTCCTCCTGATCTGCAGTGGACTGCCACTTTAACTTGCTAGAATAACAACTATTATACTACACCCTTGTGTCCTGCAATGCAGTTTAGACACATGAGAAAATAGTATGAACCTCAGCCCAGTACAGTGGCTCATGCCTGTAGTCCCAGCACTTTGGGAGACCAAGGTGGGAGGATCACTTGAGCCCAGGAGTTTGAGACCAGCCTGGCCAATATAATGAGACTCCGTCTCTACTAAAAACAAAAAATTGACCAGGCATGGTAGTGCATACCTGTGGTCTTAGCTACTCAGGAGGGAGGATCGGCGGTCAAGGCTGCAGTGAGCTGTGATCATGTCACTGCACTCCAGCCTGGGTGACAGAGGAAGACCCTGTCTCAAAAAGAAAAAAAGAAGAAGAAGAAGAAAAAAAAAGCCGGGCACTGTGGCTCACGCTTGTAATCCCAGCACTTTGGGAGGCCAAGGCGGGTGGATCACCTGAGGTCAGGAATTTGAGACCAGCCTGACCAACATGGTGAAATCCCGTCTCTACTAAAAATACAAAAATTAACCAGGCATGGTGGTGGACAGCTGTAATCCCAGCTACTCGGGAGGCTGAGGCAGGAAGATCACTTGAATCAGGGAGGCAGAGGTTGCAGTGAGCTGAGATCGTGCCACTGCACTCCAGCCTGGATGACAGAGCAAGACTCAGACACACACACACACACACACACACACACACACACACACACACACACAAACAAGAGGATATAGAACCAACCTTGTAGATTTTGTGCCAGCTCTCAGGGGACTTCCTGCACCACTTGGACTGTCATTCTTCCAGAGCAGGTATCCCCAGGGATCGTCTGCAGTGGTTACAAACAACACTTCACAAAATGTTAATAGCTATGAATCTATTTTAATGTGTATTAGAAAAAAATATGGCTGGACATGGTGGCTCATACCTGTAATCCAAGCGCTTTGGCAGGGCAAAGTGGGCGGATCACTTGAGCCCAGGAGTTCAAGACCAGCCTGGGTGACATGGCAAAACTCTGGCTCTACAAAAACACAAAAATTAGCCAGGTGTAGTGGCACATGCCTGTAGTCCCAGCTACTTGGGAGGCTGAGGTGGGAGGATGGCTTGAGCCTGGAGTGGGGGCGGAGGTTGCCATGAGCTGAGATAGTGCCACTGCACTCCAGCTTGGACAACAAAGTGACACCCTGTCTCAAAAAGAAAAATAACATGCACATAAAACCTGAGACATGCACTTTCTTTTCAAAAGTCATCAAAGTTAAAAAGTGAGTCATATTTAAAGACTATTAACTAGGTAATTCTAGGAGGCAGCGTGTGACTATGGAAAACACCCTGAAGGCCTAGAACCCCTTATGCGGAGGCTCTGAAGGCCACTCCAAGCCCTTTCATTTTTCACTCTTCCATCTTCAGTACTCCTTCTTTCTCCAAGTGCTTCATCTTCTGGGCCTGTTTCTCCTTCCCTTCCTCCCTCTAAGCTTCTCCGGTGGTGCCCTGGGTTTTAAGAGGGAGAAGGAAAGAGGCGCACATTTAGTGATCATGAATTACTTGCCAGAAGGTCACAGATGTAAGGCAGATACTGTCTACTAGTGGGGCTTTGGGTGGTTTCTCTGGAGTACTTTTCGAATTTGCATGTGCCTACCATTGTGAATCACCTGAAGATCTGGTTAAAGTGCAGATTCTAGCCCAGGTGGTCTGGAGTGGGGCTGAGATGTTTGCATTTCTAGCAAGCTCCAAATGATGCTGCTGTGGCTGGTTCATGGGCCGCACTTGGAGTCACAAGGGTTGATCATGGAGCTCTATTTCTTTTTTTCTTTTTTCTTTCTTTCTTTTCTTTTCTTCGTTCTTCTTTTTTTTTTTTTTTTTTTTGAGAAGCACTCTTGCTCTGTCACTCAGGCTACAGTACGGAGGCACAATCTCAGCTCACTGCAACCTCCCCGCCTCCCCGGTTCAAGAGATTCTCCTGTCTCAGCCTCCTGAGTAGCTGGGACTACAGGCACAAGCAACCACGCCCAGCTAATGTTTTGTAATTTTAGTAGAGACAGGGTTTCACCATATTGGTCAGGCTGGTCTCGAACTCCTGACCTCAAGTGATCCACCTGCCTAGGCCTCCCAAAGTGCTGGGATTACAGGCGTGAGTCACTGCGCAAGGCCATGGAGCTCTATTTCTTTAGAGAACTGAAAACAGAGAAATATATATTTTAGGAAGAGGATGAGTTCTGCAACCACCTCTTTCATCTTCAGTGAAGCCAATGTTAAGAATACTAAGAGTCTAGCATGTTTTGCTTTCTGGAAGAAATATAAGATGGTTCCTTTGTACTGACCAAGGCAGTTTGTAATGAAAACTGTTGGCTCAACTTGTTGCTAGGGTACTGCCAGGGAACCGGCACACAGAAAATCTGTAACCTAATGTGACCGTGTGGGAACTAATGAGCTCCGAACATGACAGGCAGGGAGGGTTCTGCTTCCCTCCTTTGCTCTGGTGACGGGCTAACACCTATGTCCAGTTAGGCAGACCTGGCATGTGTAGCCACTCGGGCTGCTGCAGAGCTGTTTCTCTGGGTGGAGACAATGGGATTGTTGAATTGTTCCCAGTATCTTGGTATGCTCCCATCTCCCATCCATTTGGTTACGAGAACCAGACACGTTCCGAGGGTTAGAATCGCTACAGCAGTTAGAAAACGCGCCAGCCAAATACAACAGGACCCAGATTGAGGTCATATGAAAATTGGTGGACGTGATTCAGGACCTTGCTAGTTTAAACGAAATGACCTTCCCCTGAAGAGATCAGAGGGCGATGCTATTAAGAGGCGCTGCACTTTTACAGTATTCTTTCCGTTAGGGCAGAAAAGCTTATGGAAGGAAAAAGGCAAAGTGAATCACCTTTTCTTAAGATTCAGCTGGAACCAGACACTTAGCAAAACATGACGCTCTGCAGCCGACACAAGTAGCCACATGACTGCAGAATGATAGTACTAAAAATTGTTCTTGGGGGCTGGATGTGGGGGCTCACACCTGTAATCCCAACACTCTGGGAGGCCAAGGCAGGCACATCACTCGAGGTTGGGAGTTCGAGACCAGCCTGGCCAACATGGTGAAACTCTGTCTCTACTAAAAATACAAAAAATTAGTCAGGTGTGGTGGCGGGCGCCTATAGTCCCAGCTACTTGGGAGGCTGAGGCAGGAGAATCGCTTGAACCCAGGAGGTGGAGGCTGCAGTGAGCTGAGATGGCACCACTGCCCTCCAGCCTGGGCGACAGAGTGAGACCCTGTCTCAAAAATATTTTAAAAGTTAAAAAATTAAACAATTAAACAAGAGGGCTTAAGTGTCACAACCATCAATGGGAAAAGTATCCGTGCATGATTTATTTCTGGAAGCCCTGAGAAGAACAAGCGTCAAGGGCTTTCTGCGAGAGTTACAACTTCTAGCTGAGGCAATCTCAATATTTAACCAAATAACACTTGAAGAAAAGTAGAAATCATCGAGACAGAAGCTCTTGGGAACTACGTTTTATGATGTGTTCTAGAGACGTAAGCGAGAAGCCTGCTGTCGCTTGGTAGCTGTGCGCTAAACTGCAGTTTGGGGTGTCTTTTAGGGTAGGTAATAAATTCCTTTCAGAGACTGAATTCACATACTGATGTGAATCTCCCACATCCCTGAAAACTACTTAGGCAAGATGCCTCACATGACATGGAACTCTCAATTTGGCAACACATTTTGGGGTTCAGTCTCCCACAATCCTGGCACAGCGTAGTTGATCGCTAAATATTTATTCGGATAAAATGGGCTTTCCTTAACTTTACAGTTTTCTGGTGATGGAAGACTCCGGAAACACGAGAGAGCAGTATAAAATGTATAAGTACACAGTGGAAAGCTGGGGTTCCTAGCGAGGGATTTAGAACCTCACAAACAAAAGCAGACAGACACACAAAAAAATGTGCATTATGATTCCTTATATATGAAGAACAAATGTGGATTTTCAAATTAACTTATGCTGTTAGAAGCTAGAATACTGGTTACCTTTGGGGACCAGAATTGGGGGTGAGTGTCTGGGAAAGAGAACTTCTAGGGTGCTATTAACCCTAGCCCTATTCTATTTCTTAATCTGGGGGCTGGGTGCCTCTATGGATTCACCTTGTGATAATTTATCAAATGATTCTATATGTGTGTTCTATTTTAATGAAAACATTTATTTAAAAATACGCACACAATGAAAGATGTAGGCCAGTCCTTCCCAACCTTGAACATGGGTACAGGTCACCTGGGATCTTACTAAAATGCAAAATTCAGGCCAGGTGCAATGGCTCACGTCTATAAACCCAGCATTTTGGGAGGTTGAGGAGGGAGAATCACTTGAGCCCAGGAGTTTGAGACCAGCCTCGGCAAGACAGGGGGATCCTGTCTCTACAAAAAAAAAAAAAAATTAACTGGGCATGGTGACACATGCCTGTGGTCCCAGCTACTCGGGAGGCTGAGGTGGGAGGATCTCTTGAGCTCCAGGGTTGGCCGGGTATGTGTTGGAGCTGCAGTGAGCTATTATATAGTATAATTGCGCCACTACACTCCAGCCTGGGCGAGAGTGAGACCCCGTCTCAAAAAAAAAAAAAAGCAAGATTCAGATTCATTTGTCCTCTGCTACGGCATTTGATTCTGTATTTCTAGAAAGGATCCAGAGACTGGTATCGTCAGGATCTTTTTTTAGAGAGATCCAGGGATCTGGTAAAAGTACCCTAGGCCTATCCTGTTAACTTATTGGGCTATTAACCGACAGGGCAGCAGTTCCCAAGGCCAACCCATGCTCTCTTGTGGGTCTGTGAAGTTCACCTGCTCACAGCACCTTTGAAGGTGATTTTCCAGCCGCTGGGTGGTGACCAGAGCCTGAAGTTGGGCTACCCCAGTGAATGATCGGCTGGTGACCAGCCCTTGCAGCCAACATTAGGGCCCCTGGACTGCCTGCCCCATAGAAACCACTGGAAACCTGGAGGCTGTTACCCACAAAAACATAACACGGGCATGAGGAGCCTTGCTTCCCTCTCCAGCCACAAGTGTGGGTGAAACTGGGTTTTCAGCAATGACTGCTGCATAAATAAAGTGGCCATTCCAGCTTCTCCTCGTAGGGCTCTGGCGAGCCCTTGTAGGCCAAGGTGAGTGGATCACAAGGTCAGGCGTTCAAGACCAACCTGGCCAATATAGTGAAACCCTGTCTCTACTAAAAATACAAAAATTAGCCAGGTGTGGTGGCACGTACCTGTAGTCCCAGTCCTGGAATCGTCTGAATGTTCGTGTCCCCCACCAAATTCATATGTAAAACTCCTAACCCCAATGAGCTCCCTCACCAGTTTGGCCATGTGAGGACTCAGGGAGAAGAGAGCAATCAGTGAACCAGGAATCAATCAAGAAAACCATTATTTTGAGTGGGGGCTGGGTGCGGTGGCTCACACCTGGAATCCCAGCACTTTGGGAGGCTGAGGCAGGTGGATCACTTGAGGTCAGGAGTTCGAGACCAGCCTGACCAACATGGGTGAAATCCCATCTCTACTAAAAATACAAAAATCAGCTGGGGTGAGCACCTATAATCCCAGCTACTCCAGAGGCTGAGGCAGGAGAATCGCTTGACCCTGGTCAGCAGAGGTTGCAGTGAGCTGAGATCATGCCACTGCACTCCAGTCTGAGCAACAGAGCAAGACTTCATCAAAAATAAAAAGAACAACAACAGCAACAACAACAGAAAAGGAAAACCATTATTTTGAAGAGGGGAAAAAAAGCAAGTCATATACAACATGATTCCTTTCACAGAAACAGTAAAAGCAAGCTGGATGTGGTAGTGCATGCCTGTAGTCCTAGCTGCTCAGGAGAATTGCTGAGTGGGAGAATTGCTTGAGCCCAGGAGTTCAAGGCTACAGTGAGCTATGATTATGCTGATGGGCAGCCCCTGGGAAACATAGCAAGACCCTGTCTCTAAAAAAAAAATACAACATGGCTGGCTGCGGTGGCTCACGCCTGTAATCCCATCACTTTAGGAGGCCGAGGTGGGTGGATCACCTGAGGTCAGAAGTTCAAGACCAGCCTGGCCAACATGGCGAAATCCCATCTCTAGTAAAAATACCAACAGCTGTCTGTGGTGGTGCGTGCCTATAATCCCAGCTACTCAGGAGGCTGAGACAGGAGAATTGCTTGAACCAGGAAGGCAGAGGTTGCAGTGAGCCGAGATCGCACCACTGCACGTCAGCCTGGGCAATAAGAGCAAAACTCTGCCTCAAAAAAACCAAACAATAGCGGGGTGTGGTGGCAGGCACCTGTAATCCCAGCTACTCGGGAGACTGAGGCAGGAGAATTGCTTGAACCCAGGAGGCGGTAGTTGCATTGAGCTGAGATCTCGCCCCTGCACTGTAGCCGGGGCGACAGAGTAAGACTCCATCTCAAAACAAAAAAACAAAGAAAAAACAACAACAAAATTAATGCCTTGTTCCTGGGTTGAGACATAGGTAGTAAAATACAAAGAGAGGCCGGGTGTGGTGGCTCGCGCCTGTAATCCCAGCACTTTGGGAGGCCAAGGCGGGTGGATCACCAGGTCAGGAGTTAGAGACCAGCCTGGCCAACATAGTGAAACCCCGTCTGTACTAAAAATACAAAAATTAACCGGGTGTGGTGACCAGCACCTGTAATCCCAGTTGCTTGGGAGGCTGAGGCAGGAGAATCACTTGAACCCAGGAGGTGGAGGTTGCAGTGAGCTGAGACGGTGCCATTGCACTCCAGCCTGGGTGACAGAGCAAGACTCTGTCTCAAAAACTAACAAGCAGAACAACAACAACAACAAAAATATGTATATATTGAACCTGGTCGGCGGAGGTTGCAGTGAGCTGAGATCATGCCACTGGACTCCAGTCTGGCCAACAGAGCAAGACTTCATCAAAAATAAAAAGAACAACAACAACAAAAATCATATATATCTCATATATATATAATCATATATATATTTATAACATCATATATATATATATAGAGAGAGAGAGAATGAATACAGGAAGTGATTAATAAATACACAGGATGGCAGTGTCCTCCAAGAGCTAGAGAGGAAGGTGGTGAAGAGCACCAGGGCCTTCCAAGGTACCAGGAGAGTTTTGTATTATCTGTTGTGCATTTCATTATCATTCTTTAAAACTAGATATCCACATCATATGTGCTCTTTCACTTGTATGCAGTGTTCACAATTTAAAAATGAAAATGCAATGCCACATCTTAGGATAATATTTTGTGCTGCAATTTCTTTTGCTTGACTTTTTTTTTTTTTTTTTTTTTAGGACATTCTATGTTTTAAAATTTTTTGACATGTCAGAGTAAGTTGCCAATTATGGTGTTTATGTGCAAGGACACTTTATTCTGAGATTCTGCTCCTCTTATTACTATTATTTATTTATTTATTTTTGGTGGTAAGATGCCCTTTCTTTCTTTTGATGGCATGTTAGTAAAATGTTGGTGATAGTAACAGTATATTTGGGTTTTAAAAACAAAAATCTCCCTTGTGTATTAAATAACAAATTGGCAACTAGAAGTGACTGGGTGGTGGCAGGTAATTATCAATGTCAACTACAGACATGTGACCAATGGCAGAAATGAGAACCATAGTAATGATTTTGATACGAATGTTTGTATTTATGAATTAACTAAATATGTTCATTATCTTCCCCTCTCCTATCCCCTTAACATCTAACATAAGGCATGTTAATAGAAATTAGCTTTCTCTCTCAGTATTTCAGTCATAGGATCTCAAAGGGGGAGTGTGAATCAGCGAGGAAGAAGCTTATGATGTGTTTATATACAGTTTAAAGAGTGATAATAAAATGCACAAAAAGGGAGTGTGAATCAGCTAGAAGAAGACAAAAAGGGAGTTTGCATCTTTGCTGGGGAAAGGGTGCGTGTGGATTTGTGGGATGGCTGCATTCTGTTAGGAGGAAGCGTCACTTTGTTACTGTCCGTAACTGGAGGATAAGTGTGGTGAAAAGAGGAGTGTGTGGGTGCCAACTCGAGAAGGGAGCAGTTGTGCTGACTTTAAAATATGTCAGCCTGGCTGCGTTGAACTCCGTTTCTCAGAATTCCCTCCCACTATGTCCCCAGTTGGGGTGGGCCACAAGAGAGAATTGGAGGGTGGAAGTGAAGCAGTCACCATTTTGTAATTTACCTGTTGTCATTTAACCTGCAGGCTCCCCTCATCAGTGTGGATGGCAGCCATGCCTGCAGCTACTCCACCTTCCCTGATCCTCCTTTAGCTTCTCCAACTCCTGGGCTAGGTGGGGCAGCTCCACGACAACGGGCACTGGCTTCTTCAGGACATCCAGACCCTCAAGCTTAGGGGCAGTGAGATTGGCACAGGTTCCAGTCCATGCTGCTGGGTTCCAGCTTGTGCTTGAAGCTTACAGGCTGTCCTGCTCTTCTCTATTTATATCCATTTCCCTCCTAACCACCTGCCCTGTGAACTTGACTCTCTAGCATCAGACATCCCATCCAGGAGGACAACATACACACAGTTGCTTAACCAGCCTCTCAATTACTAAGATCAAATTTGCACAACAAATACACACACACATACACACACACACAGGGAAGTATGTATCCTAATGGGTCTGCCTCTCTGATTAAACCCTTAATTGATACACTCATTCTGTGGACACCATTCAGTGCCTTTTCTCCAGCCACTCCATCCTTGCTCAATGAACTCACAAACAAAGGGGACATAGCAGCAGCAATAGAAGGGATGCAAGGGCTTAGAAACCTGGTCTTCTACCCTCCAAGCCTGAACTGACAACAGATCACAGCCCATACTGAGGCCCTAATATGGCACCATTCCCCAAGAGGACCAATCAGCTGCCTGGTGGCAGGTTGATTACATCAGGTCACCTCCATTATGAAAGGGGAAGTACTTTGTACTTGCTGGAGTAGACACTTACTATGGACATGAATTTTCCTTCCCTACCCACAATACTTCCGCCAGAGCCACAGTAAGTGGACTTATAGAATGCCCTACCCATCGTCAAGGTAGGCCATATGGCATTACTTCTGACAAGGAAGTCATTTCACAGCAAATTAAGTGGGTCAGTGGGCTCCTGCTCATGGAATTTACTAGTCTTACCATGTTTCCCACCACCCTGAAGCAGCTGGCCCAATAGAACAATGGAATGAGCTTTTGAAGAGTCACAGGACCATCTACCATCCAGATGATGACACCTTATAGAGCTGGTGTATGCTCTATGCTTTTCTTTTTTTTTTTTTTTTTTTTTTCAAGTTTAACCTGATAATTTATTTGTGGGGAAAAAGCTAATTTTGATGAAAAAAAGTTCAGTCCTTTCCTTGTAAACACAAAGAAACTCAACAGGAATTTTGAATGTTATAGTAGGCCAGAAAATCCAACAGTAACTCTTACAATCCTTTTCAATTAAACAGACAAATCAAGTTGAAGACAAATATTAAAATACTATTTAGCCCAAATATTTATCAGCCTATTTATCCTATTGTTCAATTGGCTTTTGATTTAAAAACCAAACAAACAAACCAATACACTTTATAAGAGCTACACTGGCCGGGCGCGGTGGCTCATGCCTGTAATCCTAGCACTTTGGGAGGTCGAGGCAGGCAGATGCCTTGATTTCGGGAGTTCCAGACCAGCCTGACCAACAGGGCAAAACCCCATCTCTACTAAAAATACAAAAAAATTAGCTGGGTTTGGTGGCACATGCCTTTAATCCCAGCTACTTGGGAGGCTGAGGCAGGAGAATCACTTGAACCCAGGAGGTGGAGGTTGCAGTGAGACAAGATCGCACCACTGCACTCCAGCATAGGCGACAAAGCAAGACTCCCTCTCAAAAAAAAAAAAAAAAAAAAAAAAAAAAATAGAGCTACCACCACATTTGGAGTGATGAAAATAAATTAGTTCCCCCCAAAGATATTGTTTAACCTGTAAAGCATAAAAAGCTGTATAATTTCTTATACAAATTGACCAGTGTTCTTACAAAAGTAATGCAGAATGCAGTTTGGGACTGATGATATTACACTGTATTTGTGATAAAGTACTAGGCACAAGAATATATATGTATCAATTAGGTATTTTCAGTCAAGTCGGTCTCTAAGGTTATCATTTAATTCTTGGTGACATGTAATCATTGGTATGCATTTTGGTACTTAAGTCATGAATTGTGGAGAACAAGAAGCAATGTATTATAGTAACAGAGTTTATATCTAACAAACGATTGCAGCATTGAACCAATCTCTTCCGTGAACTTTGTGATTTGTTTTACCATTGGTCGCTTGCAGTAGGTCCTTTTTTTATTATTCTTCCATATTCATGCTTTCTCTATCTGCACTCTCTAACGTTTCTTCATCTTTGTCATCATGATGTATGTCTTTTGAAATTAGTTGTCTAGCTAATTTAATATTGAGTCCCTTGTTGAAGTGAAGCTTCCTTTTCATTTCAGATTGTCGCTTTTTTTCTCGTTCTTCAGGTGAAGTGTCACTGTCCTCCTCTCCTTTGCTTTCTTGTTCCTGAACTCAATAGTTGAGTCACCCCATCACTCAAGGAATCTGTCTAGCTGAGTTGTTTGTTTGTTGGAGTACAGTGGCACATTCTTAGTTTACCGCAATCTCTGCCTTCCAGGTTTAAGCAATTCTCCTGCCTCAGCCTCCCAAGTAGCTGGAATTACAGGCATGCCCACTACACTTGGCTAATTTTTCTTTGTTTTTTTTTTTTTTTTTTGTATTTTTAGAAGAGACAGGGTTTCACCATGTTGGCCAGGCTGGTCTTGAACTCCTGACCTCAAGTGATCCGCCTGCCTCGGCCTCCCAAAATGCCGGGATTATAGGTGTGAACCACAGTGTCCAGCCAGTGAATGAATATTTTAAAAGCTGGTTTTAACCACCACACTTACTGCTTATAATTTATCCTTACTGGTCAGGCGCAATGGCTCACGCCTGTAATCCCAGCACTTTGGGAGGCAAAGGTGAGCGGATCACGAGGTCAGGAGATCGAGACCATCCTGGCTAACACAGTGAAACCCCGTCTCTACTAAAAATACAAAAAATTAGCCGGGTGTGGCGGCACACGCCTGTAGTCCCAACTACTCGGGGGGCTGAGGCAGGAGAATGGTATGAACCCAGGAGGCAGGGCTTGCAGTGAGCCGAGATCACACCACTGCACTCCAGCCTGGGCTACAGAGCGAGACTCCGTCTCAAAAAAAAAAAAAAAAAAAAAGAAGGGAAAAGAAAAAAAAAATTTATCCTTACTCCAGTGTTCTTGTTGAGGGGGAAGGAGATGTTGATTAGTTGAGGAAAAGGATTAAGAATACCAGCTACAATCATGAGATCAACTACATAAATGAAGGCTATAGTAGTTACAAGCATTTCTTCTTACTTTAATATGAATAATTCATATATATTTCATCCAATTTTTTTCTTTCCTTCCTCCACCCCGTTACACTACTACAGAATGAGATGTGCTAATAAGTTAACTTTATGTTTCATTATTCAAGTTACAGAATGTTCCTTCCTCTTCTGCCTCAGGACTGGGAGCTCTCCCCATGGGACAACTAAGGGTTTTGTCCATTTTCCTCCATTTCGTTGGAGCTTCTAGAAGTAAGGATGGGATTAGGAATCATGTTCTTCTTCACCACCTGCCCTGCCCTGCCCCACCTTAGGATCTTTCCCCCTTGGCCACTCCTCTCTGGAGTTTATAGCATAGAGTTGTTAGCGGCATTCTCACTTCCCCGTTAGGCTCTTGCTAGTGAAGTTGTGGATCCAGCATAACTCCATCTGCAACCTTCATCCATTTATTAGGAAAAGTCATGTATTTCCAGGCTCCAGGCATTCAAACGTGGGAATCTTTGGGGAGGCCATGATACTGCCCGCCACAAGTGGTTAAGCAGTTTGCCCAAGGTCATACAGTTGGGGGTGGGATCGGTGGCTCACGCCTATAATCCCAGCACTTTAGGAGGCTGAGGTGGGAGGATCACTTGAGGTCAGGAGTTTGAGACCAGCCTGGCCAACATGGTGAAACCCTGCCTCTACAAAAAATATAAAAATTAGCTGGGCATGGTGGCAGGTGCCTGTGGTCCCAGCTACTCGGGAGGCTGAGGCACGAGGATCGCTTGAACCTGGGAGGTGGAGGTTGCAGTGAGCTGAGATCATGCCACTGCATTCCAGCCTGGATGACAGAGCGAGACCCTGCCTTAAAAAAAAGAAGAAGAAAAATAAGTGGCAAGCCAGGCGCGATGGCTCATGCCTGTTATTCTAGCACTTTGGGAGGCTGAGGCAGGTGGCCTGAGGTCAAAGGTTCAAGACCAGCCTGGCCAACATGGTGAAACCCACTTCTACTAAAAATACAAAAATTAGCCAGGCATGGTGGTGAGCTCCTGTAATCCCATCTACTCGGGAGGCTGAGGCAGGAGAATCGCTTGAACCTAGGAGGCAGAGGTTGCAGTGAACCGAGATTGTGCCACTGCACTTCAGCCTGTGTGACAGAGTGAGACTCTGTCTCAAAATAAAAGGTAAGTGGCGAAGTCAGGATTCCCAACCCAGGCAGTCTGGTCCCAGCCTGCTGTTGGTCACCATGCTGCACTGCCTCTCAGCCCTTAGAAGGCTCTTTCTGGGAAAGAAATGGCCAATCTCTTCGTGAACACCCCCTTTACAGGGAGTGTTCCCCTAGGAACTAGTGCATCAGTTCAGGGTGCTCCAGAAAAACAGAACCAGTAGCATGTGTGTGTGTTCTATGTATAGATACACAATCCACACACACACACACAGACTTCTTTGGAATGTGTGATAAGCCTGGCTGTCCATCCTAAAAGGCTATAACTGAAGTCCTGTTGGGCCAAGGTAGGGATAAGGTGCAGAGCATCTAGCAAAAGCAATTTTGTTCCAAGTGGTCTTAATTTATGCAGTAACTGGGATCCTGAATCAGTGCCCATGAATGAAATTTTAGAAAGCAATGCAGAAAAGTCGTTTTGCAACGTGAATAAAACCTGAATTTTCAAGTGTCCAGTGTGGAAACCACCTGGATTATCACCTCAAGGGATTTCTGCTATTTCACTGCATTCAAGCTAGGCATAATGGTTCATAAGTGCATTCTGAAAACGACTTTTTATTGCCACAGTTTTTTTTTTTTTAAAGAAGGAAAGCTTAAAGTATATCAATAAAAATACCACTACTATCAGCAAGAAAACTGTTAACATTTTGGTGTATTTCCTCCGTCTTGTTTCTAGGCCCAAGTAATTTTTAAGGAAATGGGAAACACATTGAATGGGCAGTTTTACATCCTGCTTCTTTTACGATATCAGTGTATCATAAACAGTTTCTGTTATTATGGAAGTAGGTTATTGAGGGGGTCAGAGGAGGCCTGCAGTGTGAGGCCTCTCTATGAACTACGGCAGCATGGGATCCCAGGTTCCAAGAACAAGAGTTAAACCACACGGGGGTTCTTTGGTCCACGCTGCACACACAGGAATGGGCCAGGGGGGCTTGGAGTTGGCTGAGTTTCAGGTTATAACCAATATTGGGCTGAGCAGTGCACGACGACAAAATTAAGTTGGAGACTATGTGGCAGCCAGAGAGAGAATGAGGTGTCAGTTTAACAAAGTGGCTTGCAGACTTGGAGCGAGCAGAGGAGACGCTGGCCAGGTGGCTATGGATACAGAGAGAAGGAGTCTCAGGAAGGGTGGAGGAGGTGGGAACTGACCTGTTCCCAAGAACTTGGGATGCTCCTTCACTCACCTAGGGTTCCCCAAGTGCCTGCCGTGCACCGCCTGGAGCCGGAGGCAGTAGAAAAGGAACAAGAGAAGCTCTTCCAGGCACAGAGGATCTGGTGGATTTTGGCAAGTTCTTATTCCAAAGCCTGAAAATTCCTTTTGAGTCCTTCAAGGCTCTTCCTGATCTGCCCCAGGTTCTCTTTCTCGCTTCATCTCCTCTCTGCCTCCTTGCTCCTTCTACCCGGCTCCACTGGCCTTTTTTTCTTTTTTTTTTTTTTTTTGAGATGGAATCTCGCTCTTTCACCCAGTCTGGGGTACAGTGGCGCGATCTCGGCTCACTGCAACCTCCACCTCGTGGGTTTAAGTGATTCTCCTGCTTCACTGCAACCTCTGCCTCCTGGGTTCAAGTGATTTTCCTGCCTCAGCCTCCTGAGTAGCTGGGATTACAGGCATGTACCACCACACCCAGCTGATTTTTTGTATGTGTATTTTTTATTTTTTTGAGATACGGTTTCTCTCTTGTTGCCCAGGCTGGAGTGCAATGGCTCGATCTCGGCTCACCGCAACCTCCGCCTCCTGGGTTCAAGCAATTCTCCTGCCTCAGCCTCCCGAGTAGCTGGGATTATAGGCATGTGCCATCACATCTGGCTAGGTTTTTTTTTTTTGTATTTTTAGTAGAGACAGGGTTTCTCCATGTTGGTCAGGCTGGCCTTGAACTCCCGACCTCAGGTGATCTGCCCGCCTCGGCCTCCCAAAGTGTTCAGATTATAGGCGTGACCCACCGCACCCAGCCTGTATTTTTATTAGAGATGGGGTTTCACCATGTTGGCCAGGCTGGTCTCAAACTCCTGTCTCCAGGTGATTCACCCGCCTTGCCTCCCAAAGTGCTAGGATTACAGGTGTGAGCCACTGCACCCAGCCATCAGATTTTTTTTTTCTTTGCAATCTTTCCCCTTCCAATATACCAAGTAATTTTACTTATGTCTTTTGTTTATTGCCTGTCTCCTTGCCACTAGAATAAGGGCAGGGATTTTTGCTTTTGTTCACTGATTTATCTCCAGGGCCTACCACATAGTAGGAACTCAATAAACGGTTGCTAATGAATAAATCCAACCAAATCTGACACCTAGCCTATGCTCAGGAACAAACCAGTGTTAGGCTTATCAGAAACAAATGAAATCACATTGACTACTGCATTAAGATTTTTCACCAAATGTCTTTGGATTTATTTATCCATTCAGAGAATATGTATTGAGGGCTTTCTATGTGCCGGGCACTGCTCTCAGTGCAAAGAGTCTAGCAGTAAGCAAAACCAAGAGAGAGAAACAGACAAGAGACAAATAGCTTATGATCTAATGTCAGGTGGTGATAAGTGCTACGAAAAATTAATTAAGCGAGTAAATGTTCCAGTTAACTGTTCCTGTGAAACATACCACCCTGAAACTTAGTGGCCTAAAACAACATGTCAGTTTCATCTCTCATGGCTCTTTGGTTGACCGGGCTCAGCAGGGTGGATCTTGTGGAGTTTTACATGTGGTTGCCATCGGATACTGGCCAGACCTTCAGTCATCTGAGGAATCTGCTGGCTGGACATCTGAGTGGCTCACTCCGTTGGCTGCAGAGATTGACTGTCAGCTGGGAGCCAAGCTGGGCTGTCAAACTGGACACCTATTTGTGGCCTCTACATGTGGCCTTGGCTTCTCAACATGCCAGCTGGGATCTGGAAGGAGCTCTTCAAGAGGAGAGTATTCCAAGAAGCAGGAAGCAGAGGCTGTCAGGCTGGTTGAGGGCTGTATTTGGAACTAGCACTATGTCTAGCACCATATTCTGTTGGTCCAAGCAGTCACAAGGTTCCCATAGTCAAGGGGCTGGAGAAAGAACATGTGAGACAGAAGAGATTCCTGCAGTACCCCTGGGAAACACAGTCTCCATGGGAAGGGGATAGTAAGTGGTAGGGAAGGTCTCTGAAGGGAAGGCCTCTCTGATAAGTTGACCTTTGAGCACAGGCCTGAGGGGAGTGAGGAGATGAGTCGTGGGAGTATCTGGGGCAGAAGGCTCTAGGCCGGGGCAGAGGGCTCTAGGCCGAGGCAGAGTAAGTACAAAGGCCTCGAGGCAGGAGCGTGGCTGACCCAGTGAGGAGTGGCGCCATGCCTGTGCTGGGACCTCTGTCAATGCCCGCGCATGCAGCGTGCCCTTTCCTTCCCTGTCCTGAGACCACTGGTGCTCATGTGCCATTTACTCCTTGATCTTCACCAACCACGAGTCCTTGCCATGAAGTCACACTCCTTGACACAGAAGGCAGGTGCCAACCAGGTCACCTGCATTGCTGTGTTTGCTGCCATCTAACTCAGAACCAGTGCCTGCATCATAGCCCTGGGGATCCAGCACTCCTGCCTCTCAGGTCAGCCCATCAGGGCCCCAGCACGTAAACTGAGCAATGGCCCCAAGCCAAGGAGGCCCAGGTGCCCTTTGCTGGGACTGCAATTGGTGCCTGACCCCTGCCTGGCTTGGACCAGGCCCTTTCTCTGGGGCTGAACTCAAGGCCCACAGTCCACCTCACTGGTTGCTGAGCCCCACCTCACGCAGCTGAACGATCACACACCGTGATGGATCCCAGTCGGGCTCTAGGCTCCATCGGCTCCCCAGCCACTTGTCTGATTTGCCACCCAGAGGCCAACAGCTGGGGTGGTGGCTGCACAGTGGCGAGGGTGCCAATTTCAGAGCCTGACTTTGTGGATTTGGATGGAGCTCTGCCACACACTGGCTGTGTTACCTTGAACAAGTAATTTCACCTCCCTCTGCTTCTTTTATCTTTAATGGGCTGTTATTGCATCTTTAAAATATTACAAAGAGGTCTGAAGAATCATCTGCCATCTTGTTTCCATAGCTGGTCAACTCAGATCTTCATCAGCCTACAGACTTTTTCTTTTTTTGGAGACTTAGATACCATCCAAAATTTTTTTGCTGTCCTTGTTGTGACCTGTGGAATCAAAGTGGCAGCCTGAATTTGATTACAATGCTTAATATTTGTCTCCTTCAAGAATTAACTGATCACTTATCTTTCTGGGCTTCAGATATTGAACAAGCAACACCTGGTCTCATCCAAACCCTGATGATTTATCAGAAGCCCAGGGGAGCACCCCGACTACAGGCAGTGTGGCCAGTTCCTTCCTACCTCCCACTCTTTGTCAGCCTGGATCCTCTTCCTTTCCTTTCCAAGGAGACGGAGTTCAGCACTGATGTGAAGCAAATCTCTCCACAGGGTTCTTCTGGGACCCTTCCTAATCCCTGTATGTCCCTTCCTAGTGAGGCTGACGCTTTCTGGAATGTTGATGGTGTGATTGCTGAGAATGACCTTCATTCTCACCACAGACGGGACCAAGAGAGAGCTCCTGGTTTTGCTTCTGTTTCTCCATAAAATGGGACTTACTAGTTCTGATCTCATAGGTTTTCTGGGAGAATTCATTGAGTTGATGCATGTGAAGAGTTCAGAAGGGCGCCCGGCAGGCCGAGGGTGTTGTGTCGGCTCTAATGGTGCTATGAGTCTTGGGCAAAACGTCGGACTTTCTTGTGCTGACCCAGAGCCAGGCCCTGCAGACAGACCCCACCTCAAGGCCTCATGTCCACCTGGGCCTCTTGGGTGGCTTTACCCTCTTGGTTGGCCCCACCAGCCAGATCACCCCCATGCCCCACCTGGGCCAACTCAGAGAGCCCAGGAGCAGGGTGGAAAGTCCACCTTGTGAAAAAAGGCAGCAAGAGTTCATCTGAATTTATAGAGGCTGCATTATGGGATCCAAAGTGGGTATTGGCACTGTTGGAGTCACAACAGACGCCCTTAGCAATTGGTAAGCTTCAGCAGTGGCTGCAAACACTGGAGTACTGGTTAACTCATAGGACAGGTGCCAGAATTTCTTTCTAAGAGGCATGATGGGAAAGCGGCAGCCGTGCAGTTGTGGGAGCATGCTAAGAGGCCCGGCTTGAAGCACATCTGCACGGCAAGCTCGGTGTGCATGTAGAGGGCTGTCTACAGGCGTGTGGTGCTCAGAGGTGCTCATGGCTAAGGAGGGGGCAGGCAAAGCCTCTCATGCTCCAGTGGTGATGAGGGACACCAGCTTTGACCCTTATATGGGGATGCTAGTTCACGGAGTTGTCCTAATCATAAAAGAGTAAATAATCAAGGAATGCAGGCTGTGGTTTTCATGTTACTTTTTAAAAACATTTGTTTAAGTTTTTGTTGTGGTAGAAAATGCACAACATAAAAGTGGCCATCTTAACCATTTCCAGGTGTACAGTTCAGTAGCGTTAAGTTCATTCCCATTGTTGGCCAACCAATCTCCAGAGCTCTTCCATCTTGCAAAGCTGGAACTCTGTGCCCATTAAACAGTGCCTCCCCTCCCCTCCCCCAGTCCCTGGCAAGCACCATTCTACTGTGTGTTTCTATGAATGTGACAGCTCTAGGTGGAATCATACAGTATTGGTTTCCGTGTTCCTTTGGAAAGCCTGGACTTTTCGAAAGCCTCATGGTGGCCATCCACATATACACCATCCCCCTCCCTCACCAGCTGCTGCTCCTCAGTCTCCTTGGGAAGACTGTACTCAGCCCACAGGTGCTGCCGTTGTCTCTCCTAGTCCTTGGCCAGCATGTCCTTCACTCCCACACTTTTCCCGGATGTGCTCCCCCAGCCAAGGCTTCCGTCACCCTCTGACAGCTGATGGCCCCCCAGTTACCTTAAGACTTTATCCTTCCTAGGCCTTTGGAATCAAAGTGGTAATCTGAATTTGATAACAATGCTTAATGTTGTTTCCTTCAATAATTAACTTGTGTTTCTGGGCTTGAGATATTGACCCAGAGCCCCTGTCCCATTGACTCCCCATTGCTGCCTCACTCCTTTGCATCCTCCAGGGCTCAGCCTTCTCAACAGACATCGGGAGATCCTTGCCTATATTGTGATGACCTATTTCCTTTTCCGTCTGCCCTACTAGAGTATAAGCTATTCCCAGGCTGAGAGAGCCTCGTTCCTCTTGATGTCTCAGCATTGCAGATATCAGGACCTCAGGAATTATTTGACAAATGAATGAATAAAGGAATCTTAACAACACAACTCCATGGAAAGTATGACCAAGAGAAAGGGTTGCAGGTGAAGATGGTGGGTTGAACACATGCATTTAACTTACTCTTTTCTTTTTTGGGGAGAGATGAAGTCTTGCTCTGTTGCCCAGGCAGGACGGCAGTGGTGCAATCTCAGTTCACTACAATCTCCGCCTCCCAGGTTCAAGCGATTCTCCAGCCTCAGCCTCCTGAGTAACTGGGACTACAGGTGTGCGCCACTGCATCTGGCTAATTGTTGTAGTTTTAGTAGTGAGTGGGTTTCACCATGTTGGTCAGGCTGGTCTCGAACTCCTGACCTCAAGTGATCCACCCACTTCGGCCTCCCATAGTGCTGGGATTACAGGCATGAGCCACTGTGCCTGGCCCATCTAACTTATTCTTAATGAAATCCCGCTAAAACTACAGCAAAGGGATTTAAAAAATAATATGCAAACCCATAAGGAGGATGAAAGGGCAGACCTGGGAAACTGAGTCATAATTGGCCAGTGTGAGGAGCAAAGAACCAATGCCATTTACCTTGCTGAATCCTCAAGAGGTACAGGAATAGGCAGGACAAGAGACCTCCGAAGATGGGGGGAGGTTGAGAAGCAGGGAGCCCTGGAGGCCATCTTGGATGCTGCTGACCCAAACCATGTGAACAAATGCAGTGCACTTACCCAACCCTCGACCTCCGGGGGCCCCGTGTCTTGTCCACATAGGTGCCCTAATCCAAGTGAGCCCTGGGTTTCCCTGGGTAGCCTTTGATATGTCCACTGTGTTTCTCAGAAGGGGCTCTGAACACTGTCAGGGAAGCTGAGTCATTTTATGACCTGAGACCCCATTGGAATATCTCATCCTGGAAGCCTCCATCTCGAAGTGGCAGTGAGGCCCTGACCTTATTCAGCTGGCCTTGCTCTTCATACCCAGCTTTTCAAAACTCAGCAATGTTCGGTTAGGTATATATAGTCAGGTGATTAAAAAGCAAAACAAACAAACAAACAAAAAACTATTTCAAAAGTAAGAAAATGATTAACACAAAAGTAACCCAAGTGGTTACCTCTTTGGCAAGAGAGGGGGATGTCATTTAGGAAGAATACACATGGGAATCTGCAGCGGGTTGAATTGTGTCCCCCCACTCAAGATATAGTAAAGTCCTAAGCCCCGTGTATTAGGTTGTTCTTGAGTTGCTATAAAGAAATACCTGAGATTGGGCTATATATTTGTTTATTTATTTATTTGAGACAGAGTCTTGCTCTGTTGCCCAGGCTGGAGTGCAGTGGCGCACTATCTCAGCTCACTGCAACCTCCGTCTCCCAGGTTCAAGCAATTCTCCTGCCTCTGCCTCCCAAGTAGCTGGGACTACACACACAGGCCACCATGCCCAGCTAATTTTTTTATTTTTGTAGACACGGGGTTTTGCCGTGTTGGCCAGGCTGGTTTTGAACTCCTGACTTCAAATGATCTACCCACCTCGGTCTCCCAGATTGCTGGGATTACAGGTGTGAGCCACCGCGCCTGGCCTGAGAGTAGATAATTTATAAAGAAAAGAGAGTTAATTGGCTCACAATTCTGCAGGCTGTACAGGAAGCATAGCAGCATCTGCTTCTGGGGAGGCCTCAGGGATCTTCCAGTCATGGCGGAAGGTGAAGGGGGAGCAGGGGCATCATGGGAAGGCAGGAGCCAGAGAAAGAATGGGGGTGGGGGTGCCACACACTTTTAAATGACCAGATCTTGTGAAAACTCACTCACTATTATGAGGACAGCACCAAGAGGACGGTGCTAACCCAATCATGAGAAATCTGCCTCTGTGATCCAGTCACCTCCCAGTGGGTTCCACCTCCAACAATGGACACTTCAACAGGACATGAGATTTAGTGGGGACACAGATCTGAACTATTATCACTACAGTACTTGTGAATGTGACTTTATTTGGAAATAGAGTCTTTGCAGATGTAATCAAATCAAGATGAGATCATGCTGATTAGAATAAGGTGGACCCTAAATCCAGCGTGGCTGTTGTCTTTATAAGAGAAAGGACAGGGAGATTTGGATATAGCCACACAGGGCAGAAGGGCCTATGACGATGGAGGCAGAGATTAGAGTGATGTAGTTACAAGCCTAGGAACAACAAGGATTGTTGGCTGTCATCAGAAGTTAGGAAAAGGTAAGGAAGGACTCTCCCCCAGAGCCTTCAAAGAGAACACAGCCCTGGCCAGGCACAGTGGCTCCCATCTGTAATCCCAGTACTCTGGGAGGCCGAGGCAGGTGGATCACCTGAAGTCAGGAGTTTGACACCAGCCTGGGCAACATGGTGAATCCCCGTCTCCACCAGAAAATACAAAAATTAGCCAGAGGCGTCGTGGCATATGCCTGTAGTCCCCAGCTACTTGGGAGGCTGAGGCAGGAGAATCGCTTGAACTGGGAGGCAGAGGTTGCAGTGAGCCATGATCATGCCACTGCACTCCAGCCTGGGCGACAGAGCCAGACTCTGTCTCAAAAAACAAACAAACAAACAAACAAAAACAACCCAAAAAACAAAGTGAGCACGGCCCTGCCGATACCATGATTTCAGATAGCCCCCAACTGTGAGAGAATACATTTCTGTTGTTTTAAGCCCCTCAGTCTGTGATACTGTACCTTGATATTGGCAACTCTAGCAATCTAATACAGACACCTAAGGTTTTTACTAATGTTATATTTTATAGCCTGGGTTACGAGTACATAAGCGTTGAATTTTTTTTTTTTAAACCTGTTTATATGTTTTATATACATATACAACTTCACGATAACAAAAATAAAAGTAAGCAATGGCAAAAAAGGGAACATCTAGTGACTGGGCTTTGGAAAGAAATTCAGGTTGGGCACATTTGGCTATAGGTTTGCCTTGTGTACCAAGATCACAGCAGGGGATGTCACCATCTGCAGGTGTGTGGGGCATGTGCAGGCAAGGACTTTTTTTTTTTTTTAAACTTTTATTTTAGGTTCAGGGGTACATGTGAAGATTTGTTGCATAGGTGACCTCATGTCATGGGTGTTGGTTGTACAGATTATTTCATCACCCAGGTACTAAAGCTGGTACCCAATAGTTACCTTTTCTGCTCCTCTCCCTCCTCTCACCCTGCATCCTCAAGTAGACCCCAGTGTCTGTTGTTCCCTCCTTTTTTTTTTTTTTTTGAGACAGAGTCTTGCTCTGTCACCCAGGCTGGAGTGCAGTGGTGTGATCTCAGCTCACTGCAACCTCCACCTCCCAGGTTCAAGTGATTCTCCTGCCTTAGCCTCCTGAGTAGCTGGGACTACAGGCGTGCACCACCACACTTGGCTAATTTTTGTATTTTTAGTAGAGACAGGGTTTCCCCATGTTGGCCAGGGTGGTGATCTTGAACTCCTGACCTCAGGTGATCCACCTGCCTCAGCCTCCCAAGGTGCTGGGATTTCAGGTGTGAGCCACTGCACCTGGCCTGTTGTTCCCTTTTTTGTGTTCATGAGTTACAATTTTGCTCCCACTTACAAATGAGAGCATGCGGTATTCGGTTTTCTGTCAAAACAGGACTTTCTGGGGTCAAGCTTGAATGTTGTAGATAGCGAGATATAGCAAACAGCACGGGGTTCCTGGAGCTTGGTCTCTTACAAGCAAACATTTCTAGTGATCATGGGCCAGACAACATCCTAGCCAGTGCGGCATCCAAAAGAAAATGAGATGCTGTTCCTTCCCAGGGGCAGCAGACTGTGTGCCCTCATGGGGAAGGTTCTGGACAGGGTAGCTGCCCAGAGGCAGGTTGCTAGGTGTCCCTCAGAAAGTTCTCTAGGAGCCTGCGTGAACTGCAGTACTGGGGGCTCCTGCCTTCCTATACAGAAGGCAGCCAGAGGTTACCTTTATCTGGCCTGATAGGGGGTGCTTTGGGAACAGCTAAGTAAGAGTCCCGAATACACCAAAGTGGGCACGGTCTGAGCAACTCACCATCTGCAAGATGCTCACTACAACCTTGGACCTCATCTGGATGTCTGTTGATGACCATGAGGCCAGGAGGGAGGCCTCACCGAGGGCCAGAGGCACTCCTTTAAGAAACTGATACAGGCCAGGCATGGTGGCTCATGCCCATAATCCCAGCACTTTAGGAGGCTGAGGCAGGTGGATTGCTTGAGGTCAGGAGTTCGAGACCAGCCTGGCCAACGTGACAAAACCCTGTTTCTACTAGAAATACAAAAATTATCCGGGCATAGTGGTGCATGCCTGTAATTCCAGCTACTCAGGAGGCTGAGGCATGAGAATTGCTTGAACCCTGGAGGCAGAGATTGCAGTGAACTGAGATCATGCCACTGCATTCCAGACTGGGTGACAAAGTGAGACTCTATCCCCCCTGCTCCCCCCCTCAAAAAAAGAAAAGAAAAGAAAAGAAAAGAAACTGATATAGACCCAGGAGCCTGGGATAGGGACAGAACCCGCATCCCATCTGGTGTTGTGGGGCTTCATCTTGACATGACTCCTTCAAAACCCTGTTGGCTTATGACAACTGACCTCCCGAATAACTTTCCTCTTCTCTTTCTCGGCCAGAGGTAATCAGGACAATGTGAGATTTCCCAGTGATTTTTTTTCTCCAACTGGTTTCCTGCCTTGTAGTTAGAGGAGACAACAGCAATCCCAGGAATTCTCAATATATGTATATTACTTTAGCTGAGAAAAAAATGTTTAAAGGATGGGAAAGTGAATACGGAACACCTCATAGAACGATTCTAAAGGAATAGATAGGTTCTGAATGTAAGATCAAAGTGCACTTGGAAAAGTGTAGAGATTGGAGAAAATCACTTTATATTTCTTTCTCCTAAAGCTGTGCTAAGTTCTCTTTAATGGCGATTCTGGGAAAAGGATCTAATTCCTTTAAAAGCTGGGCGGCCCTGCAGCTGAAGCCAAGTTGTAAAACTGTTTGGGATGTAGAAAGGTTAGTAAAGAGACCGACGGTATGGCCGTTTCTAACGATCTGATGGGAGGGGTTTTTGGAATGGTCTAAATGCTGGCTGCGAGGAAAGCAGTGATCGGAAAAATAACATCACGGGGCTTTTTATACGGCCCACTGGTATCGTGATGCAATGTGATTATTTTTCTGACTTTCTGTTTTTACCACAGGAAAAGGAAGAAACGAGGGAATTGGAGGAATGCTCAGATGCGTAATTACCAGTGCTTCTCTCAGATAAATTATAAACAGGCAGTTAAAGAATTCTACTACAGTTAGGAAACAAAGCAGGCTTTAAACACTTCAGATGTCAACATGCCCCAATTTTGAAGGCGCTAGAGCTGTGTATAACCCCAGAGATAATTTTTCTCCAAGGAATGATTCAGCAGAGTTAAAAAAAAAAAAAAGTAACTCCCACCTCCCCATTCCTGTGTGTATGGCAGACATCATTAATAAATCAAGGCAGTTTTTTTTGTTTTTTTCTTATGGAGCATAGATGCTGCTCCAGAATTCTCAGCAATGTGTGCCGAAGAACTATAAATGGATCAGAATTGGTGCGTGAACGGAACCAGCTAAAGAGGGACCTAGCACAGTAGTTAAAGTGCAGGCTCTAAAGTTCAGCTCAGCCAGTTAAGTGTTCAGATAAGTTTTCTTATCTGTAAAATGCAGATAACAAGAGGCCCTGTCTTCTAGTATTGTTGTAAGGATTAAATCACCCCATCTAAAGAGTCTGGAGCAGGGACAAGAAGTAAATATTCAACGAATAGTATTTAACATTTTTCTAGAATAAAGAGCTAAAGAAAGTCATTTACTGTTTAAACCTGGAGGAAGTACTAGATTAAGATTTGGAAGCAACCTGTGAGTGGAAGATTTATTCAACAAAGATATTTAGCAACTACTCTTATTTGCTGAGCTTTGTACAAAGTGTTGGGGAGTATAATGCAAGGTACCAATATATAAATCTGGATCAAATTTGACCTTTTTTTTTTTTTTTTTTTTTTGAGACAGGGTCTCGCTCTGTCACTCAGGCTGGGGTGCAGTGGTGTAAACATGGCTCACTGCAGCCCTGACCTCCTGGGCTCAAGTGATCCTCCTGCCTCAGCCTCCCATGTAGCTGGGACCACAGGTGTGCACCATTATGTCTGGCTAATTTTTGTATTTTTTGTAGATATGGGGTTTTGCCATGTTGCTCAGGCTAGTCTTGAACTCCTGAGCTCAAGCTATTCATTCACCTTGACCTCCCAAAGTGCTGGAACTACAGGTGTGAGCCGCCACACCCAGTCTGGCATCCTTTTAAATGTAATAATATACTGACAAGTTATTTGTTTATAATCAGTTGTTTTACATAAAATTTCAAGTTAATAAAAAAAGAATAATCAGAAGATAAATGGCCCAGTTAATTAAATATAGAAAGCTACTCGATTTTGTTAATAAACAGGGAAACAAGTTAATACAACAATGGGAATGGGGGATGGAAGATTTGAGAAACAGAAGATCAATCTAGACATTTAACATCCAGATATAAAAAAATCCAGGAAAACAGCCGGGCACAGTGGCTTACGCCTGTGATCCCAGCACTTTGGGAGGCCAAAGTGGGTGGATCACTTAAGGCTAGGAGTTCAAAACCAGCCTGGCCAACATGGCGAAACCCTATCTCTACTAAAAATGCAAAAAATTTGCTGGGCGTGGTGGTGCACACCTGTAATCCCAGCTACTCAGGAGGAGAAGGCAGGAGAATTGCTTGAACCCAGGAGGCAGAGGTTGCAGTGAGCCAAGATCAGGCCACTGCACTCCAGCCTGGGCCACATAGCATGACTCTGTCTAAAAAAAAAATCCAGGAAGAGAGAGAAGAGGCAATTAGGAGGAGAAAAATCATCAAAGAAAGAATATGAAAGTATTTCTAAACCTGAAGGGCAGGCATCTCCAGATAAAGGTCGATTGAAGTCATTGGCAAAATCAATGAAAAGACCCCCATCAAGGCATATTATCATGATACTTCTGAATCCCAAGGATAAAAGAAACAAACAAACAAACAAAAAACCCAAAAACCATGGTTGGGGGAGGGCAGGAAACTAATCATATGCAAAGAAACAGGAGGGAAAATAGCATTAGATATTTAAGCTATAGTTTTATACCCAGCCAATCTATCAATCAGCTGTGAAGGTAGAGCAAAGATGTTTTCAGACTGTAATGACTCAAAAACTACTCTTCAGTTAAAGGATAATTTTTTTAAAAAAGTTTGTAAAACCATGATTCTCATACAAAAATAAAATGAACACATTAAATATCTTAATATATTCACTTGTTGTTAATGAAGAAACCAGTAATGATATTACAGCCAGTTTAAAGGAGAAGTTAGGCCACTCATGCTGGCTCCTGCCTATAATCCCAGCTCTTTGGGAGGCCAAGGTGGGAGGATCCTTGAGCTCAGGAGTTTGAGACCAGCCTGGGCAACAAAGTGAGGCCTGGTCTCTAAAAAAAAAAAAAAGAAAAGAAAAAGAGAAGTTAAAGAAGTACAAATTTATTTAAGAACTGATAAATTTGCGGCTGGGCATGGTGGCTCACGCCTGTAATCCCAGTGCTCTGGGAGGCCGAGGCAGGTGGATCATGAGGTCAGGAGATCAAGACCATCCTGGCTAACATGGTGAAACCCTGTCTCTACTAAAAATACAAAAAATTAGCCAGGCGTGGTGGTGGGTGCCTGTAGTCCCCCAGCTACTCCAGAGGCTGAGGCAGGAGAATGGCGTGAACCCAGGAGGCAGAGCTTGCAGTGAGCCCAGATCGCGCCACTGCACTCCAGCCTGGGTGACAGAGTGAGACTCAAAAACAAACAAACAAAAAAAAGAATTGATAAATTTGCTGGGTGTGGTGACTTGTGCCTGTAATCCCAGCACTTTGGGAGGTTGAGTCAGGTGGATCACCTGAGGCCAGGAGTTTGAGACCAGTTTGGCTAACGTAGTGAAACCCCGTCTCTACTAAAAATACAGAAATTAGCCGGGTGTGGTGGCACACACTTGTAATCCCAGCTAGTCAGGAGGCTGAGGCAGGAGAATCACTTGAACCTGGGAGGTGGAGGTTGCGGTGAGTCAAGATCATGCCATTGCACTCCAACCTTGGCAACAAGAGTGAAACTCCATCTCAGAAAAATAAATAAATAAAATAAAATAAACTGATAAATGTATAAAGGAATTTTGAAACAAATTTGCAAATAGATAAGAACTATCTGTTTTTTTGTGAGGGGTGGGGAGAGGAATGTGGATTGTTGCCTGTCTATAGATAAGAATTGTTTTGCATTGCTGTCAGTTATCTACAATTCACAGTTTCAAGGACAAAGAAAGGGACAAAGCCCTATTAATCAGAATTGGAATGCATAGTTTTTCACTGAAGCACAAATGCTCCAACTACACTCCTAAGTAGAGAATATGCAATGTTTAAAAAAGAGAGAGACATGGGAGCCCCCAAATAAGGTCTAGGGTATCCAGTACCGGAGTGTGGCGAATCCCAGGACTACAGGAGACCGTTAGGCCAGACCCCAGCCAGCCCACACTCCAGGAGGTTTCCAGGAAAGGAAAATGGAACTGATATGCTTGAGCATATGGAAAGTATCATGGAAAGGCCATGGCAGAGATGTTCAACATTCTGGGGACCACTAATGATAAGTAATAGGAAATAAAATCAATTTAGAAATGAGGCATCTGCCGGGTGCAGTGGCTCACGCCTATAATCTTAGCACTTTGGGAGGCTGAGGCAGGCGGATCACCTGAGGTCAGGAATTCGAGGCCAGCCTGACCAACATGGAGAAACCCCGCATCTACTAAAAATACAAAATTAGCTGGGCGTGGTGGCACAAGCCTCTAATCCCAGTTACTTGGGAGGCTGAGGCAGGAGAATTGCTTGAATCCGGGAGGTGGAGGTTGCGGTGATTGCGCCACTGCACTCCAGCCTGGGCAAAAATAGCAAAACTCTGTCTCAAAAAGGAAAAAAGAAATGAGGCCCTCATAAATTTTAGGAATACTGGGTGGTCATAAAAAAATGAAACTTGGTAATGTTCCATTTGACTTGCGTAGTCATTATAAGGTGAATATGGACTACTCCTCCAAAAAGTGTGATAAAGCTGTGCCAGGGTGATAGGGGAGGGGAAATGAGGGGTGTCCATGTGGCAGAGTTAGATAGCCACCCACTCAAGTCAGCGAGTAATGTCTAAATATGATCAATTAACCAATAGCAGTAGAAGCATAATATTCACATATATGGAGATGAATCCTGAGAAAAACAGCTAGCAGAGCTGCCAGTGGCTGCCTCTGGGAAGTAGATCCCTGTGGTGAGAAAGCTTAGGTCAAAGAATGGCTGTTTTTCATTGAAAACGTATATACATACATACACACATACATATATATAGAATTATACATATATTAAAAATAAATTTGAAGAAAATGATTATCTCCTGAAAAGAGCATATATTATTAGGTGCAGGTGGGATGCGGGCAATCGCAAATGCTTACTCAGGAAGTGCAAATTGGCACTGTCATTGTGGAAGGTCATTTGCATAATCCAGAGAAATTTTAAATGCACCTACCCTTTGAACTGGCTGTCTTACTTCTTGGCCTCTTTCCTCAGAGAATCACTTGCAGGTGTGCTTAAGGAAGCATGCCTCACAATGTTCCTGGAGCATTGTTTATAAGGTAAAAATAATAATGCTGTGGCCAGGTACAGTGGCTCACGCCTGTAATCCCAACGCTTTGGGAGGCCGAGGCAGGTGGATCACCTGAGGTCAGGAGTTTGAGACCAGCCTGGCCAACATGGTGGAACCCTGTCTCTACTAAAACTACAAGATTAGCCTGGTGTGATGGTGCACGCCTGTGATCCCAGCTACTTGGGAGGTTGAGGCAGGAGAATCTCTTGAACCCGGGAAGCAGAGGTTGCGGTGAGCTGAGATTGTGCCACTGTACTCCAACCTGGGCAATAGAGTGAGACTTTGTCTCAATAATAATAATAATAATAATAATAATAATAATAATGCTGTAAATGTCTGGTGAAAAAGGAATGGCAGTACAACAATAGCAAACAAAACAATAGTGTGGTTTTATACTGTGCTGTTGGTATATACTGTGTGCCTGAACTGCTGATAAGGCACAGCTCCCTAGACATGGTTTGGTGATAACCACATGTTTCAGAATAACATTAATGTTAAAATTGCAGTCAGGCCGAGCGCGGTGGCTCATGCCTGTAATCCCAGCACTTTGGGAGGCCAAGATGGGCAGATCGTGAGGTCAGGAGATGGAGACCATCCTGGCTAACATGGTGAAACCCTGTCTCTACTAAAAAAACAAAAAATTAGCCGGGTGTGGTGGCAGGCGCCTGTAGTCCCAGCTACTTGGGAGGCTCAGGCAGGAGAATGGCCTGAACTGGGAGGCGGAGCTTGCAGTGAGCTGAGATCGCGCCACTGCACTCCAGTCTGGGTGACAGAGCAAGACTCCATCAAAAAAAAAAAAGGCAGTGACACCCACACAAAATGCAACAATATATTTTTATATGTTCATACTATATTATATACTATATTTATATATATTTATATTTATATATTTATATATATTTATATACTATATTTATATAGTATGTGTATACATAAGGAAAGTTCTGGAAGCATATGTACATCAGCTGGTAACAGTGATCAAGTACGGACTTTATCTGTACTATCTTTTTTAGTTTGAAATGCAATGCTTTAAAATGTTGTTAAAATATTGAAATTGTGATAAAATACACATAAAATAAAATTTACCATCTTAACTTTTTTTTTTTTTGAGACAGAGTCTCACTCTGTTGTCCAGGCTGGAGTGCAGTGGCATGATCTCATCTCACTGCAACCTCCAACTCCATCACCACGACCAGCTAATTTTTGTATTTTTAGTAGAGACGTGGTTTCAACATGTTGGCCAGGCTGGTCTCGAACTCCTGACCTCAGGTGATCTGCCCGCCTTGGACTCCCAAAGTGCTTGGATTATAGGCATGAGCTACTGCACCCACCCATCTTAACCATTTTTAAGTGTGCAGTTCAATGGTGTTAAGTACATTTACATTGTTGGGCAACCAATCTTTCTCATCTTGCAAAACTGAAACTGTACCCAAACAACAACTCCCTATTCTTTCTTCCCCAAGCCCCTGGCAGCTACTATCCTACCTTCTGTCTCTATGGATTTCACAACTCTAGCTACTTCATACAAGTGGATCTTTTTGTGACTGGCTGGCTTATGTCGCTTAACATAATGTCCTCAAGTTTCATCCATGCTGAAGCCTGTGTCGTGATTTCCTCCCTTTTGAAGGCCAACTTGTACTATCTTTTTTCTTTATTTTTTATTTTTTTTAAAGATGAATCCTGCTCTGTCGCCCAGGCTGGAGTGCAGTGGCGTGAGCTCGGCTCACTGCAACCTCTGCTTCCCAGGTTCAAGCTATTCTCCTGCCTCAGCCTCCTGAGTAGCTGGGATTACAGGCGCTTGCCATCACACCCAGCTGATTTTTGTATTTTTAGTAGAGACGGGGTTTCACTATATTGGCCAGGCTGGTTTCGAACTCCTTACCTCAGGTGATCCACCTGCCTCTGCATCCCAAAGTGCTGGGATTATAGGCGTAAGCCACCGCACCCAACTCTTTTTTTTTTTTTTTTTTTTTAAGGAGAATGTATATTCATATTTTCAGTGAAATAAAAAATAAATACAGTTTTTGAAAGACAAAGCAAATACACACTTAGAAAAATAAAATTGAGGCTGGCCGTGGTGGCTCAAAAAAAAAAAGAGAAAGAAACAAAGAAAGAAAGAAAGAAAAATAAACTGGAAGGAAATACACGAAACTTTTACTCATTTATTTCTGGGTCAGACATTTATGGTAATTTTAATTTTCTTATATATATCACGTTTTCGTTTGGATCATGTGTTATTTTAACACCAGAAAAAAAATCTAAGCATAAAAAGAAAGAAAGCGTGCCATCTGGTTTTGGTGTGTCACCCTGGGAAGCGCCACCATTTGGAAAGAGGAGTGCATCTGGCCTGGCGCCTGGAGATGGACTCAGTGGGCCTGGAGATACGGAAGGAACTCAAGTGCCTGAGGCCTGCGGCGTGGGTGTGGTCTGCCCTCAGGTCTCACTGCCTTCCTCCAGGGGGCACAGCCCTGTGCACCAGGCAGGGCCTCCAGCTTCCCTGGTGAGGACTGCAGCGGCTGAGGCTTCACCTGACTGTGGCTATGGCCACCCCTACATCTGTGCTGACTCCAGCCACCACCATGTATGGGTCTGAGGCTGCTTGGAGGGTACAGCATCCATCTGAGATAGATGGATTGGAGGTCCTGGCTGCCCCGCACCTTCTGTGACTGAGCTGGACATGAGCTGGGCAGCAGCAATGGTTGGGGGAGGGACACTTCAATACAACCTCAGCAGATGGGGCTGGACTTGGTCTTTTAAGCAGGGCCAAAACTCCCCACTCCCACCCAAATCAGTAGGAATCTTTTTAATTCAACAAACTGATTCTAAAGTTCATAGGGAAAAACAAATAACCAGGAACTTTCAAACCAGAACAGCAATGATAAGAGACTAACTCTACAGGTATTTGAACAACTTTTAAAGTCACATGGATTTTGTGTTATTTTACTATTTTATTTTATTTTTGAGCCAGGGTCTCACTCTGTTGTCCACGCTGCAGTGCCGTGGTGCAAACACAGCTCACTACAGCCTCGATCTCCTGGGCTCAAGGGATCCTCCTGCCTCAGCCTCCTGTGTAGCTGAGCCACAGGCTCATGTCACCATGTCTAGCTAAGTTTTTAAATTTTTTTGTAGAGTCAGGATGTCACTTTGTTGCCCAGACTGGTCACAAACTCCTGGCCTCAAGCAGCAGTCCTTCCACCTCAGCCACCCAAAGTGCCGGGATTACAGGTGTGAGCCACTGTGCCTGGCCTTTATTTTATTTTTTTAATTTAACAGAGACAGGGTCTTGCTTTGTCACCCAGGCTGGAGAGCTGTGGTGGGAACAATGTTCACTCCAGCCTCGACATCTTGGGCTCAAGCGATCCTCCTGCCTCAGCCTCCTGTGTAGCTGGGACCAAAGGAGCACACCATCATGCTCAGCTGATTTGTGTGTGTGTGTGTGAAGAAAGAAAACACCCAGCCGTGTTGCTTTTTAAAATGTGGTACTAGTCTGTAAACGGATAGAAAACTCAACGGAATAAATCCAAAGTTCCAGAATAGACCGAAATACATACAGGAATTTCATTTCTAAGCAGGATATTAGTTTATAAAATGGGCTAGACACTTGGAATCACACTATTCAATTAATGGTGTTGAGACTTCTGGCTACCCATTCAGAAAGAAAATCGAATCTCCACATCCTTAGCTAAAATAAGATGCAGATTCATTGATATTAAAATACCAAAATGGAAACCATAAAAGCAGTAGTAAAATATGGGAGATAGAAAATCTTATGGCGGAAAGGCCTTTTAAAACAATGTCAAACCCAGAAATCATAAAAGAAAAGGTTGAATTTTTTTTTTTTTTTTGAGACCGAGTCTCACTCTTGTTGCCCAGGCTGGAGTGCAATGGCGCAATCTCGGCTCACCGCAACCTCCGCCTCCTAGGTTCAAGAGATTCTCCTGTCTCAGCCTCCTGAGTAGCTAGGATTACAGGCATGCACCACCATGCCCACCTAATTTTTTTGTATTTTTAGTAGAGAGGGGGTTTCTCCATTTGGTCAGGCTGGTCTCGAACTCCCGACCTCAGGTGATCCACCCTCCTTGGCCTCCCAAAGTGCTGGGATTACCGGCATAAGCCACCGCGCCTGGCAAGGCTGAAAATTTTGACAACACAAAAATGAAACGTGTCTCTGAACATTGTAATCCCACTGAACTGTACACCTAAAAATGATTGATGGTAAGTCTTATGTTTCATATATTGTACCACAATAAAAAAAAAAAAAGTCAATTTAGATAAAAACAAAGTCAAAAGGCAGGGCTGGAAAATGTGTTTATAATCCACAACACAGACAAAAGACTAATATTCCTAATACATAAATACGAACTCCCACAGGTCTATATCCTGGTGCACACCTGTAGTCCCAGCTACTCGGGAGGCTGAGGCAGGAGAATGGCTTGAACCTGGGAGGTGGAGGTTCAGTGAGCTGAGAATCACGCCACTGCCCACTGCACTCAGCCCAAGCAACAGAGCGAGACTCAGTCACAAAAAAACAAAACAAAACAAAACAAAAAAAGTACAATGAGAGGCAGGAGGGTGGGGAAATTTTTAAAAAAAGATTAAAAAAAGAAAATAAAGTACAATGATGTTCTGCATTTTTTGCCTATCAGTTTGGCAACATTCGATAATGCTTTATTGGTGTGTTGGTAAAGCTATGGGAAACCAGGTGATTTCAAACTTTGCTGATGGGAATGCAAATTGTGCACCTGTTTATTCCATTGAGTTGTCTATCCATTTACAGGCTAGTACCACATTTAAGAAATCAACATGGCTGGGTGTTTTCTTTTTCTCCAAAAAGAAAAGTCAGTTGGGCATGATGGTGTACAGATATACACACAGAAAAATTCTCCATTGATTAATCGATATTTGTTGCAGTGTTGTTTACACTAGCAAAAGTTTGGATACAACCAATAGAGGATTAAAGAAACCCTGGACATCAATATGATGAAACACTATGAAGGCAGGAAGATTGGCAGCTGTGTCTTGATCTGAGATAATCTCCAACACAGAGCTAAAGGAAAACATTTGAGATGTAGAATAGTGTGCTACTATGTAAGGCTTTAAAAACAGAAAGTGTACAGACACATGTGATAGGATGTGGTCTTGAATTTTCAGCAGCACCCCCCAAAGGAAGACAATAGGAGATAAACACCCACATTGCCTAAGGAGAGACTCTAGAGCCCTCCTTGGTGGATGTATTAGTCTGTTTTCACACTGCTGATAAAGACATACCTGAGACTGGGTAATGTTTTTTGTTGTTGTTGTTTGTTTGTTTGTTTGTTTGTTTGTCTTCTGAGACAGAATTTTGCTCTTGTTGCTCAGGCTGGAGTGCAATGGCGCGATCTCGGCTCACTGCAACCTCCGCCTCCCAGGTTCATGCGATTCTTCTGCCTCAGCCTCCTGAGCAGCTGGGATTACAGGCGTGTGCCACCACACCCAGCTAATTTTGTATTTTTAGTAGAGACGGAGTGTCTCCATGTTGGTCAGGCTAGTCTCAAATTCCTGACCTCATGATCTGCCTGCCTCGGCCTCCCAAAGTGCTGGGATTATAGGCGTGAGCCACCGTGCCTGGCCTAAACTGGGTAATTTATTTATTTTTTATTTTTATTATTATATTTTTTTGAGATGGAGTTTCGCTCCTGTTGCCCAAGCTGGAGTGCAATGGTGTGATCTTGGCTCACCACAACCTTCACCTCCCGGGTTCAAGCGATTCTCCTGCCTCAACCTCCCGAGTAGTTGGGATTACAGGTGCGTGCCACCATGCCCTACTAATTTTGTATTTTTAGTAGAGACAGGTTTTCTCCATATTGGCCATGATGGTCTTGAACTCCTGACCTCAGGTGATCTGCCTGCCTCGGCCTCCCAAAGTGCTGGGATTACAGGAGTGAGCCACCATGCCGGGCCTAGACTGGGTAATTTATAAAGGAAAGAGGTTCAATGGATTCACAGTTCCACGTGGCTGGGGAAGCCTCACAATCACGGTGAAAGGCAAAAGGCACATCTCACACGGTCGGGGGCGCAGAGGAAGTGAGAACCAAGCAAGAGGGGTTTCCCCTATAAAACCATCAGATCTCGTGAGACTTATTCACTACCACGAGAGCAGTATGGGGGGAAACTGCCCCCGATTCGATTATCTCCCACTAGGTCCCTTCCACAACACGTGGGAATTATTGGAGCTACAATTTAGGATGAGATTTGGGTGGGGACACAGCCAAACCATATCAGGGGACTTCCTAAAAGGCCATCGACCTTTCCAGCAACCCGCCCCCATCACCTACCGCCTGCCTCTAGAAAGGCAGGCCAGAGATTCATTAGGGGAAAGATGGTGCTTTCTCCCCGTTGTGGGGTTGGGGAGGGCTTGACCTCCCTGCAGCTGAGAGATAAGGGCTTCATGAGACCCAATCACAAAGAGCAGGGGTGGACATCAGGAAGGGAGCCCAGAATTTCCCACCCTGGCTGGCTGTTACTAAGTGTCTGAGTCCCAAGTCTTGTTGCCACAGGTGGACAAAAGTTCCTGGGGGCTTGTGGAGCGTTTCCTGCAAGTGAGATGGAGTCTCGTTTTGCGGAAGGCAGGATCGCAGGGCGACTAGAGCCTGTGCTTGGCATGGAGGCGACTGAGGGCAGAGGTGGGCCCAGATGGGTGGGGAGAGTGGAGCTGAGCTTCCTCCTGGGCCCAGTGTGTGCCATGGGATGCAGCTACCTCAGGGCTGCCATGGTGGGGGTGCTGGAGCTGGGAGGGAGCCACCCAGGCATGGTGCCACGCAGAGCCCTCAGGAGGCGCTCCAGAAAGCCCGCCCAGCTTCCACAAGGATGAGAGTGATGGGCTGAATTGGGATCCCCCCTCCCCAATTCATATGTTGAAGTCTTAAGCCCCAGAACCTCAGAATGTGACTGTAGTTAGAGATAAGGTCTTTAAAGAGATAATTACATTTAAACAAGGTTTTAGGGTGGGTCCTAATCCAATAGGACTGATGTTCTTATAAGAAGAAATTTGTGCACAGACCAGTAGAGAGAAAAGGCAATATAAAGACAGGGAGAAGGTGGCCATCTACAACCAAGAAGACAGGCCTCCGAAGACACCTTGATCTCAGGCTTCCAGCCTCCAGAATGGTGGGACTGTAAGTTTCTGTTGCTTAAGCTGCCGTGTCTGTGGTTCTTTGTCATGGCAGCCCGAGCCGACCAACACCGTGAGCCAGCACTGACAGCCAGAAGGCGCTCGGCCAAGAACAGAAGCCTTTCCACCTCCACAGCTCCCTGCTCTTCCCCATCCCAGAGAAGTCAGCTGTGCTAGGGTTAGGGGATCACTTGGCATGGTGGTGGTGGTCATGGGGTCAGGAGTCAAAAGAACAGGCCATAGCTCCACCCATTGCTGAGGGTTGCAGTGTCTTTCTACCCAGAACTGGAGCTCTCAGGAGGGCAGAGACTTTGAACTGGATATAAATTTGAAGTTGTGATCTACTTTTTTTTCTTTTTCCTTTTTCTTTTTTTGAGATGGAGTCTTGCTTTGTCGCCCAGGCTAGAGTGCAGTGGCGCGATCTCGGCTCACTCCAACCTCTGCCTCACAGCTTCATGCGATTCTCCTGCTTCAACCTCCCGAGTAGCTGGGATTACAGGCTCATGCCACCACACCCAGCTAATTTTTTTGTATTTATAGTAGAGACAGAGTTTCACCATGTTGGCTAGGCTGGTCTTGAACTCCTGACCTCAAGTGATCTGCCTGCCTGGGCCTCCCAAAGTGCTGGCATTACAGGTATGAGCCACCGTGCCCAGCCAAAGTTTTTATCTACTTTGAACTTTTTCAATGCGGAAACAATTCTCATAACTGAAAGTTAGTGTGAAAGTGATGGAATCTCCCTTAGTCAATGTCGTCAAGGAGCAGGGCAGACAAATCAGACAAATCCTGCCTTCGAGTAGAAGAGAAAGCTGTGCTCTGATTGTACCACACTGCGATGAGCCTGTTGAATAAATCGTGGTGAACATGTATGTGCTATGTATGCACTGACTGCCATGCGTAGGTCACGCTTGCTGATGCTTAGTGGGGCTGTGGCGGTGGTGGAGGGGCGAACAGCAGTGGGAGGGGGATTTGTATTTTTTTCTTTTCTTTTTCTTGAGACAGAGTTTTGCTCTTGTTGCCTAGGCTGGGGCGCAATGGCGACATCTCAGCTGACTGCAACCTCCACCTCCCGGGTTCAAGTGATTCTCCTGCCTCAGCCTCCCAAGTAGCTGTGATTACAGGTGTGTGCCATCACGCCTGGCTAATTTTTTGTATTTATAGTAGAGACAGGGTTTCACCATGTTGGCCAGGCTGGTCTTGAACTCCTGACCTCAGATGATCCACTGGCCTCCGCCTCCCAAAGTGCTGAGATTACAGGCATGAGCCACTGTGCCTGGCCTGTATTTATTTCACTGTGTAGAATTTTGACCTAAGTTCTGTTTTGTCTATTTTTTAAAAATCCAGTTCAGGGCCCAGTGCGGTGGCTCACACCTATAATCCTAGCACTGTGGGAGGCTGAGGCGAGCGATCACGAGGTCAGGAGTTCGAGACCAGCCTGATCAACATGGTGAAACCCCCTTCTCTACTAAAAATACAAAAATTAGCCAGGCTTGGTGGCAGGCACCTGTAATCCCAGCTACTCGGGAGCCTGAGGCAGGAGAACCACTTGAACCCAGGAGGCAGAGGTTGCAGTGAGCCGAGCTCGCACCACTGCATTCTGGCCTAGGCAACAAGAACAAACTGTATCTCAAAAAAAATTTTTTTAAAATCCAGTTCAGGCCAGATGCAGTGGCTCATGCCTATAATCCCAGCACTTTGGGAGGTGAAGGCGAGTGGATCACTTGAGCCAGGAGTTTGAGACCAGCCTGGGGAACATGGCAAAACCCTGTCTCTACAAAAAATACGAAAGTTAGCTGCGCATGATGGTGCACACCTGTGGTCCCAGCTACTTGGGAGACTGAGGCTCTCCCGCCCGAGAGGTTGATGATGCAGCGAGCCAAGATCATGCCACTGTACTACAGCTTGGGTGATGGAGCAAGACCCTGTCTCAGTAAAAAATAAAAATAAAAATCCAGTTCTATAGGGCCACCCGCAATTCAGGTGACAGCCCTGTTTTCTCCCAACACTCCCTCATTTGGCTACCTTCTGGATTTGGAGTGTGCCTGATCCAACTTTCCTCTTTCCCAGCCCTGACCTGGTGCCTTTTATACTATGCACATGCCTGGAAGAGACCCAGGCTTCTTCCTTCCCTTCCACCCTTGTATCTTTAGGGTTTCCATCATGCCCAGTGTGACAGCAACAGAACGTAGAGCTTAGTGGTTAAGGGCGCAAAGTCTGAAGTCACTACCCGGGCAAATAGCTTTATGCTTCAGCTTCCTCATCGCTGAAAAGGAGATGATAGTTCCGACCTCATAACGTTGTTGTGAGGATTATAGGAGCCAACCCACCGTGCCATATGTAACTGAGGGTGGACATGCCCATGGCACTGAGGGTTGGGCCCAGCAGCCATGAGAGGGGGCTCTAGTGGTCACTAGGAGACAGACAGAAGGACCACGCGGAATGGAAATCCACCCAGCCAATAAGATTGGAGAGTGATCTCCAGCAGCAACAACACAAAAGACATTCACCTTGCGTGAAATGTCACCTAGACCATGGGGAGGACTGGGAGTCAGTTACCTTGGTGCTCTCCAAGAAGCCACATGTCCTGGGAGTCACACCCTTGTGTGAATCTGGACTGGGCTGATGACTGGCTTTAGTCAGCAGTGTGGCAGCAGGAGCTCCTCCTTCAGAACACCTGTACTGACCACACAGGGTGAAACCCCTGGGAGGCCAGCTTCCCCATTAGGCCCCTAGACGAGCAGCTGAAGAAAATCCAGAGGAAATTGTTATTTTTATTTATTTATTTTTTTTATTTATTTTTGAGATGGAGTCTTGCTCTGTCAGTCGCCCAGGTTGGAGTGCAGTGGAGCGAACTTGGCTCACTGCAACCTCTGCCTCCTGGGTTCAAGCGATTCTCCTGCCTCAGCCTCCCAAATAGCTGGGACCACAGGTGCACATCACCACACCTGGCTAAGTTTTGTATTTTTTTTTTTTTTTTTTTTTTGAGACGGAGTCTGGCTCTGTCGCCCAAGCTGGAGTGCAGTGGCCGGATCTCGGCTCACTGCAAGCTCTGCCTCCCAGGTTTATGCCATTCTCCTGCCTCAGCCTCCCGAGTAGCTGGGACTACAGGCACCCGCTACCTCACCCAGCTAGTTTTTTTTTTTTTTTTTTTTTTTTTTGTATTTTTAGTAGAGACAGGGTTTCACCGTGTTAGCCAGGATGGTCTTGATCTCCTGACCTCGTGATCCGCCCATCTCAGCTTCCCAAAGTGCTGGGATTACAGGCTTGAGCCACCGCGCCCGGCCAAGTTTTGTGTTTTTAGTAGAGCCGGGGTTTCACCACGTTAACCAGGATGGTCTCGATCTCCTGACCTCGTGATCTGCCTGCCTCGGCCTCTCAAAGTACTGGGATTACAGGCATAAGCCACCGTTCCTGGCCGGAATTATTATTATTTTTAAATGGCAGTCCCCCTCCTGCACCCCTGTTTAAGTTAGGATGGGGTCCCATTCTGCCTTCACAGTCTTGGGACCCCCGCATTGTCTGGAAAGGAGTCTGGCTAGCCTGCTAGAGAAAAGTGCTGGAAAAGCCCATCCAGCATTTCAGCTTCCCACCAGCTGAGCCAGGCCCCAGATGAATGCCCGCCCATGGGTGAACACCAGCAGGGCCAGCAGAAAATGACCCAGCGAAGCCCAGAGCTGGCAACGAAACGGCTGTTGTAAGCCACTTCATTCTGGGGTGGTTTGCGACATAGCAGTAGGTAACTGGGACAAGGACCAAGTGCTGTTTTTGCTGCTTTGTTTGCTTAAGAGATCCCTGGAGTTCTTGTAGCCTGGGTATAGCAGGAGAAGAAGGGGAGCCTCCCCGAGCAGAACTCCCTGGTTATTTGCATGAGCTCCAGATCTCCTGGCATCACTGAATTCCCTAGCAGTTGACCTTGGTTTCTGTGTGGGAGGAAGGAGGCAGCTGGATGGAGGGGGAAGGACGAGAATGTAGAGGAGACCCGCCTGTGTTCAAAGCCATCTCTGCCACGCCCCGGCTGTATGACTGTGGGCAAGATATTAAATTTCTATGAGCTTCATTCCTCATCTGTAAAATGGATCTCCTTACAGAATTGTTGCAAGGATGACAAGACGTTACATGTAAAGCAGAACAATACCTTAACATAATAGGTTTCCAAAACATGATAGCTGTTATGATTTTACCTCCTGAGAGCTGGGGGTAAGGGGGGCCCTCAGGCTGGTGGGTCAGGCCCTGTGGGACCCAGAAATGTTCTGTGGCAGGGATCAATAGAGTCATCTCCTTGTTAGGAAGAGAGTTACCCCCAGCACCCAATATTTGCCAGTTCCTACCCCAAACATGGCTGGGCTCATGTCTCAGATAAGGTGTCTCATTGCCCCATTAGGCCGCCGGCTGTCCTGGAGCCAGTGTGTTCAGAGGGTCTCTGGGCTCAAGTCTAGGAGGATCATCCACATGCCATCTGATCCCACCGAACATGAACTGATCCGATACCTGAACTGATTACACTGAGTATGAGACCCAACCTAGCCAGCTCCCCAATCCAACCTACGGACCAATTACTGAAACCTGATATTTCAAGGAATCCTGAAGGGGTCTTTTGTAGAGATTGCTATCCTCCTTGATGAAGTTGGAATGGGGTCTAGCTGCAGAGGATAGAAAACTCCCCAAATACCAATGGCTTAAACAGTAGTTTCTTTATTTCTCATGTAAAAGAAATCCAGAGCTGGCTCCATATGTTATAGGGACCTCGGCTCCTTTCTTTCCATCCTGTTGTCCTCAGCCTTACAAATACTTACTTCATAGTCCGTAAGGGCTGCCAGAGACCCCAACATCACATCTCTGTTTGTTAACAGAAGAAACAGGAGAGAATGAAAGGGTGACCACTTCCTTGCAAGGAGCTTTCTAGCCAGTAAAATGTAAGCAGAAGTATGAGGAACACTCATACTTAATCACAAGCCTAATGATAAAGCTATACCTGGCTGCAAGAGGGATTGAGAAATTAAGTCCTAAGCAATAAAATCAAAGTTCTATGGGTGACAAAGAAGTTCTGAAGGTAGACAGTGGTGGTGGTTACACAACCTTGTGAATATGCGAAACGCTGAATGCTTTAAATGGGTTAAAACAGTGAATTTTGTTATGTGTGAATTTTACCACGATAAAAAAAAATCAGAGTTCTGTTAAAAAGGAATAGGATGCAAATGAATATTGGAGTAGACACCCAGTGGTCTTGCTATGCCTGGTTTTTTAATTGCAACCATTTAATAGTATCAGGTATCTCAGGATCATGTGCACACCTTGTAGTCAGGGGCCGGGGTCTGTGACTTGGAAGCTGGGGAGGGTTGCTGGCTAGCAACATTCATCATTAGGATTTAGCAAAGAAGCTTCCTCAAAGCGAGGGATACCTGTATTGGCAACTGGAGGCGCGTGGAATTACATCCCATGATCTGAAGTAGTTTGGTTAAAAGTGGGTTTTAGGATAAATAAGTATCCTTCCTTCCTTCCTTCCTTCCTTCCTTCCTTCCTTCCTTCCTTCCTTCCTTCCTTCCTTCCTTCCTTCCTTCCTCCCTCCCTCCCTCCCTCCTTTCTTTTTTCTTTCTCTCTCTTTTTCTTTCTTTTTTCTTTATTTCTTTTTATTTCTCTTTTTTCTTTTTTTCCTTCCTTCCTTCCTTCCTTCCTTCCTTCCTTCCTTCCTTCCTTCCTTCCTTCCTTCCTTCCTTCCCTCCCTCCCTCCTTCCTCTCTCTCTCTCTCTCTCTCTCTCTCTCTCCTTCTTCTTACTTATTTTTGAGACAGGGTCTTACTCTGTCACCCAGACTGGAGTGCAGTGGTGTGAACATGACTCACTGCAGCGTCAACCTGCTGGGCTCAAGCAAACCTCCCACTGTAGCCCCACAAGTATCTGGGAGTACAGGTATGCACCACCCTGCTCGGCTAATTTTTCAAAACATAGACACAAGGTCTCGCTATATTGCCTCAGCTGGTTTTGTTTGCTTGTTTGTTTTTAGAGATGGGGTCTTGCACTGTGCCCAGGCTGGAGTGTAGTGGTGCAACCGTAGATGGCAGCTCACTGCATCCTTGAACTTCTGGGCTTGCATGATCATCCCACCTCAGTCTCCCAAGTAGCTGGGACTACAGCTGTGTGACTCCATACCTGGCTAATTTATTTTATTTGTAGAGATGGGGTCTTGCTATGTTGGCCAGGTTGGTTTCAAACTCCTGACTTCAAGTGATCCTCCTGCCTCAGCCTCCCAAAATGCTGGGATTATAGATGTGAGCCACCATACCAGGCCCAAACAAGTATTATTATTATTATTATTATTATTATTATTTTTGAGACAGAGTCTCTCTCTCTTGCCCAGGCTAGAGTGCAGTGGTGCGATCTTGGCTCACTGCAACCTCCATCTCCCGGGTTGAAGTGATTCTCCTGCCTCAGCCTCCTGAGTAGCTGGGATTACAGGCTTGTGCCACCATGCCCGGCTAATTTTTGTATTTTTAGTAGAGATGAGGTTTCACCATGTTGGCCAGGCTGGTCTCGAACTCCTGACCTCAGGTGATCTGCCCACCTTGGCCTCCCAAAGTGCTGGGATTACAGGCATAAGCCACCACTCCCAGCCCCAACCAAATATTCTTATGTGGTGTATGAGTCTGTGTGGGCTGCCCTAACAAAATGCACAGACCTGGTGGCTTAAACAGCAGAAATTTCTCAGCTTTGGAGGCTGGAAAGTCCAAGATGAAGATGCCAGTCAATTCAGTTTGTGGTTTATTCTCTTCCTGGCTTGTAGACAGCTGCCTTCTTGCTGTGTCCCCACATGGCACAGAGAGAGAGAAAGAGAGAGAGAAGAGTGGGGAGAGTCAGCACTCTCTGGTGTCTCTTCTTATGAGAACACTAATCCTATCAGATCTGGGTCCCATTATTCTGACCTCATCTAACCTTTGTTAGCTCCTTTAGGTCCTATCTCCAAATACAGTCACATCGGGGGTTAGGGCTTTGATACGGTTTGGATCTGTGTCCACCCTCAAATATACTGTCGAAGTATAATCCTCAATGTTGGAAGCAGGGCCTGAGGGAGGTGATTGGATCATGGGGGTGGTTTCTCATGAATGGTTTAGCACCATCTCCCTTGGTGCTGTCATCGGGATAGTGAGTTCTCATGAGTATCCCCCTCTCTTTCTTCCTCCTGCTCCGGCCATGTGAAGTGCTGGTTTCCTCTTTGACTTCCGCCATGATTGGAAGCTTCCTGAGGCCTCCCCAGAAACGGAAGTTGTCATGCTTGTATAGCCTGGGGAACTGCGAGCCAGTTAAACCTCTTTTCTTTGTAAATTACCTAGTCTCAGGTATTTCTCTATAGCAGTGCAAGAACAGACAATACAGCCTTTAGCATATGAATTTTGGGGAACACAAGTCAGTCTATACAACATGTGGTCAGGATAGAGTCATGACTTAATGATGCAGAGAAAAATGAATGTATAACCCCCTAGCCACCGTTCTAGAGGCAGTCATAGAGCTTTATTATCCACCTCCCATTCAATGACCATTTTCTCCCATTGTTTTCCTGAATAGTCCAGGCCGGGCCAAGTGTTTGCTTCTGAACTTGATCTGATAGCTCTTTGTAACCTACAGCCCACATTCAGGATTTCCCTGTTTCTGAAAACACCAGGGAAAGCTTTTGTCCAGATGGCCTGCATTTTCGCTCCACCCCCAAAATAAAGGGGATGGTCTCCTGCCTTGCATGAAATGTCACCTAGGAAAGAAAGCAGGGAGGATATTGCAGAGACCAAAGCAGGGAGTAGGACTAAAAAGTGACTTGCCCACCTCTCCTGCCTCAACTGTCCCCAGAGGACTGAGTCTGGCCCATTTGTCCAGGGCAGGGAACAGGACGGGAGAGATGGGGAAGCGAGGGGGTTAAGTCTGCCCAAGCCTTTCAATGTGATGAGACAAGTGTGGAGTGTCTGCCAAGAACAGGTCAGGTTCAAAACAGGAAACCCCAGGGTAATGATGGACACTTCTCTGTCGATTTTACATGGATCTCTAGGGAAAGTACTGGAACTGATCTCATTCTGTATACATATATATATATTTTACAACTCAGATTGAAGAGGAAGTGCACAATGAACTCTGCAGCTTTGCCAGTGATGCTAATCTCTTCCAGGTGCTGAAACACTAAGGTAATGGGGAAACGCTGTAGGAAGCTCCGACTGCCCTTACTAGGAGGCCAGGAGACTGGCCCTTGCAGGGGCACGAGTGAAGTGGGGCACCCGAGGGCAGAGCCAGGCTCTGCTGCTCTTATTCTCACAAGCTGCAGCAAACGTACTCCCTGATTTCCTGCAGCTCCCAGTGTTGGTGTGGGCAGCGGGGGAGAGGTGGGATGGAGTGTTGGGGGCCCTGACCCTCTCGGGAGCCCCTGTAGCAGCCCTGCCTCCTTCCTGACCTGCGCACAGAAGCTGGGCTTTCCTGGATACTCCTGGGTTTCCCTCTTTGTGCACTGCTTGGCTGTGTGGGTACCTCCGTTTGTTCTCCACTGTTCTTGCCCAGTTCCTCCTACCTGCTGTGAGAACTGATGACCTTCCTCAGCCTCCAACTTCAACCCTCCTCTCTGCTTGACTGGAGCTTGGTGAGACCTTAACCTGTTCCACTCCTAGATACTGCACCCTCAGGCATCGTGTGCTTTCTCCCACTCCTTCCAATTAACATGGCCCATGGACAGCCCCTTGTCCCTTCTGCCCAACCTCACTCTACTCCAACAAGCATTTGCTAGGAGAAGAGAGAAGCCCCACCTCCAAGTCTTTTCCTAGAACCTGCCAGGTGTTCTCCATCTTGCCTTCCCTGATTCTCTGATACCTGCTGGGATCTTAGCCTCAGCGTCAGGTATTTTCTTCAGCTTAGTCGGCTACAATTTCAGATATATTTATTTGGTTTGTTTGATTTCACCTTGGGACTTCTTTTCCCACCTGCAAATGGTTCTGATCCTTGCTTTCAGGCACCACAACCAAGGATAACAAATGTTCTCGTGGCACCAGGGAACCTTCCAGCCAGGACTGCTCTCCACAGACTGAGAGGTTAGGTTAGAGAATTTGTAGGAAAGAGAAAGGCTTCTAAGGGGGAGAGATTTAGCTTTGTTCTACTGCATATATTAGTTATTATATATTAAACTATTCATGTGCTATCACTTAACATATACTAATTTATATATACACACACACACAAGGCTATAGCCGGCCAGGTGTGGTAGCTCATGCCTGTAGTCCCAGCACTTTGGGAGGCCGAGGCAGGCGGATCACCTGAGGTCAGGAGTTCAAGACCAGCCTGGCCAACATGGAGAAACCCTGTCTCTACTAAAAATACAAAAGTTAGCCAGGCATAGTGGCGCATGCCTGTAATCCCAGCTACTCAGGAAGCTGAGGCAGGAGAATCGCTTGAACCCAGGAGGCAGAGGTTGCAATGAGCCAAGATCACGCTACTGTACTCTAGCCCGAATGACAGAGTGATACTTCATCTCCAAAAAACAAACAAACAAACAAACAAAAAATGCTATAGTTTCAGTTGATGGGAGGGCAAGCAATGAAAGAATTGATTCAGGCAGGGATCCTCAGTGGGTAGCAAGACCACAGGTGAAAAGTAGCTGAGACAGAGAGTATCTGGATGGTGCCAAAATATCACCCTGCAAAATTACTTACTAATTCACAGAGGAATATAGTTACTTTACCAAATAAAAATCTACAATCAAGTGACCAAATTTAACATCATTAATTAGAGGGTCTACAAGATATTATGGGATTCCTGATGTCATGCAATGTGAAATGTTCCTGCCCCAAATGTTGACCTTAATCTTTTCCTTTTTTTTTTTTTTTCTTTTTGAGATAGAGTCTCACTCTGTCGCCCAGACTGGCGTGCAGGGGTACAGTCTCGGCTCACTGCAGCCTCCAATTCCCGGGCTCAAGGGATTCTCCTGCCTCAGCCTCCCGAGTAGCTGGGACTACAGGCGTCTGCCACACACCTGGCTAATTTTGTATTTTTAGTAGAGATGGAGTTTCACCATGCTGACCAGGCAGGTCTCGAACTCCTGGCCTCAAGTGATCTGTCTGCCACAGCCTTCCAAAGTGCTGGTATTACAGGTGTGAGCCACTGCGCCCTGCCTGATCACTTTAATTTTTCAACCAATGATCTTGGAGGGAAATAAGCCCCGATGCCCCAAGACATCTGTATTAGTCAATCATTTCTTCAGAGAAACAGAACTAATGGGATGTATGTATATAGAGGGAAAGAGATTTATTTCAAGGAGTTGGTTCATGTGATTATGGAGGCTGAGAAGTCCCAAGATCTGCAGTTGGCAAGTTGGAGACCCAGAAGAGCCAATGGTGTAGTTCCAGTCTGACTCAGGCAGGAGGAATTCACTCTGACTCTCAGGAGGGTCAGCCCTTTTGTCCTATTCAGGTCATCAACTGACCGGTTGAGGCTCCCCCGTCATTAGGGAGGGCGTCTGCTTTAATCAGTCTACAGATGTAAATGTCATTGTCACCCAGAAACACCCTCGCAGACATATCCTGAATAATGTTTGACATTAACTTTAATTAAATTAATGTTGACACATAAAATTAACCATCACTGCATCCTTTGTAACAATGTTTTTTCTTTTTACTTTTTAAATGTGGTTATTATAAAGTTTTTCTTTGTCTTAATTTTTTTTTTGTTTCTATAGGCTATTGGAGAACAGATGGTGTTTGGTTACATAAGTCCTGTAGTGGTGATTTGTGAGATTTTCGTGCACATATAACCCAAGCAGTACACAATGCACCCAATTTGTAGTCTTTTATCCTTCACCCCCTTCCTACTTTTTCCCTGAGTCCCCCAAATCCATTGTGTCATTCTTATGCCTTTGCATCCTCATAGCTTAGCTCCCACTTATGAGTGAGAAAATACAATGTTTGATTTTCCATTCCTGAGTTATATCACTTAGAATAATAGTCTCCAATCTCATCCAGCTTGCTGTAAATGCCATTAATTCATTCCTTTTAATGGCTGAGTAGTATTCCATTGTATAGATATACCACAGTTTCTTTATCTACTCATTGATTAATGAGCATTTGGGTTAGTTCCACATTTTTGCAATTGCAAATTGTGCTGCTATAAACATGCATGTGAAAGTATCTTTTTCATATAATGACTTCTTTTCCTCTGGGTGGATACTCAGTAGTGGGATTGCTGGATCAAATGGTAGTCCTACTTTTAGTTCTTTAAGGAATCTCCTGTGTGTAACAAACTGAGTTCTCTCCTATGCATCTTGAATGGTTCTAGTATAACTAGTCATTCAGTCTTTCTATATTCTGTAGTTCACATGAGGGACCCCGGCTCAGAAATCTGTTTGGAAGAAATAAAAAGATAGAGGGATAAGTTAAATGGTACTACAAGAAAACAATCAGAAAAATCCAGAATGTGGAATATTTTTCAAAACCACTAACATAGTTTCTTTTAAAAGTCAATGTAAAAAAAAAAAATATATATATATATATATACACACACACAAATTCTATATATATAAATTTTAAAATAAACTTTTATAAAATAGAGAAAGGGTCTCACAATGTTACCCAGGCTGGTCTCGAACTCCTGGGCTCAAGTGGTCCTTCCACCTTGGCCTCCCAAAGTGCTGGGTTTACAGGTATGAGCCACTGTGCCTGGTCACTTATGTAACTTCTTTGGGCCATACTTTCCTCATCTGTAAAATGGACAGAATATCATCTACCTTGCAGAGCTACCGAGAAGATGAAAGATACTGAATATAACGCTCTTGGTACAATGCCTAGACACAACGGATGGTAGCTATTATTACTTGTGCTGGTTTTTGGGAAACCAATAAAGGTGACCAAAATGCAGTGTAAGGGAAATACAGGTAAATATGAAAGGACTCTGCCTTACTCCAGAATATGGAGTACTAGATAAAAGCACAGGAGCAGAGAGTTCAGAAAACCAAAACAAAACCCATAAGCCATAAAAAATATTGAAAAATTTGACTATGTAAAAAATAGAAATTGGGGCCAGATGCGGTGGCTCACGCCTGTAATCCCAGCATTTTGGGAGGCCGAGGCAGGCAGATCACGAGGTCAGGAGATCAAGACCATCCTGGCTAACAAGGTGAAACCCCGTCTCTACTAAAAATACAAAAGAATTAGCTGGGCATGGTGGCGGGCCCTGGTAGTCCCAGCTACTCGGGAGGCTGAGGTAGGAAAATGATGTGACCTGGGAGGCGGAGCTTGCAGTGAGCAGAGATCGCACCACTGCACTCCAGCTTGGGTGACAGAGCGAGACTCCGTCTCAAAAAAAAAAAAAAGAAAAATAGAAATTAGGCCGGGTGGTTCATGCCTGTAATCCCAGCACTTTGGGAGGCCAAGGTGGGCGGATCACCTGAGGTCGGGAGTTCGAAACCAGCCTGACCAACATGGAGAAACCCCATCTCTACTAAAAATATAAAATTAGCCGTGCTGGCACATTGCCTGTAATCGACAGGCTGAGACAGGAAAATTGGTTGAACTCGGGAGACAGGGGTTGCAGTGAGCTGAGATCACACCATTGCAGCACTCCAGCCTGGGCAACAAGAGCAAGACTCCTCTCAAAAAAAAAAAAAAGAAATTCTGCAAGGCAAAAATCACTACAAACAAAGTCAAATAAAGAACAAACTGAAAAAGAAACAAAGAACAAAGAAAAAGAAAAAATTTTCTTTTTCTTTCTTTTTTTTTTTTTTGAGATGGAGTCTCACTCTGTTGCCCAGGCTGGAGTGCAGTGTGTGATCTGGGCTCACTGCAACCTCTGCCTCCTGGGTCCAAGCGATTCTCCTTCCTCGGCCTCCCGTGTAGCTGGGATTACAGGCATGCACCACCATGCCCAGCTAATTTTTCTATTTTTAGTAGAGACGGGGTTTCAACATATTGGTCAGGCTGGTCTTGAACTCCTGACCTCATGATTCACCCGCCATGATTCGCCTGCAGTGCTGGGATTACAGGCGTGAGCCACCGTGCCTGGCCGAATATTTTCAATTTATATCAAGCAGAGCTCATGTCCTTACTGAGGAAAGACATCCATACATTAGGAGAATGACCTGCAAAAAGCCTAGGGAGGCCGGGCCGGGGGGTTCACGCCTGGAATCGCAGCCCTGCGAGAAGCCGAGGTGGGCAGATGGCTTGAGCCCAGGAATTCAAGACCAGCCTGGGCAACATGGTGAAACCTTCTCTCTACAAAAATACAACAATTATCTGGGCGTGGTGGCATGTGCCTACAGTCCCAGCTACTTGGGAGGCTGAGATGGGAGGATTGCTTAAGCCTGGCAGATTGACGCTGCAGTGAGCCGTGATTGAGCCACTGCACTCCAGCCTGGGCGACAGAGCAAGTCCCTGTCTTGAAACAAAACAAGCCTACAAAAAGGGAGCCCAGAGAACATAAGTTCCAAGGTTTCTCCAGGCCCTTCCAGAGGCCCCCATCGGGATACAAGGCAGTGGGACAGATAGTTCTTTAGGCTTCATAATGTCCCAGCTGAAATACCTCTCTACAGCCTCCATATCCCTCTTCTCTGGATTTTATACTAAGTCCTCTTCAGACACATATTAGGAACCAATAAATATCTGTTGAGTGATTTCACATGTTAGAGTGCACTTGTTTCCTAGGGCTGCCACTACCCAAGTGCCACAGGCTGGTTGGCTTAAAACAATGGAAAATTCTCTCTCACTGTTCTGGAGGCTAGAAGTTGGAAATCAAAGTGTCAGGAGAGCTATGCTCCCCCTGAAGGCTCTAAGTGGGAGGGCCTTCCTTACCCCTTCCTAGCCTCTGATGGCCCAGGCATCCTCGTCTTATGGCAGCATCGCCCTTCCCTCTGCTTCCCTCTTCACACAGTCATATTCCCTGTGTCTTTGCGTCTCTCTGTGATATCTCCTCATCATATAAGGACACCAATTGTTAGATTTAGGGTCCACCTAAATTTACATCCATAATGACTGCATCTCAAGATCCTTAACTAATGACATCTGCAAAGACTTTTAAAAATAAGACCAGGCCAGGCACGGTCGCTCACACCTGTAATCCCAGCACTTTGGGAGGCCGACGTGGGCAGATCACAAGGTCAAGAGATAGACTATCCTGGCCAACATGGTGAAACCCCATCTCTACTAAAAATACAAAAATTAGCTGGGCGTGGTGGCACACACCTGTGGTCCCAGCTACTTGGGAGGCTGAGGTTGCAGTGAGCTGAGATTATGCCACTGCACTCTAGCCTGGTGATAGAGTAAGACTCTGTCTCAAAAAAATAAAAAAAATATCATATTCTAAAGTTCTGGGTGGATGTGAATGTATTTTGTGGGCAGGAGGTGAACACTACTCAACCTGCTACACAGAGCTTTTTCAGTTGCAAATGACAGGAAACCTCATTTAAGGAGCTTAAATAAATGATTATTGGCAATGCTAGCAAAATATATCTAGTATGTTACCCTGAACAATATCAGGCTTTGATGAGGTTACAAGTCCATCTCTAAACTAATCACTGCAGCCAGGCCAGAGACTGTACCTGAGCTTTTGAGCCAGGGGTAGATTCAGTTCCACTGAAAGCACACAGACTGAGGAGGTTGTCTGCAGACACCATTACCAGGAGAAGGGGGAGCCGGTGCTAGGTGGTAGAAAATATAGTCATCCGCTAGCATGGTCTTCCTCCACAGTCAGTCAGCTCTTGGGCAGCAGTGACTCTTCTCATATCTGTATTCCAGGGACTTGAAGAACAGCAGGCCTTCAAATAAATATTTCCTGAGTTGTTTTTGAATTTTTAACATCATTCAGTCTCCAAGGGCTTCATTCACGGTAAATCTGCGATCCAGCGTCTGATCCAGGGCCAGCCTTCCCCACGGAGGCACTGTCCTTTGTAAGGCCCTTCTAGATAGACCGGCTGGCCATCTGTTGTGTAACCATTCATTCTTCAAAACTTCCATAAAAGAGAAGCAAGAAAGAAGGGTTTGGATCTTGTTAGGGTCAAAGAAGGGCAGGAGAGAAATACAAGTGGTAGATGAAACTGAGCATCAAAGAAATACTTCCCCACTTTCCCCTTGGTTCTAACACGCACACACAAATCTCATTATCTGCAGGGTTGGAGTATTGTTACCCTCACATACCCTGGAGCCCTGGTGGAGAATACAGGATTCTGGGTTTAGGCATGTGTCATTCAGTGGTTTAGGCCTGAAATATTGTGCCTTAAACACCCACAGAGGGGCCTTATATCCCAAACACCAGAAGAGCCAATGCCCAGAGGGTGAAATCAGACAGCCCTTAAGCTAGATGAAGCTGGAATTGGTAACCACACTGTGGAGTTTAATTTGCTGACCTAGATGTAGTTTGCAGCCCACAAAATCTCATACCACAGCAAAGCTTTTTCTTGTGCTGAGACAGCTGGCTGAGCGTGATGTTGCAATGACTCAGTTCTCAGTAAAGGGTCTGAAGAAATTAGGGGCAGGGCTACAGCCCCAAGACCACAGCCCCAAGAGACCTTCCTGTTTATTCCATGGGTGAAAGAAGGGGAACCTTCTGTTTGTGGGCACTGGTATTTCATTAGAAGAGACAAGGCTGGGCTCTGGGTTTGAGCTGTGTGTACACAGTCAACACATGACAGTCAGACAATTATACTCAGAGTGAGAATTCATACCTGGCCACACAGGCCAAAAGCATCTCTAAAAGCTGTTCTTAGGCTGGGCGCGGTGGCTCACGCCTGTAATCACAGCACTTTGGGAGGCCAAGGCGGGTGGATCATGAGGTCAGGAGTTCGAGACCAGCCTGGCCAACATGGTGAAACTCTGTCTCTACTAAAAATACAAAAATTAGCCGGGCGTGGTGGTGCACGCTTGATGTCCCAGCTACTCAGGAGGCAGAGGTTGCAGTGAGCCGAGATCATACTACTGCACTCCAGCCTGAGCGAAAGAGCAAGACTCCATCTCAATAAATAAATAAATAAATAAATAAAAGCTGTTCTTAAAACTATGTGAATCAAATCATATTTTTTCCTTGACTTCCATTTTAAAATTGGACATAGGTTTATATGAGGAGGCCTAATTCAAGAAAACCAGAGTTGAAAACTCTGGGGACTAAGAGGACTTCCCATTAAACATAGCCGACTGAGCATGTGCATACTGCTGGGCCTCCTCCCAAAACCCACCAAAATGTGAGTCCAGAGACTTTTTTTTAAAAAGCATAGGTCCATTAGAGAGGTAAGAGCAGAGAGAGGCATCAAAAAAATGTTTAAGCTGGAAATTTGATTGAGAGATAATGAACCTCACATACCAGAGTACAAGGTCTCAAAATGGGGAAGCCAAGAAAACAAGCCAACCCATGCCTCTGAAACACCCCCAAAGGCCTAGGAATTGGAGGCACCAGAAACTTCTGAAAAGGCATGGCTGTGGCTGAAAACTAGAGCACTGATTAAAAGTTTTCTTCCAGCCTGGGCAACATAGTAAGACCCCATCTCTACAAAAAACACAAAAATTAGCCAGGTGTGGTGGTGCACACCTGTGGTCCCAGCTACTCAGGAGGCTGAGGCAGGAGGATCACTTGAGTCCAGGAGATTGAGGCTGCAGTGAGTCAAGCTCGGTTCACTGCACTCCAGCCTAGGCAACAGGGCAAGAAAAAAATAAAAATAAAAAGTTTTCTTAAGCAATAGTTAAGGCTGGGCACGGTGGCTCACGCCTGTAATCCCAGCACTTTGGGAGGCTGAGGCGGGTAGATCACTTGAGGTCAGGAGTTTAAGACCAGCCTTGCCAGCATGGTGAAACCCCATTTCTACTAAAAATATAAAAATTAGCCAGGCATGGTGATGCATGCCTATATTCCCAGCTATTCAGGAGGCTGAGGCAGGAGAATCATTTGAACCTGGGAGGCAGAGGTTGCAGTAAGCCAAGATGGTGCCACTATACTCCAGCCTGGGCCACAGAGTGAGACTCATCTCAAAAAAAAAAAAAAAAGATAGTTAATCCCTGCAATTCTTCCCTTAGCCTATGCAACAAGCTACTACCTTCTCTCAGCCTTCATCAGAGACGGACCACTTATTGTATGGGGAGTTTGAGTTAGAGGAACTTTGGACTTAGGAACAACTGAAGGTGGAAGATTAGTACCAAAGAAGAGGGATGAAATGAAAGTCAATGTACCAGCCAGTGAACCCGTGCTGTCCTCACATTTGACTCCTAGACACTGGTAGGCATATTTATAACTATGGGGAGGGAGTTCAGAGAACTCCCCTAGAAAACTGACCACCAAAAGAAGAGACATGGAAAAGTATCATAAGGGAGTCCCCTAAGAATGACTGGCCCCTGTCTGATCACCCCATTCTAAAATCACTCCATCATACATGAAAATCTTTTTTTTGTTTTGCTTTGTTTGTTCTGTTTCATTTTGAGACAGAGTCTCGCTCTGTCATCCCGGCTGGAGTGCAGTGGTACAATCTCGGCTCACTGTAACCTCTGCCTCCCTGGTTCAAGTGACTCTCCTGCTTCAGCCTCCTGAGTAGCTGGGATTACAGGCACGTGCCACCACGCCCAGCTAATGTTTGTATTTTTAGTAGAGATGGGGTTTCACCATGTTGGTCAGGCTGTTCTTGAACTCCTGACCTCGTGATCCACCCGCCTCAGCTTCCCAAAGTGCCAGGATTATAGGCGTGAGACACCACGCCAGGCCTGTTTTGTTTTTTGAGATGGAGTTTCACTCTTGTTGCTCAGGCTGGAGTGCAAGGGTGCAATCTTGGCTCACTGCAACCTCCGCCTCCCAGGTTCAAGCAATTATCCTGCCTCAGCCTCCCGAGTAGCTGGGATGCGCCACCACGCCTGGCTAATTTTGTACTTTTAGTGGAGATAGGGTTTCACCATGTTGGTCAGGCTGGTCTCGAACTCCCAAACTCAGGTGATCTGCCTGCCTCAGCCTCCCAAAGTGCTGGGATTACAGGTGTGAGCCACCACATCCGGCCCTACTAATTTTGTATTTTCAGTAGAGACGGGGTTTCACCATGTTAGTCAGGCTGGTCTCAAACTCCCGACCTCAGGTGATCCACCTGCCTCACGCTCCCAAAGTGCTGGGATTACGGGTGTGAGCCACCACGCGCCTGGACGCAAATCTTTTTTAAACCAGGGTTTTCGTATGTAATTCTCAAATAGGAATAGACAACAAAAAACAGCTACATAATTTATGAAAAGTCTCTATCATGAGAGACAGAGATCAAAACAAGCAAACAGAAAAAAAGAAGAACCTACACAGAAGAGAGCCAATAAAGGGAGCAGAAGAAAAACAAACAAACAAACAAACAACCACACAACAATACATATGCTCAGAGATATAAAAGTAGATTTTTATGTCCATGAAAAATAAGAATAGGATTATCTCCATTGGATTCTGCAGAAGCAGATGCTGAAACAGTTTGCAGTGTGAGATATTTCTTAGGGATCAACTGTTACGGAAAGGGTGAGGAGGAAACAGAATCAGGCTTAGGGAGAAGTCAAGTGATGATACAGGACTCAGGAAGCCCTGGCCAACTCAGGAGGAGCATACAGCAGCATACATCACGGTTGTTCTGGGTTGGGCCAAAATTGCCAGGCATTTGTATCCTGGTCTTGATCAGTTGTTGGACTAGCCTGGGATAGGTGTGCCCTTAAGCAGGGCAGCTGCAGCCAAGGCAGTCCCGAGAAAGAGCTGACAGCAAGGTCAATGTGTGCTCCCTGAAGGTGGATCTGCACACTGCCCAAGGATATTGTTTCTTTCTTTTTCTTTCTTTTTTTTTCTTTTTTTGAGACAGAGTCTTGCTCTGTCACCCAGGCTGGAGTGCTGTGGTGCTCACTGCAACCTCCGCCTCCTAGGTTCAAGGGATTTTCCTGCCTCAGCCTCCCGAGTAGCTGGGATTACAGGCATGTGCCACCACGCCCAGCTAATTTTTGTATTTTTAGTAGAGGTGGGGTTTCGCCATGTCAGCCCTGCTGATCTTGAACTCCTGACCTCAGGTGATCCACTGGCCTTGGCCTCCCAAAGTGCTGGGATTACAGGCATGAACCACTGCACCCGGCCAATATTGTTTCTTAAAACTGCATATTCAACGAATAAAAGCATTCAAGGAAGGTTGAGCTGTGATAGTAGAAACTAAAAAATCAAGAGGTCAGGTGTGGTGGCTCATGCCTGTAATCCCAACACTTTGGAAGGCTGAGGCAGGAGGATATCTTGAGCCTAGGAATTCAAGACCAGACTGGGCAACATAGTGAGACCCTGTCTCTACAAAAAATAAAAAATTTGTCAGGCATGGTGGCACATGCCTGTTGTCCCACCTACTTGGGAGGCTAAGGTAGGAGGATTGCTTTAGACTGGAAGTTTAAGGCTGCAGTGAGCTATGATCACACCACTGCATCCTAGCTTGGGTGACAGAGTGAGACCCTGTCTCAAAAAAAAAAAGAAAAGAAAAGTCAGAAGATAAAGTTGAAAAAAATTGCAGAAAGTAAGGAAAAAGGGTCAGAAAATAGGAGAAAGACAGTTAGAAAATCAGAGACCTTTTAAATCAATTTAGGAAGTCTGACATTTGAGCAATTGGAGTTCCATAAAGAGAGAATACAGAAAATGGAAAGGAGGAAATAATGTTTTACAAAATAACAGTAATTCAAGAAAAAACTTCTAAAATGGAAGACCATATGTTTCTAGATTGAAAGGGCCTACCCGAGTATCCAAGGCAATGAATGGAAAAAAAATCGCTACCAAGGCACAACATTGTGAAATTTCAGAACAACTATGAATAAGAAGATCTAAAAAGCTTCCAGGATAAAAAAAAAAAAATAGCAGGTTATGTACTACGGATCAGAAGTGGCAATAGCTTTCCTCTTCTCAAGCACAACGCTGGAAGCCGGAATGTGATGAATTCAAAGCTAACATGCAAGTGTGAATGAAGCATGAAGGCATTTTGAGAAATGTAAGCTTTCAAAATTTTAACCTCGCAAGCAGCCTTCCTTTTTTTATTTTATTTTTTATTTGAGATGGAGTCTCGCTCTGTCCCCCAAGGCTGGAGAGGTGTAATCTGTGCTCACTGCGACCTCCACCTCCCGGGTTCAAGTGATTCATGTGCCTCAGCCTCCCAAGGAGCTGGGATCACAGGTGTGCACCACTGCACTTGGCTAAGTTTTGTATTTTTAGTAGAGACAGGGTTTTGCCATGTTGGACACGCTGGTCTTGAACTCCTGGCCTCAAGTGATCCACCTGCCTCAGCCTCCCAAAGTGCTGGGATTACAGGCAGAAGCCACCACACCCAGCCCAAACAGCTTTTCTCAGGAAACTATAGGATGATATACTCCATGAAAATGAAGGAATAAATAAAGAGGAAGCCTTGAAGGCCAGGAAATGGGAAGAGAGCAGAGTTGGGAGCAGGAGGATAGCGATGGAGGACTTGAGGATGTCTCCTAGAAAAACACATGAAACCAGCAGACAACCTGCTATGTCTAAATACAGTGAGCAAAGATTTACATTTCCAGTAGAGTGTGGAGAAGAATTGGCAATAGGTACATAGGCAGTTGAACAAATACAAAGTGAGACAATATTTATCTTCAGGGAAAACAAGAAAAAGTTTGTACCAGATAGGAAATATAATCATGTTACACTTTACAGCTCAGCCATGAATAATGGTTGCATTGTCAGAATAAACACTGGCTACTGATTAAACCAGAAATTGCAACACAAGCAAATTAGGAGGATAGGGGAAGAGAAGATATATGATAGCTAAATCCTTGTTTTCCAAAGAAGGAAGACAGCAGATAATAAATGCAACGGAGAAAACCAGAGAAGCTGGTGAAAGCTAAAAAGAGGCTGCTTCTGATAATCAAGGGTGGGAATAGTGGGGAAGGAATTGCTTGCTTTAAGATTTTAAAGATTATTTTACTTTTCAAATAATGCAAATGTGTTATCTGTTAATAACTAAAGAAAGATCATTATTGAATTACAGAAGAAGTTAAACTAGTAGTGGCTATTATTTGTTGAGTGCTTACAATATGCCAGAAACCATGGTAGGCATTTTACTGATAGTATCTTATTTATTTATTTGTTCATTTATTTGAGACAGGGTCTTGCTTTGTCACCCAGACCGGAGTGCAGTGGCACAATCACGGCTCACTGCAGCCTCAACCTCCTGGGCTTAAGCAATCTTCCCACCTCAGCCTCCTGAGTAGCTGGGACTACATACGTGCACCACCGTACTGGCTAATTTTTTAAATTTTTTGTAGAGATGGGGTTTTGCCTTCTTGGCCAGGCTGGTCTTGAACTCCTGGCCTCAAACGATCTGTCCACCTCAGCCTCTCAAAGTTCTGGGATTACAGGTGTGAGCCACTGTGCCAGGCCTCTAATTTGGTCTCTAAATAAACAAATAAATAAAACAAGATGCCCCATCAGACACTGTAGAGCAGCGATTCCCACCTTTTTCTGCACTTTTGAAAGAAGGACAATGATCATGTACGCTCCTTACTCCCACCTGGAAGTCCAGGGTTACACATAATTCCTCACTGTAAATTCATCCTTTTCTTTCCTACACAAGGAAGAATATCTAAATAAGTTAGTTAAAGTGACATTATTTTTGGAATAACCTAAAATCTTCTCAAACATAATTTTTTAAAAGTAGATCGGCCAGGTGCAGTGGCTCACTCCTGAGATCCCAACACATTAAGGGTCCGAGGCGGGCGGATCACCTGAGGTCAGGAGTTTGAGACCAGCCTGGCCAACATGGTGAAACCCCGTCTCTACTGAAATACAAAAAAAAAAAAAAAATTAGCTGAGTGTGGTGGCGCACACCTGTAATTCCAGCTACTTGGGAGGCTGAGGCATGAGAATCACTTGAACCCAGGAGGCAGAGGCTGCAGTGAGCCAAGATGGCACTCCTGAACTCCGGCCTGGGTGACAGAGGGCGACTCAGTCTCAAAAAATAAAATAAAAATAAAAATAAAATAAAATAAAATAGTAAAATAAAGTAGATATTACAAATCCCAGGATCTTAACTACTGTTAGTAACCAGGTCCCTGTGGCTCACAACCATTGGAGGAAATGCAGCCACACAAGGCCTTGGAGACGTGTCTGCGGCTCCACACTGAGTTGATGGCAGAGCCCAGAGTCCCTGCCTTTTATAGCGTGTGTTAACAGAACAACTGGCTAGGATGTACTTCTACAGATGGTGGCAAGTGCATGAGGCTTGACCATCTGAGCAAGCTTGTCATGGGGCCAGAGCTCTTTCTTTCCCTGTCAGGGCCATTCTTTACAAATGTACCAAAAAAGCTTTTATTGTCAGAGAAAAATAATTCCATTTTGATCTAGATATCGTGTGGAGTCCATTCCTTCAGTAAATTTTTTTTTTTTTGAGATGCAGTCTTGTTCTTGTAGCCCAGGCTGGAGTGCAATGGCACGATCTTAACTCACTGTAACCTCTGCCTTCCAGGTTCAAGTGATTCTCCTGTCTCAGCCTCCTGAGTAGCTGGGATTACAGGTGCCCACCACCACACCTAATTTTTGTATTTTTAGTAGAGATGGGGTTTCGCCATGTTATGGCTCGAACTCCTGACCTCGTGATCTGCCTGCTTCAGCCTCCCAAAGTGCTGGGATCACAGGCATGAGCCACCGCGGCCAGCCAGTAAACATTTTATTGAATATCTATTATGTGTCAGTCAAGGCAATAGCTAGGCTGGGTGTGGCAGCTCATGCCTGTAATCCCTCCTCTTGGGAGGCCGAAGTGAAACCATTGCTTCAGTCCAGGAGTTGGAGACCAGCCTGGTCAATGTAAGGAGACCCTGTCTCTACAAAAAATAAAAAATTAGCCAGGCATAGTGGTGCAAGCCTATAGACCCAGCTACTCATGAGACTGAAGCAGGAGGATTGCTTGAGCAATCCAGGAGGTCGAGGCTACAGTGAGCCATGATGGTGTGACTGCACTCCACTCCAGCCTGGGCCACACAGTGAGACCCTGTCTCAAAATAAAATACAATTTAAAAGGCAATAACTACACCAGTGGTGTAAAAAAATTCTTTTTAAGAAACAAAATCTTTTTTGTTGTTTTTTTAAATAAACACAGTATCTGACATAGACATGCAATATTACAATGGAGATGAAAATAGGGCTGTAGCCACTGAAGGGGGTAGGTAGGGATGGAAGAGATTCATCCTGTCCACTGTGCTTCCTCCTCAACCCGACCTGGGGTCCCACCTAATACTTTGCAGAGCACACTTAGAAAAAAGCTACAAAGCTTTCTACTGACAACTAGCTGGAGCCTGTGGATGTTCGAAATAAATAAATTTACTTTGGATATAATTCCCTTCTGTGACATATATGTCCAATAATAAATTGCTAGACACTGTTACATTGATCAGTGCTCACTGAAATACTCATTATCTTTGTGTGAGAGTGTATGTGTGTGTTGTGTTGGTTGATTTAGTTTTACATACATTTGTACTGTTTCTCAAAAGAACGCATCTTATAATTAGGGTTTGTTGGCAGAAAAAAGGTTGCAGGGGATTTGAATATATCCATTTGGGTTTATAACATTAACCAGTATTTATCAACTTTTGCAGAGCATTAGAAGCACCTGCAAGTTCCTATTAAAAAATAGTAATGCTTGTTAAGAACATGTATTCTTGGCTGGGCACGGTGGCTCACACCTGTAATCCCAGCACTTCGGGAGGCCAACGTGGGTGGATCACTAGGTCAGGAGTTTGAGAACAGCCTCACCAACATGATGAAACCCTGTCTCTACTAAAAATACAAAAATTAGCCAGGTGTGGTGGCACACACCTGTAATCCCAGCTACTTAGGAGGCTGAGGCAGGAGAATTGCTTGAACTTGGGAGGCAGAGGTTGCAGTGAGCCGAGATTGTGCCACTGCACTCCAGCCTGGGCGACAGAGTGAGACTCCGTCTCAAAAACAAACAAACAAACAAACAAACAAAAAAACATATTCTTGGGCCCTGCCTCAGACATATGGAAACGCAACAGGACTGTGGAGGGGGGAATTAGCAGGAATCTATGTTTTTCCTTCAACCTTTTATTTTGAAAATATTCAAACTTACAGAAAAATTGAAAGAATACAGCAACCACCCCATACCTTCTACAAAGATTCCACAATTAACATTTTACCACATTGAGGTTTTTTTTTTTCCCTCTCTCTCTCTATCCCCTCCTTCTTCGCATCTACAGAATTTCTTACTGAGACCTTTGAAGGTATATGTCAGACATCATGACACCGCATTCATGTTGTGGGTTACACTGTGTCCCAATGAAAGAAACGCTGACGTCCTAACCTCTGATACCTTGAATGTGACCTTAGTGGTAAATAGGGTCTTTGCAGAGGTACTCGAAATGAAGTCATACTGGATTAGAGTGGGCCCTACATCCAATAACTGCCGTCCTTATAAGGGAGAGAGAGATTTGAAGACACGGAGAGACACACAGGGAAGAAGGCCACCTGATGTTGTCACCAACCAAGGGACGCCAAGGATTGCCAGCAACTACCAGAGGCTGGAAGAGGCAAGGAAGACTCGTCCCTAGAGCCTTCAGACAGAGCATGGCCCCACCAACACCTTGATTTTGGACTTGAACTGTGAGAGAAGAAATTTCTGTGTTGCAAACTACCCGGCTTGTGGCAATTTATTACCGCAGCCCTAGGAAACTAATACAACTCCTGAATACAGGTGTTACCTAAATGTGGACATTTAGTGGGACTCGGGGTATTCTCCCCATAACCAATATCATTAGCACGCCTAAGAAAATTAACAATAATTTTATGATATCCAATCCATAATCAGATATATCCAATTGTTCTCAAAATATCTTTTATAGATATTTTTCCTTTTTTTTGATCCAGGATCCAATCAAAGTATCTTACATGCTTTTGATTATTATGTCTCTCTAATTTCTTTTATTCTAAAACAATTCATCATAAAAAATGACTTCTCGATGTATCCAGGTTTTAAAGAAAAAAATTATTCTCAAGCAGTAAGTAGGAAAGACTTAATTCAAGACTATTGCAATAGGAGTGCTGCGATAGGGGAGTGCGGTCTGCCTCAGCTCCGAGTATAAGGACAAGTGGGGGTTCACAGCCAAAGAGCAGGATGAGGGATCAGTGGACGGGAAATTACTAACAGGAATTTCCTGGTCTTGAACTCCCAACCTCAGGTGATCTGCCCGCCTCGGCCTCCCAAAGTGCTAGGATTACAGGTGTGAGCTACCACGCCTGCCTTTTTTTTTTTTTTGAGACAGAGTCTCGCTCTGTCCTTTCCCATTAATTCTAAATTGCCAATAATCATAGTTTAGAATGAGCTTGATCGACCCATGATGGGAGACATCAAGCGTAGGTGATTCTTGCTAAAGACAGGCTAAGGGCTTAGATATCAAGGAAGCGGGGTGAGGTGCTTGATCAGATAGCTAGGGTGGAGGGATGATTTGGCAGGATTCTTTGTAAGACTGGCTGGGCAGACCAAAGACAAGATGGGGGCCAAGGTCCAGGCCTAGTTGAAAAGAGGGCTCAGAGGAGTCTGACTAAACTTTGGTTAGGGAGACGGCCTTTGTCACAGGTTGGTTGTCTCATAGTATGCTCCACACTGTGCATTTGTCTTTTCTTTTCTTTTTTTTTTTTTTTTTGAGATGGAGTTTTGCTGTTGTTGCCAGACTGGAGTGCAATAGCGTGATATCAGCTCACCGCAACGTCCGCCTCCTGGGTTCAAGTAATTCTCCTGCCTCAGCCTCCGGAGTAGCTGGGATTACAGGCATGCACCACCACGCCCAGCTAATTTTGTATTTTTAGTAGAGACGGAGTTTCTCCGTGTTGGTCAGGCTGGTCTCAAATTCCTGACATCAGGTGATCCGCCTGCCTCAGCCTCCCAAAGTGCTGGGATTACAGGCGTCAGCCACCACACCCGGCCTTACATTTGTCTTTTCATCCTTTTGGTGGGATTTAACTTGTTCCTCTATCACCATTAAGTCATGAGGCTTGATTAGATTTATGTTTATCACATATGGCAGGAATAATTCATAGGTGGTAGTATTAAGTATTTCAGATTACATCACATCACAAAGTGCATAAGTGCATAACAGCTGCACTATTAGCGATGCTTAGTTGTTGTTTTTATTTTTATTTTTGGAGACGGGGTCTTTCTCTATTGCCTAGGCTGGTGTGCAGTGGCATGATCATAGCTCACTCACTAAAGTCTTGAACTCCTGGGCTCAAGCAATCCTCCCACCTCGACCTCTGTAGTAGCTGGGACTGCAGATAAGTGCCACCCATGCCTGGCTAATTTTTTTATTTTTTGGTAGAGACAGAGTCTCACTATGTCATCAAGGCTGGTCTCGAACTCCAGGCCTTAAGCAATCTTCCTGCCTCAGTCTCCAACGTGGTGGGATCACAGGCATGAGCCACTGTGCCTGGCTGAGTTTGATCACTTTGGTAAGGTGAGGACCACCAGCTCTCTCCATTGAAAAAGGCAATTTTCCCTTTGGTAATTTGCAAGTCATCTGCAGGTAATACTTTAGCCCAATGTGAGTATCTTGCTCTGCAATAACCTTTTGTCCAGTGGTTTCATCAAAAATCTTTATTTAATTGGGGGTTTCCAAATAGTGATTTCCAATTCCATCATTCCTTTCAGTTTTATTAGCTGGTATTTCCCTTCCTTTATTCCTCGTTTTGAATATCACTAGAGAGTTTAAAAAATTGTGTTATCAGACCAGGCACGGTGGCTCACGCCTGTAATCCCAGCACTTTGGGAGGCCAAGGTGGTCAGGAGTTTGAAACCAGCCTAGCCAATACGGTGAAACCCCGTCTCTACTAAAAATACAAAAATTAGCCGGGCATGGCGGTGCGTGCCTGCAGTCCCAGCTACCCAGGAGGTTGAGGCAGAACAATCTCTTGAGTCTGGGAAGCGGAGGTTGCAGTGAGTCGAGGTCGTGCCACTGCACTCCAGCCTGGTTGATGGAGCTAGACTCCATCTCAGAAAAAAAAAAAAAAAAATTGTGTTACCAACTATATTGAGTATTTATTTTGATGTTCAGATTGATCTAAATTTGGCCAGTAAAATTTCCTTCAAGCTGGTTGCCGTCTTGGAACACTTCTTTGTCTTCTGGCACAATTTAATGGCCCAGGCTCACTTTCCCTGCCCCAGACTGGGGACCCACCATTCCTCCAAGGGGCAGAAAACATGGTCATCCTCTCAATTACCTAGAGCAATGGTATCACATTCCACCAGCCTGGCCAACATGATGAAATCCCATCGCTACTAAAAAAAATACAAAAATTAGCCGGGCGTGGTAGCGGTGCCTGTAGTTTCAGCTAATTGGGAGGCTGAGGCATGAGAATCGTTTGAAGTCTGGAGGTGGAGGTTGCAGTGAGCTGAGATTGTGCCATTGCACTCCAGCCTGGGTGAAGAGCAAGACTGTCTCAAAAAAAAAAAAAGACAGAAAAAAGAAAAGAAAAAAGAAAACAGAATAATGGTATCACATTCCTTACCTATTTAAAATTAGCTTAATAGTAGCTAAGGTTGATCAAGTGCTGGGCACTGGGCCACATGTTTCCATGTATCCTCATTTAATTCACATGTTGATTCTTTACAGTAGATTATGTTACTTATCCCTATTTGACAGATGAGGAAATCAGGGTGTGGAAAAGTTAAGTAAACTGCCCAGGTCCTCTCAGCTGGCAAGAGGAGGAGCTAGCAAATGGAACTCTAATCATTCTGATGCCAAAGCCCATGCTTGGAACCACCATAATCTACTGACAATTTGGCTACAAAAGAAGAAAACTCCTTCAGCAGCACTGAACTTGATAATATCTACATTTTAAAAAACAACCATGCTTTAAGGTAATAGGTATTAAGCAAAATTTAGGGAAAGCAATCCTTGAGTACAATCTGGAAACTTTCTCATTAATTCCCTTTTTTTTTTTTTTTTTTTGAGCTGGAATCTTGCTCTGTTGCCCAGGCTGGAGTGCAGTGGTGCGATCTTGGCTCAGGTCCAAGCGATTCTCCTGCCTCAGTCTCCTGAGTAGCACATGCCACCATGCCCAGCTAATTTTGTAGTTTTAGTAGAGATGGGGTTTCGCCATGTTAGCCAGGCTGGTCTTGAACTCCTGATCTCAGGTGGTCTGCCCGCCTCGGCCTTCCAAAGTGCTAGGATTACAGGTGTGAGCCACCGTGCCTGCCTTTTTTGTTGTTGTTTTTTTTGGAGACAGAGTCTCGCTCTGTCCTTTCTCATTGATTCTAAATTGCCAATAATCATAGTTTAGAATAATCTTGATCGACCCAGAATATGAGGAGAAAGCTTTCTTAAAACTCAACCAGAAGCCTTATCATGAAGTGAATTGGAGCAGGGACTTTGGACCAAGGGAATGTTGAAAGCCCTTCCTGCTTCTCACCTGCAAGTCTTTTCTGTGCTTCTGAGATGGTCCATTCAGAGCTTAAGTCGTCCAGGGTAATGAAAGTGTTAGTGAGGGAGAAGAGAAAGCTGCTATGATGATGTAACTATGCCAGGTTGTCTTTGTCACAGGGTGCTGGGGAAGGGGATAGGGAGGGGGACACCTGCCAAGTTGGGGGCTGTGACTGCTCGGACAAAGAAGCGTCTTTTTCTGATCTGCACAGAGGTGCAGACAAGCACTGCAGGCTAGCAGAGGCCCGAGCGGAGTCAAGTTCTTTCAGTTTAAAGTTGACTGTTCTAGGTTCAAGGGTGAATGACTTTCTATTATCTCTTAATAAGAGAAAACTTCCTCCTCCCAACAAGAATTTCCAGTTGTGGTTATTAGCCTAGGTGTAACCGAAATTGAAAAGTAATTATATTTCTCTTAGCAGCTAAGGTTGCCTCCAGCAACCTGCCCATGTCCTGCTCTCACTCTCAGGAGGAGAGTCTTTCGCCTTGTATTCCTTTTTTCCCTCCTCCACATGGACTTTAGGGTCCAGTTTTAAGTCCCGGACCTGTTTAGTAATTAGCTTTAATCACAGGGCACGAAGTCTCTGGCCTCTCCATGCTTCCTCCTTCCCTTCCTGGGTCTTAGCCAGGACAGGGAGCAGTACATACCTGAGTACACAGAGCAGTGGTGAGAGGTGTCCCAGGGAGCCATCTCAGGGAACCCATTAAGATAAAGGGGAAGAATAAACAGAAGCAGATGTTCCTTCAGCCCCAGTCCCCAGCCGACTGAAAAACAGGAAGCTGGGATGGCAGCTGATAAGGGCTGTCTCCAGGGCTTGGCCGGGACTCCTTGGAGCCAGGGGCTGGGTTGGGTTTCTCAGTCCTCTTCTCTCCAGGACAGTCTCTTTTTTCTTTTCCTTCATTACTAGGAGAAAGCACACACACAGTCCCCCACTACCACAAATTATGCAGTTGAGGTCCCACATTTGGGGAAATTGCAAGGGTCAGCCCATCCAGAGTGCAATGGATGAGCCTTGCCCTGGGCAGATCATTTTTGTGATCATGGTATCTCCCCCACCAGGTAAGTATCTCCAGGCCAATCTTTTTTCCCTTCCATGGGGACAGGTCAGAGGCACTTTCCCTCCATATGAATACAAATCAAATTGTATTCACATTCTATCATTAATGCCTGCGGCCACTTGAAATTCAAAAGATGGGGCGGTGTCTCAATTCAAAAGTTGGGGCTGGTGTCTCAGCCTGTAATCCCAGCACTTTGGGAGGCCAAGGTAGGTGGATCACTTGAGGTCAGGAGTTCGAGATGAGCGTGGCCAACATGAAGAAACACCATCTCTACCAAAAATATAAAAAATTAACCCAGTGTGATGGCAGGCCCCTGTAATCCCAGCTACTTGAGAGGCTGAGGCAGGAGAATCGCTTGAACCCAGGAGGTGGAGATTGCAGTGAGTCGAGATCACACCACTGCAATCCAGCCCAGCCTGCATGACAGAGTGAGACCCTCTCAAAAAAAAAAAAAAGAAAGAAAGAAATTCAAAAGATGTGAACTTCCAAGGTGGAGACTGCACACATGCACACACATATGTACACGCACACACACATGCATGCACACTATACATGTACATACATGTGCACCCACAGGCACACACATACCATACACTATGCACACGTGTCACACACATGCATGTACACACGTACCATGTACACGCATACACATATACCAAACACACACACGCATGCACATACAAGCCCTCCTCTAGGCTGAGATCTAAAAGCCCTGTGGTTGGCTGGGTGCAGTGGCTCATGCCTGTAATCCCAGCACTTTGGGAGGCCAAGGTGGGAGGATCACCTGAGGTCGGGAGTTCGAGACCAGACCGACCAACACGGTGAAACCCCGTCTCTACTAAAAATACAAAATTAGCTGGGCAGGGTGGCCTGTAATTCCAGCTACTTGGGAGGCTGAGGCAGGAGCATTGCTTGAACCCGTGAGGTGGAGGCTGCAGTGAGCCGAGATCGCACCATTGCACTCCAGCCTGGGCAACAAGAGGGAAACTCTGTCTCAAAATAAATAAATAAATAAATTAATAAAATAAAAATAAAAGCCCTGTGGTGACTCCATTCCTCAGTAGTGATGGTTCCCCAAAATGCCACAGTTCACCCTCCATAAAAGGGGTTGTCCAAGCTTGGAGCTCTCTGGGTCTGGCATTTCCCCTCAGTAAAGTAAGGAGTGTGGACAAGGAAACTTCTATGACCTCTTCCTGTGCTCCAGCATCCTCTGGCCCCAAGGGCTGTTTTCAGCTCCCCACCCGCATATCCTGAAGGATCAAAGGAATCGAAACTTAAGGAATTGGACTTTAAGGCTGTGGTGGCTGGGCTGGAGTGGGAGGTACTTTGCCACGCACCTCTGGCATATCATCCTACAGCAGTGTTTCCCTTTCAAAAGAAAAAATTATTGCAGTGGCTCAGGCCTGTAATCTCAGCATTTTAGGAGGCCGAGGCAGGTGGATCACCTGAAGTCAGGTGTTCAAGACCAGGCTGGCCAACGTGATGAAACCCCATCTCTACTAAAAATACAAAAATCAGCTGGGCATGGTGGCGGGTGCCTGTAATCCCAGCTACTTGGGAGGCTGAGGCAGAAAAATTCCTTGAACCCGGGAGGCAGAGGTTGCAGCGAGCCGAAGATCATGCCATTGTACTCCAGCCCGGGCAACACAGCGAGACTCTGTCTCAAAAAAAAAAAAAAAAAAATTATTATGGACCCCAAGCTGATGAAATCTTTAATATTACCTAAATATGTGTATATTAAAACCTTGGTATGAACACCTTGTGTTGTTAGGTAGTCTATCATCAGAAAAGTCAAGCAGAAAGGGAGAAGCCGGGGTGTCACTCTGGGCCCCTAACTTCAGGAGTGTTTCTGTCAAGGGCTGCATATCCCCCCTTGACAGACCCACCATGGCCCTGGCTTTGATGGGTGTTCCCTGGGTGCAGGGATGCCCGACCCCTTCTTCTGTCCCCATTCATAGAATCCTGGACTGGCCAGGGGCCTAGAGAGATCACTAAGCACCGCTGAAAGGCTGAAGACCAACTTCTAGACGCAGGCACCCCACCCCTCCTTCTGTCCCTCCAGCCTAGGGGTGGCAGTGACTTCCTGCTATTGTGAACCTCTGGGCTGCCTCACACTCTACTTTTTGGATCTTTGGTTTATTTGTCCTGGGTCCTAGGAAGGAAGTGAGGCAGCACTTCCTAAGGACGGGGAGTGCAGGTGGCATAGGCAAGATGCCCGCAGAGGCTCATCTGGGCATGTGCTCAGCACAGCAGCTGTAAGAGGAAAGCAGGGCTGGGCCAAGGGAGAAGGTGAAATGGGATGCACTTGCCACCAGAGCCTTGCCCTCCATCCCATGACGAGTTACAAAGCCCTTCAGAGTTGTCCTGAGTGGAGGCAGGGGGCTGGGTGTTTGCACCCCTCTCCCCATATCTCACCCCTACATGGCTGAGTTGAGTTCAGGCTGCCCCGCAAGGAAGGAGCCACACCTGGGCCAGGCAGCCCCCTTCGGGCAGGGCTATTCCTGGGAAGAGACTGGCGGTGAACTGTCAGCAGTCGTATCCCAAAGAGGAACCTGGGCAGAGGCTGCAAAGTTGGCCACAGCACCAAAGCCCAGCTCTGCTTAGTAGCTGCGTGACCTTCACCCAATTCCTCATCCTTGTTTAGCACGCAGTTCAGTTTCCCCATCAGTAAATAGGGAGGCTGTGAAGATTAAATGAGACCATGTTCCCATAAGGGACAAGAAGCCCGCCCCTCGGCTGGCTTCCCTCTAGGAAGCTGCTGCCAATCGCTTTGGCCAGGATCTGGGACTCTGCTTCAGCCACCTGTATAAGGTGGCAGGGACCCTGTGTGATAAGGTCTGTGCCAAGGTGTGGCCTTCCCTCCTATATCCTGCTCTCAGGGGGTTGGTAGACCTTGCTCTTCTCGCTGGCTCCTCCAGCTCAGGGGACAGAACAAGGACGCCAAATCAAGGTCCTCTTGGAGCCTGTCCTTCTGGCCTCCCTTATCCTCCCCACATGAGTGCTGGCAGGGTGGGCCCAAGCATGGCCAGGGAAGGGAGAACCTCTGGATCCTGGAGTTCTGAGCCTCAGCTGTGCCATGCAGCCCAGAGCCCTGCCCAGAGTGGAGTGTCAGGCTCTGTGCCGTTTGCCTTTATCTTCTGTGTGTGCCAATCCCCAGGAACCCCACAGGAAGGAAGCGGTGGAAGAGCCAGGGCAGAATTCCGGCATTCCTGGGTCCCCTAAATCCCACCCGACTCTCAACAGTAGAAAAGATGGGAAGATATAAATAGAAAGCAGTGGGGGTGTGGGGAAGGTCAGCAGCACCCCAAACTGCTTCAGGGCCCCCCAAGACGCAAGGAAACTTGATGTGAGTTGGAAAAGGTCCCTCCTCCGGGTGGACGCACACCCACGATGTGCAGCTTAGCTCACAGACGGCGCCTTTGTGCAAACTAGGAAAAGCCCCCAGCCCTCCCTGTGTGGTTGAGGTGCAGCGCCCAACCTGAACGAAGTCTCCCCGGGATGTCACAGGCCCCGGGCACTGCCAGTTTTCTCAGCACACACGAAATCGAAGGTGTAGCCTTGGGTTCTGCACATTTTGTGTGGCTTACGTGCCAACTGGGACAATCCGGTTATATGCCACAGAGCCCATCTTCGCAGACATCAAACATCTCTCTGTGCCTTAGAGCCTTTGCTGTTGCTCTCTGCGATGACATTCATAGAATCCTGGACTGGCCCGAGGCCTAGACAGATCACTAAGCACCGCTGAAAGGCAGGAGACCAACTTCTAGACACAGGCACCCCAGCCCAGCAGCCTTTTCACCATGTGTGTCCAGCCAGGCTCCCTGCTGCTGAGCCCACCCCTGGTAACTCATGTTTTCCATGGACATGGACAACAGCACCCTGCCCATAAGATGTGTCGCTGTAGGGTGGTGTGGGTACAGCAACGATCAGAGCTGGGCGACCTCAGTCTGCATTTAGCTAGATTTGTTGTATCCACCCAGTGTTGATCCTTATGACTTTTCTTAAAGAAGTGGATATGGCCACAATGGGCCTGCACTCCTTCCTGGTACCACATGGCTGGAGGGGAGTTGTGTCCTCTCTGGTAGCGCCATAGGAGTGGCCATAGCCCCGGTCTAATGGAGAAACAGACCATTATGTACTCCAGAGGCTTCCATCCTTCATTTGAATCCTGTATCATTTACTACCTGTTAGACTTTGAAAGAGCTACTTCTCTGTGCCTCAGTTTCCCCATCTATGAAACAGGATGATGAAATAATAGCACCTACCTTATGGGATTGCTATAAACATTAAATAAGTGCATATCACAGCATGTAGTACATAATCACTAAATGTCAGCTCTCATAATGACAACCGGCGAGGTCCCCATGCAGAGTGTAGACATTTAGGTAAAACATCCACAAACATCATTTCCTTGTTTGGATGACCCTCGAATTCCCAGCAATAGATGGTAGCTGGCCTAAGGAAAACTGAGTTGGGAAAGTCAACCATTCCTGTACAAGGCCCCCACCCTGTCCCCCATTAACAAGGCAAACTTCCAGATTGCCAGGGGTTGTGGGTGCTGCCTTGGCTCCTCATCTTGCCCAGCTCAAAACCGTCTCTGAGAAGGGCATGCAGGGACACCCTATGGACAACCAGTCATGCTCCTTGTCAGCAACTTCAAAGAACATTGCCCTATCCCAAGGTCTCCTCGTTCCTCTTCATAAGTCATTAGGGGTCTGTCGACAGCTAAGTGCCCCAAGACTTTTTATTTCCAGCTTGACTCCCGCTTGGGATAATGAGTTCCATGATCCTACCACCCACCAAGTGAAGGAACATTTTCTTTAATTATTCCTAAACATAACTCTCTCAAGCTTTAAGCAGAGCACCCCCTCCCTGGTTCTCTTTAAGGATTTCGTGAATGAGTTCAAGACCACCCTAACCATAACATCCATGATTAAACAGATGTTCCTCCGTCTTAGCCTTTATCTTTCCAAATAGAAGAACCCTTAACACATGACTGCGTTTTTACGGCAACTTCACTATTTCCTTGATGATTTGGTTGCTTCTTTTTTGAGTTTCTTATGGTCTTTCTTCACGTGTAGTAAGCACACAGGACAGAAATCCCTCTCCAACCACAATCCCTCTCCATCTGACTAATTTTGTACATTTTTAGGAGAGATGAGGTCTTGCTATGTTGCCGAGGCTGGTCTCCCTTATGCCACATTCTACTCTGCTTGGATGAACTTCCAAGCACAAAATGAGAATTTCAGTTCAATATATGCAAATCACAGTCATTGTGTTGAAAAGAACTGGAAAGAGAAGGGATTGGGAGTTGGTGAGAGAAAAGGGTAAAAGCTGTAGGCAGAGTGCTATCAGAAACATTTTTCAGAGAGGTGTGGGAACAATAAAAGCAGGTGAGGTCTTAGAACTCCAGGTCTGCACTCTATCCCAGAGCCGCACACGCAACTGGGCAGGTATCCCACCCAAAAACGCCCTCGAAGAGGGAAGGCAGGGGCTAAAATTCAGCCCTCACCCACTCAATGTGTTCCTGGGTGCTGGGCTACAGCAGCCAGCAATAGTGACCTTTTTTCTGATTTGCACAAAGGCACCATGTGGACCAGCAGCAGCCCTGTCTGTTCCTGCATTGGTCACTACGGGGGCAGCTGTGTCCCACAGACAGACAGGACAGAGAAACCCAGGTCAGAGCTAGGCACTGGGTCCTGATATGCTCTGGATAAAGTTTTCATAGTCATTCATCCAGTGAATATTTATTGGGCATCTACCATGTACCTGGTACTGTATTTTTGTTTCTGTTTTTCTTGAGACAGGATCTTGCTCTGTCATCCAGGTTGGAGTGCAGTGGCATGATCACGGCTCACTGCAGCCTCAATCTCATAGAATCAAGTGATCCTCCCACCTCAGCCTCCTGAGTAGCTTGGACTGCAGGCACACACCACCACTCTAACTTTTTATATTTTTAGTAGAGATGAGGTCTTGCTATGTTGCCCAGGCTGGTCCCAAACTCCTGAGCTCAAGTGACTCTCCTGCCTAGGCCTCCCAAAGTGCCAACACCGTTTTAGGTGTGGAGAAGACAGTAGTGGATAAGACAAACTTGGTTCCTCCTCTGAAAGAGCTTTGATTATAGTCAGGGGAAACAAGTTAACAAGGTCAATGTAGACATCACAAGTATCATAATGATCCAGATGAGTGGTTGGCAAACTATTATCTTTGGGCCAAATCTAGCCCTTGGCCTGTTTTTGTAAGCCCCATGAGTTAAGAATAGTTTTTATATTTTTAAAGGGTTGTTAAACAAATCCAAGAAAAGAACCCTTAGGAGGCTCACGAACCCTAATTATCTCCTATTTAGTCCTTTACAGAAAAAGTTTGCTGAGCCCTGGTCTAGGTAGTGACTTGCAATGGTAGGTTTATCTAGCAGATACTGCAGGTTGTCAACTGGTTGGATTATCTAGCAGACAGTGCTGGTTATCAACTTCACAGAACCCACCCACTTCTCCCGAATATATGGCAGCCTCGAGATTTGTGTAGGATGGGGCCTTAGCTGCTTAAGCCTAATCAGGGATCTTTTAGCAGTGACTGGGTGCTGCTCACCAGCACATTTCAGGGATGCACCAGTGAGCATGTGAGGTTCCTCTGGGCTAAATGACTGGTTAGGTGAAATCCAGTGTTTTTCTTTGAGCATGGGAGGCAAGAAACTCTCTTTCTGGATGGGGTGGGATGTGCACGTGAGGCCAGGGGTTGCTGCAGCCATTTTGCTCATGGCTGGGAGGTCAGCCTGAGGATTCAGTGACCCACGCAGGGGAGTGCCCAGAGAATCACAGGAAAAGGATCCAGGTCCCCACCGTACCCTAACTGGAGCCTGATTTTCTTTTGGACTTTTTAGTTCCCAAGCCAATAAACTCCATTCTGTGTTTACACCAGCTGGGGTTTCTTGTTTGTTTTGAGACGGAGTTTCGCTCTTTTTGCCCACACTGGAGTGCAATGGTGTGATCTTGGCTCACGGCAGCCTCCACCTCCTAGGTTCAAGCAATTCTCCTGCCTCAGCCTCCTGAGTAGCTGGGATTACAGGCGTGTGCCACGACGCCCATCTAATTTTGTATTTTTAGTAGAGATGGGGTTTCACCATGTTGGCTAGGCTGGTCTCAAACTCCTGACCTCCGGTGATCCACCTGCCTTGGTCTCCCAAAGTGCTGGGATTACAGGAATGAGCCAATTCACCCAGTCGGGTTTCTTGTTCTTTTGACCCAAAGCATCTTACCTGATAGAGGTGGTCAAGGAAGAAGGAGGCCGTACTTGAGTTGCGATCTGAATGATGACAAATAACTAGCCATGTAAAGAAAATCTGGAGGAAAAACCTTCTAAGTAGACAAAAAGGCAAATGCCAATGCCCCGAAGTGGATGTGAACAGGGCGGATTTGAAGAGCAGGGAGGCCAGCGAGCCATAGGGAAGATGGGACAGGATGAGGTGAAGGAGTGGGCAGAGTCTTGGTGGCCAATGAGAGCTTAGATTTTACTCTAAACACACCAGGAAGCCATTGTTTCTTTATTGTTTAATTTTTTTTTTAAGATGGAGTCTCACTCTGTTGCCAGGCTGAAGTGCAATGGTGCCATCTCGGCTCACTGCAACCTCCGCCTCCCTGGTTTAAATGATTGTACTGCCTCAGCCTCCCAAGTAGCTGGGACTACAGGCACCTGCCACCATGCCCAGCTAATTTTTGTATTTTTAGTAGAGAGGGGGTTTCACCATGTTGGCCAGGCTGGTCTCAAACTCCTGACCTAAAGTGATCCACCCGCCTTGGCCTCCCAAAGTGCTGGGATTACAGGTGTGATCCTACCACACCTGGCCTGTACTGTTTAATATTTAAACTAACTTTTACTTACATAGAGCAGTAAAGTACACAAAACTTAAGGACACAGTTTGATGAATTTCAACAACACACACACAAACATATACCTCTGTCATCCAGATCAACAATGTTCCCAGCCTCCACAAGCCAAATATGTAATTAAAAATGTCCTACTAGGCATATTAAAGCAATAAAAGTAAAAAGCTGGGGCGTGGTGGCTCACGCCTATAGTCCCAGCTATTAAGGAGGGTGAGGTGGGAGAACTGCTTGAGGCCAGGAGTTTGAGGCCACCTTGGGCAACATAATGAGACCCCCACCTCTAAAAAAAAAAAATTAGCCAGGGGATGGTGGGGCATGCCTGTAGTCCTAGCTGCTTAGGAGCCTGAGGCAGGAGGATCACTGGAGCCCAGGAACTCCTGGCTGTAGTGAGCTATGATGGTGTCACTGCACTTCAGCCTGGGAGACAGTGAGATGAAGAAAGAAGAGAAGAGAAGAGAAGAGAAGAGAAGAGAAGAGAAGAGAAGAGAAGAGAAGAGAAGGAAGGAGGGAAGGAGGGAAGGAGGGAAGGAGGGAAGGAGGGAAGGAAGGAAGGAAGGAAGGAAGGAAGGAAGGAAGGAAGGAAGGAAGGAAGGAAGGAAAAGAAGGGAGGGAATGAAAAGAAGGGAGGGAAGGAGAGAGAAAGAAAGAAAGAGGGAGAGAAAGAAGGGAGGGAAGGAAAGAGAAAGAAAGGAAGGAAGGGAGGGAGAGAGAGAGAGAAAGAAAGAAGGGAGGGAGAGAAAGAAAGAAAGAGAGAGAGGGAGAAGGGAGGGAAAGAAAGAGAAAGAGAGAGAGAAAGAAGGGAGAGAAGGAAAGAGAAAGAAAGAAAGGAAGGAAGGAAGGGGGAGAGAGAGAAAGAAAGAAGGGAGGGAGAAAGAAAGAGAAAGAGAGGGAGGGAGAAGAGAGGGAAGGAAAGAGAAAGAAAGAGAGAGAGGGAAGGAGGGAAAGAAGGGAGGGAAGGAAAGAGAAAAAAAAAGAAAGAAAAAGAAAGAAAGAAAAGAAAGAAGAGAGAAAAAGCTGAAATTAATTGTAATAATGTATTTGACTTAACCCAACGGATCCAAAATATTTTAATACATAATCAGTGTTGAAAGTATTAATGATTACATTTTTTCCTTACTGAGTCTTTGAAGTCTAATGTTTGTTTGACACATACAACACATCTCAACTTGGACTAGACAGTCTTCAAGTGCTCAATAGCCCCATGTGGCTAGTGGCTAATGTACTGGACAGTGCAGGTCTAGAAAGCAAGGGCTGATAAATGAAAACAAAGCAAATAGCATCCATTGATAGGAATACAAGTTGTGTAGGATGTAAGCCACTGACTTTGAGTGACGATTTCTTAGTTTTATTTTAGTGAAAATAAAATCAGTTCACACCCAGTATCAGTTCCCAAATCCTAAATTCCCCTAAGGCCCTAGATTACTCAGCATAGGATATTCCTACCACAAAGCATTTTAGTTCCCCTTTGGGCCCTCTTATGAATAGAGTTGTCATTCTTCACATTCTTAGGCATGATGGACCTCTGAATGACAAGTTCCCATCTGACCAAAAAGCCTCCAATTTCAGCTTTGAGTTATTTCAGACTTTTCAGATGGAAGTCATTTTGTATCTGTGGGTTTCAAATCTGACTGGTCATCTAAATCACTTCGGTATTTAAAACAAAAAACATAACACCCGCCCTGGACCTGCTGAATCCCAATCCAGAGATGCGCTCAGTGATGTGTATTTTTAAAAGGTTTGACAGATGACTGTGATGGGCATTCAGCCCTGGGAACCACTGAGCATCATCTGCTTTGCTGAAAAGATCCAGAGACTTCGTCAGGCACCATAGCAGAGACACAGCAAGGCCCCGACTGACAAATCCTCTAGGAGCAACACTCCTATTAAAAACGTTGTAGCCTTGGCCGGGCTCAGTGGTTCATGCCTGTAAACCCAGCACGTTGGGAGGCCGAGGTGGGAGGATCACCTGAGGTCAGGAGTTGAGACCAGCCTGGCCAACATGGTGAAACCCCATCTCGGGCGGATCACGAGGTCAGGAGATTGAGACCATCCTGGCTAACCCGGTGCAACCCCGTCTCTACTAAAAAATACAAAAAACTAGCCGGGCGAGGTGGTGGGCGCCTGTAGTCCCAGGTACTCGGGAGGCTGAGGCAGGAGAATGGCGTAAACCCGGGAGGCGGAGCTTGCAGTGAGCTGAGATCCGGCCACTGCACTCCAGCCTGGGCGACAGAGCGAGACTCCGTCTCAAAAAAAAAAAAAAAAAAAAAAAAGAAACCCCATCTCTACTAAACATACAAAAATTAGCCCTGTGTGGCGGCCAGCTACTTGGACGCCGGAGGCAGGAGAATCGCTTGGACCCGGGAGAAGGAGGTTGCAGTGAGCCAAGATTGCAACACTCCAGCCCGGGTGACAGAGCGAGACTCAATAAATAAGTAAATAAATAAATAGTAGCCGTGCAGGGGCGGGGAGGGAGGTGTTTATTTCCTCGTGGCTGGGATAATGGCAGTGGTGGAGGTACAGGCTTCTTGGGTGCAGCCTATTTTAGGCAGGCCGAGCCCAGTCCATGGAACAGGAAACAATATCTGCAGGTGGGGGATCAACATGAGAGAGGACCACGGGTCTCAAGGTGGCCTGAGGGTGTGGGTAAGGAGGAAATGCACAGTGAGTAACCCTCCGGCCTCTACACACATTCTATTTTTAACTTCTGGCTTTTCTGGCAGTCAGTGGACTCTCTTAATCTTAAGGCATGGTGTGTAAGAGTAGAGCAAACCTGTGTTGCAAAGGTTCAACCTGAAAGAGCGTGACTGAGGGGAAATAAAACTCACCCAGTCCTTCTGGATTTCATTTTAATCACTGGGTGTGCCCTTGGCACCAGGATCATAAAACACACCTGGTTTCCTTCCTTTGATGTATTTAAAGAGCCCTGGATTTGTCGTCGGGGCACCTGAGTTCCAGTCCCAAACCTGTACTAAGCAGCTGTGCCACTATGTGCATAGGATTTAACTTACCTGAGCCTAACTTCCCCTGCTGGTAAAATGAGTAATCAAACCTATCTTGTGAGTTACAGTGATGGCTGGGTAAAGTAACGCATGGGAAAGCAATTTAGAAACGACCAAGCGCGACACAAAGGGAAGATCACCGTTAACAGAAAGGAAAGTGACGCAGGACACAGAAAGCGGGAGAAACCCTTCGCCAGCTCCTAGATACCTCACCTCTACCCTCCTCCTGTCCTCCCTTCCCTCTCCACCCGCCACGGCAGGGGCCTTACAAACAGCAGGCGCTCTAATCCGCCTAGGCACACACCTGTCCTGGGCTGCTGGAAAGACGCCCCCCGCCCCCCTAACAAACACACACAAGTCTCCGGGCCGGGACACCATAAACGTTTCTAGTGGCAAGTCCTCACGGCCCGCGGGCTTCCATTGGCTCGGGAACACCCTCAGCCTATTTTTCATTGGCTGGCTGCTGCTGGGATGAGGCGAGGCAGTCTCAGCCGAGGTTCCCAGCTGAGAGTCACTTACGGTTGTGTGCCCTTTCCTGCCCATGTCCCCGAAGGGGCCGGGAAGCCCCACCGCTCCCTGCGCGTTCCCTGCGCGTCCCGGCCGCGCGCCTGCAGATCCTGCCCGCCCGACAGCCGTCCTGGGCCGGGCAACAGTAGCCTCGGCTCAAATCGGCCCCCTCATCGCCCAGTCCCGCGATGGACATCTTTCTGGTCCTCAACCCACAACTGAGCATCACTTCCCGGGCCACGAACGCGAGCTGCGCCTCTGTCACTTTTGTCACTCAGTCCCCTTCCTAACTTCTCCCCCCACCCGCAGGTTGAAGGGTGCAGTGGCCTTCTAGCTCGGTCCCGAATAACGCTGGAGTTTAATACACTGGGCCCCAGTTGACAACCAAATAAAGTGGAAACACGTGCGCACCACTCACAGAAAGTATTTCCACTCCGCAGGAGCAGCACCTACGGCCCCTACGCCTCCCAGCTCCGATCCAGATAATCGGCCCTCTAGGGAAGCCGCCGTCCTTCCCCATCGGGCTGTCATTGCTCCCCGGCCACTTCGGGCGGCGACCCCCGCGGCCCGGCCCGCGCGCCCCGACAGCCCCTGCCAGCGGGACCAGCGGCAGCAGCCGCGCACTGGACGCCCTTTCCCTGGCGGGGCGGAGTGGGGGCGGCGCTGCCAATCGCTGCGCAGCGCACGTGCTGCACGTCTGCGCATCCGGCCCCGCCCGGGGGGCGCGGTGTAGGGTTGCGGGGGCGCGGGGCGCCGCAGAGGTGTGGACGCGCGGGGGTCGGGGGATGCGCGCGTTGCGGGATGGAGTGCGCGGTGCTCCGGGCCCGGGGGAGGCGAGAGCGCGCTGGGGGGCAGTGCCAGCGCCCGGGGGTGGGGAGTGCACAGAGATCTGGGGGTGGCAGGAGACGAGCGCGCCAGCGGGTACCACGGGGGGACCCTAGGGCCCACAAAAGGGTCCGTCGTCTGCACCGCCCCCCTAGGCGATTGCTGAGCGCCGGGAAACTCCCCAGCCGGTCTGAGCCTGTCTCTGTCCCTCTCTTACTAGAAACTGGGCCACAGCCGGTGGGCGCGGGCCCGCTGCCCTGCACGTCCACCGCCATATCAGCCCAGGGCCCGCGCCCGGAGGCCAAGGAGCCGGAGGTCAAAGGTTGGTCTCATGACACCTGTTCAGGAGAAAGCGGGTCTTTGTTTGAGGGCCCTCCTTCCGCCACCGCCCCCCCCACCTCCAGCCCAGAAGAGGAGTATTTCAGGTTGCGATTGTCAAACGGAATCATCACTTGTGTAAACTAAAGGGCGGAAGCCCAGGAATCAAAACAGCCGTGGTGTGGTCTTGACAGAGGGCAGAGAGGAAGAGAGGTGTGCCACCTGCTCAGGGCCAGACGCTGATTGAGGGCGCGCCCTGGGAGCGGCGCTTCCTGGTGCTCATTAGTGTAAGGGTGAAATGGGAAGGCAGCAGGGCCGACTTGCTCTCGGCAGAGCGACATTTTCATTATTGGGTGTGCTGTTTGGGCTCCAGAGAGCTCGACGTCCCAGTGTGGAGGCCAGTTTGATGTAGCTGCAGCGAGCTGTGAGGAGCTGTGAGCTCCTGGAGCTGTTTCGTTGTTTACCCTCCTTGAAAGGAATGCTGTAACAACTTCCGGAAGAGGAGCCCCTTTGAAGTGTGGGCAGGATTGGGGTTCCTCTGACTTCACGTTGTCTCGGTGGCTCCTTTGATGTGGTGACAGGGCTTAGCAGAGACTGGCTATGGGGTGTCAAGCGCCAGTCCAAGGTCACCTCCACCAGGACGGACATATTGAAGGGCAGATTGAAACAGGCCAAAACAAATCTCAAAATTTTCCATTTCCTGGTTTGTTCATTTTTTTCATTAATACAGTACGTGGTTCTCAAATGTATCATTCGATTCTTTATGCCTATGAAATGACATTGGAAAACCTTGGGTGAAAGTGCTATACCTACATTTGTCTTGTTTAATCCTCACAATAACTATAAGGTGGGTATTGTCCCCACTTTATAGAAGAGAAATTGAAGGCCTAGGGTCACACAGCTATGTGACTGAAAGCCTTCCTTCCTGAACTGCTCCTTCTCTAAAAGTTAATTGGTTTATTTAAATGAGTCAAACCACACAAAACAGATGAGTGTCTGGCACACGGTAAATGTGCAATGAACTGTTGTACTTGTCACCCTTTTTTTTTTTTTCCCGAGACAGAGTTTCGGTCTTATCACCCAGGCTGGAGTGTGGTGGCACAATCTAGGCTCCCTGCAACCTCCGCCTCCTGGGTTCAAGCGATTCTCCTGCTTCAGCCTCCTGAATAGCTGGGATTACAGGCTCCCGCCGCCACACACAGCTAATTTTTTTTTTTAATTTTATTTTGAGATGGAGTCTCGTTCTGTCACACAGGATGGAGTGCAATGGCGTCATCTTGGCTCACTGCAACCTCCTCCTCCCAGGTTCAAGTGATTCTCCTGCCTGAGCCCCCTGAGTAGCTGGGATTATAGGCACGCGCCACCACACCGGCTAATTTTTATATTTTTAGTAGAGACAGGGTTTCACCATGTTGGTCAGGCTGGTCTTGAACTCCTGACCTTGTGATCCACCCGCTTCGGCCTCCCAAAGTGTTGGGATTACAGGTGTGAGCCACCGTGCCCGGCTTTTTTTTTTTTTTTTTTTTTGTATTTTTTAGCAGATACGGGGTTTGACCGTGTTGGCCAGGCTGGCCTCGAATGCCTGACCTCAGGTGATCCCTACATCTTGGCCTCCCAAAGTGCTGGGATTGCAGGCGTGAGCCACCGCGCCTGTCCTCTTGACAGTTTTTATTACAAATAAGAAGCTTGAAAGTTCTCTATATTGCTGTGGCGGGTACTATGAGAATCTTAGGCAGCAGGTCTTGAAGAACTGTTTGAGAAATGTTTTAGGGTTTTGCTTCTCTCTGGTTAGAACCATCTCCAAATGGTTTTGGAAGTGGAGTTCGTAAGTCAGATGCTTTCAGACAAAATATACAATGTCTTTCTCTAGAGATCCACTCCTAGGCTTTATGTTCCTTCCTTTCCCACTGTAAAACATTGCAAGAACAAGCTGCTGAGCCCTCGGCTGGGTGCTTGGGTGTCAATGAGTTTTAAATGGGATGGAATATGGGTTGCTGTTTTTGCTTTCATTTTTATGGCATGGGTAACGTAACTTGACTTTGTCTTTAAAAATTTCACAAAACAAATCAACAGTATTTACTAAATCACTTTTTAAACGTGTTTTCAAAGTGCTGCTTTTGCATTGAAGGATGTCCTCCTGAAGACCACGCTGAGTTAAGAGACTAATAGGAATCGTGTGAGTGAGGCAGAGTGGGATGAGGGCTGTTCCAGAGACAGATGTGCCCTGGGAGACCAGGAGGAAAGCAGGCAGGTTGAGCTGTCCTGTTGGTTGTTAGCAGGACAGAACCAGGAGGATGCAGAAGCATTGATAGCTGAGATGCACAGCACAGCCCCAGTGGGGGCATCTCTCTTTTTTTTTTTGGTTTTTTTGAGACAGAGTCTTACTCCGTTGCCCAGGCAGGAGTGGAGTAGCGCCATCTCAGCCACTGCAACCTCCGCCTCTGGGGTTCAAGCAATGCTGCTGCCTCAGCCTCCCAAGTAGCTGGGATTACAGGCACCTGCCACCATGCCTGGTTAATTTTTTTGGTATTTTTAGTAGAGATGGGGTTTCACCATGTTGGCCAAGCTGGTCTCGAACTCCTGACCTCAGGTGATCCACCCGCCTTGGCCTCCCAAAGTGCTGGGATTACAGGTGTGAGCCACTGCGCCTAGCTTCTTTTTTTTTTTTTTTTTTTTTTTTTAATAGAGACAGGGTCTTCTTGTGTTGCCCAGGCTGGTCTTGAACTCCCGGGTTCAAGGGATCCTTCCAACTTGACCTTCCAAAGGGCTAGGATTACAGGTGTGAGCCACCATGCCCAGCCCCGGGGGGGCCTCTCTTTTGAGTCAAAGGCGGTTTGGAGGTCTAGCACAGCCAGGCTTTGCTCTGGACATGATACAATGAAAGAAGATAACAAGCAGTAACAACTGGTAATAGTAAAATAGTAACAAATGGTATGTATTGAATACCTACTGTGTTCTAGGCACTGTGCTAGGAGATTCACATGCTTTATGTCATGTGAGCCTACGATGTGGGTTACTATTATTAGTCCCACTTTACAGGTAGGGAAACAGCCACAGGGAGGTTAAGTTGTCCATTACCCAACTAGTAAGTGGCCCCATGAGCAGAGGACTCAGGCTTCTAGTGTACTCAGCCACTGGAGGATGATCTTTTTGTGCTGAGATTCAGTTTACAAGTTCTATTATGGGGGAAGTTGGGGGCTTCCTGGTCTCAATCTATCTAAGGCAAGCTTGTCCAGCCTATGGGCTGCCTGTGGCCCAGGACAGCTTTGAACGTGGTCCAACACAAATCTGTTAACTTTCTTTAAATGTCATGAGCCTTTTTGTGTGTGTGATTTATTTTTATTTATTTGTTTTAGTTCATCAGCTATTGTTAGTGTATTTTATGTGTGGCCCAAGACAATTCTTCTTTTTCCAGTATGGCCCAGGGAAGCCAAAAGATCGGACACCCCTGATCTAAGGAGAAGGAGCTTTTGGAAAGGACTGGCTGGATCGGTGGCAGAGGGAGAACGGATGGGGCTCATCTAGCGAGCAGGGATCTGTGCAAAGGAATCAGGACATAGGCACAGTAGCACCACAGGGCGACAGGTGTTAATGTGGGGGCTGAGGGGAGGGAGCAAGAGTACCTCTCAGTGGGTGTGTGTTCAGGGAGAAATGAAGAGAGTTGGGGTTGTCGCAGAGTTGAATTGGGAGCTCTGGGAGCAAGTGTATCTGTCAGTATTATAGGAAGGCAGCCATGCTGAGACATAGGACCTGCAGGATGGCCAGTTTGTTTTACAGTATATGATAATAACACTCCACAGTTTTAATACTTCGATGGGCTAAATTGTGTTCCTCCTACCGCCACTGCCCCCTACATTGCTGAAGTCCTTACCCCAGTACCTCAGAATGTGACCTTATTTAGAAATATGGACATTGCACATGTAATTAGTTAAGATGAGTTCCTACTGGAGTAGGGTGGTCCCTGATCCATTAGGCCGGGTGCAGTGGCTCCTGCCTATAATTCTAGAGCTTTGGGAGGCTGAGATAGGAGGATCAATTGGGTCCAGGAGTTTGAGACCAGTCTGGGCAACCTAGTGAGACCCCATCTCTACAGAAAATACAACATTTAAAAAAAACTAGCCAGGTGCAGTGTCATATGCCTGTGGTCCCAGCTTACTCAGGAGGCTGAGGTAGGAGGATTGCTTGAGCCAGGGAGGTCAAGGCTACAGTGAGCTATGATTGCACCACTACACCCCAGCCTGGGCAACACAGTGAGACCCCATCTCAAAAATAAAAATAAAAACTAAAGAAGGAAATTTGAGCACAGATATGCACACAGGGAGAATGGCATGTGAAGATGAAGGCAGAGATCAGCGTGCTACTTCTACAAGCCAAGGAACCCCACAGATTGCTGGCAACCACCAACAGCTCAGGGAGAGGCGTGGAACAGATTCTCGCTCACAGCACTCAGACAGAACCCATCCTGCCGACATCCGGATCTCGGTCGTCCAGCCTTCAGAACTGTGAGACAATGCTTTGCTGTTGTTTAAGCTGCCCAGTCTGTAGTACTTTGTTACTTTGCTCTAGCAAAGTAATACACGTGGCCACGTATCTGATGATAGCCCTGACTGTGATAGAGCCCTGAGGTTTTTGAAACCTGCCTTTGTAGAGGCTGAGAAAATCTGTTTTCTTTCATTTTCCTTTTCTTTTTTCTTTGTTTTCTTTTTTTGAGACAGGGTCTTGCTCTGTCACAAGGACTGGGGTGCAGTGGCACAATCATGACTTACTGCTGCCTCTACCTCCCAGGCTCCTGAGCAGCTGGGACTGCAGACACACGCCACCTGCCTGGCTAACGTTTTAAACTTTTGTAAGAGGTGAGGTCTCACTGTGTTGTCCAAGCTGGTCTCAAACTCTTGGGCTCAAGTGATCTGCCCACCTTGGCCTCCCAAATTGTTGGGATTACAGGTGTGAGCCACCATGCCTGGCCAGGACCTGTTTTATATAAAATTATCTCTAACAGAATGCTACATGAACATAGCTATAAACAGCAAAGTAGAATAAATATACATAAAAAGTATAATGAAAAATTACAATTACTCTCAGCCTCTTGTTCCCCAAGGCTGTCTTCCTGGAGGCCGGCACTGCCAACTCTGTAGCTATTTTTCTTGTATTTTCTACCATTTTTCTAAACAATATGCTTACATTACTATTTATTTTCTCTTTCTTCCCTTCCCTTCCCTTCCCTTCCCTTCCCTTCCCTTCCCCCTTCCCTTCCCTTCCCCCTTCCCTTCCCTTCCCCCTTCCCTTCCCTTCCCCCTTCCCTTCCCTTCCCTTCTCCCTTCCCTTCCCCCTTCCCTTCCCTTCCCCCTTCCCTTCCCTTCCCCCTTCCCTTCCCTTCCCTTCCCCCTTCCCTTCCCTTCCCCCTTCCCTTCCCTTCCCCCTTCCCTTCCCTTCCCCCTTCCCTTCCCTTCCCTTCTCCCTTCCCTTCCCTTCCCCCTTCCCTTCCCTTCCCCCTTCCCTTCCCCCTTCCCTTCCCTTCCCCCTTCCCTTCCCTTCTCCCTTCCCTTCCCTTTCCTTTCCTGACGGAGTCTCACTCTGTTGCCCAGACTGGAGTACAGTGGGGTAACCTCAGCTCACTGTAACCTCTGCCTCCCAGGTTCAAGTGATTCTCCTGCCTCAGCCTCCCAAGTAGCTGGGATTGCAAGAGTGCACCACTATGCTTGGCTAATTTTTGTATTTTTAGTAGAGATGGGGTTCCACCATGTTGGCCAGGCTGGTCTCGAACTCCTGACCTCAGGTGATTCACTCGCCTCAGCCTCCCAAAATGCTGGAATTACAGGCGTGAGCCACCACGTCCAGCCACATTACTATTTCTTGATTTTCGACTTTGCACACTACTTGTTAACTTCCAATCATGGTAGCGGAGGAGACGCTCTCCTTCCCATACCCCCTTCTGTATCCTTGTATTCCAGTACTTTATGAAATAAATGACGACTGTTCACAGAGGGGAGCTGTTCACCTCTGAGCCATGTAGTGTTCTAGGACAACACTCTGTGATTAAACAACCCTTTTCTCCGTCTGGACTTAATGGTAGCTTCTTTTTTACATTTGTCTGATTTTCTCTGAACTTACGTGTTCCCCCAATGCCCTAGCACCTCTGCCATATTGCAATCAACAGTATTTTTTGACTCTGAACCCTTTATTTTTTTTCCCTAGGTGGTCCCTCTGACCTCCTCCTCCAACGTGGACAGAGGTGGCTTAGGCCACAGTGCCAGCTCCTGAGAGGGAGGAGGAGGTGTCTTTTGAAAGTGGCCAGCAGTTTTCTGGGTTTGGAGGTGGATGTTTCAGTTCACTGTGGAGGTGAAGTCCTTTGATTTCATGAAGGCCTCTGGGACAGGCAGCTGCGCTCTTGTTGTTCCCCTCTGAGGGGCTTCACAGTTCTGGCTTGGGCGTATTAATCAGGCGTGCAGGCTGAGGCAGTCCTGAGTCCAGGGGAGATATTGTCTGAAGGTGTGAACAGCTGAGCTCACTCCTGTGGAAACTGGTGTTTTTGTCAGTGGTTGTTTTTTTGGCAGGGTGTGTTTTTTTGGCAGTTGCTGAAAGTTGCTTGTAGGAGATAACGGAGTGGCTGAGGGTGGAAGGTACATTTTCTCCATCCGTGCACAGAATCAGCACTGCTGGGTCACACAGGGTGTAGAGGTCTAGAGCACTGACGGAACCCCGGGCCTGGAACCTGGCAGCCCCGTGGGCACTGTGCTATTAGAGGTAGTGGCCCCAAGGCTCCTATTGGTGGACCTCAAGCCACAGAAGCCAGGCCAGAAGAAGGATACAATGATGACTGGGACTAATTGGTTCAACAGCTATGGGGGACCCTTTTGTGGACTCCTTGAAAGACCCAGGGAATACTTCTGCAGAGCTGGGGCTGAGGGCCTGCATTCATCTGGTGCCTCAGAATCATTGTGACATGGGGTATCAGTGCAAAGGGATCTCACATCTCCCCAGTCTGCTGGAAACTGGGTGTATGAGCATAAGACCTTCAGAATGATTCACAGTGATAGGCAGGGTATGTTTACCCCCATTGACAGCCAAAGAGTCTGAATCTCAAAGAGGCTTCGGTCATGAAGCGTCAGGAGTGGAATGAGACCCCAGGTCAGGTGCTTTCCCACTACCGCGGAAGATGGAAGTCACGTTGCTGCAAAGTAAAAGGGAAGTAACGGCCCCATCGGACCATTTAGGGTCCTAGGAATGAAGTATTTATTATGTTCAGTTCTGGGAGTCGCATTTTAAGAGAAACAAGAACTTACTTCCTAGATGGAAATCAGGTTGGTGAAACAGACTGGGTGTGCCGTTTTTGGCTTTTGTAACATCAGAGGGTCCTCCCCAGTCAGTGTTAGCAGCCCTGGGAAACAGAGTTATCTAGGGCTTCCAGACACGAGCCCAGTGTTGTCACCGGGCACCATGGTATGCTCAGTGCCATGGGCGAGCGTGGCTGTCATCTGCCCAGGGCCATTGCCCATGTAGCTAATGTCCTCTGTAGACAAGCACCCCTCTGTTGCAGCCTCGTAAGTGAGGTGATTGTAGATGTCATGCCTGACTAGTTCATCCCTTTCAGGAAGTGAACTTCCTTTTGCCTCAGTTTCACAAATATGGGGGTTCATGCAGTCTCCCCTCACATCCCAGGCAGCTGCCCTGACAGTGGGATAAGGCGCTGACAAGCAGCCATGTTCCCTCTGCTAACAGGGACAATGTCCCCATACCTGCTCCTTTCCCAGCTCTGGAGCTAGAGTATGAAAGGCAGGGTGGCGCTTTAGTGACTGGGGGAGCTGTTGATCTCAGACACCAGCTGCTGTGATTCCTAGGACACTTCTCATCAGTGGGAAGCGAATGGGGGTCTCCCATGTTCTGGTTCTCCAGTCAGGTTGAATTTGTTGTTTTGTTTTTGTTTTTGTTTTGAGATGGAGTCTGGCTTTGTCGCCCAGGCTGGAGTGCAGTGGCGTGATCTTGGCTCACTGCAACCTCTGCTTCCCAGGTTCAAGCGATTCTCCTGCCTCAGCCTTCTGAATAGCCAGGATCACAGGCACCTGCCACCATGCCCGGCTAATTTTTGTATTTTTAGTAGAGACGGGGTTTCACCATGTTGGCCAGGCTAGTCTTGAACTCCTGACCTCAGGTTATCCACCTGCCTCGGCCTCCCAAAGTATTGGGATTACGGGCGTGAGCCATTGCTCCCGGCCGAATTTGTTTTTTTTCAGGAAAATCCTTACTGAAGTTTCAAGGTTCCCATTCTAGTGATTTTTTAATCCCTATTGAATTCAAATGTCTCTCTCTCTCTCTCTTTTTTTTTTTTTTTTTTTTTTTGAGACAGAGTCTCACTCTCTTGCCAAGGCTGGAGTGCAATGGCGCGATCTTGGCTCACTGCAACCTCTGTCTCCCGGGTTCAAGCGATTCTTCTGCCTCAGTCTCCTGAGTAGCTGGGATTACAGGCACATGCCACCACGCCTGGCTAATTTTTGTATTTTTAGTAGAGACAGGGTTTCACCATGTTGGTTAGGCTGGTCTCGAACTCCTGACCACATGATCTGCCCACCTTGGCCTTTCAAAGTGCTGGGATTACAGGTGTGAACCCCCATGCCCGGCTTCTAATCTCTTTATGTTTACAGATTTGTGTTTGCCTCACTCACAGCTACTATTTATATTTTTACTGAGCTTCCTCAGACAAGGTTAAGGAGCTGCTTTTCCTGATTTCTTTTGAGTTTTGGTGCCCCATGTTTGGAGTTCATAATTACACAACCTCAGGGGTTTTCTGGGGGTTAGGGGAAAACAGTAGCTTGAAGGCTCAGGAGGTGGCTGGAGTTCTGGAAATAGAGTCCAGAACATAGACTTAGAAAACCCCGATGAACCTGTATGACCTGGTCCTCCAAGGACTGAGCAATGTTGCGTCTCCTGGCTGTGGAAATACGGTACACAGGGGCTTTCAGAGTGAGCAGGAAGTTGCTGGCTATACCTTCCCAAGCCCCAGAGATGCATTCAGGCTGTCTATTTGAGGATTGTCATTAAGGCTTAGAGAAAATAGTTGAAGCAATTCTTGATTTTTACCAGTTAGTTTAGATTCAGCTGCAACAATCACAACTTAAACAAGATACATAAAATTGTTTCTCATGTATATAGTTGAGGTCTATTATGTCAGCGTCCTCATCACTCAGACTCTCTAGTTCTCTGACTGCCCTCCCTAAGCTGTGTCTCATCCTCATGGTCCAAATTGACTGCTGGAGCTCCAGCCATCACATCTGACTTCCAGGAAGCAGGACAGAGGGAAGGGAGAAGAAGGGCCTATGTTCTTCTTCCTGAAAGAACCATACTATATTTTTGCTTACATCTGTTTGGCTAGAACTTAACATGGCCAGTCCAAATTGAAGAGAGGCTGGGAAATTTAGTCCAGGGAACAGTGTTACTCTGAATAAATGTGGGGTTTGCTACTAAGTGGGAGAAGGGCATTGGTATTGGTTTGGGTTAAGCAGCTAGCAGTCTATCAGAGAAAGCTGGATTTAGTAGCTGTGAAATAAACAGTTACTGGGGTTTGTAGTTCATTTAAGCGCTCTTTGTAACCCTAGGCAGGCCACTTTACTTTTTTGAGCTTCAAAATTTTCATTTACAAAAAAAAAAAAAAAAAGGCTAGGCATGGTGGCTCACACCTGTAATCCCATCACTTTGGGAGGCTGGGGCAGGTGGATCACCTGAGGTTGGCAGTTTGAGGCCAGCCTGACCAACATGGAAAAACCCTGTCTCTACTAAAACTAAAAATTAACCAGGCATGGTGGCGCATGCCTGTAATCCCAGCTACTCGGGAGGCTGAGGCAGGAGAATTGCTTGAATCTGGAAGACAGAGGTTGCAATGAACCGAGATCATGCCATTGCACTCTAGCCGGGGCAACAAGAGTAAAACTCCATCTCAAAAAAAAAAAAAAAAAAACAACTGTGATTAATAGCTGTGATTGTTAAACTGTGTTCAGAGAAGTCCCGGGGTTTCTTGGAGGCACCTCAAGTTTAATGGGAATAACTGGAGCTAAGAGTCCAAGCAAGGGCTTCCCTGTCCCCTTCCCACCCCTTCAACCAGACCAGCTCTCTTCTCTCTGCTTTTTTATGATACTGCAGCTCTCAGCAGCTCTGAAGTTCCATAACAGGTGAGAAACTTCAGGAGCAACCGTAGAAAGTTTCTGGGTTTCGAGAGAAGCAAGTTGGACAGGTTATGTAGGTTCAGGTTTCTGTGGTTCCGGAGGTAGAAGACCATGTTTCTGTAATTGTGAAAATCTAGGGAGGTATCAGGAAAAAGCCTGGTCATCTTTCTCTAATTCCGGAGGTACTGGGACATAATTTTCTTGTCTCTGGGGGCATTAGAATATATTCCCTGAGGTCTGGAATGAAAGGAAAATGAATGCTGAAATACGATCCAGGTTTGGTTCCCTGTTCTGCCTTTTCCTGCTTGATATAGACTTTCTTTGAGCCTTAGTGTATTCATCTTTACAATGGGAATAGTAATACCTACTCAGGACTACTGGGAAAATGAAACATAATCAAGCATGTAAGCTTAGTAGGCTATGAGTCAACGTTCATTTGCTTTAATGTCACCTGTTTATCAGAGGGCCCCACACCCCCGGGTGGGGTGGGTATAGTAGAGAGGCCTGGGCTTAATGATTGAGGCAATTGGTTCGTGAGGCTCAAGGTACAATTGATGGCACTGGATTCCAGAACATCACCCTGAGCAGGTGTGCAGGCTAGTCCCCTGTCTCATGGCGGTGTGGTGGTGTGGTGTTCTTTTTAAGCTAGAGTGTTTAAGAACCAACCAAATCTGGCATCTGGGCTTTGGTTGGGAAGGCGTTGTCTCTCTTAAATCTTTACTCTTTAATTTTTTTTTTTTCTCATCATCAACTAAATACTTTGAAGTCTTTTCCATCTTGAAACAAAAGAAAACCCTTTCTCTCTAGGCAGATGACTCTTCCTGCCTATGTCTTTTTTTTTTTTTTTTTTTTTTTTTGAGACAAAGTCTCGCTCTGTCACCAGGCTGGAGTGCAGTGGCGCAATCTCGGCTCACTGCCACCTCTGCCTCTCAGGTTCAAGCAATTCTCCTGCCTCAGCCTCCCGAGTAGCTGGGACTACAGGCACACGCCACCACACCCAGCTAATTTGTGTACTTTTAGTAGAGATGGGGTTTCACCACGTTGGCCAGGATGGTCTTGATCTCTTGACCTGGTGATCTGCCAGCCTCAGCCTCCCAAAGTGCGGGATTACAGGCGTGAGCCACCATGCCTGGCCCTGATTTTTGTATTTTTAGTAGAGACGGGGTTTCACTATGTTTCCCAGGCTGGTCTCAAACTCCTGAGCTTAGGCAGTCTGCCCACCTCAGCCTCCCAAAGTGCTGGAATTATAGGCATGAGCCACCGTGCCTGGCCGGATGTATGTCTCCATTTTCTCTCTAAATACCTGGTCTTATCCCTATTTCTGAATCACCTGTGGGCTGCCCAAGCTCTCTAATTTACATCAGCCTCAGATGTAAACATACCCCCTTGTCTTCACACCCAGGGACACCACTCACCTACCCCATGCCACTGGGTGAGAGAGTCTGTTATTAAAGTCTCTGGAAAATTCCAAAGAATTATGGAAGAGAAAGCAAAGGAAACAAGACACCACCTGCATGCTTCTGAGGCCATGGCCAGCTAGCCCCAGGGAGTGTCATACCAGCAGCTCCCCTTCCTGGCCACCATCTCCTGCTCAAGCTCCTTTGTTTCCTACATGAAATTTCCTAAAATTATCTTAGCTTCTTTTAATCCCAAGGCCCATGCCAGAATCCTATCTCTGAGGTCACCAGGGGCCCATGAAGGTAACTCTTTCTCTCTATCTGGACCCTTTGACTCACCTTTACCTTTCATGGGAAGGCGAGGGTGGGTGTTGGAGAGCCTCGCCTGTACATGCCCAGTGGGCCCACAAAACACCTTCCCAACCAAAGCACAGCCCACCCTGTGGTATCTACCTCAACCACACATGGAGTTAATAGTTTCAAAGAATATTCTAGGCTTCCTTTTGGTATTAGTCCATTTTCATACTGTTATGAAGAAATACCAGAGACTGGGTAATTTATAAAGAAAAAGTTTAGTGGACTAACAGTTCTACATGGCTGGGAGACATCACAGTCATGGTGGAAAGTGAAGGAGGAGCAAAGGCATGTCTTACATGGCAGCAGGCAAGTGAGTATATGTATGGGAACTGCCCTTTATAAAACCATTAGAGCTCATGAGACTTATTCACTATCACAAGAATAGCACAGGAAAAACCTGCCCCCATGATTCAATGACCTCCCACCAGGTCCCTCCCACAACACGTGGGAATTATGGGAGCTGCAATTCAAGATGAGATTTGGGTGGGGACACAGCCAAGCCATATCACCTTCCTACCAGGAGCACCTGTGGAAAGTGGAAGGAGAAGATCTTTTCTAGAGCAAACTTGGGGGATTATGCTTTGTCCCTTTTGTCTCTTCCTGACATTTATGTGACGTGTCTGCTGCGATGACCCTTCGGGCCACAGGCCCCTATTGACATTCTCTCCTGCCTTGGCTATTGCCACATCACAGTCTTCTGTTTTTTTTTCTTCTACTTCTGTGACTCTTCTTTCTGTCTCCTCCTAGGGTTCCTCTTCTGCTGCCATTTTCTTTCCTTTTTAAAAAACCTTTTATTTAAATAACTGCAGACTTGCAAGAGATCTGTCACACAACAATGTAAATTAACTGAACACTACTGAACTGTATACTTAAAAATGGTAAATTTATGTCTTTTTATCACAATAATATTAGAAAAGGAGAGAATGTTGTTTGAAGGTATAGTGGCACTGCAAAGTGGAGGGGAAGGAAAGAGTAGGGATAGAAGTTGAAATTCTTAGAGGAACAATAATTCGGTTTTCAACTCTATGTAATAAATATTTAGTATTTAATACCTCAAAATAATTTCACACTTATAGAAAAGTAAGAAAGATGCCAGACATGGTGGCTCACACCTGCAATCCCCACACTTTGGCCAAGGCAGGTGGATCACTTGAAGTCAGGAGTTTGAAACCAGCCTGTCTAACATGATGAAACCCCATCTCCACTAAAAATGCAAAAAAAATTAGCCAGGTGTGGTGGCAGGGACCTGTAATCCCAGCTACTCAGGAGGCTGAGACAGGAGAATCGCTTGAACCCGGAAGGTAGAGGCTGCAGTAAGCAGAGATCACAGCATTGCACTCCAGCCTGGGCAACAGAGCAAGAGTCCATCTCAAAAAAAAAAAAAAAAAAAGAGAAAAGTAAGAAAGAATGCTATGACGAATGCCAGCCTACCTGTACTCAGATTCCCCAGATGTTAACAATTTATCACATTTGCTTTATTATTTTATTTTTTATTTTTAACATAGGTTCTTGCTCTGTTGCCCATGCTGAAGTACAGTGGTGTGATCACAGCTCACTGTAGCCTTGACCTCTTAGGCCCAAGTGATCCTCGAACCTCACCTTCCCAAATAGCTGGGACTACAGGCATGTGCCACCATGCCCAGCTAATTTTTTTTTAATTTTTTATTTTTTGTTGAGTTGGGGTTTCCCTGTGTTACCCAGGCTGGTCTCAAACTCCTAGGCTCAAGCGACCCTCTCTTGGCTTCCCAAAATGCTGGGGTTAGCAGGTGTGAGACACTGTGCTTGACCCGCCTTATTACTCTCTACCTGTCATCTATCTGTTCATATTACCTTTTTTTCTGAATCATAGAGAATAAGTTGCAGACATAATTCTCCTTTCCCCCTAAATAGTTCCATTAGTATTACCTTAAAAAGGCATTTTATTGGCCGGGCACAGTGGCTCTTGCCTCTAATCCCAGCACTTTGGGAGGCTGCAGTGGGTGGATCACCTGAGGTCAGGAGTTCAAGATCAGCCTGGCCAACATGGTGAAACCCCATGTCTACTTTAAAAAAAAAAAAAAAAATTTAGCTGGGTATGATGGTGCATTCCTGTAATCCCAGCTACTCAGGAGGCTGTGGCAAGATAGTCGCTTGAACTCTGGAGGCAGAGGTTGCAGTGAGCCAAGATCACACCACTACACTCCAACCTGGGCAACAAGATTGAAGTTATGTCTCAAAAAAAAAAAAGAAAAAAAGGAAAAAAAAGAAAGGCATTCTCTTACACAGTGCAGTGATCAAAATTAGAAACATAACAGAGATATAGTACTATTGTCTAATGTATAAACTTTATTTCAAATTTTGCTAATTGTCACAAAGGAATTGTAGCAAAAAACCTCTTTTTTTTTTTTTTTCTGGTCCAGAGATCAAATCTAGGATCCTACATTGAATTATTTAGCTGTCATGTTTGTTTTTTAGTCTCCTATGATCCAGAACAGTTCTTCAGTCTTTCTTTTTTATGACCTTGGTATTTTTGAAGAGCACAGGCCAGTTATTTTGTATATGTGTCCTTCAGTATGGTTTTGCCTGATGTTCCCTCATGATTAGACATATAATAATTTAGAGTATACATTTTTGGCAGGAATACTACAGAAGTGATGTTGTGTCCTTCTCAGTGCAGCCTATCAGGAGGCATACGATGTCTACCTGTCTCATTACTCCTGATAACTTTGATCACTCAGGGAAGGTAGTGTCTACCAGGCTTCTCCACTGTAAAGTTACTTCTTTCTATGTAACTAGGAAGTGTCATGTATGGGAGACACTTTGAGATTATGTCAATTTCTGTCTGTCTCTTAGCTGATGTTTCCAGACCGCCTTCTGCTCTTCTCTTTCTACAGAGTTCATGGGTTTGCTGATACCTCTCAGACTTTCTCACTGGCCAAGATCGCTTTGGAGACACACAGCCCCCTCACAGGATGTCCTGTAACCACCTCAAACTCAACACTGTCCTTCCTGTCTGAACCTTGTCTCCCATCCCCCATGCCACAAACCTGCCCCTCCTCCCCTATTCCCTGGTGACAGTTCACAGCACTGTCTCACTCCAGGTCATCTATCAGCCTAGACTCCTGGCATTGCTACAGTCTCCTCCCTTCCCCTTGCAGGGCATACACAATCAATGACCAAGTCCCATTGGTCTTAGGCTCCCAGTATTTTGTATTAATCCTGTGGTTCGGGCCATTGTCATCTCAGTCTTGGTATCTTGTCATAGTCTTCTCTGTTCTTCCTACTCAGGATCTTGCCTTCCCTCTCATTCATTCTCTATCATGATAGCAAAGTGAGTTTCCTGAAGCATAGATCCCATTGTGAAGAGAAGAATAGGTGGAGTGGGTGCTGCTGAGAACCCCAGTGGCCTCCCACTCTCCTCAGATGCCAACTAACTCCTTCTTTCAGGTGAAGCCCTGCTCACTTCTCCAACTGCCCCAATTATGTTGACGTTTGCAATTTCCTATTTTTAGTTGCCTTTTCTCCTTGAGTTTTCATGCATTAAATCTGGAGCACCCCCAACCATTTACCAGCTCTTGCTTCTGTTTTTGGATTCAGCTTAGATTTCACATCACTCTTCATGCAGACATTCCCCATCCCATGGGTGTGAGTTAGATGCCTTTCCCAGGTGTTCCCCTGGTACTTGTTCCAACCCTGCTGTGACCCTTTTCACATTTTGAAATGGATTATGTTTATTCTGATGCCTCCACTTTGGCTGTGAGCTCCTCTAGGCCAGGAACCATGTCTTGTCCATTCCTTGTTGGGAAACGTCAACTTTCACATCATCTGGCTCCAAAACACATACTTCACAAACATTTGTTGAATGAGTAAGTGGGCAGGTGGGTGGAGGGTGTGAGTGCAGGCAGGACTGTGGTATAGCTGTGGGTTTTTGTTGAACTAGGGAAAGTTACCAAGACTCTGCTGACTCAGAGTTGGGTTCTGGGGACAGGTTCACCAGTGTTTGGAGGCCAGCTGTCATAGGCCAAGGACATCCAGGAGGAACACCAGCAAAGAGATCAAAAGAATGAAGGCAGGCCCTCATCAGATATTCAAGGTGCTTGTGACCTACAAGGACTGGAACTCCAAAGGAACAGGTTTCCAAAGCCCAGGTGACTCAGATAGGGTTGGGCACCAAGGCTCAGGAAGGGGAACTACCAGATAAGGCAATCAGCAAGGCTTCTGCCCAGGTGGCCAACCACATGGCTGAAACCCTCCATTGACTTGGCAGCCAGTCCAGCCTACAGTTTCCTAGGGAACTGATGGCCAAGCAATCTGTAGCACAACTTGGCATGGAGCCTGGGACATTTTATGAGGGCCAGATGGTTGGACTCTGTGCATTGTCAGTGTTGCAGGGTGGGCAGCTGAGGGTCTTGGGGCAGGACTCAGCATTAGCGCAGGGAGTGTCTGAAGGCTGGAAACTCACACAGGTGAGAAGGACAGGAATGGAGAGTTGGAAGTCAGGAGACCATAGAACCACAGCTTGTGAGAGTTCCAGAGCCAGGTGTTGTTGGTTCTAAGAATCAAGATAAGAAAGTGAGTTAAAAAGAGACTAGGAGTGACCACATAGTTAGAATCTGGGTCAAGACTATTATTCACGCCTTGAGAGCAGAAATCTGGTCTCTCTTTCTCTGCAGTCTTCATGCTGCCTAAAGCACTGCCTGGAAGAAAAGAAGAGTCAGATCAAACTAAGTCAGGAATCTCAGGGGGTTACTTGAAGGTCAGGGCTTGATCATGGAAGAATGAGCTCTTTCCACCCGAGGAGGTAGACATAGTTCCAATAAGAAAACTGACCATACATTTTTAAAGTTTATTTATTTCTGAGACGGAGTCTTGCCGTGTTGCCCAGGCTGGAGTGCAGTGGCACAATCTCGGCTCACTGCAACCTCCGCCTCCCAGATTCAAACTATTCTCCTGCCTCAGCCTCCCGAGTAGCTGGGATTACAGGCACCCACCAACATGCCCAGCTAATTTTTGTATTTTTAGTAGAGATGGGGTTTCACCATGTTGGCTAGGCTGGTCTTGAACTCCTGACCTCGTGATCCGCCCGCCTTGGCCTCCCAAAGTGTTGGGATTACAGGCGCAAGCCACTGAACCCAGCCTATTTATTTTTAAGACGGTATCTCACTCTGTCACCCAGGCTGGAGTGCAGTGGTACAATCATGGCTTACTGCAGCCTTGATCTCCTGGACTCAGGTAATTCTCCTGCCTCAGCCTCCCAGTAGCTGAACCACAAGCACATGCCACCATGTCCAGCTAATTTTTTGCAGAGACAGGGTTTTGCCATGTTGCCCAGGCTGGTCTCAAACTCCTGGGCTCAAGAGATCCACCTGCCTTGGCCTTCCAAAGTGCTGGGATTACAGGTGTAAGCCTGAGATTACAGATTGTGCCCGACCTTTTTAGTTTACTTGCTAGGATTAATACCTGAGTGGAACATTGATGGTAGAACAAAACAAAACATAAGGAAAAAACATTGAAATAATCCTGGTACTAGGGAGAAGGTAATCTTTGCTAAGGGTTAGATTCCCCAGCACCTTGGACACCCTAGCTCAGGTGTGAGAAGGCGGGGCAGTGTGTTGGGTGTGTCCCATTGCTAAACTGACTTGGAGCAGGGCGGAGGCTTCAGGGTGGGAAGCCGAGGGACCGGAAATTAACCTCTAGACCTGACTTGTCCTGAGAAGGCAAGAAGTGACAGAAACAAAACCTAATCAACAGATATCTTCTGTCTTGATCTTACTCATCAGATACTTAGATTGAAGTAGTTCAGAGCAGGCACATGGCAGGCCGAGTTATATAACAGGGAGGGGAAACCGTTTGTCGTCCGTAGTTATAGATGGGGGCACAGTGCTCCATGGATTGGATTTTTTCCTGGTGGCAGCAAGAACTAGGATGTAGGCACACCTGGGCAGTGATTGGAGGGGCTGTCAGACAAGTAGAAAGTCCTGGTCTGCTCATAGTCGGGAACCTGGGCTAGAAGTCCAGGCAGTAAACTCCAGCTACCAGCAACAGGAGCTCTGGGCTCTGAGGCTCCTGGTGGCTTGAGGCAGGAAGCCTGTTACACAAGGGGCCTGGGGCCAGCCCTGTGTCTATGTTTAGGGAGCAGGGAGAGGACTAGGGTGGAGGCAGGCATGTGAAGGCAAGGGAATGGCCACGGAGGCTGCACAGGCGTGTCATTTTCTCTAGTCTCATCAATGACTCTACATGCTCCAAGGCTCCCATCATCATCATCATCATCATCATCATCGTCAAAGTACAATGTGTGAATCACTTCCCATTTGTTCAGTTACCTCACTCTCACAAAACTCTGTAAGTCAGGAATTGTTATTATTCCCAGAAGGGGAAACTGAGGCTCAGTGAGGGTAAGTGACTTGCCAAAGGTCATACACCTAAGAAGTGGCAGAGCCACACTCTGGATCGAGGACTGATGGATCCCAAACTCTAGTAGTCGCTTGGAGGGTTAGGAGCACAGACTGTGGAAACAGATGCGCTACTTGCATGACTGTGGACAACTCTGTGATTCAGTTTTCTCACCTGTGAAATGGGGATGATGGTGATAAAAGAGCTACCTCATAGGGAAGTACTGAGTATCAAGTGAGCAACTGTAAAATATAACTTCAGGAGGAGGGTTGCTCGATTTAGCAAATCAAATATAGGATGCCCAGGTAAATTTGAATGTCAGTTAAACAGTGGATAATATTTGAATTTATTTGTTTATTTATTTATTTTTGAGATGGAGTCTTGCTCTGTCGCCCAGGCTGGAGTGCAGTGGTGCGATCTTGGCTCACTGCAACCTCTGCCCGCTGGGTTCAAGCAATTCTCCTGCCTCAGCCTCCCTAGTAGCTGGGATCACAGACATGTGCTACCATGTCTAGCTAATTTTTATATTTTTAATAGAAACAGGGTTTTGCCGTGTTGGCCAGGCTGGTCTTGTACTCCTGGTCTCAGGTGATCTGCCCACCTCGGCCTCCCAAAGTGCTGGGATTACAGGTGTGAGCCACTGTGCCTAGCCTATTTTATTTCTTTTTTAGACAGAGTCTCACTCTATTGCCCGGGGTGGAGTGTGACGGTGCAATCACGGCTCACTGCAGCCTCGATCTCCTGGGCTCAAGCGATTCTCCCACCTCAGTGTCCTGAGTAGCTGGGACTACCAGCGTGTGCCAGCATGCCCACCTAATTTTTGTATTTTTTGTAGAATTAGGATCTCACCATGTTACCTAGGCTGGTCTCAAACCCCTGGACTCAACTGATCCCCCTGCCTCGGTGTTCCCAAAGTGTTGGAATTTCATGCATGAGCCACCGTGCTCAACCAGATATTTTAGAAAAAAGTCTTACATTGTGTGGGGCATGCCTATGGTAAATATTATTTACGGATTAGCTGAAATTCAAATTTAACTGAGCATCTTTTCTTTTATGTGGCAACCGTGCTGAGGGGACTTCTCGAGTCAGCCTCCACCCATGCGCCTGGCTCGGGTGCAGGGCTGTAGCAAGGCCCGTTTCTTCACTGAAGTCTCTGCCTCCAGGCTTGTGTTCGTGCAGTTTCATGCCCCCTACCCCATGCCCTCTCCTGGCCTCCGGAGCCCTTCCTCACTTCTGGCCTCCTCTTTGTGATCTCCGGTAGTCTTCATGGTGAGTTCTTCCCTGACGGACTGCGCCTTGAGACTGGCTCACATAATTTAGTTCCTGATTATGTAGGTCATGTCCATTTGCTGTTTTTTTCAGGTGAGATACTCTACTCTCCCTAACTAGGCTCTAGTGCCTTTCAGGCAGGGACTGTATCCTCTGGGACCTGAGTGTGGATTGGTTTCAGTAAATCCCTGCTGCTTGAGTGGTTGTAGAAATGGAACCATTCCTCTTCCAGGAACTGGCTAACGAGAGAGCCACTTTGGTTTTCTTTGTATGCTGTTGTGCTGCCAGAGCAAGCCAGCAAAGGCTTGACATCTGCAGGTCGCTCGCAGTCAGCCTCCTGTTGCCCAGCCCACAGCCTGTTTCACTTCTCTTTCTCACATAGGGGGGCGGCTTGGGCCGCAGCTTGTTTTTTCTCAGCCAACAAAGTAGCACCCAGAGTGAAAGGGAGCACACCTCCCTTCAACTACAATAAGGAACTGAACTGGCACAGAGACCCTTAGTATAGAACAGGAGGAGAGACACTGACAGGCACCTTTGTCACACCTCATCTCAGGTGGCATTGTGGCTGTGCTGAGCAGCAGGGTCTGCCTGGCTCCTCTGCCTTGTCCCCTGGCCAGGTCGAGCCCTTGGATGGATACACTGACCTCTGATACTCCTTCCTTCCTGCTCTTGTCCTGTCCCTTGCCTTGGCCAGGCGAGGGCCCGTGCAGAGCCGTGGCTCCAGGCTGCCTTCGCCTGCACTTGTGCCGCTTTGCTGAAGCCTAATGTCTCGAGCTAGGGAGACACTCTCTGAGAGCCACTGTTCTAAAGGTTCTGGGTCAACAGTTGGTGGTGATTCTGAGTGCTCCGTGGCCCTCAGATCCTGATTTTCAGCAATCTAGAAAGACGAGGAATCCCAAGCCAGGATGATGCTCCTCTGCAGCCCCGTTTATTATGCCGGCATCCCTGTGCCAGGTAGGACGTTAGATATGGGCATTACAGGTGCAACTGGTAATCCTGTCTGGGGAGGCCCTGATTTTATCATGAGCAAGTGCATTGTGGGGCATACATAGAGTTGGAAGAGCAAGTCTTTCCCTCAATGCCTTTACCATCTAATGTGAAACAAGTGCTTGCTTTGACAGCCCATATACTAAAAAATTGGAATGATACAGAGAGCATTAGCATGGCCACTGTGCAAGAATGACATGCAAATTCATGAAGCATTCCTTTAAAAAATTAAAATAATGTGAAACAAAATGCGAACAGGCAACCACTGATCCTTTGTTATGTAAATGACCCATCCTCAGTACTGGGTTCTGTGGGTGCTCATTCCCCCAGTTGCTGGAGACGTGGGTGGCTGATGGCTGCTCTTAGTTGAGTCCCTTTCCAGGAATTGCCCTCCTTGCTCAAGGTCACCCCTTTCCTGCAGGACAGCCCATGTTAAGGACTGGTCAATGCCCAGGTGTGGGACCCTAGCTCCAATTCAGGGCAGCTCTGAAGGGCCATCCCAGCTCCAGAGCTCCCTGTGGGATCCTGGGATCGACTGAGGCTCCTCCCTCTGCCCCACCTGTTCCCTTCACTCCCCATCAGTGACAGATCCTGGGGCCATGCTCTGTATCCAGTCTCATCTCAGAATCTGTTTCCTCTGGGAACTCAAGAAATCTATTTGTCCCTAAATCTGGGGACACTAGTGCAGAGGATCAATGCTTCTGGAAGTCCGTGGAGTGTTCACATGGAGAAAGAAGCGAATCTGGCAGTAAAGGAGTCTGACTTCTTTTCCCACCCTCTCTGCACTGGCTCCCTGCTCCTGGAACCCAGGGAGCCCACTCAGAGGGCCTGCAGCTTTGACCCCACCTATCTGCTCATCCCCCTTCCACCCATACTTGGCATTTCCACACCAACTCATGTCCCTTCACATCCTTCCTTTTCCTAACTAATCTCTAAGCTGTGACCTTTTGTCATTCCCATAAAAGTCACTGGGTAGATACCATCTTCAAGAAGAGATAAAAAGAGGCCAGGTGCCATGGCTCATACCTGTAATCCCAGCATTTTGGAAGGCCGAGGTGGCAGGACTACTTGAGCTCAGGAGTTCAAGACCATCCTGGGCAATATAGCGAGACACTGTCTCCACTAAAAGTTAAAAAAAATAGCTGAGTGTGGTGGCTCACACCTGTGGTCCCAGCTACTCAGGAGGCGGAGGCTGGAGGATGATCACTTGAGCCCAGGAGGTTGAGGCTGCAGTAAGCTGTGATTGTGCCACTGCACTCTAGCCTGGGTGACACAGTGAGACCCTGTCTCGAAAACAAAAACAAGGCCACGTATGGTGGCTCACGCCTGTAATCCCAGCACTCTGGCAGGCTGAGGCAGGCAGATCACCTAAGGTCAGGAGTTCGACATCAGCCTGGCCAACGTGAGAAAACCCCATCTCTACTAAAAATATAGAAAATTAGCCGGGTGTGGTAGTGCACACCTGTAATCCCAGCTACTTGGGGGGCTGAGGTATGAGAATCACTCGAACCTAGGAGGTGGAGGTTGCATTGAGCTGAGATTGTGCCACTGTACTCCAGCCTGGGTGACACAGTGAGACTCTGTCTCAAAAACAAAAACCAACAACAACAAAAAAAGAGATAAAAATAAAAGAATGTCTGGAAGAAAAATGACACTGAAACTCTGTATTGAATCTTGGTAGTGATCCCAATTAAGATGCTGTGGGAGTTGATTACAAGCAAAGAACCTCTTTAAGGTTAAACATGAAGTTCCCTAAGGAGTTCTGGATGTAAGAACCATTGTCCTTAATAAGAATGACTTGTAGGTCTAATATAGGGAACTCGCTGAAGGTAATCAGGGTAATTCTTAGTTATTCTAATGGCATAATTCCATTTGGTCGGGCAAGTAGTAGGCATGCAACATATACTGAGAGAGGAAATGGGTGGGCGAGGCTGAACATTTATGTCAGGTGTTTCTTAATGAATAACACAGATGGTATCAGCTAATTTTGAGATTGTAAAGTTATTCCTACCATGTTCAGGTGAGACTTTTGCAAGCAGTGACTCCTAACCACTTCCAAGTCCCCTAAGTCCTACAGAATATAAAAAATAAAGGCCTCTTTGGAAGATGTATGTTAGCTCAAATGTGCCCTGAAAGTTCCTGACCCTCCCAGTAATTAGTTTCTTCTCCCTTTGGAAGGACACCATCCCTGAGCACCCTCCTCTCTAAAGGTCGGGCATGGCTCAGTTCGCTCGCCTCTCTACAAGGCTCTCTCCACCCAGTGAACTCCACCAGGGCAGGGACCACGTGTCTTTATGTCCCTGACCACAGGGCCTGGCACCCTGGAGGTACCTCATAAATATTTATTGAGTGACCAAATAAATTACATGGCATGGGAATAATGGCAATTAATTTTAATTAGGATAAAACGACATTCTTCCAAAATTCTTGAAAGTGATCAAAATGAAACAGAAAGGCAGGCATCTATGCCAGTGGCAGCACACAAAACAAGACTGATTAGACAAGTGGAAAAAAAGATGTTTTCTGTGAATCTGGGTTCATTTTATTCTCATCTTCTTTTCTGGAAACTGGGGCTTTCTGTATCTTTTTGACAGAGTGGAGGGCACTGAGTACAAAGAGCATAATGACTTTCTTTGTTTTACTGTAAGACTGACTTCTTCCCCCAGCTTTTAGATTTTGCCTGATTCTGATAAATAGGCAAAAACTGACAACTTAGATTCCCTCAACATCTTAGCTGTAGCTCCATTTACAAGAATTCAAAATGTATAACCGTAAGTCAACAGTAAACTCAACTGATTGATTTAGAGTTAATGCTTAGGTAAGACAGGTTTTTACATTCATTATATAACATCTTCTAGGAGTAAGTTATATACCTTTTAGTGTTTCCAAATAGCAAAGTAATTTCAAAAGGGCATTCATGTGTATTTCACATTTAATATATTTTATTCTCCATGTTTCTCACTTCCCTTTTTTCCCCCCCAGAAATGTCTGCTTCATCATGGCTTCAACTTTTTGTAACAATTGAAAACACTGGCCCTCATAATTTCTTTAAATAAAATCAAATATGCAAAGAAAAAGTTCTGGAAAAGAAAATAATAATAGCTAACATTTACTAACATTATCGAGATTTACTGAGTACCAGAGATAGTCTAAATATTTCATTCCTTTCTTTTTTTTCTTTTTTTTTTTTTTTTTTTCAGATGGAGTCTTGCTCTGTCTCACAGTGTTGCAATCTCGGCTCACTCACTGCAACCTCCACCTCACAGGTTCAAGTGATCCTCCTGCCTCAGCCTCCCGAGTAACTGGGACTACAGGTTCACACCACCACACCCGGCTAAGTTTTTTTGTATTTTTAGTAGAGACGGGGTTTCACCATGTTGACCAGGCTGGTCTTGAACTCCTGACCTCAAGTGATCTGACAACCTTGGCCTCCCAAAGTGCTGGGATTACAGACGTGAGCCACTGCGTCCGGCCGTCACTCCTTACCTCATTGAATCTTCACAACAACTTCATGAGGTCGATGCTATTAAATTCAGCCCCACCTTGCAGGTGAGGCTCTTGCCCAAGGTCATGCTGGTATTAGGTGGTGGAGCTGGGATGAGAACTGTAGTCTGTAACACGGAGCCTGTGTACTTAAATACCCCAGGATCCTACCTGCCTCCCATGAGATAAGAGGGGGACACAGGAGTTCTTGCTTTAGCTCTGTCAGTGAGGACTCAGTGCCTGTAAGATTTTCTATTGTGTTTGGCTGAGGCTGTTTGATCTGAGGCTGCTTGGCTGTGTTCATCCTCTTGTGTTCAATGTAAAAGAAGAATCTGCTGCTTTCTCTTCTCTCTTTCTTTCTCTTTTCTGTATTTTGTTGCTTATATATTTTTGGGCTTTTTTAAATTGGATTCTCATCAAAAGAATATTTCTTCTACTTCTGCTTGGTAGACACTTGAACTTCTTTCCATCCCCTGCCCTCCCCCTACTCAGAGAGCGCCACCAAAAGCAATCAAGAGGTCAGAGGTCAATGGCAGGAATCAAAAGACACCAGCTTGGTCACCTAAACAATAGTTGTAGGTCAGATAATTGAAAACTGAAAGGGTAATAAAAACTTCTGCATCTGTGAACCAATTAATTAGGCCCCTGCATCCCTGTGGAATGCGTGCCAAACATCTCAGATTTGGTGTGGGCAGAGCTGACAAAATGCTTTGCTAAGGTAAAACCATCACAGAGAGACAGAGCTTTCCAGAAAAAGACTTGGCATCTCAGAGACCATCTATTATCCTGTTCATGTATCCCATTCACGATTCCAACCGATATTCGTGGTCTGCCTGCTGTGAGCAGGGCACAAGGAGGAGGGAGCAAAAGGCATTTTACCCATGAAGTCAGGGGACTTTAAAGACGGCCCTTTCTCCACTGGGGTAAATGGAGCATGACCTCAATGAGGCTGGGTGCCTATACCCTGTCACCTGTTCTCCCTCTTTCCATCAGCCATTCAAACTCGACTTGCTCAGCACGCAATCAGACACCCTCTTTACCTGCCTTTCCTGGACACAGAGTAAATTCTGTTCTGGAAAGAGAGGCTTTGTGCCCTGCCAACTCAGGGCAACCCACACGCCAAAAGTTAATCAGGTTTGGGCTCTGTATTTAGACTTTGGTTGTCCAAACTCCTTAAGTAACTTCCTGCCGAGGGGTTTCCTTATTAAGCAGCTGTCTCTACCTGCTAAACAGCCATTTGTTTCCTGCCTAAGAGTTAAGGGGACTCTCAGCGTTCCTGTGCATGATACCTGACTCTTTAGCACCAATTCAGTGGTATTCATTCAACGGTGTTTGCTGAGTAAATAATAATAATAAATATATTCATATGTGTATTCATAAGAAGAGCAATGTACTTATAAAGAGAGGAAGATCATACAGCAAAAGATGGAAGGTTATGTGTGAACTGTTTTTTTTCTTTGTATTTCTCTGTAGTTAAAAAGTTTTCTGTGCTAGATTAATTTTAAAATTAGAAATAAAAATGTTATTTTATTTTATTTTTTGAGACAGGGTCTTGTCACCCAGGCTGGAGTGCAGTAATGTGATCATGGCTCACTGAAGCCTCAAACTCCTGGGCTCAGGCGATCCTCCCGCCTCAAGCTCCCAAGTAGCTGGGACTGCAGGTGTGCACCACGACACCCAGTTAAAATGCTATTTTGTAGTGTTATTGATCACTTAGATGAACAAAGCATGCTTCATAGTATTATGTAGAGATATACTTCTGCTTCTAGCCATAATTGAGAAGCAGGGACCAGATTTTCCCTCCCACCTAAAACAATTTAAAAACCAGACAAAATATATGAAAGAACTGTTTTCAGACATTGTACAACAGGCAATGCAGGACCATGAAAACTGAAAGAATGGAAACATATGAGGGGAAGCATGCAATCCCCCGGGATTACTACCTGGAGAGAGTTTTCAGTTCTTATTGCTGGGAGGAGGAACCCAAATGGAGCCCATTGTCGTCCTTGAGTTGAGGGAGAAGACTTCAGGGTTTGGGAAAGCCAAGGTGGCTGGAATTTGCAGGGTGGAGTAATGGAGAGGAGACAATGTCATGCACACACACATACAGAGAGAGAGAAAGAAAACTGAAGATCTGAAGAGGGCTCCTCATGAGTTCTTCATCTGAGTATTAATCGGTGATTGTTTATGAGGAAACAGCCAGAGACTGGGAAAAGAATTACTCAAAAAGGACAGCAGGAACACCCACCAGAGCCCACACAGAGCTGGGAATAGTTTCTGCTCTTGCCAGCCAGAGTAGAAATACAGGCCACTGAGTAGAGTTCTCAAAAAGGTATTATCTCAGTGCAGGGATCAAATCAGGTCCAGCTGAGATAACAGCTGTCCTGAGCCCTTGAACAAAGCTTCAAATCCAGCCTTGAAAGGATCAAACTCTTTCTAAGTCATTTAACTGCATCCCATAGCAAAGTGCAAAAATATTTAAAGAAACACAAAAACTCCAGCACCTAAGAAGGTAGAACTGACAATGTCTAGCATCCAAGCAAAAATTACCAGGTAAGCAAAAAAGCAGGAAAAGATGACCCATCATGAGGAGAAAAACCAATCAATAGAAACAGACTCAGAAATGACACAGATGATGCAATTTGTAGACAAGAATATTAAAACAGCTATTATACTCCCAGTGTTCAAGACCATAGAGAAAAATATGAGCTTGATAAAGATAGACATGAAAGCTATAAAAATGACCCAAATTGAACTTTCAGAGATGAAAAACAAAATGTCTGGGATGAAATGATTATGCAAGAATAGAAAAATTAATTAAGATTTTCTGTCCTTAAGGGCCAAAAACAATCCAGTAGCACAGACACATTACCCATAAAAATGAGCATAAGAAGAGAAGCACCAGGAGAGAAGCGTCACTAACTCTTCCGGCTGAAGAGAAGTTAAATAGGGCTTCATGGAGAAGATAGCATTTGAGTTTGACCTTAAGGGCTTTCAATCAACAGAGACAAGGAGCACTGTGGGCATTTCCTATGGACAGATTCACATAGGCAAAGCACAGAAAGGGAGAAACCCCCAGCAGGTCAATTGGACTAGGAGGTGAAGAGATTCATGTCTAGAAGCAGTGGGAGAGCAGGTTGAAAAATAATGCTAGCCACCATTTATTGAGCAATTACAATATTCCAGGCATTGCTCTAACTGCTTTATCTGCATATGCTTACCTATCCTTGGCAATGTTATTGTTCAGCCTCATTTTGCAGCTAAGGAAATTGAGGCCCGGAGAAGTTAGATAATTTGCTCAAAAACACACTACTAGAAAGTGCAGTCTGGCTCTAGAGTTCAAGCCTGAGCTCTTAGGCACTATATTCTTCCTCCAGTGCTGCTGATCGAATAGGTTTGGGCCGGATTTATTTATAATTTTTTGTTGTTTTTGTTGTTGTCGCTGCTTCTGCTGGGGAAGCTTGAATACTAGGCTAAGGAAGTAAATTTTATTCTGGGAGGATGGGGTCCCACTGAAGTGTCATGGGTAGGGCACAGCAGATCTGTGAGGTGCTTTGGGAGAGTTCTTTGAGCTCAATTGGAGGAGGGAAAGGCTCAAACTCAGGGAAACAATGCTGTGGGGTGGGGACTGCAAGAATCCAGGTGAATGGCAGGGAAGGCCAGAGCTAGAGGAGTGTAAGGGATGGGAGAAAGGGGATGGATGGGAAAGCGATTTTAAAGAAAGAATTCATCTTCTGCAGGTGACTGGGATGAGGGTATTGCCCAGGTCAGCAAGGCCTACATATGAATCAAAAAAAATGGAAGGTTGATGCTCTGTGACTGGAAGAAGACAGATGCTTGCCACAGGATTCAGGAAGTGGAGCAGCCTCAGTTAGGGGCAAAGATGAAGACTCTGAGGCTGGCAGGAAGAGTTTGAAGGGCTGAGGGCAAAACTCTGGGGGCAGTGGGAATGGAGCTGGGAAGTGGGGGATTTGGGTGTCATCAGCAGCACTAAGTAGAGGCTTTGAGGGTAGAGGAGGAGGTCTGCAGTGTTGAGAAAGTGGAAATAAAAAGGAATCAGGAAAGATGTGACAAAGGGGAAGACAATGCAGTGAAAGGGCTGTGCAGACATTAGCTGGCAGAATTACAGGGGAAACCAGGGGTGCCTTGTCAGGTGAAGAATTCTCAAAGAGAATGAATGGTTGCTGTCACTGTCCAGTGCTGCAGAGAGGAGTCAAAGGAAGCCAGGCACAAGGCCCCACAAGACCATTGGTGCCATCTGGGGAACCTCTCAGTGATGTCCCTAGTGGTGAAGGATTGGAGAGTGATGGAGAATGAGAAAACTGAAAGCACCAAAATTCCTCCGGGAAGAAATGAGGAGGCTAGGTCTGTTCCTTTAGGAGTAACAGGCTCAGAGACAGCTTATTTCGAATTTATTTTGTTTTAATTGTCATTTTCTCCAGGGCATTCATCCAGCTATTACTGCCATTGGACACTCTACTGGGCAATGCACAGACAACCCTGAGCTTGTAGGAAGAGGCAGACAGGAGTCTGGCCAGAATTGTTGGTTCATGCCTGTCATCCCAGCATGTTGGGAGGCAGAGACGGGAGGATCACTTGAGATCAGGAGTTCAAGACCAGCCTGGGCAACATAGCGAGACCCCCATCTCTAAAAAAAAAAAAACTTTTTTTTTTGAGACAGAGTCTCACTCTGTCACCTGGGCTGGAGTGCAATGGCACCATCTTGGCTCACTGCAACTTCTGCCTCCCATGTTCAAGCAATTATCTTGCTTCAGTCTCCTGAGTAGCTGGGATTACAGGTGTCTGCCACCATGCCCGGCTAATTTTTGTATTTCTGGTAGAGATGGGGTTTCACCATATTGGCCAGGTTGGTCTCGAACTCCTGACCTCCAGTGAACTGCCCACCTCCGCCTCCCAAAGTGTTGGAATTACACGCGTGAGCCACTGCGCCTGGCCAAAATTGGTTTTTTAATTAGCAGGGCATGGTGGTGCATTCCTGTAGTCCTCAGCCTGGGCAAGAGAGCAAGACCCTGTCTCAAAAAAAAAAAAAAAAAAAAAAAGGAGTTCATGGGGAGCAGGAGATAAAAGGAACACAAGCAAGGGAAAGGGATATGAGATAGAGAGGGAGGGAGTTGTAAACCACAGGAGGGCTAGAGTGTTGCATCTGAGAATAGAAAAGTCTGCAGGACAGGGTGCTCGGAGTGGATGAGGAAGGGCCTCCATTGGTCCTGTGGGCTGTGAGGGTCTCTAGGAAGCCTTTCCCGCCCACTGGACTCGCCCTAGGACTGTTGATGGAGTCCTCAGCACTGCTCACTGGATGTATGGCTGTGCTCTGCGTGAATGAATGACGTCACCCATTCAGCCCAGCCTGCTCCACACGTGCTGTTTGTTGTTCTGGGGAGAGAGGGCGGTATCCAGCCCTAAGGTATTCCAGGGTGCAGGGAAAAGGCATGTCTGGGGCTGGAAAGAACTTGTCATTGCAAAATTTTCCTTGGGACGTGGAATTAAAAACTTTTGTCACTGACAAGGGTTTGCTCCTAATTTTCCAGAATGACTCAAATGTTTGCTTCAGACAATGACAGAGTGTATCTTGCTTGAATCATTGGATTTCTGTTATTTTTGTAAGATGTGGGTGGGCAATATGACTCAGTATTTTTCCAAGAGATGTGAAAATTATATTGCCTATTTTGGATCATTTCATACTGAGACCTGGAACATTTTTCTCAAATTTCAAATCTTGGAGCTTGGGGAATTTTTGTTTTTGCTTTGTCTTTCCGTCATATCAGATCTTTTCCAGATACAATTTTAAAGGAAAATTATTTAGCAATAACTCTAAGTTATGAAGTATATTTTGAATGATAATTTATTTTTACTCAGTTAAAATAAAAGATGTGTTAAAGCTGGTGGTGTGTTTGCCATCCTAACAGCGAAAATATTAGAGAACGTGGGATTAGCTGGAGACTTGAAAGTCATCTAATTCAAAACTTTATCTGCTGTGTGAATGAATATCCTCAGACTAGTTTTCCAGCTTCTGCTTGGACAAACTGAGTTCCTTTTGAATGCATCAGATGATGGAGAGCTTGTTCATGCCAAATTAAAATCTGCCTCCCTGCAGCTTCCAAACCTGGGTTCCAGTCCTGACCCCTGGTCTATGTGAACCCCTATAGAATCATTCTGTAGCCGAATGATGATTTTTGAAATACAGTTGTATTTTCTTCTTGATAAGTCAGCAAGGATTCTTTTCCAGCAGTTTTTTTTTGGGGGATTGTTTTTGTTTTTGTTTGCCATTAGTGCTAGGACAAGAGACTGGGGCTTCATGTCTCTGAGAAGGATAGGGCCCATAGGAAAAAGGAAGATGAGGCCAGGCATGGTGTCTCACACCTGTAATTCTAGCACTTTGGAAGGCTGAGGTGGGTGGATCACTTGAGGTTAGGAGTTGGACACCAGCCTAGGCAAAATGGCGAAACCTCATCTCTATTATTAATATAAATACAAAAAATTAGTCGGGCGTAGTGGCACAGGCCTGTAATCCCAGCTACTTAGGCGTCTGAGGCAGGAGAATGGCTTGAACCCAGGAGGTGGAGGCTGCAGTGAGCCAAGATCGCACCACTGCACTCCAGCCTGGGTGACAGAGTGAGACTCCACTTCAAAAAAAAAAAAAAAAAAAGAAAAAAAGAAAAAAAGATGAGTCTAAGGGTATAATTCTTTTCTGATAGGTTTTAGTTGATAATGGTATTGTGGTCATGTTCAGAAAAGAGTTCTTATCGGGCCAGACACAGTGACTCACGCCTGTCATCTCAGCACTTTGGGAGGCCGAAGCAGGTGGGTCACATGAGGTCAGGAATTCGAGACCAGCCTGGCCAACATGGTGAAACCCTATTCTCTACTAAAAATACAAGAGTAGCTGGGTGTGGTGGCACACACCTGTAATCCCAGCTACTCACGAGTCTGAGGCAAGAGAAATGCTTGAACTCAGGAGGCAGAGGCTGAAGTGAGCCGAGATCGCACCACTGCACGCCAGCCTGGGAGACAGAGCAAGACTATTTAAAAAAAGAAAAAAAGAGGCCGGGTGCGGTGGCTCAAGCCTGTAATCCTAGCACTTTGGGAGGCCGAGGCGGGCGGATCACGAGGTCAGGAGATCGAGACCATCCTGGCTAACCCGGTGAAACCCCGTCTCTACTAAAAAATACAAAAAACTAGCCGGGCGAGGTGGGCGCCTGTAGTCCCAGTTACTCAGGAGGCTGAGGCGGGAGAATAGTGTAAACCCGGGAGGCGGAGCTTGCAGTGAGCTGAGATCCGGCCACTGCACTCCAGCCTGGGCGACAGAGCCAGACTCCGTCTCAAAAAAAAAAAGAAAAAAAGAAAGAAAGATGAGCCCAAGGGTGTAATTCTTTTCCGATAAGAAACCTGAAAGGGAAAATGCAAGGTCCTTGCTCTGCACATTTATTGGTTTATGGAGCCTGCCAGAGTGAGCATAGAGAAGCCACCCACCCGACTTTTCCCCCAACCCTTGGGCTCGACCCCAGTAGGAGTCATTGAGGGGCAGTGGAAACAGCCAGAGAGTTCTAGAGCAGAGGCAGAGGTACCACCAAGCTAATGAAGCTTAGGTTTCAGGGCCTCTCACTTGCTGGGGCTTCTTCCAGTGTTCTAGGAGGGGTCCTAGCAATGAGGTTATATAATCTCATTTAAAAAAAAAATTCAAAAGGCAGCTAAAATGGCTCTCTCCTTCCAGTCTGACTTACTCTCTGTCACATTTATTCTCCTCTTAGCGTTGAACAAGTGACCATAGGCACTGTGGGCATCCAGCTAAGGAAATTCGAGTTGGGTTTCATTTTGTTTGGGTTTTGTGGAATGTATTTGTATAGATTGTCATCAAATCTGTGTATAGTTATGTTATGGCTAACTGTCCTGGAGCAGGAATGACTACAAGGCAATGGTACACTAGTAAATGTTTCACAACCAGATCTATAGCGTTTGCTAATTTCCATGGTGTAAATACTCCCACTGTGGCCTATTCCAAGCTGTCCATGGCCACTGAATATGAAGTTGGGAAGAGCAGCACACCGGGGTATATAGTATTTCACCACATGAATCCAGTAGAATGTAAATAACCCCAGGAGCACAGTGACAGTAAAATGTAGTGAAATAATTGGGAAGAGACGAGTTTTGAGTATTTGTTATCTTCATTTTTAGTATTATTTAATTTTAACTTTACAAAATTTAATTAATAATGGCTATGTTTAACAACTGCCTCCCCAAATTTCTGAAAAGCTAACAATGGGCCTTCATGAGCTAGAACGAGCCAGCTCTGGCACACCTCTGTAAGCCAGGACCCCTCCTCCGCTGTGGGATTCGATTCACCCGTGACATGAAAGTGGAGGGCAAGAGTTTGTAATTAGAGTTAGCAATGAGTCATTAGAAATAAAGTATGTGAACAATGAAGCAGAAGTAAGTTTTTAAATGTACAGAGCCAGAAGCTCACCTGTGCGAAATCCTTTCAAGCATCAGGTATGTACATTTGTGCACAGAGGGTTTGATTCTCATTGGTGTCTAATCAAATGGAAGTTCTTGCCCATCAAGATTTTGCTTGATAATTAATTCTAGTGTATAGCATTACAAATGCCCTATATATGAAGCCTTTTTTCTAATCCCAGCACAGATTATTTTTTAAATTTTGTCAGTGGTGTCTTAGTTATTACTATGGTTTGGATGACTGTTGCCTCCAAACGTCATGTTGAAATTTGACCACCAGTGTTGGAGATGGAGCCTGATTGGAGGCATTTGGGTTATGGGGCGGATCCCTCAGGAATAGATTAACACCCTCTCTGGATGGGGGAGTGAGTGAGTTCTTGCTCTATTAGTACCTACAAGAGCTGGTTGTTCAAAAAGAGCCTGGCACCTCCCCACCCACTCTTTCCGGCGTCCTTGCTCAGCATGTGATCTCTGCACACAACGGCTCTGCTTCACCTTCTGCCATGAGTGGAAGCAGCACGAGGCATGCTTCTTGTACAGCCTGTAGAACCGTGAGCCAAAGAAACCTCTTTTCTTTATAAATTACCCAGCTTCAGTTATTCCTCTGTAGCAACACGAATGAACTAAAACAGTTATCTATTGCTGCATTACAAATTGCTCCAAAATTTAGTGGTTTGAAACCACAAATATTTATTATCTCACAGTTTCCTTGGGTCAGGAGTCTGGGCATGGCTTAGCTGAGTCTTCCAGCTCGGGGGCTCTTGCAAAGCTGCCGTCACATGTTTGCCTGGGCTGTCGTTGGCTTGACGTGGGGAGTGGGGTTCTTATCCAAGCTCACTCGTGGTTGTTGGCAGGATTCAGTTCCTTACGGGTTGTTGGACTGAGGGCCTCAGTTCCTCACTGGCTGCTGGCAGGATCCTTCATTTCCTTGCCATGTGGGCCTCTCCACAGGACATCTCACAGTGTGGCTGCCAGCTTCTATCAAAGTGAGAAAGTAAAAGAGGAAGAGAGAGAAAGCAAGAGGGAAGCCACAGTCTTTTTGCAACTTAATCTCTTGCCAACTTATTCAGAATAAAACCACAGTCCTTCAAAAGGCCAAAAAGCCTGCATGACCTGCCCATCCCCTTCCCTGTCTGACATCATCCCTTGTAATACTTCCCTTCGCCTTCTCCATTCCAGCCACTCTGGCCTCTTTGCTGTTCCTGGAACTCACCAGGCACACTCCTGCCCCAGGACCCTTGCACTTGCTATTCTGTCTGCAATACTCCCTCCAGATATCCATGTGGCCCCTCCTTCATCACTTCCTTACCTTTAATCATTTAGTCACGTTCTTGGTGATGCTTTCCCTGGTCACCCAGTTTTTAACTACAACATGTCATTCCCCCACCCTGGGCACTCCTTTGACCCTTTCCCTAACTGAAACATCTTTAGGACTTAACCACCTAGGATGTCAGCTTTCTAAGCTAGGATGAGAGTTCTATGAGAACTGTTTTTTGTTTTGTTTACTTTGTTAAACTTTATGGCTACACCCCCAGCTCCTAGAAGAGGGCCTAGGATGTGGTAGTGATTAATTCCTTTGATCTGCCAATTTAGCAACCAGGAGATCATGAAAGAAAGTCCAGTTCATCCCGCCATACTGTATTCTACTGATCCCTCTCTCTCTTACTTTCTTTCTTGCTCAACTTAGTTTTAGTTTTAGAAAGAATATGTGCACACAGAAAAATTAAAATGATGCAGAGAGGTATAAAATGCAAAAGAAACTTCACACTCCCCTCCCCAGATTCTTCCCTTAGTCCTACTTCCCAGAAGCTTCTGTTTTTGAGATTTCCTGTTTTATTTTTTTTGGTGGTTATTATAGAAACCGAAATTTGCTTATACCTTTCTTTCTTGATTTATCAGTGCAGAATGTGTCTATTAATTCCCTGCTATGAAAATGAAGAATTTAGGCCAGTTGCGGTGGCTCACGCCTGTAATCCTAACACTTTAGGAGGCCACGGAGGGAGGATCACTTGAGCTCAGGAGTTGAAGATCAGCCTGGGTAACATGGGTCAAAAAAAAAAAAAAAAAAAAAAGCTTAGTCTGGCGTGTTGGTGCATGCCTGTGGTCCTAGTTACTTGGGAGGATGAGGTGGGAGGATTGCTTGAGTCAGGGAGGCAGAGGTTGCAGTGAACTGAGATCATGCTACTGTACTCCAGCCTGGACAACAGAATGAGACCCTGTCAAAAGAAAGAAAGAGGCCTGGCACAGTGGCTCACGCCTGTAATCCCAGCACTTTGGGAGGCTGAGGCGGGCGGATCACGAGGTCAGGAGATCGAGACCATCCTGGCTAACACGATGAAACCCTGTCTCTAATAAAAGTATTAAAAATTAGCCGGGCATAGTGGCAGGTGCCTGTAGTCCCAGCTACTCGGGAGGCTGAGGCAGGAGAATGGCGTGAATCCAGGAGGCGGAGCTTGCAGTGAGCCAAGATCGCGCCACTGCACTCAAGCCTGGGCAACAGAGCAAGACTCCGTCTCAAAAAAAAAAAAAAAAAAAAGGAAAGAAAGAGAGAGAGAGAGGAAGGAAGGAAGGAAAGAAGGAAGGAAATTTAATGCATCTGTAATCACCTATTTTCCCTAATCAGTTTTTATTTTGGTTCTTCTTTAGTTCTTCTATGGTGTATTTTACAACTTCAAATAAAATACTAAGTTCTTTATTTCTCAGTTTATCAAATTCTGGCAGTTCCTATTAACTCTCTCCTAAGGTAGACGAAGCAGTTTGCATACTTTTATTTCTTTTCCCTTTCACCTGCCATTTCTTTTTTAGACTTTTTTTTTTACACTATCAAGGTTTATAATATTTACATTCTGTTCTGTAACCATAATTATATTTTCCTGTGATTTGACTATAGATTGATTCTAAGAATAAAAATAATCTTAAAAGCTATTATAATATTATAATTATTTAAATATTAGTCACCATTGAACCAATAATGACTGATTCTACAGAGAAAAATGTAATCCAATGTCATTAAAACTTAGAAGTGTAAAGAAAAATCACTTAAACATTAATACCTAAATAGCTCCCATTTTCCTCTTATCTTTTTTTATTTCTAGGTCATTTTCAGGTACCACTGTTTCTGGTATTTCATGCCACATCCTTTCTTGGAGTCCTTATTCATCTTTCCAGAAACTGCCGAAATAATTTTTCAAGTAAATTTTCTAAATCCTTCAGGTCTAAAAATGTCTCTCTTTACCCCGTTGCCTTGATGGATGGTTTGTCTGAGTATAGAATTCTAGCCTCAAAGTCTGTGCTTCTCAGAACTTGGAAGCAGGGCTGCCTTCATTGGCATGAGAGCTGTGCGCTCCAAGAAAGAATGTGGCATGAAATACAACAGACACTGGTGGCTGAGAATGACCTAAAAATAAAGGGGCAAAAGAAAATAAGTGGCCCCATTCTTCGAAGGGCCCCATGCTTAGTTTAATGCCCTGTTGTTATCATTTTGAACTACTTAATAATTTTTGAAGAAGGGGTCCCACATTTTCATTTTCATGGAGCCCTACAACTTATAAAGTAGCCCTGTATTTATTTATTTATTTATTTAGAGACAGAGTCTCGCTGTGTTGCCCAGGCTGAAGTGCAGAGGCATGATCTCGGCTCACTGCAACCTCTGCCTCCCAGGTTCAAGTGATCCTCCCTGCCTCAGCCCCCCTAGTAGCTGGAATTACAGGCAGGCGCCACCATGCCTGGCTAATTTTTTTTTTTTTTTTTTTTTTTAGTAGAGATGGGGTTTCACCATGTTGGCCAGGCTGGTCTCGAACTCCTGACCTCAGGTGATCCACCTGTCTCAGCCTCCCAAAGTGTTGGAATTACAGGCGTGAGCCACCTGTTTCAAACACAGCCTAAAGTAGCCCTATTTGAAAGATATTCAAGCATCTAGCAAGGTCTGAAATAGATAACATGCTTTCTCCTGGAAACTTTTGATATGCATACCCATAGATATTTTTAATCATTAGGATTCTGAATTTTCACTAAGATGTCCCTAGCTATGGGACTTATTACACTGTTCTTGCCATTCAGTGGGCCCTTTTACTCTGAAACTATTCATTTCATTCTTAAGCTTAGGTATTTTTCCCCCTAATCCTTCTTTGATATTTTATTTCCCTTCTCTGTTTTCCTTCCTTGTAGAATTAAAAGATAAATGTTGGACTTCCTTCATCTTTTATTGTCTCAATTTTTCTCTCATATCTTCCATTTCCTTGCTTTTTTGAGTTATGTTCTGGAAGATGTCCTTGGTTTTATTTTCCAAATCACTAATTTGGTCTCTAGCTTTGTTTATTCATTATTCAGCTCATTTGCTTTTTAAAAAATAAATTTGGCAGTCATATTGTTTAGGTTCCTCAAACTTTATGGGGAATGATCAAGTCTTCTTTTTCATAACAGCTTGTTCTTGTTGCTTGAAATTTGCGCTTAAGTTTCTCTGAGGCTGTTCATTATAATTATGAAAACAAAACAAAACAAAACAATTACTTCTCTTACTTTCCTGGATCATGTATCTTCCAGGGTGAGCTATTTCTTATTGTGTCTGTTTTTCAGGTTGGTTCTTTTTTATACTGCTGATTTTCCTCACATGTCTTTTTTTGTACTTTCGTGTTTATGATGTAAGTTTCTGCTTATTAGTATGTAGCTGGGTTAGGCTTTTGCTGCAGTTTATCAACATGATTCTTCCCTGAATGGGAGCTCTGATTGTAGGATTTAGGTAAGTGGGTGAAGAGCATTTACAGGCATTTTGCCAGTATACTACCTGGGAAGCCAGCCAGCAGGTTAGGGAACTCCTCAGTTATCAAAGTAAGAAGGGATTTATTCTAGGAGAATAGAACCTTAGTCTATTTCTATCCTTGTCTTTTACTCCTCCTTCTTCTCTTCCTTTTTCATCTACTTGGTGTCTGTCATGGAGCCCTGGAGTTACCTTAAGCCCTGCTGTATTTCTCTTCCAGCTCTCAGCATCTTTAGGAGCTCCCCTCAGACACGTTACCCACTTTCCGTAGAGAGTAGTTCAAGCCTCCGCCTACACCAGTGTTTTCAGTGTGATCCCAGACCAGTGGCATCAGCACGACCTGGGAACTTAGCAATGTGAATTCTCTGCCTCTCTGGGCCCTCCTGGAACTCTTAGGGTGGGGCTTAACAATCTGGGTTTGAATAAGCCCAAGAACAAGACCAGTGGCTTGAGAACTAGCCCTGGACAGAGCCCACTGCAGCTATAGCAGCTCTGTTTCCGAGGTGTAGAGGGGAAGTACACTTGTTGTGGATGGTTCTAGAAGAGCTGTTTAGTGAGCTACCCTGGTGCTTGCCCTGTGGCTCACCCTTTGCCTTTAAGTCCATTGGCTGGAGCTTGATGTTTCTCTGAGGCTTTCTTTTCTTGTCTTATCTTTTTTTTTTTTTTGAGACAGGACCTCATTCTGTGGCCCAGGCTGGAGTGCAGTGGCATGAACACGGCTTGCGGCAGCCTCGACCTCCCGGGCTAAAGTGATCCTCCTGCCTCAGCCTCCCAGGGAGCTGGAACCATAGGCACGCTTCACCATGTCCAGCTAATTTTTAAATTTTTTGTAGAGACAGGCATCTCGCTATGTTCCCCTGGCTTGTCTTGAGCTCCTGGGCTCAAGTGATCCTCCCACTTCAACCTCCCAAAGTGCTGGGACTACAGGTGTGAGCCACTGTGCCCAGCCCTCTGAGGCTTTCTTAAGAAGACTCACAATTATTTTGGTGTGGTTTCTCTTTCTTTCTTTTTAATCATTCAAATTCCATCTGCTTTTTTAAAAACAGCAATTTAACCATAATAATATAAGGATATAATTGATAAATTCAATAGTACAAAATGGCTTATAATGAAAAAAGCAGTCTCTGCTTGCACACTGCACCCTTGCCCAGCCTCCCCACCCCCCTGCCACCCAGACTGACTCCCCAGTGGCACCTACTTTGAACTCCTTTAGCCATTTTCTTGTTATTTAACTCCATATTGCTCGATGAACTATTTATATGGCTCTTTCTCAATGTCTCAGTCTTGGACATTACCTACTGACTTCCAGTGATCGTTATTGAAGATTTCACTCTTTCATGCCCTCTTCTTTTTCCATCCTTCTCAATACAGTTATATGACATTTTTTTTTGCGTGTGGTTTAAATTAATAGCCAGATTTTAAATGGGATTCACTAACAGAACCCATAATGTGCTGTGATTGTTTCCTTTCTCTTATAACTTTAATTAGTCCTAAAGTTAAAATTGACTTTTTAAAATTTGCTTATTTTTCTAAGGGCTTCTTCATTAATATCCCCCAAATGCTCCTATATATCTGTCACGCTGTTGTTAGCTATTTTTTCTAATGTTAAAAAGACTGTTTCAAACAATTTATCGGTATCATCATCATCATCATCATTCTGAGATGGGATTTTGCTCTGTCGCTCAGGCTGGAGTACAGTGGCGTGATCATGGCTCACTGTAGCCTCAAACTCCTGGGCTCAAGCAGTCCTTCTGCCTCGGCTTTGCAAAGCACTGGGATTACAGACATGAGCCACCACACTCTGCCTGTTTCATTATTTTTTTAATCCCTGGAGACCCTCCTTTTGGAGCCTTCCGTCCTCTCCAATCTGAGATATTATTCTCTAGGTCTCTGCTCAGCTCTCGTCCTGGGGTTTCTTTTTACCATTCTCCCATGTTTCATGGATCTTTGCAGGAAGTATTTAAGCAGCTCAGCATAAAATCGCCCTTCCTAGAATTGTACTACTAATTCCTGACCTTCCGTCCTAATCTCTGTGAGTAGGTCATTGTTTTGATATGTACAAGACAATTTACACCTAGTACCTAACTTTGTTCTTTTCTTAAAAACAAAAAAAAAACAAAAAAACAGCTGTACTGAGGTATAATTGATACACAATAAACTGCATGTAATGAGTTGGACAAGGCAATGAGTTTGGACATATGCATATTCCCATGAAACCATCACCACAATGAGGGTGATAGACATATCCATCACCTCCAAAACTTTCCTTGTGTCCATTTGCCCTTGTGTCTTCTTGCCCAGGGAAGGTCATCCTACCCCTAACTTCTAGTTCCAGGATGGGGACTCTCATTCCTGCTCACAGACTTCCTTGAGCCCAGTGGGCACCTCAGATTCTTGAATTTATTGTCCCTTGGATTCCAAGTCACTGTGCCCTCTTCAGTATATAGAGGAAAAATATAGACTGTGAAGTCACCCAGACCTGGGGTCAAATCTCACCTGCTCCTCTTCCTAGCTGAATAACTAGGCAAATGAAGTCTTATTTTCCACATTAGAGAAACCAGGGATCATAATACCACTTGCATGAAGACTGTTGTAAGGATTAAATGGGACAATATATACTAAGCAGCTTGGAGAGTTCCTGGCACAGGAACTCTGTTTTCCATTCTCTATTATATTGTCTCTGATCCCATTGCCAACACAGCTTTTTCTGCGTTGTCATCTGGTTTTACCATTTCCTTTGGACAATGTTTATTTGTTTGTTTGTTTGTTTGTTTGTTTATTGACAGGCTTACTCTTCTCCATGCATCCGCCCCGGGTCTGATTCTCCAGCCCCAACTGCCTCCACCTCTCCCATACGTTGATACTTCCCTTTGGCCTCATTCAAGAACTTGGTCTAATTTTTTTTTTTTTTTTTTTAGACAGAGCCTCACTCTGTCCCCCAGGCTGGAGTGCAGTGGCGCAATCTCGGCTCACTGCAACCTCTACGTCCCAGGTTGAAGCGATTCTCCCACCTCAGTCTCCTGAGTAGCTGGGATTACAGGTGCTTACCACCACATCCGGCTGATTTTTGTATTTTTAGTAGAGACGGGGTTTCACCATGTTGGCCAAACTGGTCTTGAACTCCTCACCTCAAGTGATCCGCCCGCCTTGCCCTCCCAAAGTGCTGAGATACAGGTGTGAGCCACCGTACGCGGCCTGGTCTAATTTCAAACAGAGAACTTTTCTAGTCTGCCTAATCCTGCTACAAATAAGTGGGTCAAATCAATACTCAGTCACATGTCCATCTTTTTTGGTAGAGAGTATTTTCTAGCTCAAAGACGTCCACTGATAAGAGAGATGAAAACAAAATAGAAATGGAGCAATTTTGCTTTATCATCCACCAGTATCACACCATCTGCCCCAAGCATCATGCCTACACCTCTCTTGCTCTTTCTTCTCTTTCTAAATATAGATTAAAGAGTCCTTTTAGTTGTCCTTAACTTATTTTGGCAAGGCCCGGCTCATCCTAGGCTTTAATCTTCCTGACACCTTTTCTACAAGTCTGTGCTGCAATTCTGCATTTGTTCTTGATAGAATGTCCCTTTCTCTAAGTCCTCTGAAAATCTTGGCTCTTCAGAGCTCCCCGTGTACCTCATGCTTAACCCTTTGCTCGCTGTTTTACTAATCATTTTCTTTTTGTGTGTGTGTGACGGAGTCTGGCTCTGTCGCCCAGGCTGGAGAGCAGTGGCGCGATCTCGGCTCACTGCACGCTCCGCCTCCCGGGTTCACGTCATTCTCCTGCCTCAGCCTCCCGAGTAGCTGGGACTACAGGCGCCCGCCACCTCGCCCAGCTAGTGTGTGTGTGTGTTTTTTTTTTTTTTTTTTTTTTTGTATTTTTAGTAGAGACGGGGTTTTCCGTGTTAGCCAGGATGATCTCGATCTCCCTGACCTCGTGATCCGCCCGTCTCGGCCTCCCCAAAGTGCTGGGCACGGTGGCTCATGCCTGTAATCTCCGTCTCAAAAAAAAAAAAAAAAAAAAAAAAAAAAAAATTAAAAAAATTAAAAAGCAGGAATGATTTTTGCCTTTGTTTTCTTTTCCTTCCTCCCTCCCTCCCTCTCTTCCTTCCTTCCTTCTTTCCTTCCTTCCCCTCCCCTCTCTCCCCTCGCTTCCTCCTTTTTCTTTCTTTCCGTTTTGTTTCTTTTCTTTTCTTCCTTCCTTTCTTTCTTTTTCTCTTTCTTTCGCTTTCTTGCTTTCTTGCTCCTTCCTTCCTTCTTTCCTTCACTTTCCTTTCTTTCCTTCCTTTTCTTTCTTTCCTTTTTTCTGCGTGTGTGTGTGTGTGTGTGTGTGTGTGTGTGTGTGTGTGTGTTTTTTCTTTTTTGAGACGGAGTCTCACTCTGTCGCCCAGGCTGGAGTGCAGTGTTGGAAAGTTGGCTTACTGCAACCTCCACCTCCTCCACCATGCTCGGTTAATTTTTGTATTTTTAGTAGAGATGAGGTTTCACCATGTTGGCCAGGCTGGTCTTGGATTCTTGAACTTAAGTGATCTGCCATGCCTTTCATTTTCTTCATGACATCCAGCATCGTACCTTACCTGAAACAGACCTCCATAAAATCCTATGAATCCAGTTTATCTATGTTACTACATGATAAAGTTGTCCTTTTCAATGTAATTGTTAAAATATCTTTAAACTTATTCTTTCTCAAACATACGGAAATACAAACTTCTTTCTCATAACTACCCCTGAATAATAGGGCTGACTATATATTAATGATGATTTTTAAGTACTTAAGCAAAAGATAGTTGGGAATTCTGAATTCCATCTCCTATATTATGAAGAAATATATTAATATTTAGTGGTATTTTACAGCTTTTGTGCAAATTAGAAAAAAAGTGAAAACTTTGAATTCCTTTTGGTTTAATTTCTTAATTAGAACCTATAAAGGAATAAATCTGTGAGGCAATAAAATGAAGAGATAGGACTCACAATTTAATTAAATCTAAAGATTTATTAGGCCATTATTAGTTATCCATGGGTAAAAAGCTTTATAAGACATATATGAGGATTTTAAAGACAATGTGCAATATCTGAAGTTATTACATATATATTTAGTGCTGCAGTTTTCAAGTCACAAAAGAATTACTTGGCTGGGCACAGTGGCTTATATGTGTAATCCCAGCAATTTTTGAGGCTGAGACAGGAGGATTGCTTGAGGCCAGTAGTTCAAGACCAGCCTGGGCAACGTAGGGAGACCACCGTCTCTACAAAAAAAAAAAAAAAAAAAAAAAAAAAGCTGAGTGTGGTGGTGTGAGCCTGTAGTTCCAGCTACTACTACTGTGGAGGCTGAGGTGGGAAGATTGCACCACTGCACTCCAGCCTGAGCAACAGAGCAAGACCTTGTCTCTAAAATAACATAAAAAAAAAAAAAGAAAAGAAAAAAAGTATTATTCATCGTTTGGATTCAATATGAAAGAGATTCTTCGAATTTTAAAAATATTGGCCGGGAGCAGTGGCTGATGCCTGTAATCCCAGCACTTTCGGAGGCTGAGGCAGGTAGATCACCTGAGGTCAAGGGTTCGAGACCTGCCTGGCCAACATGGCAAAACCCCATCTCTACTAGAAATACAAAAATTAGCCAGGTGTGGTGGTGCATGCGTGTAATCCCAGCTACTTGGGAGGTTGAGGCGGGAGAATCACTTGAACCTGGAAGGTGGAGGTTGCAGTGAGCCGAGATTGTGCCACACTCTAGCGTGGGTGTTGCTGTGAGACTCTGTCTCAAAAAAAAAAGTTGTTTATTGGATCATAAGGAGTGACTGTTGATTACCATCAATCAGAAACACGGATGAATCACCCCCAAAGTAAGAATGGAAAAAAATTTATTAGAACATGCCCAGAATTTTCCATTATAGTATTTACCAACTTTTTCTTTATACTTATAATACTGCTAAACAGACTGCCTTCAGTGTTTAATAAATGTCTGTGGTTGTTGATATAGTAGGGTTTTTTCCACTGTCTCTCATTCAATCCCCTTTGAAGATACATATCTCAGCCTTATTTATTGATAAGTACTACCTTGATGATTTTGTTTGCCTCTTATAATGTGAAAAACCAAACATCTAACATTAAATAAATCAACAGAAGAATCTACGTGAATTGAGAGTAATATTTTCTTACATTTCTTGAAAGGTAAAATTTTTCCTATTTCATAAAGGGAGGTGATGAAGGACACAGAATTTCTTTCAATGTTTTGTCCTTTAGGACATCCTTTAGGACGAAACATTTTCTGATTAGCCCCAGTCTGGGTTAGGTGTCCCTCCTCCATGCAGCTGCAGCTCTTTGTGTTTTTCTCCACCACGGTACTGAGTATATTAGGTTGCAATTTCATATGTAATTGTCTATCTCTTTTGCAGAATGGGAGCCCTTGGAGAACAGAGAATGTGTCTTTGATCCCTGTGTGCTTAGCAACTATCATATGTTTATAGTGGACAATAATGACAAATGAATGGATGGATGAATGCATTTTACTTTTAAATTTAGCCAACCCCTCAGGCTAATAACAGATACACACACACACACACGCACACACACAGAGAGACATAATTTTCTGGATTTAATCATTATTAAACAATATGTTATTTACCCTACCAGGAGTTTTTGTTTTTGTTTTTGAGATGGAGTCTTGGTCTATCACCCAGGATGGAGTGTGGTGGCAGGATCTCGGCTCACTGCAACCTCCGCCTCCCAGGTTTGGCGATTCTCCTGCCTCAGCCTCCTGAGTAGTTGGGATTACAGGTGTGCACCACCACACCCAGCTAATTTTTGTATTTTTAGTAGAGATGGGGTTTCACCATGTTGGTCAGGCTGGTCTTGAACTCCTGACCTCATGATCTGCCCACCTCGGTCTCCCAAAGTGTTGGGATCACAGGCGTGAGTCACCACGCCCAGCCTCCCACCAGGAATATCTTCCCAAGCTACACTAAAGTGCCGCAGAATTCAAAATGGGAAACCACGACGAGGGCCCACATAACTATTTTTGAGTAACTGGGTTGGCATTTGAAACCCAGAGACTTTGTAGATAATGTATGGAATGGTGTTTTGATAGACCAAGGCAATATATAAATTCAAAGCATTTATGACCATGGGACAACTTTAAGCGCTAGATCCCTGATAGGTAAAACTTAAAAAAAAAATTGAATAGGCTTTATTTTTAGAACAGTTTTACATTGACAGAAAAGAACATAGCACAGATGCATGTACCCAGTTGCCCCTATTATTAGTGTCTTACATTAGTCTGATAATATTTATGATTAATAAACTGATATTGATACATGTTCATAACTAAAGCCCATAATTTATTCAGATTCTCTTAGTTGTAACCTAATGTCCATTCTTTTTCCAGGATCCCAACTAGGACACCACATCACACTTGTCATGTCTCCTTAGGTTCTTCTTGGCTGTGACAATTTCTCAGATTTGTCTTGTTTTTCATGACCTTGATAGTTTGAGGAATACTGATTGGATATTTTGAGAATGTCCCTCTGTGGAAATTTGTCCAGTTTTTTTCATGGATAGATTGGGGTAAATGTGGAACTTTTTATAGGAAGACAGTAGTTCTCAAATTTTTTCTGCTTCCACACTGATCACAGTGTAGCGTACTCCCGTGAGTAACATGTCTCATTAGATTAGGGATAGAGGGATGAGAGCACAGCCCTCGGAGGATTTAGGAGACTCTCTGGGTATGTATATATTCGTCTACAAAAGTACTCTTTCCATCTCCATTTAGAAGAACTAGCCAGGCGTGGTGGCTCACACCTGTAATCCCAGCACTTTGGATGGCTGAGGCAGGTGGATCACTTGAGGTTAGGAGTTCAAGACCAGCCTGGCCAACATGGTGAAACCCCATCTCTACTAAAAATACAAAAATTAGCTGGGCGTGGTGGTGAGCACCTGTAATCCCAGCTACTTGGGAGGCTGAGGCAGGAGAATTGCTTGAATCTGGGAGGCAGAGGTTGCAGTGAGCCGAGATTGCGCCACTGCACCACAGCCTGGGGGACAGAGAATCTGTTTAAAGAAAAAAAATTTACATCCTTATTTCATGATCCATTTAGGTTATAAAACTTAACAAAATAGTGGCCCCATAACATTTTGATCTCTGGAAGACATGCAACTTTAGAATATAACAAGAAAATAAACTATTGAGGTATTCAAAATAGGAAATAATTATGAAAATATGATTTATTAAACTTCTGGCCAGACTCAAGAAAAAGTCTATATTTTTAAAATTTTTATTATGAAAAATGTCAAATAGTACAATAAACATCCACAGACATATAATTAGATTTAACAATTGTGAATATTATTGTTTGCTTCATTCATCTTTCTCCTCATCCTCTTCTTTTTTTTGCTGAATCTTTTAAAGCAAGTGCTGACATCATTTAAAAGCTTCAGCACGAGTCTTCTAAAAATGTCATTCTTCTACAAACCATGATAATGTATCATGCCAAAGAAAATCAGTGTTTCCTTAATTTCACCTAACATCCAGATTATATTAAAATTTCAAAATTATCCCTCAAACTGTCTTTTATAGCTGATATTTTAGAATCAGGATCCATCAAGCTTCATGAATTGTATTATTTAGTTACGTTTCTTAAGACTTTGATCTAGAAAAATGTTCCTCCCCTCTCTTCCCCTCTCTCTTTCTTTCTTCCGTGTTTTTTTTTTTTCTTTTTCTTTTTTCTTTTTTTTTTTGAGACCAGGTCTTGCTCTGTTGCCCAGGCTGGAGTGCAGTGGCGTGATCTTGGCTCACTGCAACCTCCTCCTCCTGGGTTCAAGCGACTCTCCTGCCTCAGCCTCCCGAGTTGCTGGGACTACAGGCATGCACCACCACACCTGGCTAATTTTTGTATTTTTAGCAGAGAAGGGGTTTCAGCACATTAGCCAGGCTGGTCTCGATCTCCTGACCTCGTGATCCACCTGCCTCAGCCTCCCAAAATGCTGGGATTACAGGTGTGAGCCACCACGCTGGCCATCTCATTCCAGCTTTGACCTCCCAGGCTTGATCCGCCTGCCTCTGCCTCCTGAGTAGCTGGGATGACAGGTGCGTGCCATCATGCCTGGCTAATTTTTATTTTTTGTGGGGATGGGGTTTCACCATGTTGCCCAGGCTACACTCTTTGTTTTAAAAATGACAACTTTTATATAAACTAAGCTAGTGGTTTTGTGAAATGTTTCATATTTTGGATGAGTCTTATTTCCTTGCGGTATCATACAACTTGTTGCTGCTCTATCTCCTGAATTTCCTGTCAACTGGAAATTAAGTCTTAAGGTTTAATTGTATTCAGGTTAAACATTTTTGGCAAGGATTCTTTCTAAGTGATGTTATGTACTTTATACTATATCCTTTGTAATGCCTGGCTACATTGTGATTCACTGTCCTTACTAATGTCATTTATCTGCTTTGCTTTCCTTTATACTTTCTCGCCACTTTAATTAACATTTGCGCTTTGAATGTGTTCAACATGACAGTCCTCTTTAATAACACTTAACCTCGGTCTGTCAGTTTAGAATTTCCCCAGCTTCTGGGGTAGAAGCAAAGAAAATCAGGCTGTGAACAAAGCTGCTAAGCTCTGTGTGTTGGGTCCTGCTTCCCTGACTGGACTCCACTCTTCTTCGTCCCAGCACCATGATGCACTCTTTCCAGATCTACTCTCCATAGGCAATCTTTTCCACTCAGACATTATCCTTTTCCCTCCAGCGCAGTAAAATCAAAATTTCCCTGTCTTCCTACCACAACTTTAGCCAGGCTAGTTAGCTTGTGTAGTTAATCCCTGTGTTGTTAATCTGATGAACAGGTTACGGGGAGGATCAAGTACTATGTAAGAACAAATCACTCTCATTTAATGCATGTCAGTGGTTTAATGTAGCATTCCCAAAGTATATTCCCAAAATATGTTTTTTTTTCTTTTTGAGACGGAGTCTTGCTCTGTCGCCCAGGCTGGAGTGCAGTGGTACGACGTTGGCTCACTGCAACCTCTGCCTACCAGGTTCAGGCGATTCTTCCACCTCAGACTCCCGAGTAGCTCGGATTGCAGGCACCTGCCATCATGCCCAGCTAATTTTTGTATTTTTGTGGAGACGGGGTTTCACCATGTTGGCCATGGCTGGTCTTGAACTTTTGACCTCAGGTGATCCATTCGCCTCGGTTTCCCAAAGTGTTGGGATTACAGGCGTGAGCCATTGCGCTTGGCCAGTATGTTTGTTTTCTAAGGAAGAGAACAGTAGATGCGGTTGTGGAGATAGACCAGTATAATTAGTAGTAGGAAGAATTGTTAGTTTGGAGCAAACATTCCTTGTCAGAGAAATGAGGTTATATGAACAAGTGGAGTGTTAAAAACAAACAGAACAGCCCAGATTTGATGTGAAAATTAAGAGAGATCTGTGAGTACTGGAGAAACCACAAAGGGGAAAGGGAAAGGGAGTACCACAGTCATTGGCAACTGATGCTGGCATGGAGCTGGGTGTCTTTCTTTAAGATATTTTTCCTTTTGAAATTCTATCCCCCACTTGTTTTTGAGATAATATTCTCCTACTCTTCTCTCCTACTTCTTCAACTGCTCTTCATAATAGAGCTGTCCTTTCTATTATTATTAATGAACAAGTAGCAAAATAATTATTCATAATTAGTAGCTATACGGCTTATCATATACTAAGAATTGTGCAAAGTATGTTACTTTAATGCACCTAGCCCTGTGAAGCAGATATGCTTACCAGTCCCATTAAAATGAGAAAACTAAAATCCAAGTGTTAATAAGTTGTCACAGAGAGAGTAGGTTGTGAATCCAAAGCCATGAGCTTAATTACGATGTATGGGGCTTGCCACTAAAATGTTGGCATTATCCAGAGTTCTATCCTTAATCCCTTTCTTCCCAAGATCAAATCTTTGTGTTTACAATTTCTCGAACCTTTCCTTACAGATTTGTATGCCTTAGAGTGTTTTTATTCTTTACTGATCTCTTCATGTACTTTTAAAAACTAGCAGCATTTCCAAAACTGGAGATTAATTAAATAGACTGGGCAGAAATGCACAGAAGTGATGCTAGTATTCTCACCAAATCCTATCAGGTGGCACGTGATCTTGATTTGTCCCATTATTGATGGCACTTGATCATTTAAGATAGTATCTGCCAAGCTTCTTAACACTGAGAAGTTACTCTAGTTCCCTTTGTAATCAGGAAGAATTTTGTTGGGAGATACTTTGAAACTATGAAAATATCCCAATGCTTATCAAACTTTCAATTTATGTATTTCTTTATACAGGTATAGTTTCCTATATTATTCATTGGGTTATAGTACACAATTTATTTTAACGTTGAAGTACAATTTGTCCTCGATTTGGCTGGTGTCCTTTAGACATGCCTCATTATTCTTTGAGCATGTCCTTATATTCTGATACTACAAGAAGCTCCAGGCTCATCCTGTACTTTCTCTTCTCCAGTACTGGAATCAACTATTCTGCCAAGAAGAAAAATGAAGTGGAGATTGATATTTAGAAGCCAAGACCTGGGCTAGCTGTTCTCATTGTTTTCTGGTGTCACTACTCCCAGATCTTCTCAGTGGACAGGGTATGTATATATACACCTATATCTATTTCTGCAAATAGTGATAGATTGATACCTCCATTACTAGTCCACCACCAAAGTTTCCTCTTTTCTTATTTGTAATTCTCTTCCTGAACATTGAGAAACCTGGCTCCCATTTTCCTTAACATATTGCCAGTCATGTGTTGCATAATGACATTTCCGTCAATGATGGACTGCATATTATGATGGTGCCCCATAAGATTATGATGTGATATTTTTACTGTCCCTTTAATTTACTGGGAAATTTAGAAACACAATTTCTTACCACTGTGTTATAAATCCCTATGGAATTCAGCATAGTAGCATGCTATACAGCTCTGTAGCCTAGGAGTATGGGCTACATCATCTAGCCTAGGTGTGTAGTTAGCTATACCAAACAGGGTTGTAAGTACAGTCTATGGTGTTCACACGATGGAATTGCCTAACAATGCATTTCTCAGACTCACCTCTGCTCTTAAGCAACAGGACTGTATTTTTTTTTTTTTTTTGAGACGGAGTCTCGCTCTGTAGCCCAGGCTGGAGTGCAGTGGCGTGATCTTGGCTCACTGCAAGCTCCCTCTCCCGGTTTTGAGTGATTCTCCTGCCTCAGCCCCCTGAGTAGCTGGGAATACAGGCACATGCCACCACAACCAGCTAATTTTTTGTATTTTTAGTAGGGACAGGGTTTCACTGTGTTAGCCAGGATGGTCTCAATCTCCTGACCTCGTGATCCGCCTGCCTGGGCCTCCCAAAGTGCTGGGATTACAGGCATGAGCCACCACGCCCGGCCAACACGACTGTATTTGATCAGTCCTCTTGTACACAACTGTATCAGTTTGTTCTTTCGTTGCTATAAAGAAATATCTAGGCCAGGTGTAGTGGCTCACACCTGTAATCCCAACACTTTGGGAGGCTGAGGCGGGTGGATCACCTGAGGTCAGGAGATTGAGACCAGCCTGGCCAACATGGTGAAACCCTGTCCCTGTTAAAAATGCAAAAATTTGCCAGGTGTGGTGGTGCACCTCTGTAATCCCAGATACTTGGGAGGCTGAGGCAAAATAATTCCTTGAACCCGGAAGGCAGAGGTTGCAGTGAGCCAAGATCGCACCACTATACCCCAGCCTGGGCAACAGTGAGACTGTGTCTCCAAAAAAAAAAAAAAAAAAAAAAAAAAAGAAAAGAAAAAAAGAAATATCTGAGGCCGAGTGCGGTGGCACACGACTGTAATCCCAGCACTTTGGGAGGCTGAGGCAGGATCACCTGAGGCCAGGAGTTCAAGACCAGCCTGAGCAACATGGTGAAACCCCTCTGTACCACAATTACAAAAATTAGACGGGCATGGTGGTAGGTGCCTATAATCCCAGCTACTCAGGAGGCTGAGGTACAAGAATTGCTTGAACCCGGGAGGTAGAGGTTGCAGTGAGCTGAGATCGCACCACTGCACTCCAGCCTGAGTGAAAGAGCCAGACTCTGTTTCAAAAAAAAAGACAGAAAAAGAAATATGAGACTGTGTAATTTGTAAAGGAAATGAACTTAATTGGCTCGTGGAGGGCAGGCTGTATAGGAAGCATGATGCTGGCATCTGCTTGGCTTCTGGGGAGGCCTCAGGAAACTTATAATCATGGCTGAAGACAAACTGCATCACATGGCCGGGGCAGGAGCAAGAGAGGGAGGAGGTACCACATATTTTTCAATGACCAGATTTCTTGAGATGTCACTCATTACCAGAGGGACAATACCAAGTGGATGGTATTAAACATTTCATGAGAAATCCACCCCCATGATCCAGTCACCTCCCACCAGTCCCCACCTCCATCCAACATTGGGGATTACAATTCAACCTGAGATTTGGGTGGGGACACAGATCCAAATCTCTCATTGTTGCTGCTGCCGCCTCCTCTGCTTGGCTGCCTTCTTCACGCCCCTGCCTAGTCCCTCCATGTTAACATAGCAAGGCCAGGTGGCCCCCAGAGGACATCCCACACCAGGCTGCTTTGGTGCTCTTTAGCCAGACTCCAATAAGATAGCTTTGCCTGCCTTCTCTTCACTGCTGTATTGTCTCAACAACACACACCTTCTACAAAGTACATTTAAAAATACATCATCTTTTTGCTCTTTATAAAACCTCTGTGAGGTAATTAAGGCATTACTATCCATAATTTTTATTTCAACGGATCATCAGGGATCTAGTTCAGGAGAAATGAAGTGACTGGCCCGAGGTCACACAGCTTCTAGAAAGCAGGACCTGAGTGCATGGGTCTTTCCACTCCAGCAATAAGTGATGCCTATGCCAACATTACAGTAACTTTTTTTTCCTCCAGTAGAAATATGTTTCAAGCTTACTCAGTGTGTGGTCAACTATGATTTCCAGCCTTTCCTTTTCCTGCTATATATGTGCCAAACAGTGATGTGATAGAAAAACGAATGGTTGCAGAACTGAGAAACTTAAAAACTTCGGTTACAGCTGTAATATATGAGATTTCAGGCAAGTTACTAGCTTTCCTCAGCTATAAAAAGGAGATTAGGCAGGACGCGGTGGCTCACGCCTGTAGTCCCAACACTTTGGGAGGCCGAGGCGGGCAGATCACTTGAGGTCAGGAGTTCAAGAACAGCCTGGCCAACATGGTGAAACCCCGTCTCTATTAAAAATACAAAAATGACCTTGGCGCGGTGGCGCGTGCCTGTAATCCCAGCTACTTGGGACGCTGAGGCAGGAGGATCCCTTGAACCCGGGAGGTGGAAGTTGCAGTGAGCAGAGATCGCGGCACTGCACTCCAGCCTGGGCAACAAGAGCAAAACTCTGTCTCAAAAAAAAAAAAAAAAAAAAAAAAAAAAAAGAAATAAAAAAGAAATAAAAACAAAAAAGAAAAGGAGAATTAGATCAGCGACTCTTTGCCTGGGCATGGGTGACAGAACACTTCTTCCTCCCCTAACAAAAATTACCTAGGGAGCTGTGAGAGCTTTCCCCACTGACAGAAATGCCAGCAGAAATTCAGCCGCAGATACTCAATTCATTAATCCTTAACATCACTTCCAATCCACATAGCTGTGATTCCAACGCAATCTTTTCTATTCAGTATTTGTGAGCTGTTTTTTATTCTTCAGTTTATCACCTTACATTTGGCTCTCAATTTCATCCATTCAAAAATTACTGATGGCCTATTATGTGCCAAGTACCCTGCGCTCCGCTTTTTGTGGTATCCCTCTTCCGAGCGAGAAGTCGCTTAGAATTTTACCCCTATCTTCCCCACGAGGGAATCGGAAGGGTTCATAGCTAAGTCTTGTTATTTATAAGCACGCCGGTTCTTCTCCATCCCTCTCTCCACCAACCCCATTTCAAGGTTGGTCCCTCCCAACGGACGACAGTGATGAATTCCTCTTGGGGACAGCCCTCCCGCAACTAACAGTGGCTCCATCAACGCTCCGGTCTCCTTGCTGCTCGGTGGGAATCCGGGTGGGACGTTTTCCAAAGTTTGAGTGGATTCCACGGCACGTTCCTCCCCTCGGAAAGGCACAACCGGCTCGGCGTGTCAGCTCGGCGGGACCCACGCCGGTGCCGGGCCGCAGCTCCGGTTCTCGCTGGGCGGCTGCGGAGGGCTGAGCGATTCTCCCAGCGTCGCGAAGCGACCCGGGCAGGAGGAAACTTGCTCGCTTCCCCTCTTCGGGACGCGGCGCCTTGTCTGCCCTTGTGCACTCCGCAGGAACTTCCCCCGGCCTCTGCTCTCTCTCCGAAATAACCGAGCCGGCTCCTCGCACGCTCCCGCCGTCCTCCTCCGGCTGCGGCCGCGCGCCCGCCGCCGCCGCCACCGCCACCACCGCGCGTGTCCTCACGGGGCCTCGGCTCCCTCCGCCTCCGCAGCCGCCTGCGTGCCCTTCAACAGCTCCCTCCGCCCGGCCGTCGCGGAGAGGAGCGGGGAGCGCGCGCCGGCGCCAGAGACGTGCGCGAGACGCACGGCCCCGCGCCGAGCGCCGGAAGCAGCCGGGCCTGGGCCTCGCGCGTCGCGCGCGCCCCCTCCTCCCCCTCCGCCAGCCGCCGCGGCCTCGCGCGCGCGCACTAAGGCGCCGCCGCCGCCGCCGCCGCCGCGGCTGCTGCAGGAGGCGGCGCTGGCTGGCGGCTGCGCTCGCTCCAGTCGGCGAGCGGAGCAGCGAGCGAGCGTGTGTGTGTTTTTTAAAGATGGCCGGAGCGGCGGCGGCGGTGGCCGCGGGAGCAGCAGCTGGAGCCGCCGCGGCAGCCGTGTCGGTGGCGGCTCCGGGCCGGGCCTCGGCGCCTCCGCCGCCCCCGCCCGTGTACTGTGTATGCCGGCAGCCGTACGACGTGAACCGCTTCATGATCGAGTGCGATATCTGCAAGGACTGGTTCCACGGCAGGTAAATAAACCCCCTCCAGCCCCGCAGCCGCCACCACCGGCCACCGACCAACCGCCGCCGCCGCCAGCCGCCCGCTACTCCCTCGGGCCGGGCCGCCGCGCCGCGCCCAGCTTTCAGGGGGCCCCAGCGCCTAGCCCCCCGGCCGGGCAACGGGGCGCGCGGGGCCCCGGGCTCGCCGGGCGGGCTCCAGAGGGGAGCCGGTGGGCTCGCCCGGCCCGGGCGAAGAGTCGCCACAACAAACACGAACAAAGAGGGCCGGCGGAGAAGTTGGCAGGGGGAGCCTGGGGCGAGGGGACGCGGCCGGGCGGGCGCGGCGGGGGCGTCGGGCGGAGCGCCGGCCGGGCCCGCAGCCCCTCGCCAGCCCGGGCCGCCGCCGCCGCCCCGCCCCACCGCGCCCGGGGCTCCGGCCCGGAGTCGCCGGCCGCCCCGCCGCTCTGCCCGGCCGGCCGACGCGCCTGCCTTCCTTCCGGGCGGCGATGGGCTCGCCCCGGCCCCGCGTCTCCTCCGCGCTGCGGGTCCCTGTCGCGCCCCCTTTCCCATCTTTATCAAACTTCCTGGGCCGGTGGGACGGGGGCAGCGGCGGGCCCTAGAGGAGACCGCGCCAGCCAGCTCGGCGGGGCTCCGCGGAGTAAACAGAGCAACAGATGAGGTACTCGCTCTCGGGGACTTGAAAGGTACCGGGGAAGTTGGGGCCGGGCCCCCGGCGGGCGGCAGGTTGACCTGGGTCGTGGCCCTGGGCCCCCGCACACACCTGGGTCGCCGGGACTGGGGCAGATGGAGTGGGCGGCGGGGACTCGAAGGGAACGCTTCTCCGGACCCCCTGCGTCGCCCTCGCGCCGCGGCTTAAACTTTACAAAGAGTGCAGTTGTCGTCGCTGGAAGCCGGCTACACCGGGACCGCCTGCGGCTGTGCCCTGGGCGCCGGTGCCGGCGAACTTGAGTCGGCCGGGCGGACGCTGCCGGGCCGGCTGGCGGCGGCAGCGGCAGCGGCAGCGACGGACGCTGCCCTCTGATTCAGCCGCCGCCGCCGCCGCCGCCGCCGCGCTCCGGGTTTGACGTTTGAGAGCTCGGGCCGCCTCCGCAGCCAGGCCGCCGACTCGTGTGTTTTGTAATCAAAGTGTGAGGCTAATAAAGGGCGGCGCCACAGCCTCTTGACTCCGGCGTGGGAGGGATTCACAGGCATTTAAACAAAGAAACTAGTTGGGGTTGGGCTCCGAAAGTCCTTATTTGGGTGTTGTGGCAAAGCCTGCGGTCACCTTTAGTTGAAGCCGGTTTCCCGGACCGCGTTTGGTGTTGTCTCTTGGCGAGAGCACGCTCACGAGTAATAGCAGATATGGTGACTGTGATTGTAGGAAGTGTCTTTTGATTGACAGCAGGACATTTAAATACAGCCTCCGCTTCCCCCTCCCCAATTTTACAGAAACACTACACGACCAGGCCAGATGTCTTAGTCTCCCTCTACTGGTCCAGGAAGAGAAAACCATGTAAATCACAATGTTCTTTGCAGTGTTTAGTGCTAGGTGTAGCTAAGTTTTACTTAATTTTCAAGTACAGTTTTCTTTAATCAGTTTTCAGGCTAGCCGATTCTCACAACAGAAAACAAGACACAACAAATTATCACTTTAAAAGAAAGGCAGCGTCCTCGTTTTGTATAATCTTTAGCAGTCTTGTATATCCAATTCTATTTCCACATCCTGTTTCCATAACATATTTTACGCAACTAGAATAAAGATTATCCGAACATTTAGGTTCTATGTAGAACAAAATCAGAATCCCTGGTGATTATGTAAATGCTTATGTTTTTTCAAAGAACTATTTTTTGAAATTTGAGCGGTTTAAACTGCATAAAAATTTTGTCTCGCCAGGCGCGGTGGCTCACGCCTGTAATCGCAGCACTTTGGGAGGCCGAGGCGGGTGGATCACGAGGTCAAGAGATCGAGACCATCCTGGCCAGCATGGTGAAACCCGTGGCCAATATGGTGAAACCCGTCTCTACTAAAAATACAAAAATTAGCTGGGCGTGGTGGTGCGTGCCTGTTATCCCAGCTACTTGGGAGGCTGAGGCAGGAGAATCTCTTGAACCCGGGAGTCGGAGGTTGCAGTGAGCAGACTGCACCACTGCACTCCAGCCTGGCGACAGAGTGAGACTCCGTCTCAAAAGAAAAAAAAAAAGAAATTTGTCTCATTATGCAATGCAGATTTGATAGGCTACCGAATTTTAGACTAGAATTGTATTTATCTTAATTTAGGTGACTTGACACTATAACCATGAAAAGTCCCAGGTGTTTGATGGAGAATTTTGTAATACATTTAATTATACACTTGTAAATAGGGAAATTAAAGAGGAAATACAGAGGGCTTACCGGAAGGCCAAAACAAATATGCCCTCTCTGCTTTGACACATAAATTCGTGTAACTTCATATCTGTGGAAGTGAGTCTAAAATAGGTTTTTTTTGAGCCCAGGGTCTTTTTGACCATCAGTCCTTGAAACTTTTATGTGGTTCAGATGTCAAAAGTTAGAAAATTTAGCTATATTGTCCTACCCTACAAAAGCAGTATCTTTTTAATAAGTTTAATTCTTTTTTTTTTTTTTTTTTTGTTGAGACGGAGCATTGCTCTGTTGCCCAGGCTGGAGTGCAGTGGCGCAGTCTCTGCTCACTGCAAACTCCATCTCCCGGGTTCAAGTGTTTCTTCTGCCTCAGCCTCCCGAGTAGCTGTGATTACAGGTGCCTGCCACCACGCCTGGCTAATTTTTGTATTTTTAGTAGGGACAGGATTTCACCCTGTTGGCCAGGCTGGTTTTGAACTCTTGACCTCAGGTGATCCGCCCCCCTCGGCCTCCCAAAGTGCTAGGATATCAGGTGTGAGCCACCATGCCAGGCCTACTAAGTTTAATTCTTAAGTATTGGTAATTTGGACTCTGAATGTTTTTCCCGTGGTATTTACTCTGATGTTTACTGTACCATGAAATGAGTGATTATTTTTTGGAACACAGCAAAATGTTCCTTTATATTAATTATTAAACAAATATCATTTGCTTCCGTGAGAATTGACCCCTAAAGGACTAAGATGTATCTTTACCATGCTTAGATTTCATTGAACCAGAGGTGGTCCATCTGTAGAGGAGCAAGGAAGAGAGGGAGGTTGGATACAGAGAGTTGCCATTGCCTGGGTAATTTCTTGTTAACTTTATTTCTTCAAGTAGAAGGACTTTTTAAACTTGAGGAATCAGTGAATTTTGATATATATAAATTTTAGTTTACTCTGCCTGGCATTTCTGACATAAGGAAATCTGAAAAGTTGTTGCCCTAATTTCTTGTGACAGGGAAGGAAGGCCTGTCCTTGATGCTATTCTGTCAGGCTGCAGGGTGGATGGAACCAGCATCTTCCAGGTCTGATGCTGTCAAACTTTAGCTGCATACCAATTCCCATCTGTCCATCTGCCTAAGCCTTTTTGCAAGTGAGAAAAGAACACTTGCCAGGCAGGGTACAGTGTGTAATTGAACTCTAGGTGCAGTGAGTTGAGGAATTAACAGGATTTAGCTGGGAATGTTCTGTCTAACCTAGAGATACGGTTCTTTCTCCCTGAGTTCTTGGTGGAAGTACCACCGGGAACATCTTTCCTGATAAGGCCCCACTCCCTTATCTCCAGGCTGGATGTCTTTCTGTAATACTTTTATATCATCATATGCAAAACTGTCTCACTGCCCCAAATGAATTGTATTAGAGTTTCTGTTTTCTTCCTGTTAGAATGTAAACAGCGTTGTTTATTAGTCTTTAATCACATTTTTTGAGTTGATAAAAGCAATATATTATAGAAAAATTGGAAAGTACAGAAAACTATAAAGAATACGAAAGTACGCATGTCTTCCAGTGATTACCACTATTTTATTAATAACGTGGTATGTGTATATGTATATTCTTTTTAAAAAACGAAATTTGAATTCTTTCTGTGCATTCCATGTTACCTTTTTTCGTTAAAGTATACTTTTTCCTGTATCTTTAATGTTCTTTGAAAACTTTTTTAGTGGCTACATTGTGTTTGATTTCACAGAAGTACAATATATTTGAAAATAATTCCCCTGTTATTTACTTTGTTTACTACTTTTTCTTGTGTTTACTAATGATGATAAGGTTGACATCCTAAACAAATTATTGTGGTCATTTAATTATTTCCTTAGAATAAATAAAACAAGTTAATACATACAAAAACAGAAGAAGACCTGCCATGTACAATTTCTAAATAAGAAATTTCCTTGAACTAGTATTATTGGTCAAAGGGTATAGATGCTTGTAGGCTTCTTGTGCCTATTGCCAAGCTGTGCTCCAGAAAGGTTATGCCGATTTATACTCTCGCCTGCAGTGCCCACTTTCTAGTTCCCTGCATCCTCCCAACCTAAGGTATTATTAACCAGCCCTTACCAAAACAAGCAAAAACTGTTAAACTGTAGATGAGTCAGTATTACCACCAAAAGACATACCCCAAGCCTGTTCATGGCAGCATTTTTCATATTGTCTCCAGACTGTAACAACCTAAATGTCATCAACAGTAGATTGGATACATTATAGTATAGTCATAAAATGGAATACCAAGCTATTAAAAAGAGTGCACTATGGATGCACACAACATGAATGGGTCTCACACATAATAAAGTTGAACACAGAAGCCCAGTACAAAAGAACATACTGTTTGGCTCTGTTTATGCGAAGTTCAAGTACAGGCATAATTGGGGCTAGGAGTCAGAATAGGGTTTACCTTTTTGGGTGGGTATGGACTGAGAGGGAGTTTCTGAGGTGCAGGACATATATATATACACAAATATACACACACACACACACACACACGTATATAGATATATAGTTTTTTTTTTTTTTTTTTTTTAAGACCGAATCTTGCTCTATTTCCAGGCTAGAGTGCAGTGGTGCAATCTCGGCTTACTGCAGCCTCCACCTCCGTGTTCAAATGATTCTCCTGCCTCAGCCTCCCGAGTAGCTGGGATTACAGGCGCTTGCCACCACGCCCGGCTAATTTTTTTTTGGTATTTTTAGTAGATAGGGTTTCACCATGTTAGCCAGAATGGTCTCCATCTCCTGACCTCGTGATCCATCCACCTCGGCCTCCCAAAGTGCTGGGATTACAGGTGTGAGCCACCGCGCCCCGCCATATTCTTTATCTTGCTCTTGGGTGGCGGTTGTATGAATGTGTACAGATGTAAAGATTTTGTTGAACTGCTTGTGCACTGAAGTCTTTTGTTGTTGTTGTTGTGGGATGGGGGTCTCAGTATGTTGCCAACCCAGGCTGGTCTTGAACTCCTGAGTTCAAGCAATCCTCCTGCCTCAGCCTCTCGGGTAGCTGGGATTACAGATGTGCCATGCACCCTAAAAATTTGCCAATTTGTTAACTGACACAGTATTTTAAGATTTGTTTCTTGTTTGTGTCTTGAATGAGATTGCCTCTTGTGTTTAGTCATTGAGTATGATGTTGACTTGGCCAAGAGTTTGTAGTGTACCAGGTGCTAGGAATATAGTATATTTGTGCTAGAAATATAGCAATGAGCAAAACAAAGTCCTTACTCTCTTGTGACTTATGTTCTCAAAGGCAAAGAGAGATAAATACCGAATCTCACTTAACGAATGTTTTACAAAGTGCTTGGCACTGTTCTAATTAATTAGATGTTTGGTTAACTCATTGAAATCTCACAGTCACCTTGTTGAGTAAGTGCTATTATTATCATCCCCATTTTACAGATGAGGAATCTGAGAGTTTTAGGGAGTTCAGTAACTTTCCCAGGATGGAAAAGCTGGAAGGTGAGAGAGCTAGCATCTGAGCTCAGGCATGCTGACTCCAGAGCTCATGCTGTCAAGCGGGTAGGTGGTACTGAGTCTCCTCTTCCTCCTTGGCTGCAGCCAGCTTCAGGAGGAGAATTAGATGTGACTTGTCTGTCTCTATCTCAGGGGTGCATAGGTGGGACAGTTGTGACAGGGTTCTGAAGAGAGATGCCTGTGAACATCTTCCTTTTTTTAAGTCAAAATTATTTTCTTTAATGTAAATATGTAAAATATTATTATAACTGCCTTGGGGACACAGTATTTATAAAATATTTATTTGAAAAGTTTTATAATTTAACTCTGCTTTTATCCTTGTTATAAATGGATTTTTTGATTAGAGTGTATTTTGACTTCTTAAAATTGGTTAGGGATAGGAAATATTTTACAAATTCGTTTAACATACGTTTCCCTGTCATGATTAGTGCCATAAGCTTATTAGGTGAACATATATCTTCCCATAAGAAAACAAAAAGCTCATTTATTGACTTCTCAATTTCATTGTTTTGATATGATAGTTTATTATAGAATAATGAGTATTTGTGTGTTTCACTTATAAGAGTTTTATAATTTATACACAGTTTTGCTGTTTGAACCAAAAATGTTGTGATTATGGGAGGCTTATCTCAGGCTACTTGGAGGCACAGGACATAGTTCTCTCATAAACTTTTTAAAAACCGTTAGTTAGGCTGGGTGCAGTGGCTCACGCTAATCCCAGCACTTTGGGAGGCTGAGGCGGGTGGATCACAAGGTAGGAGTTTGAGACCAGCCTGACCAACATGGTGAAACCCTGTCTGTACTAAAAATTCAAAAATTAGCTGGGCATAGTGGCGTGCGCCTGTGATCCCAGCTACCCGGGAGGCTGAGGCAGGAGAGTCGCTTGAAACCGGGAGGCGGAGGTTGCAGTGAGCTGAGATCACGTCACTGCACTCCAGACTGGGCAACAGAGCGAGACTTCATCTCAGAAAACAAAACAAAACAAAACAAAATGAAAACCCATTAGTTTGGGGTATATTTCTGCTTGGAATGCTCTCGTGTTCTGTATTTTTAGGTATGAAATCTAGTTTTCTGATCATCCAAGGGGAGGAATGCTTTTATATTTGAAGATTTGAAGTGGAGGCTTATGAGTAGGAATAGAACGGGTATAGAAGAATTTGGTTATAAAGTGAGCATTGGTTGATTTGAGCAATTTAAATTTTGAGATAATTTGTGCAGCCTTTGAACAGCCAGTGCTAATCTTAACTACCACCAAGTTTCTGGTCTTTTTTGAAAATTATATTTTATTACTGTAGTGATTATTTTTTCCATTAATGAAAAGGTTATTTTTCCCATTAATTGTAGGTTGAATTAATGGTAACTTGTATGATTATTGTGTCTATATGTGTGAGCCCTGTTTCCTTTTTATTGGAGAATAGTGTTAGAAACCAAGGTCTGGCATTAGTGAGCTCATTGTTTCTAGGCCTTCTCAGAGGACAGAGCTAGGAAATACACTAATTGCACACATGCACACACATTGGTCTTTGTTTCTGTCTGTATATATTACAAACTGTAAGTTTCATAATGATATCTTTGAATCTAATATAACACCACAGGAGTCATTTTAGCTTTCCCCTTTCCTTACTTGTAACTTTTTTGTGCAACAGTGAGAAACTTAGCTGTCATTATCTACAACATATTTGTTCAGCCCTATAAAGTACTCTAAGAATTTGCTAACCTATATTTTTGTGAGAAACAAATTTGCTAGCTAGATTAGGTATTCGTGTATATAGTACTTCTTTTATGCCTTTGGCCTTACAGTATCTAGTCAAAACACTGTTCTTCAAAGTTACTTAGGTCAGTTCTTTTCACCGGACTTTAATGTATGTCATTTACTGACAGGTTCATTTGCTATTACTTGTATTATATTTTGATGCCTCCTACATCCGGTTTTTTTTTTTTTTTGAGATAGAGGCTTGCTCTGTTGCCCAGGCTGGAGTGCAGTGGTGTGATCGTGGCTCACTGCAGCCTCAGCCTCCCAGGCTCAGGTGAGGTGATCCTTCCGTCTCAGCCTCCTCAGTAGCTGGGATTATAGGCATGTGCCACTGTGCCCGGCTAATTTTTGTATTTTTTTTTGTAGAAACAGAGTTTCACCATGTTGGCCAGGCTGGTCTTGAACTCCTGACCTCAGGTGATCTGCCAACCTTGGCCTCCCAAAGTGCTGGGATTACAGGCATGAGCCACCACGCCCGGCCTCGTATTGTTGAGATACAACTTCAGGTTAGATTGCTAAAAGTAGGATTGCTTAGTCAAAAGATAAACGTATATGTTGTTTTATTAGGATTGCTAGATTTCTCTCTAGAATGGTTGGACCAGTTTGCATTCCCACCAACAGTGTGAGAGTGCCTTTTTCTCTAGATCCTTGTAATCAGGATGTGTTGTCATGTTTTTAATCTTTGTCAATCCAGTAAATGGAAAATGGTATCCATGTTTTAATCTGCATTTGTCTAATTATAAATGAGTTTGAACATTTTTTTTTCTTAGTTTTAGGACCATATTCTTTCAAGAATCATCTGGTTACATTTTTTTTTTTTCTGATTCTATCAAGCTTTTAGTCCTTTGTCCCTCAATATTTAAGCACTCTTTACATATTAGGGATACTAGCCGTTCGTGGCAAATGTTCTAAATATTCTCTTCCAGCTTTCAGTTGTCTTTTGGTTTTGTTTATGGTAATATTTTTGCCATGCAAAAATTTTTTTAAGAAGTATGTAGTCATATTTATTAGTCTTTTATTGGTTCTGGATTTCGAGTCATAATTAGCAATCCTTTTTCCACCTCAAGGTAAAGATAATTTTTTCCTGTGTGTTTTTCCTAATACTGGTATGATTTTATTTTTTAAGTTTCTAAATGGATCACTAATCCATTTGGATTTTATTTTTGTATATAATATGAAATAGAAATAGAATTTTTTTCTAAATAAAAACAAATTGTCCAGTTGTCCCAATACTGTTTATTGAAATGTCCATATTTGTCCCAGTGACTTAAGATGCCAAAACATATGTATATGTAATAGTCGTTATGTCAAAGATTCTATATATACTTAGGTCTGTTTCTGGACTTTGTTTTATTCCACTGGTTGATTTGTTCATTCATGTGCCAGCACCACAGTGTTTTAATTACAGAGGCTTTTATAGTATGGTGTAAGTCTGATAAGACCTGTCCCATCTTTGTAGTTTATTATATTTGTTTTCAGTGTTTTTCTGGTTATTCTTGCAGGTTTATTTTTTTATATGAACTTTAGTGTCAACCTAATTTCATTCAAAAGCATTGTTGGGATTTTTATTAGGGTTACATTAAACTTATGAGAGCTGATGTGTTTATAATATTGAGTCCTTCTCTCTGAGAATAGTATTACCTCTTTTATTTATATCTACTTTCGTGTCAGGTGTGTTTTGAATTTTTCTTTGTACAGGTTTTACACATTTTAAAGATTATTCCTAAGTAATTTTCTTTCTTAGTATTATAAATGAGATTTTCTTTACCATTTATTTGCTATTGGTTATTGTTTGTGTATATGAAGACTTTTTTTAAATGTTACTTTTATATCCTACTACTTTGCTGAAAAAATTATTTGAGTTGTATTATCATTTAGGGAACTGATATATAATATGCAAATAGAGAATTTCAGTACTACTTTGCCCACTCTTATGCCTCTATTTGATTTCACTTATATAATTGCACAGGCTTATACCTCTAGTATAGTGTTCAATAGTGGTAGATAGTGGGTATGCTTGCTTTATTCCTGATTTTAGTAGAAATGCCTCTAATATTTCCTCATTAAGGAAGATACTAGCTTTAGGACTAATTTGTCATATTAAGACAGTATTCCGCCAGGTGCAGTGGCTTATGCCTATAATCCCAGCACTTTTGGAGGCCCAAGGTGGGTGGATGGCATGAGTCCAGGAGTTTGAGACTAGCCTGGGCAACATGATGAGCCCCTGTCTCTACAAAAAATACAAAAATTAGCTGGGCATGGTGGGGTGTGCCTATAGTCCCAGCTACTTGGAAGGCTGAGGCGGGAGGATTGCTTGAGCTTGGGAGGTTGAGGCTGCAGTGAGCCATGATCCCACCAATGCACTCCAGCCTGGGTGACACAGTGAGACTCTGCCTCAAAAAAAAAAAAAGGAAAAAAGTATTCCTCAATTTTATTTAAGTAGTTTTATCATGAATGGATGTTGAGTTTTATCAAAGGCTCCTTCAGCATCTGTGGAGAGAATCGTATAGTTTTCTTCCGTAGATCTATTAATATGCATATACAGTAGTGTCCCCTCCTTATCTGAGGGAGACATGTGTTCCAAGACCCCCAATAGATGCCTGAAACTGTGGATAGTACTGAACTCTAAATATACCATGTTTTTGCCTTTACATGCATACCCATGACAAAGTTTAACTTATTAATGAGGCACATGGTAAGAGATTAACAACAATAACTGAATACAATAGAACATTACAACAATGTGCTGTAATGAAACTTATACAGTGTGGTGGTAGCTTTTGCAGTTTAAGGTGCAGCAGCAAAACTAGCATGAATTTCTTTTGCCTTCTTCACAATTTTATAGATAGAGTCATTCTTACCATAGATCTTAGGAACTCAACATACTGTTTTTTTTGTTTTTTTGTTTTTTTTTCCCTTTCCTTAAATCAAGAACTTTTACTTTTACTTTTCACTTAAAGGAAACACTTCATGGTTTCTCTTTGGCATATCTGCATTGCCAGCATCACACCAGCCTCACTGCTCTTGCGCTTCGGTGCCATTATTAAGTAAAATAACGGTTACCTGAACACAAGCATTGATACCCCGACAGTTGATCTCATAACTCAGAGACTTGTGGTCAGGTAGTAAAACAGTCTGGATACACAAGCAGAGGGATGATTCACATCTTAGATGGAATGGTGCAAGATTTCATCATGATGCTCAGGATGGCAGGCAGTTTGAAACCTAAGAATCGTCTATTTCTGGAATATTTCATTTAATATTTTTGGACCTTGGCTGACCAGTGGTACCTGAAACCTTGGAAAGTGAAACCACAGATAAGGAGGGGACTACTGTAACATGCTTTTAAGTGTAGCTTATCATTAGCAACTATGAAGAACAACCTGGTGGGAAAATAGCCCTAACTACTTGGTTTACTATTGGATAATTAAGTTGTATCTTAAGGATGCTTTGTAGCTATATTTTAAAATATTATTCTGTTTTTAAACTTTAAAAAACACCACTGGCTGGGGTAGTTTTTAGAATAAAAGAAAATCGGCAAATATAAGTGACATAGAGTAACAAACACTGAACAGGTAAATGTATATAATAGGAGTCTCTAGAGCATTAATGATCCAGGAATTTCCCCAAAGCAGCATTTTCTAACCTGTGTTTTGTGAACCCCAGGGATATAAAGTATCCTGAGGTTCACTTATTTTAATTTGTCTTTTAAAAAGATGGTGAGTATTTTCCTTTTAAAATCAATTAGTTTGAGAACTTCTGAGGGTATATGAGTAAGCATACATGGCATTGTTGGTGGAAATCAGTCACCTGATTGATCTATCATTCAGTCGAATGTTGCCAGCCACCATGGTCTTCTCGACTTTTAATTTTTCTTAAAAAGAAAATACCAAACATATGTAGAAGTAGATCGAATAGTATCCTGTGCTTCCAGGTTCCATAAGCCTGCTTCAGTGAGTATCAGTTCACTGCCAGTTTCATTACTACCCCGTTACCTGGCTACTTTGAAGCAAATTCCTGATGCTATATCATTATGTCTATGAGTATTTCAGCATGTAAATCTAAAAGATAAGGCCTCAATTTAAAAAACCTATAATACCTTTATTATAATTAAAAATAGTTGACAATTTCTTAATAACATCAATATCTACTATCCACATTTCTAGTTGTCTCAAAAATGTCGTAACTTTTTTCACTGTTTGTTTGAATCAAGATCTAAATAAGGTTCACACATGTGATTAGTTGCTCCATCTTGTAAGTTTCTTAATACATAGCAGTGATTCTCAACTAGATGAGATTTTGTCTCCCAGGGAACACTAGTCAATGTCTAGAGACATTTTTGATTTGGAAGTAGCAGAGTAGTTGCTACTGGCAGCTAGTAGGTAGAGGACAGGGATGCTACTAAACGTTCTGCACTGGTTAGCCCCACAGAAAGAATGATCTAGTCTAGAATCTCTATAGTGCTGTTGTTGAGAAACCCTGATCTATAGGTTTTTCTTTCAGGTCTTTAACCCTCTCCCCGGCCTTGCAAACTCTTTGTTGCACAAAGTGGTTGTTTATCCTAAAAATTTCCACTTTCTGGATTTTGCTGATTACGTCCCTGCAGAATCTTTTTGCTCCTCTCTTTCCTGTAAATTGGTAGTTGACTCTAGAGAAGCTTGATCAGATTCAGGTCCCCTTAAACCCCCAAAAATTTCATAGGAGAGTGGTGCAGACTTCTATCAGGAACCTAAGCAGAAGGCATAAAATGTCTGGTTGTTTCTCTTTTTGTTATATTGGCTGCCATTGATCAATGCCAGTATCCATTCATAGCAGTTGCAGAATGATACCTTTATCATTATAATTATAAAATTTTATAACTGATAATTACAAAATTTCTTTTTCATTTGTTACTTGTAGTACTTCTATAAAGAGAAAATTTTCTTTTATCTACTCTTTGGTTATCTAGTTGTACAGTGTAGGAGAGGCAAAATTAAATGTTTGATTCTTTTCCGTTATCACTGACTTTTTAAGTTAATTAATTAACATCCTCATTGTTAAAGGATGAGAACTATTATTTAAAGCAATATAATTTAATGTGTAATATTGAGCAATATAGAGAAGTTGAAAGACAAATATATAGAAAGATTCATGTCTCCTTTGACTATACAAACTGCCATTAAAAAAACAAAACAAAGACTATCTGGTAAGAGGGCCAGGCACTGCCGCTCACACCTGTAATCCCAGTGCTTTGGGAGACCGAGGCAGGAGGATCACCTGAGGACAGGAGTTTGAGACTAGCTTGGGAAACATAGCAAGACCCCCATCTCTACAAAAAATAAATTAGCTGAGTGTGGTGGCATGTATCTGTAGTCCTAGCTACCCGGGAAGCTGAGGCTTGAGTGCAGGAATTTGAGGCTTCAGTGTGCTAAGATTGTGTGATCTTGCCACTGTACTCCAGCCTGGGTGATAGAGCAAGACTGTCTCTTGAAAAAGACCTGGCGCCGGGTGTGGTGGCTCACACCTGTAATCCCAGCACTTTGGGAGGCTGAGGCAGGCGGATCATGAGGTCGGGAGATTGAGACCATCCTGGCTAACATGGTGAAACCCCATCTCTACTAAAAATACAAAAAATTAGTCAGGCGTGATGGTGAGCGCCTGTAGTCCCAGGTACTTGAGAGGCTGACGCAGGAGAATGGCATGAAGCCAGGAGGAGGAGCTTGCAGTGAGCCGAGATCACGCCACTGCACTCCAGTCTGGGTGACAGAGTGAGACTTTGTCTCAAAAAAAAAAAAAAAAAAAAAGACTTGGCAAGAAATTCAAGCAATATAGAAAGGTTTTTTTTAAAAAAAAAGCAAAAATCTTACTTTTTGTTTATTAAAATATCCTAGATATCTCAGAGAGCTTCTCGTATCAGCTTGTACAGATATCTCATTCTTTTTAATGGCTGCATAGAATTCCATTCTGTGGATTTACCATAATTTAACTGGTCCTCTCTTGATGGATTCTTGGGTTGGTTTCTCTTTTGTTCTTACTACTTAACAATGCTGCAGGATATATATTTTTGTGTGTATGTTTATCTTTATTCTTGGTGAGCATTTGGGTATCCTTATGGTAAGTTTCTAGCATTATCCATTTTGAAATTGTTTTTATCTGTAGTCATATTTTAAAATTCATGTTCTGTTGATCAAAGACAAGTGTAAAGAATACTGATAATGAAATAGAAGTTTGAGCTTAAATATATTATACAAATTTAAGATTCTTATTTATTGGGGCTGTAAGTTGCATTCATCTTAACACAAAAATCAGTGTCAGAGAAAGTAAAGTGATCTTATGTCCAATTTATATTTTTTTATGGGGAAGAGGGATAAAACACTCTCAGAATGTTTTGTTAACATCCTCTTCCTTTATAATTTAGAAATGCCATTTTTACTTGAGCACAAAACATAAGAATTTCAAACATCTAATATGGACTCCTGTTTATCAGTTAGTAATCTTTTTTTTTTTTTTTGAGACGGAGTTTCGCTCTTTTTGCCCAGGCGGGAGTGCAATGGCATGATCTTGGCTCACCACAACCTCCGCCTCCTGGGTTCAAGCGATTGTTCTGCCTCAGCCTCCTGAGTAGCTGGGATTACAGGCACACACCACCACACCTGGCTAATTTTGTATTTTTAGTAGAGACGGGATTTCTCCATGTTGGTCAGACTGGTCACAAACTCCCAATCTCAGGTAATCCACCCACCTCGGCCTCCCAAAGTGCCGGGATTACAGGCGTGAGCCACCGCGCCCAGCCTATCAGTTAGTAATTTTAAGTTTGACGTGTGCAGTAAAATCATGAAGTTGCGAAAGCTGGGGGATCTTACACCGTTTTAGATGATTTGGTATTTTTAATGTGCAAAAACTGTTGTCAGGTGAGTATTCAGTATTTCACAAAGAAACTGGAATGTCCAGTGTGGACCTTTTGATGAATACGGTATCCCTTGAATACTTTAATATTAATAAATATTAAATGGCTCACGCCTGTAATCCTAGCACTTTGGGAGGTTGAGATGGGTGGATCGTGAGGTCAGGAGATTGAGACTATCCTGGCCAACATGGTGAAACCCCATCTCTGCTAAAAATACAAAAAATTAGCTGGGCGTGGTGGCATGATCGTGGCATGCAGTGAGCCAAGATCGTGCCACTGCACTCCAGCCTGGGTGACAGAGCAAGACTCCCCCCCCCGCAAAAAAAACAGAAAAACGAAACTAAAAAAGAAAATAAAATGGTCCTGGAGATGTGACCTGGAGATATTTCCGTTGTCTGGAACCCTACAGAATAGTTTAAAAAAAAACCCTACAGAATAGTTTAAAAAAATAAATAAATAAAGGTCAGAACCTGAAACAGTTTTGATAGCATTTTAACTGACCTGGTCAGTGATGGTGTGGGACCACTGGTATCCTTGAAACAGGGGCTTTCTGGCCACCTTACCTCAATGGCTTTGGAAACTTTCTGTGGGGACCACATGGGAGCTTTCCCCTCCAAGGACTGGGTTTGTGGGTTCATGGGTTTTTCCTCTTCTATGTGAACTGCTAGAGTGCCTCATCTGTCACATACGCTACAATGTGGATGTGTGGTTAGTCTTTTTTACTTTACTACTTTTTGAAGGAATCATGGGGCGTAAACTATATGCAGATTATAGGAATTTTAGTCTTTTTACATAATCTAACTTGTCACAGGTCTGATTCATATTCCTCTCTTACATTCTTCCTATTTCGGTACTTTTTTAAAGGCTAACTTTGTGTGCCTGGTGTTTTGAGTCACTTTCTTTTTTGTGCTAGCCTGTCCTTATTTTCTTTATATCAAAGGATCAAAGTTTTCTTTAGAGCCCATGGTGACTGGGTGGACACAGTCCCTTCTGTTTGGTTCAGGGACATTTTTCCTCATACCTGCTTTTCCAGCCATCCAAATGCCAAGTAGTTAGCGCTGGACTCTACTCCCTTAATTTTTCTCTTCTTATCTTTGGCTTTGTGGGCATCCAGCCTGTAGTAGGAGAGGTCATACCCCAATCTGAACTTGATTTCTCAGTTTTCTCATTCTTTATCCCGTAAGCAATTGATTATTCTCCAAAGCTCCAAAGTCTCACACTGCTCTCGCTCAGGATCACCTGTTGGGGCCACCCATCTCTTCAGGAGTGTTACCACCTCAGCCTCAGGGGAACTGCTACTTGATTTACCATGGTATTACATCCTGATAAGCCCGTCATAAAGTTGAAAAATCCTAAATCCAACCATTGTAAATTGGAGACTGCCTGCCCTGTGCTTATCTCTTGCGGGTCTGCAGAGTGTTTTGTTTTGCAGCCCTACTCCTCACCCCAGGGCAGCTGCTGATGCAGTCACCACCTCAGACCTTCTGAGAAGACAGAACAAAGAAAAACCCTGATACAAGCTTCTTCGGACTTCAAGTAATGTTAGGATATGAGTCACTTTTCTTCTCTTTCCTTTCCTTCCTCTCCACTGCATCAATGATTTTTTAGTTTCGTTTGCCACCATCACGTGTCAGGCTTTCATTGGCCACTATCACAGTTTCTACCATATCAGTATAACACTTTTGATACTTAATATTTTCTTTAAAACTGCTTTAAATGGATTTTCGTTTTAAAAATTTACTTGCCTTAAACAGAGGTATCTGCTAAATCGTGTTAGTGATGTTCACGCTACATTTTAATAGGTATAAGAAAATATATATTTATTGAAATAAAAAATATTATCTAAAACGTGCACCTGTAAGATTGTCAGAAGGGTAATGATGATTGATAGGCTAGTAGACACAGAGAAAGGGTACAGGTTTTTTTTAATGGAAGTCAAGGATTGAAGAACTTAAATAAGCAAATGAGAATGGCTATACAAAGCAGGAGGCTCAGCAGAATTTGTCCCACTGCCAGGACAGACTTCCCTGGCCTTCAGTTTCCCATAAAGCTGCCCTGTTGGCAGTGATAGTGCTGATTGCATCTGGATCCCATCAGGTCCAGCCATTATTGTGGTTACACAGGTCCTGAGGTCCTCTTGATTCCTCCCTGTTTTCCTGGTGACATTGCCTATTCCAGGGATGTGAGAAACTGCCCACAGCCTCAGGACGTTCCTCAGTATGAATAGCAAGATTGGGTGAATTGATGATCAACTTCTCAGGAATCTCATCTTCCTAGCAGGCCTCAAGCCTGCTTGAAGTCTGTTCCTCCAGATTTGCATAACGCTACACTTTGGGCCAAAGTTTGCCTTAGTGTTGAAACATGTGTTCAAATTTAGGAAATTCCTGGAAACAATTTCAAGAAGAAAAGGCAACTGCTAAGTCATGTAGATTGTGGTCTTTGGTGTAGTTGGAAATTATCTTTAGGTGTATTAGATCCCATCTACTCATCCATTCAAGGACCTGGCTTCAACAGTTGTATCCCTACCTCATCATTTTTTTTGTTAGCATGCTAATTGTATGCATATATCCTTTATTTTAATTTTTAATTTTTTTTTTTTTTTCGAGATGGAGTCTTGCTCTGTTGCCCAGGCTGGAGTGCAGCGGCATGAACTCGGCTCACCGCAGTCTCCGCCTCCCGGGTTCAAGCGATTCTCCCGCCTCAACCTCTGGAGTAGTTGGGATTACAGGTGTGTGCCACCACGCCTGGCTAATTTTTTTTTGTATTTTTAGTAGAGACAGGGTTTCATCATGTTGGCCAGGCCAGTCTTAAACTCCCGACCTCAAGTGATACGCCCACCTTGGCCTCCCCACGTGTGAGATTACAGGCATGAGTCACCAAGCCCAGCCTGTATCTTTTATTAAAAAAACAAAAACAAAAACCCTTTTCTTGACATCCCTTTTCAGCTGCAGCCCTGTTTCTTTGCTACCTTTATAGCAAAATTAATCAAGTTGTTCCTACTTGCTGTTTCCAGTTTTTTGGTTTTTTTCCTCTCCTAGGAAATGAGAGCGGTCCCATTTTCTCTTTAACTCAATCCAATCAGGCTTTCATCATTATCACTCTATTGAAACAGTTCTTTTCAAAGTTATCAGTGAGCATCACCTAACTTGGCATCTGGGGAACCCCTGTGCTGATTTTCCTTCTGCTTTGCTACCCCTCCTTCTCAGTTCTTAGTGCAATTCCTTCTCGTCTCCCTGATCTTTTACTGCTGGGTACCCCACGGTAACTCAGTAGTTTTTCCAGCACTCATCTGTTTTCTTTCGTAGCTCTCTCCCCTGAACTCTAGTCTTGAATATAAGTTGTCAACTTCAGGTCTCCACTTGGATGAATAGTAGGTTGGCCAACCTTGAGTGTATGCAGAATCAAACCCCACAACTCCCTCCCTTCTTGATCATCACTGCTGCTCCTGTAGTCCTCTTCATTTCACTTAACGGCAGACCTTCATGTTGTTCAGGGCAGAATCTTTGGAGTCATCCTTGATTCTTCTCTCATAATCTGCACTAAATTCTTTGGCCAAATCCTGTTCGCTTACTTTCAGAATCTCACTGCTACTGGTTGCCTTCATCACTATCCTTTTGTAAGATGGGCTTATTGAAGTAGCCTCCTGCTGGTCCCCCTCCATCTGCCCTCCAGAAACCAGAGTGGTGCTTTTAACATGTAAGTTGTAAGTCAATACTTAAATGAACTTTAGTGGAACACTTGTCCTCTTAAGGAAAAAGTCTCTGAAAATTCCCTGCTCATTGCCACAATTTCTTCCTTCCTTTTTAAATAGTTCCTGAAGTACTTCTTTCTCTGGGGAACGTCTCTTAAGATAGCTAAGATATTTTAATCCCTTTTGCCGAAAAGACTTGCCCTTTTTCCACCTGCTTCAACATTTCAATTGTTATTATTATTTTTTGAGATAGAGTCTTGTGCTGTGGCCCAGGCTGGAGTACAGTGGTGTGACCTCGGTTCACTGCAACATCCGCCTCCTTGGTTCAAGGAGTTCTCCTGTCTTGGCCTCTCAAGTAGCTGGGATTACAGGTGCGCACCACCATACCTGACTAATTTTTTAAAATATATATATATATATATTTTTGGTAGAGACAGAGTTTCGTCCTGTTGGCCAGGCTGGTCTGGAACTCCTGACCTCAAGTGATCCACCCACCTCGGCCTCCCAAAGTGCTGGGATTACAGGCGTGAGCCACCACCCCCTGTCTCAATTATTTATTTCTTTGTTTGTTAATTAATTAACTAGAGTCTTACTCTGTTGACCAGGCTGGAGTGTTGTTGCATAATCACAGCTCACTGCAGCCTTGACCTCCCAGGCTTGAGCAGTCCTCACACTTCAGCCTCCCAAGTGGCTGGGACTACAGGCATGCACCAACAAGCCCAGCTAATTTTTAAATATTTTTGTAGAGTCAGAGTCTCAGTATGTTGCCCAGGCTGGTCTTGAACTCCTGGGCTCAGGTGACCCTCCCACCTCGGCCTCCCAAGGCCAGGTTTACAGGCATGGGCCACTGTGCCTGGCCTCAGTGTTTTACGTAATGGTCCAGTCTCTTAAGGGATTCATGGTAGCTGAGCCTACCCTAGTTCAGCCTAAAGCTGAGGCTACCCTCAGCGGTGGGACAAAAGAATTCACCGATTTTATTCATGTCTTTAGAACTGTCACATAGTGAGTTGCTAGAAATAATTATTTTTCCCTCCGGAGAATTCCTAAGATCCAAAGATGGTTCTTTTCCTCCTATACAGATCAATTGTGGATTTCCTCATCAAGTTGAACAATTTTGTTCTTGATCTTTGTTCAGTAATTAAGTATTAAATATTACCCAAGTATTATTTACTTAACCTGTACCTATTTACCTATAACTATTTATTATACCATTTTGCATATATTCTTGTTCAGTGTTTATCCCTGAGAGGATGCTGGGCTAAGAGAATAGAGAAGATGGTGAGTATGAAGATGAGCATATCTCTACAATAAATGTGAAAGTTAAGGGTGTGTGCATGAGAGGTTTGCGAGACTAGGCTTGTACATATGCAGCAGGCTCTGTAGGAGCCCCACCCGGATCCCCTGGCTTTCTCTATTTCCATCTCTGTCTCTGTCTGGGGAATATTTCTTGCTGAAAGCACCTGATACTTGGCCTGAGGGCGTTCTCTGGCTGCAGCAGCTCAGCAGCTTGTACTTGAAGCGGGTCTGAAATGTTGGGGCATTATGCCTCTGGGATATCCCTCATCGGTTATCTATTGGGAGATAGTAAATAAATACCTAACTTCCTCTCCCTTTGGGTGGGACCTTTCTGAAGCCCCTTATACTTAGTCTTCCAAATGTCCCCAAGGCTACCTCCCTTTCTGTGTCTCACTTTTCTATTCACTTACCAGTGCTTCCAGGGATTACTTCCCATGTGAATGCCTGCAGTCCTATCTCAGGTTCTGCTTAAGGGGGACTCCAACCTTAAACCAGTAGGTAAATTGTTAATGAAAAGAAAGATCGTAAGCAAGAGATACGGGATTTGAAAATAGAGTTTGGATTTCATTGATAACAGGTTTTTCACATGATGATAGTGTTTGTGTCTTAACACCTGTATAATTATATGATTTCATTTACCTATATCTGTGTGCAAAATGTATTATGAATATGGTTGTCAAAGTCATTGAATAGATATCTGGTCCTGCTACCTTCAAGGTTATTTGTGATATGATTTTAATTTCAAGCTGTTTGTTGTTGTTTTATTTCTCCCTTCCTTTAGAATCCCTTCTTTTTCAAAACACTAGAAACCTCCCATTATGGTAAGTAACCTTTTGCATGAGAACTGTTGCAATGAGGTGTTAACATTTTGCAGATTAATTGGCATATAAGAAAACTAGCAACCACTTTACCATCTTTGGGGAATGATATGGTCTACCTAAATAAGATTTTCCTATAACTGAAAGTTCTACTTGTGAAATGTAGCTGTCCTCAGAAAAGTTACTTAGGAGATTAAACTGCTTTAAATAGTGTAGTATTCTATTAAGAGCATGTCTGTCAAAATCCTTCTAAAAAGAGTTGACATATAATTTCGTTGACCAAGTATCATGGACCTCAGTTATCTTCTGTGCCGTGTGGGCTGCTGGACTGTTTGTGCGCTAAATTACCCCATACCAGTTGCCGTTTATCGATAGTGTTTTATCTCCTTCCTTGCGATTCTTTTTTCCTGTTGCCTGTTAGTTCTGCTTTGACCAACTCCCACTGTCTCCTTCTAATTTTGTTTTCTTAACTAGAGCAAAATAAGATTTCCACGTGGGATTAGGCAACAGGTCTTCTTAAATTGCCACTCCGTATTCTGATACACTGGTGACAAAAGGATGACCCTAGCCAGGAATGGAGTCAAGCTGTGCAAAAGGGATTTGGCAAATATCACTTAAATAAACCTGACAGGCAAGGTTGGAATTTTTGAAATCAGAGTGCATGTGGTGCTAGATTATAGCTTTGAATTCTTAGGATAGAAGCTATGCCTGGTAGGTAAGGGTAGCCCTGGCTTCTGGGTAATTTTATTTAGAAGAAAATCATATGGCTGGCTTAGAGATATGTTATATCTTGCTTCTTATGTAGGTCTTGTATTTTGATCTACGTAAGAAGATTTGATTCAGTCATTAGACTTCAGCCTAGAAAGTGCCCTACAAATACTTGTTAATTATGTTGTAATAAGGGTAATTGGAGACAATTTGTATCTTTTGAGGTTAAAAAGATAGTTTTAGAAAGTTTTAGTGTTTTATCAGTTATTGATTTCTTTGGTTCATATGCATTCATTAACATGCTTTGTTAGTATTCAGTAAATGCTTGGTAATGCTGTCACCATTTTAGTCCCCTGTGTTGATAAAGGGGTGGTTTTACTATACACTTGGTTTATTGGTACTTTGTACCAATTGTAAAATTGCAAAACATTAAAAATGTTTTAATTTTGTAAATTTAAATCATAAAATTGTAACAGTTATAATTATAAAAACAAATTTATAATAAACTCTTCACAGCTGGGAATTCTGAAAATTAGCTTCTAAGGCAATTTTTCAAGGTGGAAAATAACCCATGAAGTGTTTTGTGGGGGAAAAATAAGAGAGAGAGAGAAAGACCTGAGGTTGGGTACAGTATTTATCACTTATGCTTGATCCCCATCATGGAAATTCAAAGTGCTCATTAACTTGTTGAATTCACTGAGAAGTATTGCTGGTAAATAAAGGTGATTCTATCTCAGCCCAGTGTCTCCTTTATGTTTCTCTTATGAACTGTGGAATCTTTTTTGTGAATAACTTTGACTCCTGCAGGACACTGTTTTTTGTCTTTTTTTTTTATTTTAAGAGACAGAGTCTTACTTTGTCTCACAGGCTGGAGTGCAGCAGTGTAGTCATAGCTCACTGCAGCCTCAAACTCCCGGGCTCAAGCAATCTTCCCACCTTAGCATCCTGAGTAGCTGGGGCTACAGGTACATGCCACCTATACCTGGCTAATTTTTAAAAACTTTTTTTTTTTTGGTAGAGACGGGGGTCTCATTATGCCCAGGCTGGTCTTGAACTTCTGTCTTCAAGAAGTCCTCCCGCCTTAGCTTCCCAAAGTGCTGGGATTTTTAGACATGAGCTACTGTGCCTGTCCAGGGCACTTAAAAAAAATGCTTTTTAAGAGAATGCTATAGAGCCAGTCCTTGCTTTGCAGGGTTCTGGTGTGCACTGATTTCAGTTACCATTAGATAACACTAGTCACCCAGGATTCAAATTTCAGTCACCATGGTCTGTTACCTATGAATGCATAAAGTACAGACTCTTCTGCCAGCTCTTCAGTATGCAGATCAGAAATCACTGCAAAAATAACAGGCACGCGTCTGTTCTTCAGTTTACACACAGACAGGAGAGCGTGTTATGCTGCCTCCTTGTCTCTCAGTATAAACTTACATGACCTATTAGCAAAATAGATAATCGAAAGTGGGAAGTGGCCAGTAAAGATGAAACAGCAACAAAGAAACAAAAAGTGATAACCCTGGAAGTAAAATCCCATTGAGCATAAATGGAGTAATAAAATAAGTAACTGACAATGGGAACGCTGCCACTGCCACCATTTGTGGAACTCTAGACAGGCAGCCAGAGGCACTTAGTGAAGGCATGCTAAATGGCATAATGTTTTAAATTATAGTGTACTAAAGAAGTATTAGTTTTTACTATTTTTTCATTTCTCTATATATTATACCAACAGTAAGAGAGTTCTTAATGCTTTGACAAACATTTTTAAAGATCCCCAGAACAATTGTAATTTCTCCCATTGATTATTAAAATCACTTGGTGTGATTTCAGCTTGCATGGTTACTTTTATGGCCCTGCTCTACCGTGCAAAGCAAGGACCACCTATATTTTTCTTACATTTGCCAGTCATTGATCATGTGACCTTTCATGGAAATTAAGAATTACAAAATGGCCAGCACTTTGGGAGGCCGAGGCGGGCGGATCACGAGGACAGGAGATCAAGACCTTCCTGGCCAACATGGTGAAACCCCGTCTCTACTAAAAATATAAAAATTAGCTGAGTGTGGTGGCACGTGCCTATAATCCCAGCAATTCGGAAAGCTGAGGCATGAGAATCGCTTGAACCCAGGAGGCAGAGGTTGAAGTGAGCCGAGCCTGGTGACAGAGTAAGACCCTGTCTCAAAAAAAAAAAAAGGAATTACAAAATGGACTTTGGGGAACCTATAATGACAAATTATCTTTTGAATGGATCCAACATATGAATATGTTAAAAATCCTTCTTACACTTTATATACTTTACATATTGCCCTGACTTTTATGCTTTGAAATAGAATGGTCCAGAGCTTGCTGTTGACGTTTCCTGGCAACTCAGTGCCACCTATTTTGCTATTGATGGATACTTCTGATTTGTAATTGTATTGGAATTCTTTTTTTTTTTTTTGGAGACAAGAGTCTCACTCTGTTGCCCAGGCTGGAGTGCAGTGGGATGATCTCAGCTCATACTGTCACCTCCGCCTCCCAGGTTCAAGTGGTTCTCGTGCCTCAGCCTCCCAAGTAGCTGGGATTAAAAGTGTGCGCCACCACAGCCAGCTAACTTTTGTATTTTTAGTAGAGTTGGAGTTTTACCTTGTTGCCCAGGCTGGTTTTGAACTCTTGGCCTCAAGTAGTCTGTCCTCCTTGGCCTCCCAGAGTGCTAGGATTACAAGTGTGGGCCACTACTTCTGGCCATGTATTAAAATTCTTTGAGATCTCTGGGTCATATATAAATTTCCACATAGGATATTTGTTACCAGTTATGACAAGATTTTTGTGGTTCAGACCCCTACTCTAACTCATCGTTCATCAAGAATGAAAAAACTTGCTAAGGATATTAAGTTCTCCTTAGAATGCTACCTTAGTTTCTGTTCTAGCAGAGAAGCCTTTAATATGAATGCTTTCTCTTGGCTTGACTTGGCTTGGTTTGTAATGTGTTTATTCCCCTTAGATACAGGCCCTGAAGACTATTTACGAGATGAGAAAGGTTAGTAGGAAAACTAGATCTACTTGATTTGCCTTAGTTGACTCTTGTCCATTGTAGTTGATTCATCACTAAGTGTCCTAGATATATAAGTTTTTGCTGTTATCTTTTATTCCAGGGTGTGATCTCTTATTCCTGTATATATTCAATCTTCTATAGGTTTCATTAGGCCCTAGAAAATATAGTTTTCCCTTCTATACTTGCAATGGGAAATAAAACTGTCAGCTGGATTGGAGAGTTTTAGGTGATTATTCATTCATCTTTAAATATCATATTTATTTTGTTTATAATTCATTTGTCTTCTTTTACTAGAAGAATATCAGATTCCTAATGTCAGATTAAGATAGGGACATTTAGGAACTACATGAAAGGAAAAGTAAATGGACATAATATATACATTTGTGATGAATAATAATACATTTGAATAATATATACATTTGTTTCTGTACAAGAGGATTATACTTGCCTGACTCTGTCCTTTTTCATTGAAAAAATGTATGGACATTTCAGAATAAATTCTTGAAAGAAAAAATAATCAGTTCTATACTGTCCCCCTCACAATTCATTTTCTATCCCTTTGTATTTGCAAAATTTGTATTTAAATGGGCTCCAAGATGGTAGCTCAAATGAATGTCTCCCTGATGTTCTTGGCATTCCTGCTTTGTGTCAATCAGTAAATATTTTGTGAGAATCCACTGTGTAATCAGCTTTAGGTAGATCTGTGGGCAGTGGGAAATTCTGAATTAAATATTACCCTTGTCTTTAAGGAGCTTAAAATCCAACGAAGCTTTCATAAGAAGACACTGTAAATTTGGTGTCTCACTAGCCATTATGCTAGAGTTTTAGATCAGTACTTCCTCAGTGCCGTTTCTCTGCTGAGATTGCTGCAAAAGAATCACCTGGGGAACTTGTTAAGAACAGAGATTATTGTGGCCTGGCGCGGTGGCTTATGCCTGTAATCCCAGCAGTTTGGGAGGCCGAGGCGGGTGGATCACCTGAGGTCAGGAGTTCGAAACCAGCCTGGCCAACATGGTGAAACCCCATCTGTGCTAAAAATACAAAAAATTAGCTGGGCGTGGTGGCTCATGCCTGTAATCCTAGCTACTTGGGAGGCTGAGGCAGGAAAATTGCTTGAACCTGGGAGGTAGAGGTTGCAGTGAGCTGAGATTGTGCCATTGCACTCCAGCCTGGGCAACAGGAGTGAAACTCCATCTCAAAAAAAAAACACAGAGATTATTGGGCCACACTCATTAACTTTCCCTGTAGATCAAAGGTGGGGCTCAGGAATGTGTTTTCCTTTTTAAAAGTAAACAATATACACTGCTGATTTCAAAAGGTATAGAGAAGGTTCTATGGTGAAAAGCAATTCTCTTCTCCATTCTATATCCATTCAGTTTTCTTTCCCAGAGGCAACTGCTGTTACCAATTTCTTGCATGTCCTTCCAGACATATACCTTGCATTTACAAATATAGGGATGGGGGGACCACATACAAACTGTTATGCCCCTGGCTTTTGTTGCTTTACAGCAAGCGTATCTTGGAGATCTTTCCATATTCCTACTTACAGAGCTGCATCATTCGTTTGAAAGGCTGCCTTGTAGCAGCTTATAAAAGCTCTATAGGGGATTCTAACACACAGCCAGGTTTGGGAGCCACAGATAGACTGTTAAAGGGATTTAGAAAGTTTTCAGTGTGTTAATTCCTTATGTCTTGCACTTCATGAGGAACTGGACTCAGTAACATTTCATTGTACTTCTTGGTACTAACAAGCTTTTGTATAATGTTTCTTATAGAATTTATCAGTCAAAAATATGTGAAGGTAGTAGGGTGTATTTATTTCTTTATTGTTGAGACCCTGTGTGGTGGTCAAAGCAGCTAGAAACAGGAAGGTTTTCCCATTTTCCATCTCTGGGCTCAAGGTGCTTAGTGCTGTTTCACCTTTCCTTGGTGTTAAGGGAGGTGGGAACGGATAGAGAAGATAGAAAGCAGGTAGTAAATTATACCATAAAACTTGCTCTGCCAAAGGAATTATTTTTCTCTATGCGTCTTTCACTCTGATACCTGTATTTAAGAGATGCATGTAAATATTCACATCTGTTATGGAACTTCACATACATACTGTTATGTATTTACACACTTTAGATATATATTATGGATAGCATACTTGTTGCCTTTGTTAACTTGAAAACATTGCCAAGGAAACCTTTATGAAATTGATACTGTTTATCATCATGGCAAGTTTTTTCTTCCCTAAGATGAGTTACAAAGTTCTTATCAAATTCTCATATCATATTCATTTTGGGATGACATTTATTTGCTGTATCCAAGTTTATAAATAAAAGAATAGTCTTTATCTCCACAAAAATAGCAGATATACTGGGAACTGTTTATATCCTAATTTCCTTAGTCTGTGTAGACATTCCTCATACCCAGCTAGCTAGGCAGAAAGTAGGCTGAGGAGTAAGAGAGTTCTGTTCACCACACGACAGTGAAAAGTAAATATATTTAGCTCCTTGAATATTTCAGAAATGTAAAGCACCTCCTCCTTCTTTAGAACATTCTAATAAAAATTATTACCTTCATGAAATAATGAGTTGTGCTTATTTGTAAGGATGCATTCACCATTTGCATTTGTCAGTTACTCTGTGTCCAAGATGTCAGACAGTAAAGAGCAAAATAACAAGAATTTATGTACTGGAAGCAAATAATGTATCACCATACAAATCATATTGCTGTGTATATTTCACATATTCATTGTGGGACAAATTTAATTAGAAGCTTGTCAACAGGATTTTTAGCTTTTTGAGGGGTATGTTTTGTACCACTGAGTGCACATCTTGGCTCTTCAACCCCTTATTTCCTCTCATGTTCTTTGATCAATTCCTTTTTATACTCTCTTTCTCCCTTCACCCTTATTAACATAGATTCTTTTAGTCAGCTGGTTGGAAATAACTCTGGAAGCCCTGGGACAGTTGGAAGCATGAGCCCTGCTGTTGGAAGTAGGAAAAGTGAACCATAAGTGAACCTTAACAGATTATTGTGAACCAAAGGAATTTCGTTCAGAGTATGCATTTAGTTCAGACCCCTTAAGCATATAGTGTGCCACTAAACGGCTTAATGTGTCAATTATATAATCTTCACAAAAGTGGAAACATGCCATGAAGAAAACATGCTCAGTTTATAAAGAAAGCATTTAATTTTGTGGGAACAGTTTTATGTCAGCAAGAAAATAATAGAAGTTGGGTTTTTCTGAGCCACACATTTAATCATACATTACCAGTTTGATTTTTCACTGGAAATAATTCATACAAATTATAAATTTTTACCTTAGCTGATATCTGGTAATGAAGTGATATATCTCAGGGTTAAAACATTGTATGAAACTATTAACAATTTAAAAGTGAAAATGCCAATTGGCATCCTAGTATTTTTAGTAAGAATGTCAACTTATTAAGCTGATTAGTAAGCCTTATTTTTACTGGCTAGCAAAATAAGAATTTTGGACAACAAAATCATCGTTCTATAGTTTCATTCTAAGCCTTTTATGTATATTAATTTTTGTAAAAATCCTTTGAGGGAGTTGCTGTTACTATTTCCCGTCTTTACAGATGAGGAGACCAAAAAAAAAAAAAAACCCCCCCAGATAAAGTAAGTTACCCGAAGTCACACAGCTTGCTAAGTGGGTTAGCTAGGATTCTAACACAGGCAGACTGACTCTAGAGAGAGAGATTTTTCTCAAGTCCACCATCTGAAATTAATTAAAAATGGAAAACACATTCCCTTTTTTTTTTCTTGAAGCATAGCCATTTGAGTGCCTGGTATGTGCTCTAAAGAGACATTATTGAAGAAAAAAAATATAAAGCCCAATCCCAAAAGCCTAGTTCCTGTTTGGGTTCAAACCGCATAGCTAATAAGCTGTTGATTAGGGCATCGTTGGCTGACTGGAACCTGGTAGAGCCATGATAATAATAATAATAGCTGCTGTTTATGACTTAGTATGTTTACTGTGCCATTGCTTACTGTAGGCTTAGTCCCATGCTTTACATACTGACATACATTGTCTTGCTTAATCCCAGGGGAATGCCTGCTCCTCAGGCAGGTGAAGAAACTTGCTCCAAGTCAAAACAAGTAGAGCTGGAAATCAAATCAAGTCTTTCTAATTCTGTAATCTATGCATCCCATTGAAGCCAGTTGATACTTGTTTATCTGGTATCATGGAAGTAGTAGACTGAGGAGACCTTGCCTATCCTATAGCTGTTTCCCTAGACCTCAACAGACCCCAGAATCAAGATAGGAAAGGAAACATGAAGAGCAAGCTGTCAGCTATCCTCTGTATTCCCGAAGTTTATTCACCTCAAAGGCCACTCCCCATCCTCCTTTGTTAATAGGACTTTAGGGGTACACAATGACTTAGTCCTCTCATTATGTCACGTCACAATGAAGAAATTGAGTAGTTAGGTGCTTTGGATGAGAAGGTAAATTTCTGATACACAGGTGAAAACTTGAAGCAAAATTTCAGATGTATGAATTTCATTACCACAGCCTTCTACTGTCTAAGGAAAGATGAAAGTTGTACTTTACATGTTGAAAGATCTTTCCCTTTTTATCAACTGTTGCCTTTAGTTCCTGTAGAAAATTCTTTAAAAAATTCAAACAGAATAGAATTTTAAAAAACTTTGCCACAATGTATTGGTTTTCAAGTAAGGTTGCAGCACAGTTAATAGTCAACAAAAATTTACTGTGATCATCTGGTACTTGGTATTGCAAGAGAAATCTTAAGGAGCTCAGTTCAGGGAACAGCAGGGTATAAAAATTGCTCAATATTAAACAGTGTTAGGCCATAAATCAGTGGAAATGTGTTTGTTTATTTTTTCCCTACTCTCTTCTTTTGATAGGAAATGTGTATCAGTAAAATGTCAAAGGACTTTCTGTGGTGTGATTAAGTGAAGTATCATCAAGGAGGAGGAATTTGGGGCTTTGAAGACTAGGTAGTGTAAGATTGTTCAGTGAAGAATGGGGAGAGTATCTGAAGCAAGAGGAATATCTAATGAAGTCCACTGACAGTAAGATCTGAAAGAATTTGGCCACCTACTCTTCTAACACCAAGAGTAGAGAATATAAATGAGAGTATTATCCGAGAGGAAAAAAGAGAATGTTTGGCTGATCCTAGGGAATTTCGGTTAGTCATTAATTCAATTCAGTTCTCATCAAGTGTCAAAAAAAAAAAAAAAAAAAAAAATGCCAGCTTAGCAACAATTTCAGAAGATTAAGACAATGGAAAGTGCTAAAGTTGTCACTGCCCCACTCACCAAATGGCAGTGAGGCTGTTGTATAGATGGAAGCTATTCAGCAAAGGTCAGATTGTCACCCTGTAGGAAAACACCTCCCTTGTGCCCTCACACACAAAGTGGTCTAATAAACTGAACATTTTGCTGTTAGGAAAAAGTGTGACAGTCTGTATATGAAGGAAAGTTTTACAAGAGAAATAAATGGAGTGGAAAAGACTGAAGAAGGTTATGTGTCAGGTTTGAAAGTGATTCTTAGAAAATTTGCTTTCAGAGTTGTGCATTTTGTGTGTCCTACTGCATTTGCTTTTAACATATCTGTTATAGCTATCATGATTCTAGCAATTTTTTAGTAGGGAGGCAGTGAGTGAAGGATGGAGTGGGTGATCAAGAGAATGGGGAGAAGTTATGCCTCCCTCTGAGAGAGAAACGGAAGTGTAGGCAGTAGTTCCTTTTGGTTCCTTTCAAAGACCTGAGATAATTCTTGGTTTAGGAACGTTAACTTTTTGTGTTTAATTTTATTTTTTAAAATTATATTTTGTATGGTTAATTTAAATGGACTGTTTTTCGGATTTACTGGTTTACCAGATTTACTGTTTTTATTGATATACCAAATTTACTATTGTGTTGAAATTCAAAATAAATGTAGCTATAAATGTTTTACCAGTTGATTAGAACTGACCCAAACCTGAAGCCTTCACTGACATTTAATAAAACATTATATAGGGTGAGGTGGGATGATGAGTAGACACTAGAGAGGGGAACTCATACATCATTGAAGATTAATAGTCATGTTTAGCCTGAGGTGTTCTTAACCAATTGAAATGTCCCTTTCTCCCTTTTTTTCCCTAACCCTCGTGGGAGTCATTCTGATTTATGTATCTTAGATGTTCATGGGGAGTTTATGATATGCTGATTTAGGTTTTTCAGGACATATCTAACATTTTTTTCTCTAAGTCTTTTGGTGTCACAACACTTCTTAGGAGTGAGGAATGTGGCCATGGTCAAGGTGAGACGAGACAAACCAGGAGTTTCTATAGAAAAAGTACCAACTTGGCATCTTTTAACATTGAGTTTCTGTTTTGGTGGGAGTATGTAGCACCTATTTCTTTTGACACTTAATGAACCTTGCATTTAAAATCAGGGAAGTTTGGTTTTGAACTTGTTTTATTGAATGCAGAGATAGCTCTCATGCATCTTTTCACTTACCTGCAGTGATCTTTTTGTTGCCCCACTTTAGCCACACACTGTTTCCACATTTGAATCTTATCACTGTTATAGATGATGCTACCTCAGAAATGCCAGATTCTGAACATTCTACTCTTTGGGCATAATCTCTCCTCCTTATAGGTCAGTTGCTCAAGCATGCCATGGACTTAGTGCTGGGAGCCATTGAGACCCCTCAGATCATCTCACCATTTTCTCACTACCTTCTGTCTTCACATCTTTTTTGACCGCTTACATTTCACGGGTCATCCTTTAATTTCCTTGTAAATATCAGGAACTCCTTTTCTGGTCTTTACCTACAAAAACCCCGACTCTGGATGAATCCAGTTTCCTACTCTGGGTCTGCACCACATGGGTGAACATTGTTGAAAAAAAAAATTACATAAATACATAGAAATGGTTTTGTATTAGGCTGTTTTTGCATCATTATACCTGAGGCTGAGTCATTTATAAAAAAGAGGTTTAATTGATTCTTGGTTCTCTAGGCTGTACAGGAAGCATGGTGCCGGCATCTGCTCCTGGTGAGGCCTCAGGAAGCTTTCAATCATGGCAGAAGGCAAAGGGGGAGTAGGTGCACCCGTGGTGAGAACAGGTGCAAGAATGGGAGGGAGGTGCTATACATTTTTAAACCAGATCTCATGAGAACTCGCTGACTATCCCTAGGACAGCGCAAGACATTCCTGAGGGAATCTGCCCCCATGACCCAAACAGTTCCCACCAGGCTCCACCCCCAACATTGTGGATTACATTTCAGCATGCGGGGTGTGTGTGTTGGGAGTGGGGGTGGGGACAGACATCCAAACTGTATCAGGTTTGGAATTCATTGTCTGTCTGGAATCTCAGGTGGATTTGGACTCTCAACACTAGCTAGCAATGTTATTGTGTTAAAAATAGAAGCCGTTAGACTGTAGTATGAAGACTAGTTTATCTTCTTTTTCGTTTGTCCTGTGTGCTTTTGGTGTCAGATCTAAAAAACCATATTCTGATCCAAGCACTTGAAGACTTACTCTTTTTTTGTTTTTTTAATTTTTATGTATTTTTTGAGACGGAGTCTTGCTCTGTTGCCCAGGCTGGAGTGCAGTGGCTCGATCTTGGCTCACTGCAAGCTCCGCCTGCCGGGTTCACGCCATTCTCCTGCCTCAGCCTCCCCACTTGCCACCACGCCTGGCTAATTTTTTGTATTTTTAGTAGAGACGAGGTTTCACCATGTTAGCCAGGATGGTCTCGATCTCCAGACCTTGTGATCCGCCCGCCTCAGCCTCCCAAAGTGCTGGGATTACAGGTGTGAGCCACTGCGCCCAGCCGAAGACTTACTCTTATGCTTTATTTCAAGAGTTTTATAGTGTTAGCTCTTATCTTTATCATCCATCTGAGTTAATTTTTCTATATGGTGTGTGATAGAGGTCCAAATACATTCTTCTGCATGTATGTTGTCCCATACCATTTGTTGAACAGACTCTTCTTTCCCCCTTGAATGATCTTGGGACTCTTGCCAAAAATCGATTGGCCACAAATGTAAGAGTTTATTTCTGGACTCTCAGTTCTATTTGGTGTGTCTGTCCTTACACCAGTACCACACTGTCTAGATTACCATAGCTTTGTTAAGTAAGTTTGAAGTCGGGAAGTGTGAATCCTCCATCCAGTGATTCTTAACCTTTTCTTTGGGTTACAGGAAACTTTTTGAGTTTCTTATAAGAAACTATGGACCAAGGGAATTGTATGTAAAGATATATAAAATTTTGTATAGCATTTATGTATTGAATTGGAAATTTATAGTCTTTCAGTTAAAAAATGAATTTCTAAACAATTAGCATATTTACCTTTTGCTTTCTATGGGAAAAGTGATGTAAATTCAAATTGGACAAATAAAGTAAACTTGTGTTCTACTCAAAAGCAAAATGTAATAGCTTGATTTAGTTATGTGGATTCAGTATTCAAGCAGCAATGTCATGTTATTTGTTAACATCTTTTGGTTTTGACCTTTTGGGATTGCGGCAAGCTCTACGCAGACTCTCAAAGACTTGACAGTAGCAAGTGTCCTAGAGTTCTCTCAGGTGAGAGTGGGCTTGTTTTTGCATATCCGGAGGCCTCTGATATATTGCTCTTGATATTTTATTGTGGTTATTAGATTAATACATTTCAAGATTTTTGCCTAATTTTTTATATGGTTGTGGATAGAATTTTAATTGTGAAATTTAGTATTTTAATTGTGTATTAATTGTATATTGTGTGTTTTTATTTAGCATTTTAATTGTGGAATAAGAATAGAGGAAGTGTGTCTAAAACATACATCTAGAGTTTAATCAATAATTATAAAATGTATACCCATGTAATAATCATCTAGAACCTCAGGACACCACTTGCCATCCTTTCTAGATGACAGTCCTGAGAGGAAACCACATGTCCTTTCAAGATCCATCTCTTCCTTGTTTTTTAAGATAGCTTTATTATCCCTAAACAGTATACTTCAGCTTTCCCTAGTTCTGAGTTTTCTGCATACATAGAAATATGTACTCTTTTACGTCTTTTTAAAATTTAACTCAATGTTGATTAACTTGTAGAATTCATTCATTTATTGTGTGAGTTTTTTTATTTTTATTACCATATAGAGTTCCGTTATGAGAATATACTGTATCCATTTTATTATTTATAGACTTCACAAATAATGATTCTATAAGCGGCTCTGTATACGTAGGTATCCTGGTGCACATGTGCCTGAGTTACTTTCAGTTGTGTTTACCTAAAAAAGGATTTGCTTGGTCATGGAATAATCATAGAGCATATGATTCTTCAGCTGTAGTGCAAAATTGTTTTCCAACATGGCTGTATCAAACTCTCAGTTTAAAGTTCCTATTGCCCCACATCATCTTCAACACATGGTATCATCAGGCTTTTTAGTTTTAGTGGGTCTGTTGGGTATGTCGTGGTATTTATTGTGCTTTTAATTTATATTTCCCCCAGTTATAAGGTTGTACACCTTTTTATGTGTGATTCGGCCACTTAGAGTTCTTTTATGATGTGCCTATCCAAGTATTTTGTTCATTTTTCTATTTTTTTTTTTTTTTGTATTGATTTGTAGGAGTTCAGTATATTCTGGGTATAATTCCTTTGGTGGCCACCTGTCTTCTGCTACTCTGGCTTATCATTTCAGTCTTTATAGTTTAATGAATTGGAGTTTATTTTAATATGGCTGAAGTTACCAGTTTTCACCTTTATGGACAGTGCTTTTTGTGTTTTAAGACAATCCTTCCTGTCATAAAGTCATAAAGATATTTTCTATATTACGTTATACAACCTTTGTACTTTGTGTTTTATGTGTGTTTAGGTTTATCATCTACTTTGGAATAAATTTTTATGTTATGAGATAAGATGTCTAATTTTATTTTACTTCCTTTAAAGAGATATATAAATATTTCTTTTTATATATAAATATATATCATTTATGGATATATAAAATATCAAGCATATTTTATACAAATATCTTTTATATAAATATGTGTATGTTTCTTTTTATTTTAACAAAGATATATATATATATATATATATATTTTTTTTTTTTTTTTGACAGAGTCTCACTGTATCGCCCAGGCTAGATTGCAGTGGCGTGATCTCGGTTCACTGCAACCTCCGCCTCCTGGGTTCAAGCGATTCTCCTGCCTCAGCCTCCCAAGTAGCTGGACATGCGGCAACATGTCTGGCTAATTTTTGTGTTTTTAGAAGAGGTAGGGTTTCGCCATGTTGGCCAGGCTGGTCTCAAACGCCTGACCTCAAGTGATCTGCCCACCTTGGCCTCCAAGAGTGCTGGGATTACAGACATAAGCCACCCCGCCAGGCCAATATATCTTTTTTAAAATAAAAAGATACATGTATATAAGATGTTGATATAAAAGCTATATAAAAAATGTCCGGCCGGGTGCGGTGGCTCAAGCCTGTAATCCCAGCACTTTGGGAGGCCGAGACGGGCGGATCACGAGGTCAGGAGATCGAGACCATCCTGGCGAACACGGTGAAACCCTGTCTCTACTAAAAAGCACAAAAAAACTACCCGGGCGAGGTGGCGGGCGCCTGAGTCCCAGCTACTCGGGAGGCTGAGGCAGGAGAATGGTGTCAACCCGGGAGGCGGAGCTTGCAGTGAGCTGAGATCCGGCCACTGCACTCCAGCCTGGGCGACAGAGCGAGACTCCGTCTCAAAAAAAAAAAAAAAAAAATGTGTCCAGGACCTCATATTGAAAAGTTTGTTCTTGCTGTATGCTCTTCCGTGCCCTCCTGTTACACACGAGTGCACACATATACATGGATCTGGTTTTGGGCACTGGCATCTGTTTCATATTGCCTTGATTCCTAGAGCTTTAGAATAAGTCTTGATACTTCGTAGAGTTTTAGAGTGGTGGGTTTGTTTTGTTTTTGTTTTTGTTTTCTGTGAATGCTTTCCATATTCTTGGCCCTGTACATTTCCATATTAATTTTAGAACCAGTTTGTCAGGTTCTACTGATCTGGATTGGAATTAAATTGAATCTATAAATCACTTTGAGGAGAATTAATATCTTTACATGATTGAACCTCGAACCCATGGTTGTGATGTATTTAATATCTTTACATGATTGAACCTCAAACCCATGGTCATGATGTGTATATCTCCCTTTATTTAGGTTTTCTTTAAAGTCTCTCAGTAATATTTTATACTTTACCCTAAAGAAGCCTTGCATAGTTTTTGTTAAATTTATTCCAGTGTACTTGACCCTTTTTTTTTTTTTTTTTTTTTTTTTTTTTTTTTTTTTTTTTTTTTTTTTTTTTTTTTTGAGACGGAGTCTCGCTCTGTCTCCCAGGCTGGAGTGCAGTGGCGCCATCTCCGCTCACTGCAAGCTCCGCCTCCCGGGTTCACATCATTCTGCCTCAGCCTCCCGAGTAGCTGGGACTACAGGCGCCCGCCACCACGCCGGGCTAATTTTTGGTATTTTTAGTAGAGATGGGGTTTCACCGTGTTAGTCAGGATGGTCTCGTTCTCCTGACCTCATGATCTGCCCATCTTGGCCTCCCAATGTACTTGACATTTTTATGCAGTTGTACATGGTATGTTATTTCACTTTTTAGCTTTTTATCGTTGGTATATGGAACTAGGTTTTTCTATATACTAATCTTTAGCAATCTTTTTCTCGATTCTTATGATTTCTCTATAGATTCTTTTGCATTTTCTGCTTGCGTAACCATAGCATTTGCAGATGACAGCTTTTTTTCTAATCCCTATACCTTTTAATTCTTTTCCTTATTTTACTGTACCAGTTCAATCCTCTAGCACAGTGTTCACCGGAAGTAGTAATAGGAGGTGTTGTTGCCTTTTTTTTTTTTTTTTTTTTTTTTTTTTGAGATGAAGTCTCACTCTGTCGCCTACTGCAACCTCTGCCGCCCAGGTTCAAGCAATTCTCCTGCCTCAGCCTCCCAAGTAGCTGGGATTATAGGTGCCTGCCATCGTGCCCGGCTGATTTTTGTATTTTTAGTAGAGATGGGGTTTCACCATGTTGGCCAGGCTGGTCTTGATCTCCTGATCTCATGATGCACCCGCCTTAGCCTCCCAAAGTGCTTGGATTACAGGCGTGAGCCAACACACCCGGCCGCTGTGTTCTTAATCTCAGAATGACTGCTTCATGTTATTTGCATAGGATATTTTAGAAGTATCCTTTTCCAGATTATGGAAGTATCCTCTAAGCTAGCTAAGAGGTTTTGTTGTTTACTTTTTAATCATACGTAAATGTTGAATTTTATCAAATACTTGTCCTGAATCTTTTTAAGTGGTCATATGATTTTTTTTTCCTTTAATCTAATAATGTGGTAAGTTTCACTGATTAAGATTTTTAGTGTTAAAAACCATCTTGTATTCCTGTGATAGACCCAACTTGGTATTTGCATCTTTACTCATAAATGAGGGTGACCTATAATTCTTTCCAAGTTTTGGTACCAAGAACTTACGCTGTCAGGAAATGAGTTAGGGAGCAAATCCTTTTTTGCTGCTCTCTGGAGTAAATTTGATATAATATTAGATTTATTTGTTCCTTGAATATTTGATAGAACTTGCATTTTTTAAGGTTTTTTGTCTATTCTTTTTGTAACTTCTTGAGGTAGATACGTAGCTTATTAATTTCAGCCTCTTTTTTTTCTAACAGATGCATTTAGAGCTATATGTTTCTGTTTACAAGTTCTTCATCCCACAAGTTGTGTCATATTGTATTATCGTGGTTCACATTACACAGATACATTAAAATGATATTTTAATATATCTTTTGACTCATTGACATTTTATAACAGGTGACATTTACATAATGGTTGAAGATTTTATGACTTATTTTGTTGTTTCTGATGTCTCTACTGCTGCTAGGAGAGAATTACTTTGAGTATAATATATTCTCCCTCATGCTCACTTAGCAAGTTTGTAGAGAACAGAATAAAATTTATCTTTATATGTGTTTCTCTGCTCTACAAAAATGTGTTGGTGAGCCGGTTGTACATTTCTCAGCTAAATTCCATCCACTGTATTATAGTTAAGTGAATATTTTCAACTTACTTACGTATTGATTTTGTTTTTCTTTGTCTTAGCTGTGTTGGAGTAGAAGAACATCATGCTGTTGACATTGACCTGTATCACTGTCCCAACTGTGCAGTTTTACACGGTTCCTCCTTGAGTAAGTACTAGATGCTTAAATAAAAATTGACATTTCAGAAAAATCGAGATTTCAAATTTACATGTACATGTTAATACTTTAATGATACTCTGACGAGTTATATTATACCCATCAAGAACTGTAGGGACAGATTTTGCTCAGGGTATTTAGGTTGTTGTTTTTGTCTCATTAAGTCAAAAGATTAAGGGGGGGAATGTACTGTCAGTCTTAATTGCCAGTGCAGAGTCCCCAAACTCAACTACATAGTTTGATATCTTTCAATTTGAGAAGTGTGGTAAAGTAAAATTTTTCTGTTTCTGGAATCTGATTTCGCTTGTTTTGCTCTCTTCACAAATAGAAGATCTTCAGTAGTATTTTGGGAGAGTATGCAGAATAAGACTTTAATACACTCATATGCCTTATATTTTAAGGAGAAAATGAGAGCGTTGATAAGCTAAAATATTACTTATATTTTCTGAATTTGGTTGCTATATTGAGTATGGCCTGGAGTCCTGCCCAGCCATCCTCTCTGCCTGAAACCCCTTTCTGAGATCTGAGGAAGTAGAGATACAAGGACACACCAGACCATGTTTCTGACCACACTCTTGTTTCTAAGAAGGGAGAGCAAAGCCAGGGAACCCTCGGGCATCTTTTGGAGTGGACCAACATCACACCTAAAATGATATGTATTTTCAGCTTTTTACAGATGCTTCAGAATCTTTTACAGATGCTTCAGAAGAATACATTGAAATATTGCTATTGTGCAAATATGAGAGAAAAAGGCTTGGATTATGTTATAAAATTTTTTTTTTTTTTTTTTAAATTTGAGACAGGGTCTTGATCTGTCACCTATGCTGGAGTGCGGTGGCGCTATCATAGCTCACTGCAGCCTTGACCGCCTGGGCTTAAGTGATCTTCCTGCCTCAACCTCTGGAGTAGCTGGGACCACAGGCATGCTTCACCACGCGCAGTTAATTTTTTGATATTTTGTAAAGACAAGGTCTCACTTTGTTGCCCAGGCTGGTCTCGAACTCTGCCTTAGACTCTTGAAAGTGCTGTGATTACAGGCATGAACCACCACACCTGGCCTTTAATAACTATTTATTTTGACATTTTAGGCTGCAGACTAGCACTTTTATATTCACAGAATTAAAGGGAAAACTATAGGCTTTGTCATTTTAAAACCTTTGCCTGAACATACCTTGATATACACAGTTGGTGGGTTGGTTTTAGGTAACTTACATGACCTCTTTATTTTACATGCAGCTTTTTCCCTAGTACTTTTTTCCAATAGAGTAGACATTTATATAGAGTTATATTTTTTCAAAAGAGACTTACTGGCAACTGACTGCTCATTTGTTTTGTTAGAAATATTAGTAATGTTTCTAATGTCTTTGTAAGATACTTGAAAAATTTAAGCTAATTGAATACATTAAAGTATTTCCTTTTAAAATAGAGGCTATTCCTTTTGTTAAGTATACAGCATAAAACTTGAGGTTAGCAAATTGGTAGAACTGTTACATGTGTAATTGACTAGTTTATTGTCATAAATGTTTTTAAATGATCTTTCCCTGGCTAGCACTGAGTATGTGATATATAATTTGAAATAATTGTTGACTGGGAGTAACTCTTGGAGAAAGTAAATAAATAATATGGTGTTGTTATCTCAAGGGAGACTTAACTAAAATTTATAGCAGTTTTAGTTTAGAATTTAAGTATATATTCCCAAAATGAAATAATTTGAATTTAACTTGTGTGAAATATTAAGTTACTATGAGGCAGAATAATGTGATACACTGCATTATTTATTTTTCCTATATGATTTAATTTTGTAAAAAATGTGTTATACTCACTAAATTGATTATACAATCCATAATGGATCGCGACTTCACTTTGAATAATTATGCTTCAGAGAGAAGTTTGCCTATGCTTCTCATCCCTGAAGAACGTAAGACCAGGCATTGGCTATCTTCTGGGCAGACGTCCAACTCTGAGTACTTGCAGGGAAAACGCCCAAAATCCAGTCATCTGTTTTATCTTGATTTAAGGCTCACCTTCCCTCCTCCTCCACTTCTACCGCAACTTGGTTAATCCCTTTTGATCCCTTTCCTTCTGCTATTAAGCCTCTCTTTTTTTTTTTAAATTCATTTTTTTATTTTTTTGAGACGGAGTCTTGCTCTGTTGCCCAGGCTGGAGTGCAGTAGCGCAGTCTTGGCTCACTGCAACCTCTGCCTCACAGGTTCAAGCAATTCTTCTGCCTCAGCCTCCCGAGTAGCTGGGATTACAGGTGTGTGCCACCATGCCCGGCTAATTTTTGTGTTTTTAGTAGAGATGGTGTTTCACCGTGTTGGCCAGGCTGGTCTCGCCTCGGGCTCTCAAAGTGCTGAGATTACAGGCGTGAGCCACTGCACCAGGCCTATTAAGCCTGTCTTACTTGCTACCTGGGTTTCCTGTTGGTTTCAGAGATCCCCAGGGGTCCTTATTATTGATACCATTTAGCCAGTATAATAACTACTTAATATGGTGAATTTAGACTTGACCCTCTTAATGGGAATTAAGAACTCTATTTGAGGGCAGGTATCAAAAAACAGCCAAATAATTATATATTCTCTATCTTCTTTAGGCACATGCAATCCAAACACAAAATTTTCTCCTTTCCCTTTAACCATTACTAAAATATTCCTTCACTAGCCCCCTTCCTTTAAGAAATTCAGTCAGCTGTTATACAGTGGCTGATTTTATGATTAGCATGTTGGCCCAATAGGACAATTGTATCCTTCTGTTAACCTCCTCCAAGTCAGCACATTTAAAAGGAAATGATAGTGATTGGCAGCTTATTATATGGTAGGCACTATAGTGGGTAAGTAAGTATTTGACCTATGTTGTCTTCTTCGATATTTATAACAACTCCGTGTGAGAAATGAGAAAAATGATGTAGCTAGCCCTTTTATGTAGCTATTTGGCAGAGTTGGAGTTTGAACCCCTAGCCATCTAATTCCAAAGCTGATGCACTTCACTGATTAATCTCTTCTGCAGAAATGAAAATTAACTACTGGGGTTGCTGAGGTAAGAGGATTGCTTGAGCCCAGGAGCTCGAGGCTGCAGTGAACTGTGATTGCGCCACTGTACTCCAACCTGGGTGACAGAGGGAGACCCTGTCTTAAAAAAGAAAGAAAATTTAAAAATGCAATATCATACTTTACCTATCAAATGGACTGCTTTAAAAAAAAAAAAAAAAGTACTGATGCCCATTGTTTACCCAGGGGTATGAAATACGGTTCTTGTATAATACTGGTAAGGAAAGTAAGTTACTAGTACCACTTTTTTGGAGGCAGTTTTGTAATATGTAGCAATTATCTTTAAAATGTTGATCTTTCTTCTAGCATTTCTTAGAATTTATTCTGAGGAATTAATCAGGGAAACATATACAAACATGAATCTCAACTTTGAAGAAAGATTCAGAATGAACTAAGTGCTTAAGGATCAAAAAAATGATTATAATATGGTATATCTACATCTTAAAATTGTAGTCTGTTTTAAATATTTAATAAGGAGAAAATGCTTGTGATATAATAAGAAAGATAAGCAGGATAAACATTGTGAATCCCAGTTGAAGATAAAATGGAGTTATGGGCTGGGCTTGGTGGCTCACACCTGTAGTCCCAGCACTTTGGGAGGCCAAGGTGGGTGGGTCACAAGGTCAGGAGATTGAGACCATCCTGGCCAACATGGTGAAACCCCATCTCTACTAAAATACAAAAAAACCACTAAAAGCCGAGTGTGGTGGTGCACGCCTGTAGTCCCAGCTACTCGGGAGGCTGAGGCAGGGGAATTGCTTGAACCTGGGAGGCAGAGGTTTCTTTTTTTTTTTTTTTTTTGAGAAGGAGTCTCGCTCTGCCGCCCAGGCTGGAGTGCAGTGGCCAGATCTCAGCTCACTGCAAGCTCCGCCTCCCAGGTTCACGCCATTCTCCTGCCTCAGCCTCCCGAGTAGCTGGGACTACAGGCGCCCACCACCGCGCCCGGCTAATTTTTTTTGTATTTTTAGTAGAGACGGGGTTTCACCGTGATAGCCAGGATGGTCTCGATCTCCTGACCTTGTGATCCGCCCGTCTCGGCCTCCCAAAGTGCTGGGATTACAGGCTTGAGCCACTGCGCCCGGCCGGGAGGCAGAGGTTTCTATGAGCCTAGATGGTGCCACTGTCCTCCAGCCTGGCAACAGGGTAAGACTCCGTCTCAAAAAAAAAAAAAAAAAAAAAAAAAAGAAATGGAGTTGTGTATCTATATATAGCTGAAAAAAATCTGGAATTAAATACACTCAAATTTTAGGAGTGATTTTAAATGAGAAAAAATAACATGCAAAGGATGCCTTAATGGAATTTCCTAGGAAGTTTGCTTTGTGATTCTAAATTTTTCTTGTGAGTTTTTTGGGTTTTTTTTGGGTTTTTTTAGTGGAACTTACCCTCTTCCATATTGAAGATTTGGCTGGCATAAGTTACTTGGGAATCTTGTTTTAGACTCTTAGATAGGAATAAACCTGATTTCCACCTTTATTAATTATTGTGACTTCTTATCCACGTGAGGACCCAATGTTGTTGTATTACTATGATCTTTGTAAGGCAGGAAAGGTTTAAAATAACTTGGAATCATAAAGTTGTTTTCCCCAAAACATTATTGTTACGAAAATGTTCAAACATATAGGAAAAATTGGATGAATTTTACAGCAAGCACCTATAAGCCTTATCATCTAGATTCTACTGTTAACATTTTCATTATATGCTTTACCACATGTCTATCCATGTAACTGTTCTGTCTACTCATCTTATTTTTTTGGATGCATTTCTAAATAAATTGCAGATGTCAGTACATTTTCCAGAATCATAGAGGTTTTAGGCTTAAGAGTAATTTTCAAGCTTAAAAAAAAAAAATTAAAACTGAAATTGTACATTGATAGAATGCACAAGAGCTGTAGGTAGTGCCAGTCTGCTGGAAAGAGGAATGAGGTCCAGAGATTAACCCTTGGCTTTTTCTCCATCGCCCCTTTGTGAAGGGTTCTTCCACACAGTTTGAAAATTAGCAGTTTAATCCATCGCTTAATTCCTACATTGAGGAATCTGGATCCAGCGGTGTTAAGTGACCTGCCCAAGGTTGCAGAGAAAGCTATTGGCTGAACTAGGAATCAAATCCAAGTCTTCTGATTTCGATTGCTGTGACTACTCAAGGTCATAGCCTTCCAGAGCTGTAGAATTACAGGGTCTTAGCATTGGAATGAATGAAGTTATTTATTTTGTCATCCTACCCGTCTTTCTTTAATTATGACTCAGTCACCTGCTCTTCTTTATGTCAGTATAACTGTGCTTATTTGGCGATAAGTCTTCACATGAAAGAGGGAGGAATGATGCTATTAGAATAGATTTCTGATGTGAGATAAAGGCCCTGTCCTGAGAAGACGATTTGGATTATCTGGATAATCATTAGGACCTAATGTTCTGATGAAAATCATAATTGTATATAATTTGGAAATTGTATAGTATCTGTAAGTGTGGACATTATAAAAGGCTCCATCTGCTGATTTGAATTCCTTGCTTTAATTTTAAATATTTTGAAATTTAAAAAGTAGGTTTTAAAAATCCACAGTTAATTGTCTGTAATTGCAGCATTACATTAAGCAAAATTCTCAGGCCTGGAAATGCATTAAAAACTTGAGTGTTTTCAACCCCTCCATCCTCAGGATAAAACACTAAGGCTCGGGGCTGGCTGCAGAGCAGCCTTAGGACCCTGGGACCAAGGGGCAGACCCTGCCCAAGGATGCAGGCCTAAGCCGGGCCTCACACTCACAGTGTAAATGTCTCTCTGGCCACCACGCGTTACATGTACCTGTGTATATATGTGGGGAGGCTGTGCACACGAGCGAGGGGTGAGTGGCCGTGGCTGTGGGCAGCATCCACACGGTTAGCCGTGCATGCACTTTGTGGCCCCTTTGCAAGGGGCGGAGGGTACTGGAAGTGGGAGGGGACAAGGTCTGCTGCTATCAGGAGTTACTGTAAAAACAAGAACTGGAAGCTAGTGTTTCTGGTACTGGGTAAAATGATTCTACCTCTGGGGATAAGGATCCACATTCGTTCTAGTACGATGGGCTCTTTCACCCCACTCCTAGTCCCCTGGGCGTGGGAGCAAAATTGTGATATTTCCTAGGAGTTTGAATGCCCCATATTTGTGTCCTCGCCAGCTCTTTGGCCACCTTTCAAGCCCCAGTGTTCAAGCTCAGAGAGGATAAAGGGGCATCTGGAGGGTCCACGAGATGGGGCCCTCACCAAACGCCTTGGCCACCGGCCGGCAGCCCTCTGTGATGTGTGTGCAGAGTGAACAGAGGACTCAGGTTTCAGAGGAGCTAGTGCAGAGCACCCTCATCCTGTAGAGTTCATGCACTCCCCATCCGTGCTGTTTCAGTTTTAAGACAAGCAGCATTCACTGGGTGTAACATGAAGGGATAAAAATGAAGGAGAAAGAGAGTTGGGGATGGGATGTCTAAGGCAGGAGTTGAGATCAGGCAACCAAAGAAATGAATTTTGGGGAGGAACACAACTCCCATCCCAGTTTCCTTCCCATGGCTGCATGTTAAGATGGATGCATGGAGAGACCATCTGCCTGGCTCCGTGTCTTCATTCTCCATGCAGCCTGGTGATGGCAGGCCTGGGTTTGGATTTCAGAATCCGAGCTCCGGGCTCCACTCATGTGGCAGCAAGACCGCTTTGTTCCAGCGTTTAGAAACACACCTGTATTTGATTCTCAACCATGGGAGCACTCGCTGCACTGGTGGGAGGTGGTTGGGAAAGTTGCAGGAAAACCTTTGTCCTCCATCCTTCCAACCCATGGTGGAAATTCACGCCATGGATTTTTAATGGATCTTTTGTTCTAGGCAGCTGGGAATAGACATGGTACTTACCTTAGAGTTTTCCAATTTATCTCAATTTTATATGGCTTGTGATTCATTTTCTCAATCCAAATATATATAAACGTGTGTGGTCTTAAAAACAACAAAAAAAAACTTGAGTGTTTTTAATGTATTTACAATTGTTATTTCTGATTATGTTGGATATAATGATTAGAAAGCATATAGTATCACCAGTTACCAAAATCATTTTTTTAAAATCTTTTAAAAATCCAGTGAAAAAGAGGAGGAACTGGCACAGGCATGACTACACAGAAATTGATGATGGTTCCAAACCAGTGCAAGCTGGAACTAGAACTTTCATTAAGGAATTACGCTCTCGAGTCTTCCCAAGGTATGGAAACTTACTCTGATAAAAGAAAACGTAAGAATGTAAGAATGTCGTCTCATAGAGTGGTATTACGTAAAGGCAATGTTTTCAAACTTAGGCTGCAACCCATTATTGTCCTCAGCCACCTTTTCACCTTTTTACTTCCTTAATGAAATAGAAAAGTATCAGTACATTCCAAGTAATAGGTGGAAGTAAGTAAGCATATTTTCTTGGAACTTTTGTTACATGTATATGCACACTGGGTCACCCTATAAAAACATTTAGGTGTGGGCCACAGTCCAAAAAGTTTGAAATACGCTAACCTGAGGGAGTTGTTCCCAGTACTTGGTTCCTTATGATACGCAGCTGCTGCCTGTTTTTTTTTTCTTTTGCCTCACCTTCTCCTATTTTCCCAACTCTGCTTTTTCTCCATTGCTTTTATATGCATCTTTGCCCTAGGTCCACCAGAAGCACACACAACCACTGCAGGAGTGGGCTTTTGATTTTTAAAAAAATAATAGAATATATTTGAGTTGTGTGGCTCAGAGTTGAAAGCATTATAAAGCATTTAATCATGCTAATTTGGATCATTTCCTACTCACTGCCTGACATCTATTTAAAGTGATAATGCTTAATAGACTTTTACACAAGATCATAGCCAGGCTTGTTAAAGAGGGGAAGCACAATTTAAATTTAAATCACAGTATCACATGCAGCTTATTATGGAATTATTTCAGATCCTGAAATGATAAAACCCCTGCTATTTCTCCTTAGTCTTTAGAATTCCTCTCTAGCCCCCTGCCCCTTAATCCTTACACAGAAACATATAGTGATAAGCATCATTGGCTTATCATTCAGGTCTGTTGAGAGACAGAAAGAACACATATTTAAAATGTAGTGTTTCCACATGATTTTTGTGGTGTTAAATACCTTATTCTCAAATATTCTTTTTTATCAGTTTCCAAGTTGTGGGAGAAATGTTCGCATGTTTTCTTTTTTATTGGCTCATGCTTGATTGGTTTGGCACCTAGGCCCAAAGTTTTCAGTCTGGTTCTGTTGGTGGGCCTACGAGAGGTTTGTGAGCTCCCTAAAATGAATGGTATGTAGAATTTAGTGTCAGTTGGGAGTGTCCATTTCTCAGGGAGAGGAGCTATAGCTTTCTTTTTTTTCCAAATAGGTTTCTGACACAAAAATGTAGTGTTAAAAACACTGGCCTAATAATTTATGTGACTTTACTGCCAGTGACCACAAATGAGATCAGGTTATAGAGATCACAAATGTCCAAAATGTAATTACCATTAGTTCAGGATCTTTGGGTTTTAATGCCATAAAGCTTTATATCATTTCAAACCATAGTAGAATAGCAATAATTGTTAAATTACACATACTCAATATGATTAACACAGAAGCGTATAAAATAAAGTGAATGAGTTATCTTTCCCCTCCCCTATTTTAAGACTTAGTGTAAGTTTTTTGAGACCCTTTTCTACATAAAAACATTAAAACATTTATGTATATGGATGTATGGATATATATAATGTTCTTAAAATGGGATTATGTTATGCATAGTGTTGTACAATTTGCCTTTTTTACTCTTATATTTCATAGATATCCTTCCATACATATGCATAGATTTACCTCACTTCCTAAATGCTGTGTAGTATGCAGTAATCTATAGGTACCATAATTTGCTTAACCATCCCCATATGATATATGTTTAGTTTGTCTCCAGATTTTCCTCTTGCAAAAAATGTACCTATATTTTAAACACTTGTCATTATATATGTTTGATCAAAAGAGGGAGTAAAACACCAAACATTTGAGATCAGGGAATACAAGTGATTTAAAATTCTTCTTTAGATTGAAGTTGAAGGAATTATTTAATCCTCAGAGGTTGGGGGAAGGAGGGACAGTTGTGGATGCTTATTGGGGAAACTGAGAGGTAATACAGAGCTCCAGTTCAGTAGATGAGTCAAGTGAAGAAGAACAAGAATATCTAGGAGAGGACTCTCAGTTTTCTTAGGCCTCAGACTTGCCCTTGCCTTATGGAGAGGATCGGAAGATCGGAGCCCAGTAATTCGGAGAACCAGCATCTCCTTTTTCTCCTGTCTTCTTGCCACCTAGGCAGCAGGTGACATCAGATAGTTAAGATCTAATTGTAGAAGTGGAGACTATTGTGTTTTAACCTTTAAGGCAAGTGTCACACTTAATTTTGAATGTATAGCAGCCATATCCTGCGAGCAATTGGGAGATAAAAACTGGAATGCCCCATTGGAAGAGATCTGGTGGGCAAAGGGACAAACTACACTTATGTTAATGTAATGCCTGTAATCTGTTGGTCATTAGAGAGGGCAACTAGAGATCCAACCATTCTTGGCTTAAAGTTACTACCTGGTATTAAGACTTACTAGGCCCAGTGCGGTGGCTCACACCTGTATTCCCAGTACTTTGGGAGGCCAAGGTGGGCGGATCACAAGATCAGAAGATCAAGACCATCCTGGCTAACACAGTGAAACCCATCTCTACTAAAAATACAAATAATTAGCCGGTCGTGGTGGCAGGCACCTGTAGTCCCAGCTACTCGGGAGGCTGAGGCAGGAGAATGTCCTGAACCCAGGAGGCGGAGCTTGCAATGAGCTGAGATCGTGCCACCGCACTCCAGCCTGGGCGACAGAGCGAGACTCCATCTCAAAAAAAAGACTTACTAAATACTGGTTGTAACGGATCATTTAAATCAGTAGTTTTCAATGGGAGCATTTTGGACACTTGTCTCAGTGGGCAGGGACCAGGGATGCTAGTCATCTTCCAGTATGCAGAATAAGAATTAATTGTTCTGTGTTCCATTAGACTTTAGATAGTTGTGTAGAATTTTATAGTCAGATAAAATCTGACTAGTTTTTGTTTTTATTTATTTATGTATTTATTTATTTTTGAGATGGAGTTTTGCTCTTGTCACACAGGCTGGAGTGCAGTGGCGCAATCTCCGTCTCCCAGGTTCAAGCAATTCTTCTGCCTCAGCCTCCCAAGTAGCTGGGATTATAGATGCCCACCACCACACCCAGCTAATTTTTGTATTTTTAGTAGAGACGAGGTTTCACCATGTTGGTCAGGCTGGTCTCGAACTCCTGATCTCAGGTGATCCACTCACCTCAGCCTCCCAAAGTGCTGGAAATTACAGATGTGAGCCACCGTGCCTGGCCTGACTAGTTTTTATTCTAATGTACACTCTACCTTTTGTTCTCCCAAATTTCTACGTAGCCTGTATCAAGTGGCTTCTGGTGTTTCTACTTAACTTAAATCTAACCATTCATTACAACTAGTTGTAAGCATCCTATTATTTTATTATGTCTTCTAGTGTAGTTTACATACTGAAATACAGGTTGAGTGTTCCTTATCCAAAATGCTAAGGAACAGAAGTGTTTCAGAAACGATTTCAGACTCTTTTTTTTTTTTTTTTTTTTTTTTGGATTTTGGAACATTTGCGTTATACTTAGCAACTGAGCATCCCTAATCTGAAAATCTGAAATACTCCAATAAGCACTTCCTTTGAGCATCATATCAACACTCAAAACATTTTGGATTTTGGAGCATTTTAGAGTTTGTATTTTTGGATTAGGGTTACTCAACTTGTACATATTTTACTATAAACTAGGTTGGGTTTTTCTTTTTGCATTTAGAGCACTTTATATATATTTCTAATTATATGTATTGAATTATGTATATTACATTATAAATTTTAGTTTAGGATAGCAAAGGGAGATTTATAAAACATTTGTCATTAAAAGAAGAATGAGATATGATAAGTTAAGATCCAGTGATATAGATAATCCAGTATATGAATTAACCCATCACCACAGTATTTTTTTTAAACTGAACTTACCAATAAAAATGACATTTTTATTCTTATGTTTTTTCTTAGTGCCGATGAAATAATTGTAAAGATGCATGGCAGCCAGCTGACACAAAGATATCTGGAGAAACATGGATTTGAGGTCCCTATTATGGTCCCTAAATTAGATGATCTAGGACTCAGGCTCCCTCCACCTACATTTTCTGTGATGGATGTGGAACGTTATGTAGGTACGAACTTTATTTCTTTAAGTACCTGGGAAAACGTGGTAAAAGTAAAAATGATAGTCCTGGTAATATTAAAGGTTAAATGAAGAAATGTCAACTTAGTTTAGTTTTCTGCTCAGAAAAATGAGACTCAGTATCATCTATATTGAAAACTAATTTTTCTCAGCAGACCTACAGCTGCCAGAAAAACAGAATGACATATTTTGCTTGTTCCTATTTACTCAGCTTCATCCTGCTGCTTTCTTTTGTGCCATTAAGTTTTCTGATACTTGCTTAGGGAAAATCATTACTGAGGAATAGATATAGGTACCAGGAAGAAGATATTGGAAAATTTGATTGATTGTAGGCATCTGTAGAATACAGGTGCAAAATTCCCAGATCCCAGTATACCAGCTGCACAGTTAGTCCTCTGTAGTCTGCTTTGTGACCTGCTGCTGCTTCGAGGAAAGGTGGTAAAAAGAGCAGATCATTTTCAATCCTGTTTTTATAGTAATGACTTGGTGAATATTGCCATTTAATGATGTCTGGACTTAATTTGTGATTTTGAAAATTTCCCAAAGAAACAGAAAGTCGTGAGAAATAAAGGGGGAAACCCTTTACTCCTTGCCACGTTGTTGACATTTTCAGTCATTTCATTCATTCTCATCATATTTATAGATAAAGCTGACTATATGTAGATGTTACTCCTTGTCAGCAGTAGATTAGATCCCAAATCTATTTTGACTCAAAATTGTATATTTACTACATTATCTCCTCAGCATGGAATATCTGAGAACTTGTCCCTTTATTGAGCCATTAGTTAACAGTTCTCATAGATTATTGTTTCACTAAGGAAATCTATCTAAATATTATAACTTCACATTCAGCTAAATTTGAGTATTTGGCAAGTAAGAGGACGGGGCTAAGGATTAACCTGAACCTATTTGCATAGATAGCAACTGTAAAACAAATAGCTAGTGTAATACATGTGCAGGAAAAAAATGCTCAAGCTGCTTGATAGCTAACTTTTTGGTACTGCAGAGCACTTCAGTTAAATACTATGAACAGAACTGTGTTACTTCCTGAAGATAAAGAAGTCTATAAGGCAAGACTTTCTAAACCTATATGAAGTTGCATTAAAGTAAGAAAATGGCATTTATTTGCTTTTTTATTTCAAATTGGTTAAGTATTACCATATTTTGAATTCTACCTTATCCCATAGTCCATTGTCAAACTATTTGTGCTTCCTAGTGTAGCAGTGCAGTGGTCTGTAAACATTACCTCATGGATTTATATGAAAACTATAAATTAATCACAATTTGAAACTCAGGCCTTCGGACACTGGTACTAATGTGAACTGATTTTTGCTTCCCAATCACTAATTTTTTCTTGAAGGAGAATATTAGAAGACAATACCAGGAGGGCAGAAAATATCCTGGTCAACTTGCATGCTAATTCCCCAATGAGTCATGTGTTTTTTTGAAATGATAGCCTTAGAATATTTTAAGTGTTACAAAAGTGAAAGGGAAAAGTCAGTCTCCCCACTTTATGCCTGAGAAAACTGAAATCCAGAAAATGTTGCACAATTTCTACATGCCAATGTAATGTATTTTTTGTCATTATGAGCTGTACACCAAGATATCATTGCTATACAGAAAGCTTTATAAGCCGTATACATTTTTATGTTTGGTGTAAATTATGCAACTCTGTCTCACTGCTTTCCTTTTCCTCTGAAAAATTGTCCCTTTTTTCCTGAAAGGTCCAATTGAACTTGGGAAATTAAGAGTGTAGGGAGAATCTTTGTCTAGATTACATAGTTTTATACTTGGTTTAAATATCATACTAAGTTAAGATATTTTTTGATTAGGGCATCTGCTGATGTAACTCTTAAAAGTCCAATAAGAAGACTGTAATTTTTCTCTGCAGGTGGTGACAAAGTGATAGATGTCATTGATGTGGCGAGACAGGCAGACAGCAAGATGACACTTCACAATTATGTTAAATACTTCATGAATCCTAACAGACCAAAAGTGTTAAATGTGATCAGCCTTGAATTTTCAGATACAAAGTGAGTAGTTCTTGGCATTTTGGTTTAGCATTCTGAGTGTTAGCTAAATGTAGTTTAATGATGTATTTATTTTAGGAAGAAACATAGTTGTGACTTCTAAAGTTGTCCAGTGGTAGCAGTGTTATAAATTTTGCATTGGGACGCTCAGAGATGTTTAGAAATAAGATGTATTTTAAATTTGTGACTGGGCACGGTGGCTTATGCCTGTAATCCCAGCGTTTTGGGAGGCCAAGGTGGGTAGATTGCTTGATGCCAGGAGTTCAAAACCAGCCTGGCCAACATGGTGTAACCCCCTCTCTACTAAAAATACAAAAATCAACTGGGTGTGATGGCACATGCCTGTAATCCCAGCTACTCAGAGAGGCTGAGGCACGAGAATCTCTTGAACCTGGCAGGACAGAGTTTGCAGTGAGCCGAGATCACGCCACCGCACTCCAGCCTAGGCAACAGAGCAAATCTGAGTCTCAGAAACAAAAAACATGTATCTTAAACTTTTAAGTGTTGTTGTTAACCTTAAGTTCCATTTAATTATTTGGTTTGGGAATAGATGGAAGAAGCAGTTTTTAAGAATTTTTAATTTGCATGATGTGGGTATGTGTGTGTGTTTCTTTTTTAAAAGGATGTCTGAATTGGTGGAGGTCCCTGATATAGCCAAAAAACTTTCCTGGGTAGAAAATTATTGGCCAGATGATTCAGTCTTTCCCAAGCCATTTGTTCAGAAATATTGCTTAATGGGAGTTCAAGACAGCTATACAGATTTCCACATTGACTTCGGTGGAACTTCAGTCTGGTACCATGTCCTCTGGGTAAGATTGGGGTATTTTTTGTTCTCTCACTGACAAACAGATAGCCCTAGTTTTTCAGTGGTATAGTCATTTCTTATAAATGTTACTTGTAAAAGGGGAAGTTGTTTTTTTTTTTTTTTTTTTTTTTTTACTTTTTAACCAGGAACTCTCACTTTGCCTTTAAACTTAACGATATTTTTAAAAAATCTTAAATAATGGAAGAGCTTTGACTTCTAAATTTATATTAGATTTGCTTTCTGCCCTCATCTTTTAAGTTGGTTTCTTTTAGCCTTTTGTCTCTTTTTGATTCTTTTCCCCCTAGTTAATTATCCTTTAATCCCTGAATTAAACATCTATGAAGGAGCAAAATTACAGTAATAATTGCTTCTGGCCTTAATGTTGGGCTAGGATAGCTTGTTGGATAAGTCAGGAATGCCATAAAAATACCAGTTCTTGGCTGGGTGTGGTGGCTTACACCCGTAATCCCAGCACTTTGAGAGCAGGCCAACCCGGGAAAATTATTTGAGCCCAAGAGTTCAAGACCAGCCTGAGCAGCATAGTGAGACCCTGTCTCTAAAAATAAAAATAAAAAAAGTAGCCAGGCATGATGGCTCATCCCTGTAGTCACAGCTACTCAAGAGGCTAAGGCAGGAGGATCACTTGAGCCCAGGAAGTTGAGGCCACAGTGCGCTGTGATTGCACCACTGCACTCCAGCCTGGGCAACAGAATGAGACTCTATCTCAAAAAACTGAACAAACAAAAAACCAATTCTTTTCAATTTATATTCACCTTGCTTTATCTGGAGCTGCATTGTTCAAAACAGTTACCACTAGCCATGTGTGACTAAATTTAAATGATTAAAATGGAATGTAATTAAAAATTCAGTTCCTTGTTTATACTAGGCACATTTCAAGTGCTCAGTAGCCACATGTGGCTGATGACTACTGTATTGGTTAGCACAGATACAAAACATTTCCATCATCACAGAAAGTTCTATTGCAGCGTACTGATGTAGAAACTCAGTCTTCATCTATATCAGATGCTTGTGCCTCAGCAATGTTCTGGGCTATATTTGATGCTGGGTCCTTGGGTTCCTGGTTTTTTTTTGTTTTTTTTTGTTTGTTTGTTTTTGTTTTTTTTTCATGAAGAAGCAAAGAATTAGTTTGTTAAAGGAAGTTTATTTATAGATTTTTAAAAATAATCATTATGCTATGGATCTTAGTAGAAAGGGCAAAGCTTGCAGAGATGACTGTGGGCCTGTCAACACATATTTACTTCTCTACTTGACAATGAGAGGAGGTCAGTGGGATGTTTGTGCTTCTGTGCCCTCCTGTCTTGCAGCTATTTCAACACTACTTTATTGACTCCTTGTCAGTCGAGGAGGGGGAGCTTTAAACATGAAAATGTTTACTAAGGGCAATAGCTACTGATCAGGTGTGTGAAATACGTCTTTTGAACCTAAAAAAATCTGATAATTTTCTAATTTAATTTGTATTGGGAAATTGCATCAATGTAGGCTAGCCTGAGTGTGGCTTTTCCTTTTTCAAAAATAGTATGATACTTCCTTTTAGGGTGAGAAGATTTTTTATTTAATAAAGCCAGCAGATGAAAATTTGGCACGTTATGAATCTTGGAGTTCATCTGTGACCCAGAGTGAGGTGTTCTTTGGAGATAAGGTGGATAAATGCTACAAATGTGTCGTAAAGCAGGGACATACGTTATTTGTTCCTACAGGTAAGGTTTTAATCCCATCCTCTACTCACCATGATTGATACTCAGTCACATAGAGTTGGCTTTTAATTAGAACCTCTGGCTTTAACATGTTTGGAAAGTAATTTTTATGACATTTGTTAAGAAATAATTCTGATCTTGGACTTTTTAGGTTTTGTTCCTTAGAGGTTTTCTCTTCTAGTTAGGACTTCTTTTGGCATAGTATTTATATCATTTGCCTTCATTTTTATTTTTATTGAGAAAAAATTCACATACCATAATATTCAGCCTTTTAAAGTTTACAACTCAGCGATTTTTAGTAGATTAATAAAGTTGGGCAAACAAATGTCATAAAAACTACTTTCCAAACATGTTAAACCCAGAGGTTCTAATTAAAAGCCAACTACTAATTCCAGAACACTTTCCTTGTCTCAAAAAGAAACCCCGTACTCTTTAGTAGTTACTCTCCATTCCCACCTCTCCTGAGCCCCTGGCAACCACGAATGTACTTTCTGTCACTGTGGATTTACCTCTTTGGATACTTTATGTAGATGGAATCATACAACATGTGGGCTTTTGCATCTAGCTTCTTTCACTTAGCCTGTTATCTTCTAGGCTCATCCATGTTGTAGCATGTATCATTACTTCATCTTTTCATGGCCCACTAATGTTCCATTGTGGGATATACAGGTTGAGCATCCCAAATCCAAAAGTCTAAAACCTGAACTGCTCCAAAATTGAAAGCTTTTGAGCATCTGCATGACCCTCAAGAGGAAATGCTTACTGAGGCATTTTGGATTTTGGATTTTCAGATTAGGGATGCTCAGCTGGTAAGTATATAATGCAAATATTCCAAGATCCAAAAAAAAAAATCAGTACTTCTGGTTCCAAGCGTTTTGGATAAGGGGTACTCAGCTTTACCCTCTTTTGTTTATCCATTTACCAGTTGGTGGACTTTGGGTTGTTTCCACATTTTGGCTGTTTGAATAGTGCTGCTTTGAACGTTTGTATACAATTTTTTATGTGGAGGTATGTTTTCATTTCTCTTGGGTAAATATAGCTTGTAGTAGAATTGCTGCATTACGTGGTTTAACTACAGTTAACTTCTTGAGGAATTGGTGACCTGTTCTCCAAATAGCTGCACCATTTTACGTTCCCACCAGCAGTGTATTTGGAGTCCAGTTTCTCCACACCCTCACCAGTGCTGTAATTGCCTTCTATTCTAGTGGTGTGATGTGTCATGATTTGAATTTGCATTTCCATAATGAGTAATGATGCTCAGCATTTTTCTTGTTGGGCATTTGCATATTCTCTTTGGAGAAATGTCTATTCAAACCCTTTGCTCATTTTAAAATAGGGTTATTTGTCCTTTTTAATTGTTGAGTTTGTAAGCATTCTTTATTCTATGTACTAGACCCATATCAGTATGTATGATTTGCAAATATTTGCTCCCATTTTGTGGGTTATCTGCTCACTTTGTTGATAATGTCCTTTGATGCACGAAAGTTTTTAATTTTGATAGTCTTAACTATGGTCAGCTCTCCATTGCTGTTAAAGACCAAGCCAGTAAGAATCTGGGCTGCTGTCCTAGGGAAGTTAGGAGGCAAAGGGTGTGTCTTGAGAGACCCTCAAAGAAAGGATTGAGTATCAGTCTTAGCTGTCGTCTCAGGTGTAGGTATCAGGTCTGTCATTTTGAGATGTAAATGAATGTAGAGTATAGACTGTCCAGACCAGTGGTTTTGAGAATTGTGTGCTGGTTTTGGTGACTCTAATGACTGTATAGTTCACAGGGATCTGTCCCCACAGGCCCTGCTGAAAGCCTTGCCTCTGGTGTATATAATAATAATAGTGTGTTGAACAAATGAAGACATGCCTTAGAACTACCAGAATATTTGCCTAGATAAGTATCAGTATTTTCATTGTGAATGGGCTGATTCACATTGTGAATGCCCCTCCCTTAAATCTTCCTACTTCTTGCTTTTATATCAAGTATTTTGTTGTACCCTCTTGAAAATCATAAATTGACATTCATAGAATAATGTTTTTTATTGATTTAATATCCTAACTAGAATATAAAGAAATTAAAAGGTGATTTATAATGAAATGCTATTTCAGTATGTGCCTGTTTAGGCACAGCAGCATTAGAGAAGAGAATGAAATGGTAATTGCATAAGGAAGGAAATCGATCTAGGTGTGTGTTAGTGGCAACACAAATTCTATCAGTAGCACTGGTGTAGGTACTGATACTTCCTGGACTATCAGAATCACCTGGAGGACTGGTTACAACACAGATTGCTGGACCTCATGGCCAAGGTTCGGATTCTGTGGAGCTGGAGTGGGCCTGAGAATGTGTATTTCTAACAAGTTCTTGGCTGATTCAGGTGCTGCTGGTATGGGGACCATATTTGGAGAACCACTGCTGTAGGCAAAGTGATTTTTTTTTCCCAAGGTAGTCAGCAACTGACAAGCTTTCAAACAAACTACAGTACAGTTTTTGTATTTCAGGAAATTGTGCCAAAACCGTGAAAATATACTGTGTGTGCATGTCTGTATGTACAGATATATATAATATATAATAATGGAGTTGTAATTTCTAGGCTGAGATAGTTAATAGGACAGGCTTTGTACCTATATGAATGCGCAGGAAAATTTGACAGTCCCGAGTGATGCAGGACAATTTCATTTTGTGTGGAACTGTCTCACATGTTGCACTCCTGGCTCCCACTCACAAAATGCCAGTAGTGCTCCCAGATCATTGAGACAATCAGAAAAGCCCCTAAACGTTCCAAAACATCCTGAACAGGCAGTACTGCCGCTATTGAGAACCACTGATGTGTAGGATTTGGAGTTGGCACAGACTTCTAATTTGTGGTTTCAAGGTCAAGCTCAAGGCTTTGTGCCTTTGAGCACAGAAATGGGCACACTTGAAAGTGAGTCCTTTGAGGGTTTTTGTTTTGTGTTACAGTTCAGTGAGGGGTCAAAAGATGAAAAATATAAAGAAAATGGGATTTGTGTATTTTAAAAGCTAATTTGCATACAAATATGTTTGTATATATTTATTTCTGGTGAAGTCTTTAAGTCTGCCAACACTTTTTTCAAAAGTTAGATGTCATGTCTTAGAAATGGTTCTCACTTTGTAAGCATTTGTATGGGAATACAAAATATCATTTTTTGGCAACTCCTATATTTGTAGGACCATAACCCTTCATAATTAAATGTGGGTGATATACCTTTTCCTTCTTACAGAGTCAGGTCTCAGGTTGACTCCTGATCCTCCTCTGCTTAGTCCTTTCAGGGCACTGATTTCAGGATGACACCAGGACGATGGAGTGTCCCACCAATCCTCGTGTGTTCTCTAATGGAAAATGTGCTTTTCTAAATCAAACCAGATTTGACTGGTCTGAGAGTAAAATCTCTAATATAAAGTTGGGTTGTGTTTTTAAACTAAAAAACAAAAACAGGCTGGGCACAGTGGCTCACGCCTTAATTTCAGCACTTTGGGAGGCCAAGGTGAGAGGATCACTTGAGGCCAGGAATTTGAGACTAGCCTGGGCAACAAACTGAGACCCCATCTCTATTTTTAAAAGGAAAAAAGCAAATACACTAAGAACTACAAAAGCCTTCACCTTATTTCTCAAACTCAGCATAGAGCCTACCATATAATAGGCATTTAATAAATATTTAATTAAATCTATGTATTATAATAAGCTAACTTCTCTAGCACTGAAATATGAAATAAACTGATACTGATATTTTGAGTTACTTCACAGGTAGATATCCTATTTGGTTTACACTTTGAAAAATGACTGCTTTATATATTTTTAACCATTTCAGGGTGGATCCATGCTGTGCTCACTTCTCAGGACTGTATGGCTTTTGGGGGGAACTTCCTGCACAACCTTAACATTGGCATGCAGCTCAGGTTTGTGTCAGCATTTAAATGACCTTTTATCCTTTTTAAAAATAGGATACTCTTTTTTTTTAACTTAAAAAAAATCAATAGCATGTTTTATTTGAGATTCCATGGAAATAGTCCCTGAGATATTATTAATAATAAGAGCTTTTAACAAAAGTAGTATTTTAAAATTTTGCCAGGGGGATACTTTGCATTTCAAATCTAAAACAACAACAACAAAAAGGAACTTACTCAGATAATACTCCAAGTTTCAAAATTTTGTGAAAATGTATGTGTTCTCCTTTGGCTATTTTTGCAGTGAGGGAGATGAACAAAATCTAGTCAGACTGAGATGTGACATACGGTACTAGAAAAAAGCAACCCTGAGTTAGGACTGCTGTCGAAACACCTGCTTTAATTTTGCTGTAGGTAAAGGATTAATAGCTGTTTCTCCTCTGTATGAGAATTTGACCTTTGCATAACTCTCTTCCCCTGATAGTCTAATGAGTGTTGACTTTTACTAGGTAATACTGCTTATGGTAAAAATGATTCCTGATTGATAAACTGCATCAGGACTGGGAGAACTAGAAATACCTAGTAAGGAGCCATGTCTTTGGACTTGCCTGAATGTGGTAACTCTTGTAACTTGACACACTCGTAGAGATTCCTAGAAGCTATGCATTTGTGTGTGGCGTTATTACAAGAGATGGTGGCTCTTACAGGGCATAAGGCTTTAAGCAGCTTTAAACAGCTCCCACACCGACCAAGTGTGGATCTTGTCTTTTTGTACCTGAGCTGTCCCTGAGGGAGGGATGGCTCCTGTGTAATGCGTGCCAACTGTGGTCTTGACCTGGAATACCTAGTTGAGCCTAAATAAAACTTTTGGGTGAGTATTGCACTGTTGTGGATACATGGAGCTGTTTTCAGAAACACACAGTTTTATTTTTTGTAGTAGAACCCTTGTAAAAATCTCTTTTGTTAAAACTAGGATACACATCCAAATGTGTGATCTTGATCATCTGTGAAGTCCATTACAATTCTTAAATATACCGTCAAATTCCTTAAAGTCAGAACCTGGATAAGATCACAATTCAGTCTCGTCCAAATGTGATGTTGCTAAGAAATGTAAAATACTTCATTGGTCTTATATATCATGACCTGCTTTTTTTCAAGTTGGTTACTTTTATCTAACTTTGAAATGCTAATATTAATATTAAATATTTCTTCAAATTCATTTAGGTGTTATGAGATGGAGAAAAGGCTAAAAACACCAGATCTTTTCAAATTCCCTTTCTTTGAAGCCATATGTTGGTTCGTAGCCAAAAACTTGCTGGAAACCCTGAAAGGTAATTAATAATTTGCATATTTGTATATGATATGATGCATATTGTTTGTCAGTTTGCTCATAGCCACCTTACAGAAGGAGTCCCTTTTCTAGTAGAGTATGGATGTCACTCCTATTTTGTTTTTTAAATATATGGTTTTCCCCCGTCCAGGAACCTTTTTAGCAAGTTAGAGTCTCTAGTCCATAACCTGACAATCCATGTTCTTGAAAATTTGTTATAAAAGACCTGGATCAGAACAATGTAGGTAATATTAGAAATGTTCATTCCATCTAGTACTCTAGAAGCCTGCACACATTATCAAGCACGTAACAGTGCCTAACTCTCAAAAATACAGTTTATTTCAAGAGACTGTTACCTAACATATGTTCCCAAAATTTCCTTTTAAGAAAGCAAACTAGGCTGGGTGCAATGGTTCACTTCAGTAATCCCAGCACTTTGGGAGGCCAAGGCAAGCGGATCACCTGAGGTCAGGAGTTCAAGACCAACCTGGCCAACATGGTGAAACCCCATCTCTACTAAAAAAAATACAAAAATTAGCCGGGCATGGTGGTGCATGCCTGTAATGCCAGCTACTTGGGAGGCTGAGGCAGGGAGAATTACTTGAACCCAGGAGGCAGAGGTTGCATTGAGCCGAGATCATGCAATGGTGACAGAGCAAAACTTTGTCTCTTCCACCCCCCACCAAAAAAAAAGTTCATGATTCTGTAGTTGAAGGAAAAAAACCTTTTTTGAACTTGTCTTTATATTTGAACTCACTTTTTAAAAGGTGGAATTTCAGACTTTGATGTTTTAATATTTTGGTTTAATAATCTTTGAGCACTCAAGTTGGAGACTGATGTCACTTGCTTCTATTTCCTGCTTTTCATCCTCTTGTGCTAGTGAGAATAGTTTGTCTGCTTTTTGTATTGTCTAACTTTTGTAGTCAGTTTGTAAATAGTGCTACTATTATAATTGACAACTCTCAGAATAGACATAAACAGATTAAACAGTAAAGTTTATTCTGAACATTTGCTTCTTTTTCCATTTTAAAGTTAAACAAGAAGAAAAGGTAAAATGAAAAGAAATAACCAAAAATTTACTTCCCAAGATAGGATGTACAGAACTAAAATGATAAAACACATATAACAATAGTACCCTAAACCCTTCACCTCACAGCTTAGCGCAGAGATGTCCTGGCAGCGCTTCTGGTCTATGGGATGGGGGTAGAATCCCATGCATGAGAAGGGGACAGGTCCTTTCTTCACAAGACCAGTTTTTGCTCCAGAAATGAATCCTTATCATGAATCGCTGATGCATTCAGTGTTTTCAGTTATTTTTCTTGGCTGTAGGAATGTCACAGTGGACTGTACAGTTGTCATACGTAGTTTTCAGTAAAATACTGGACAATAGAGTTTATAGTCTCCTATTTAAGTGCAAGCCTAGACAGACAGGAACACTTTTATATACTCATAAAAATACAAATTTCCTCGTTTTGTGGAAATAAATCCCAATTATTGAACCTTCTGGTTAAGAGGTTGGCAATTCTATACTTGGTTCAGGGTACTTTCTCCCCTCTTTTCTCTCTTCCTGTCCCAAGACTCCAAGTTCCTGTCTTATGGTTAGCTAGGAGAAACTATCCACGAACACACACACACACACACACACACACACACACCCCCCCACACACACCCTGTACTCCTGGAGTGATGCACAGTGGTCTTTTTTTCCACTAATGTCTAAGAGAAGCTCATTCTTTAACTTCTTAAAACAAATTAAGAGCTTTATCTGAAAGACAAAATCTTGCCGTTGCTCGTGAAGCCACAGGAGCAATTTGCTTAGTCTTAGAACTGTTTAAGTCTTTGTGTTAGGCCATCAAAAGTTCAGAAACATTGAGGTCTGATTGAAAGCATGACTCTGTACATTAAAGACTTTTTTAAAAAGGATTATTAGGAAAGGGTATTTGTAGGTTGTTTTAAGATGTTTCATTTTATTAGCCGGATCAGTATAGAATACCTGGCAATCACAATGATTTAATCCAGTCTCATCAAGGCAAAAGCCAAATGATCATTATAGCAATTGCCATCGTTTTAAGCATTCATCCTGGAAACAGGAATAGTGGTCTTGTGACCCAAATTATGTTGTTCTTTTATCCGTAACCTTTTTACTTTACATTGTGGCCTATTGTTTGCCAGCTCTCAGACTGTTCTAAGGCTTATATGGTGGGTTAAATGAGGTTGAATCATCTGAAACTCTTTACTGTGTTTCATGTCAGTGATAGTAAAACAATGAACCAGTTTGGATTTGTGTAAGGAAATTAGCCACTGTGCAGAAGCAAAATCCTTTGTTTCAACTTAGCTGAATTTTGGACCACATCTAATATATTTTGTTTGTTTTAGATTATCACAATTTGATTAAACTCAAAACATTTTTGTTTATGTGTATTTATGTTTACTTTACTCTGTTATTAAACTAGTCGATTATATAGATCACACACAAGTTCATACTGTGTAAAGAATAAGGCTGTTATTACTCAGGTAACCACTACCCAAATTAAGCAAAAACAGCCTTGCCAATACCTTAGAAATGCTCTGTTACCTTTTTCATTACACCTTTTTGCTTCCCTTCTAGAGATAACCATTATCCTGACTTTTGTGATGATCCTTTTCTTCAGTTTTACCAAACCTATGTTATAAACTAAAATAATTTAATTTTCAGCATTTGTAAACTTCCTATGAATAAATTCATACTGGTATTCTCTTGTAACCTTTTACTCAGCATTGTTTGTGAGATTCATCCATGTTTTTGTGTGTGCCTGTAGTTCTTTTTCATTGCTAGAGTATTCTGTGGTATGAATATACTGTGAGAGAGATATATATATACACATACACTGATTCTGCAAGTTTGACGTTTTGGAGTTATTTTTGGTTTTTGGCAATTATGGAAGATGCTGCTAAGAAGTTCTTGTCTTTGTCACCTAGTGCGAGAATTACTCCAGAAAACAGGCCTAATTGCTAGGTCATAGATAGAATTTAGTAGTTGCCGCCAAATTGTTTCCAATTCCCATTTCCATGGCAGGGCAAACAAGTTCCCAAAGCTCTATGCTCTGGCCAACACTTGGTATTGTTAGGTTATAATTTTTGCAAATCTCATGGATATAAAGTAGTATTCTTTATGCATTTCCCTGATTATTAATGGAATCGGGTAGTTTTTTTCATATGTGTATAGGCCTTTTGGATTTTCTCTTTAACTGAAGGACAAAATTTCTTAAATTTGAAATAGTATTTTTTCAACTTTTATGGTTAGTGCTTTCTGTGCTTTGTTTAAGTAGTTCTTTCTTATCCCTAGGTCTTGCAGAGATCCTTGTTTTCTAAAAGCTTTTACTTGTGTTTTGCATTTAGGCCTTTAACTCACTTGGAGTTGATTTTTTTCTTTTTCTTTCTTTTTTTTTTTATGGATGGTGGGAGTATATTTTCACTTGCTTTCGTGTAAATATCCACTTGTCCCAGCACCATATTTTGAGTAATCCATTCTTTTTCTGTTCTTCATAAACACCGCTCGTCTCCTGCATCATGTGTTGATACCTGTGTAGGTCCTGGGACATACACACACATACTCACCTACCCATCTGTTCCAGTGGGCTAGCAGTCTGTCTCTCCACCAAGCACACTATCTTATTAACCTTTGATAAGACTTGATATCTGGCAGGTCCTCCTTCAAGTATGTCTTTGCTTTTCTTTCCCCTTTCATTTTTATATAAATTTTTGAGTTACCCTATTACAAGCCAACACCACCCTACCAAACGCAACCAAACAAGTAAATAATAACGTGGAGGTTTTTTTTTCTTTTGAAGGTGTTAACTCTAGAGATCAATTTGGGCAAAATTTGATGTCAGTAAATACTGAGTTTTCTAAAAATGACATGGAACATCTCTGTTTATTTAGATCTTTAATGTCTTTTGGCATTTCTTATTTTTTCTTCGTAAAAATTTTGCATAGATATCTCTTGCTAGATTTATTCCAAAGTAGTTCTTTTTTTAGTGCCATTATAAAAACACACATCATTGCATTAGTCTGTTCTTGCATTGCTATAAAGAAATACCCGAGACTGGGTAATTTATAAAGAAAAGAGGTTTGATTGGCTCAGGGTTCCTCAGGCTCTACAGGAAGCACGATGCTGGCATCTGCTTAGCTTCTGGGGAGGCCTCAGGAGACATAACCATGGTGGAAGGCAAAGGGGGAACAGGAGCAAGATAGGGTGAAGTGGGAGGTGCTGCACACTTTAAAACAACCAGATCTCACAAGAACTCAATTGTCACAAGAACACCACTAAGAGGATGGTGCAGAACCATTCATGAAGGATCCAGCCCCATGATCAAATCACCTCCCACCAGGCCCCACCTGTAACATTTGGGGATTACAATTGAACATGAGATTTGGGTGGGGATGCAGATCCAAACCATATCAGTCATTACTATGTATATACATATGGTTGAACTCACATGACATTTCTGTTTTTTACTTCAAATATAGTCAAATATTAGCAATTTCATATGGTTCAACTTACTAACCATGTGATACTGGAATATAGAAGCAGTTACTTTTTATACTGGTTTTAGCAACCTTGTTAAAATCTATTCTTTAATCATTTATCTGAGGCTTTTGTTTGATTCTCTAATACACAGTCATATACATCCACGTTGAATAATGACAGTCTTGTTCCTTCTTTTCTAATATTTATATCTTTTTTTTTTTTCATTGCTTTACCGGGTTGTCTAGGACCTCCAGGGAAATAGTGAATAGAAATGGCAAAGGTGGGCAGCTCTATCTTTGTTCTCAGTCTCAGAAGGAAAGCTTTCAATCTTTTGCCATTATTACCTTTGTTGTAGGCTTTTTGTTGATAACCTTTATCAAATGCTTGTCTATTCTAAGCTAGCTAAGAGGTTGTTTTTTTCCTTTCTTTTAAAAAATGATCAGTAGTATAATTTTTATCAAAAGCTTTGCCTGTGTATATGAAAAGCTCCATGATTTTTCTTCTTTAACCTTTTAATTTAGTGGTTATAGTAATTTATTTTCTAATATTAACTCAACCTATAATTTTTATATACCATTAGGTTAGTATATTGTTTGTATTCTATCTATATGCTTATATTTTATATATTCTATATATAACTATGTATTACATATGGGTGTGTGCATGTGTGTGCATTTGTTTGATTTTGGCATATGAGTGAAATTGGCTTGTGCTTTGTTTTCTCAGACTGTCCTTGTTAGATTTTGGTATAAAAGTTATGCTTGCCGGCCGGGCATGGTGGCTCAAGCCTGTAATCCCAGCACTTTGGGAGGCCGAGACGGGCGGATCACGAGGTCAGGAGATCGAGACCGTCCTGGCGAACATGGTGAAACCCCATCTCTACTAAAAATACAAAAAATTAGCCGGGCCAGGTGGCGGGCGCCTGTAGTCCCAGCTACTTGGGAGGCTGAGGCAGGAGAATGGCGTAAACCCGGGAGGTGGAGCTTGCAGTGAGCCGAGATCCCACCACTGCACTCCAGCCTGGGCGACAGAGCGAGACTCCATCTCAAAAAAAAAAAAAAAAAAAAGTTATGCTAGCCTTAGACAAAATGTTGGGATTGTTCCTTCTGTTTCTGATCTCTGGAGAAGTTTGTGTACAATTGGAAAGATTTCTTTTTTGAATGACTAATAGAACTCACTGATGATCTGGGTCTATAGTTTTCTTTGTGGGAAGATTTTTGACGCTGAGTCAATATCTTTAGTGATTAAATGACCATAAAGGTTTACCAAATAATTATTGAGTTCATTTGTATAAATTATTTTCTTAAAATGTATCTAGAAATTACATCTAAAATTTGACATTTGTTGGCATAAAGTTCTTCATATTATCCTCTTACCTACTGAATATCTGTGGCATTTGTAATGACATTGTTTCTATTCTCCATACTGGATATTCGTGCCTGTTTTCTCTTTATATTAATTTTGTTGGTTTTTTTAAAGAACTTGTTTGAAAAATACAAAAAACTAGCCGGGCGAGGTGGCGGGCGCCTGTAGTCCCAGCTACTCGGGAGGCTGAGGCCGGAGAATGGCGTGAACCCGGGAGGCGGAGCTTGCAGTGAGCTGAGATCCGGCCACTGCACTCCAGCCTGGGCGACAGAGCTACACTCCGCCTAAAAAAAAAAAAAAAAAAAAAAAAGAACTTGTTTGAGCCTCTGTTTGCTGTTTTGTTAATTTTTGCTTATGATTTTTATCCTTTTTTTTTGGTATTAAAACTTTTTTATGGGTCTTCAGTTCATTAATTTTCAGCCTTCTAACATAAATATTTAAAGCTGTACATTTCCCTGTATGTATAGTATGCAACACATTTTGATATGTTTTCGTTATTTAACCAACATATTGTCTGATTTCCAATGTTTTTCTTTGATCCAAATGTTGGTCTATTTTTTACTATCTGCATTTCTTAATTTCTAAACATAGAGGCTTTCTTTAGCTTACCTGCATTATGAACATATATATGGTTTAGATCTTGGACTTTGATGATACTTATTTATGGTCCTGGAATATGGTTGAATTTTGTAAGTGTTCTGTGTGTGATTGAAAAGAATGTGTATTCTGCAGTTGCTGGGTACGATATTCTATTTATGGCCATTGAATCAACTTTATATTGTTCAAATTGAATATATGCCTACTGATTTTTTTGTTTTTGGTTCACTTTATCTCTTACCAAGAGAAATATTTGAAAATCTTCCGCTGTGATTGTGGAGTTATTTCTCCATGTAGTTCTGTCTAGTTATTGTTTTCTATATTTTCATATTGTGTTATTTAGTACAAATTCTAAGTGGTTACATATGTCTTTCTGGTGAATTGAATCCTTGGTCATTATGAAATAACCCTTTATTAATGACATTTATACCCCCTTTCTTTTGGACTCTTGGTATCTTTTCCCCATCCTTTTATTTGAAACCTTTCTATATTTTAAAATATGATATGTATGCATATTTAGCTTGTTTAAAAATCTGGCCAGATACAGCGGCTCACACCTATAATCGCAGCACTTTGGAAGGCCAGGGCTCGAGGACTGCTTGAAGCCAGGAGTTTGAGACCAGCCTGAGCAAAATACTGAGACCCTATCTCTACACAAAACAATTAAATCCAGTGAAATGGTCTTTCTTTTAACTGGAGTATTTAGTAAATTACACTTAATGTAATTCTTTTTCTTTTTCTTTCTTGTCTTTTTGGATTGATCGTTTCATATTTCACTTTTTTATCTTTTTATTAATTTGGAAGTTGGATGGTTTTATATTTGGTGGTTACTCAAAATCTGAAGTTAATCCTTTTAACTTGAGAACATTTTAACTTTTTTTTTCTCACCCCATTTCCGTTCCTACAGAACTGAGAGAAGATGGTTTCCAGCCTCAAGCTTACCTAGTACAGGGAGTGAAAGCACTGCATACTGCTTTAAAATTATGGATGAAAAAAGAAGTAAGTTGTTTCGACAGTGAAATCACTGTGTTTTATGTTGCAATGTTAGGAAAACAGAGTCCTTGTGCTATTTTGGCAGCACATGTGAATGCCAGTAGTAGAGGGAATAGAAATCGTGCTTTATATACAACCTCCATTTTATTATTCAGTATATACAAATGTACTGGTTTCTGTTATGGGAATAAAGTATTTAGATATTTCTTTAATCTTTGATCTGGAAAAGAAAGTAATTAAAGTATATTTAGGAAATTGACTAAGAAATGAACATATAGATATGGAATAATAATAAATAACATTGAGCTCTTATAGTTGTGCTGTAGTGTGCTGAGAGCACTGCTTTGTCTTTATAAACATCATCTCATTTAATCCTCAAAGCCAACTGTGTGAGGTCTGGGTGCTATTGGTACCACAGTTCTACATATGGGGAAGCCAGGGTTCAAAGAGTTAAGTAACTTGCCCAAGAGAACTGGTGAAGTTAGGGCTTAAAACTTAGATCTCTGGGACTGCAAAGCCTATGCTCTTTACCACTCTGCTAGATTTATGTAGAAGTGAAAGAAAGGAGAGTCCAATTTCAAGCATGAGCTTTCCATTTTCATGAAAATATGAGCTAGTTGTTTGCATTTGAATCCCACCACCTCCAGATCTTCATTTAGAATTAGTGTTTCCTTCCCTTATGCATCCATGCTGTATTTCTTGTGCCTATGGGCTTAAAACAAATGTTTATAAAGTAATATATTCGTGTTTCTTTCAACTGGGTCTGTGAGCTCTTGAACAGGGACTGTCTTTCTCATCTTTATTATAACTCCATGGAACTTTGCACATAGTACTTCAACAGGTGATACATGCATATGTGAGCTGATGAAAATACATATCTATATTTTCTTTTTTTTTTTTAATAGAGTCTCAATCTGTTGCCCAGGCTGCAGTGCAGTGGTGCAATCTTGGCTCACTGCAACCTCCGCCTCCTGGGTTCGAGTGATTCTCCTGCCTCAGCCTCCTAAGTAGTTGGGACTACAGGTGCGCACCACCACGCCCAGCTAATTTTTGTATTTTTTAGTAGAAATGAGGTTTCGCCATGTTGGCCAGGCTGGTCTTGAGCTCCTGACCTCAGGTGATCCACCCACCTTGGCCTCCCAAAGTGCTGGGATTACAGTCATGAGCCACTGCGCCTGACTGTGTCCGTATTTATTTCTTGATTGTCCCCTTGAAATAAAAATCTTGCTCTTAAGAAATACTGGGAGACAGTAATTAATAGGTTACTGTCTCAATAATTTTATACTCCCTTTTCACTGTATTATCATTGCTTCATATCTACCAGAGCACAACACTGTGGAAGTATTCAGGAAAATAAAAATCATGTCCTCCACTGTGAAAGACCTTATTGTCTAGGTGACAAGGAAAGCCATAAGCAAATTTAAAACTGTTTAACAAGATAAAAACAAAATAAAGCATATGTTGCCAAAACGGTATAATTTGTATCCTACTGAAGGCTTTAGATGTGTGATTCTCAAATTTGTGACTTTATCACTTTATCAGAATTGCCTTTAGAGCTTTTTTATTTTTTTTTTGAGACGGAGTCTCACTCTTGTGCAGGCTAGAGTGCAGTGGCACAATCTTTGCTCACTGCAGCCGTTTCTTCCTGGGTTCAAGTGATTCTCCTTTCTCAGCCTCCCGAGTAGCCGGGATTCCACACCCGGCTAATTTTTGTATTTTTAGTAGAGACGGGATTTCGCCATGTTGGCCAGGCTGGTCTGGAACTCCTGACTTCAGGTGATCCGCGAGCCTCAACCTCCCAAAGTGCTGGGTTTATAGGCGTGAGTCACCGTGCCCAGCCTTCCCCTTTCCTATTGATGGGATCTCTTCTATTTTGCTTTTGCCTATTAAAAGAAAAAAAAGTACAAAAATGTATTCAAATTAGACTTCCCAAGAGAAACTAGGATTACTTTAGTGTCTGTGTTCGCCTTAAAAATCCTTATGCATTATGAATTAAATGTTAAGCTTAATTTGTTACTTTACTAATTAGTAGTAGTAGTTAGAATTACAGTAGGCTTTGAGGAGTAGAGTACAAGGTTACTACTCAATATAAAGCAATATTAACTGTGAGACAAGTCTGTTTTTAACACAGTCTAAGAGGATTTTGTATGTTAATGAGAATCTCCTTAGAAGGCATTATACCAGCTACACAAACTCTGAAACCTGGCTTACTAGTATTTGGTGATGTCTGTAACAGTCTAGAGAATCCAAAAATTGGTTTAGTAAATTTGTTTTTACATATTAAAGTGTAAATAACTTTGGTTTTCTTATTTTTGTTAATCCAAATACAGCTTGTATCTGAACATGCCTTTGAAATTCCAGACAATGTTAGACCTGGACACCTTATTAAAGAACTTTCTAAAGTAATTCGAGCAATAGAGGTAAGAGTAGAAACTGTCATGTAAATGCTTGGTTATTATCTGCTTTGAGAAGCGAATGGATCTATCCCCACTCTACAAGTATTTCAAAACTCTTACACACTTAGAAGAAATATAATGAGCTGAGTATTTGGAGGTTTCTCAGGTTTTCAGGCTTCTGAAGTCCTTGAGAGAAATTTGTAATATTGTATTCTCATGAAGTAATAAGGAAACAGTTACCAGGTTACTTTAGGATACTTAAAAAAATAAAAAATACGGAGTATAAACAGTAGAACTTTTAGATCCAATTAATTTCAGCTACCCAGAGAGGAATACATGTTTGTATCGTTAGAACAAAAGAAGAAATGTAAGGTGAGTGAGTCAAGCTAGGGAAGCTGGGATGGAGAGAGGGATGATAAGCAGTAGAGTGGGGCAAGGAGATGCTTAGGTAAATGCCCTTTAATAAAAGCTCAGAAAATCTGATTAGATATTTTAATTTATTAAGAGCTATTCTTGGTGTTTAAGAAAGGGTGTTTTAAAGTAATTCTTCAAGAAGGTTGTTCTGTTAGTGTCTAGCTTAAATTGAGAGGAAATTAGGTGGAGGAATGGAGGCCAGCTGATGATTTAACAGCTTACATTATGGCTGTGTTTGGAGAATGAAAAGAGGTATACATTTACAAAATATTAAAATGCTTGGTTTAATATCAATGGATAGAATATGTAATTCTCAGTGTGTTCAGATACAGGAGAAAAATATGTTCTGTTTTTAAAGTGTTATAGTAATCACGTTTAAATTGGTTTAGTATCAAAAGTCATATATCTGATCTTAAATATATATGTAAATTTATACATATATAAATATCATGCATGATAACCAAAATGAAGAATAAACTTACTATGAAAGGTGTGATTCTATATAAAAAAACTATAAATCTTTACTTATAGAAGTAAAACAATAGTTAAATAAATGGGAGTGTCATCTCTGAAAATGTCAATCAACTCTAAATTAGTATTACAAATTTAAAGTGGTAAAATACACTTGGAAGAATAATTAGACTGTCCCAGAGAGCAGCCAGTCCAGGATGGATCAGGGGAATGAAAGGATCCATATTTGTTATGACCTGAAATTCAAGTTTAACTGGGTGTCTTACACTTTATCTGGCAATCCTATCCAGGAAGGATGTCTCCAGAGAAAAATATAAAATTATTAGATCACCAAATGTGTTTGAATGTTTGTATTCTTCTAGTGGATAATTTGGGAATCAATTAGTGATTGAATAAGGGAATGTAATGACAATATGTTATGTGTCACTGAGTTATCAATAATTTTTACTGAGTCCAATTTACTGAAGGAAAGGGAGGTATGTGCATGTTTAAGAGAGATGTGTAAGGATTAAGACTTCATCTTGCATGATAGGAATTCAGTAATATCTGAAACTGAAAACAGTATAAACATATCATTTTATAATTTGGAGGCAAATAACTGGAGGGAAAACCATTTAGAAGAGTTGGAAGTCCTGGCTATATACCTAAAAGAATTGATAGCAGGGACTCAAACAGGTATTTGTGCATCAATGTTGATAGCAGCATTATCCGCAGTAGCCAGAAGGTAGACCAAGCAACCCAGGTGTCCATCAGCAGGTGAATAGATAAAGTGTGGTACATACTCACAGTGGAATACTACTCAGCCTTATAAAAGAAGGAAATGCTGACCGGGAGGGTTCCAAGATGGCCAAATGGGAACAGCTCCAGTGTACAGTTCCCAGCGTGAGTGACGCAGAAGATAGGTGATTTCTGCATTTCCAACTGAGGTACTGGGTTCATCTTACTGGGGCTTGTTGGACAGTGGGTGCAGCCCACGGAGCGTGAGCCGAAGCAGGGCAGGGCATCGCCTCACCTGGGAAGTGCAACAGGTTGGGGAATTCCCTTTCCTAGCTAAAGGAAGCCATGACAGACGGTACCTGGAAAATCAGGACACTCCCACCCTAATACTGCGCTTTTCCAATGGTCTCAGCAAACAGCACATGAGGACATTATATCCTGCGCCTGGCTCGGAGGGTCCCACGCCCACGCAGTCTTGCTCACTGCTAGCACAGCAGTCTGAGATTGAACTGCAGGGTGGCAATGAGTCTGGGGGAGGGGCGTCTGCCATTGCTGAGACTCAGTAGGTAAACAGAGCTGCCAGGAAGCTCAAACTGGGTGGAGCCCACCACAGCTCATGAAGGCCTGCCTGCCTTTGTAGACTCCACCTCTGGGGGCAGGGGATAGCTGAACAAAAGGAGCAGAAACTTCTGCAGACTTAAACGTCCCTGTCTGATAGCTTTGAAGAGAGTAGTCGTTCTCCCAGCATGGAGTTTGAGATCTGAGAATGGACAGACTGCCTCCTCAAGTGGGTCCCTGACCCCGGAGTAGCCTAACTGGGAGACACCTCCCAGTAGGGGGCGACTGACACCTCATACAGCTGGGTGCCTCTCTGAGATGAAGCTTCCAGAGGAAGGATCAGGCAGCAACATTTGCTGTTCTGCAATATTTGCTGTTCTGCAGCCTCCGTTTGTGATACCCAGGCAAACAGGGTCTGGAGTGGACATCCAGCAAACTCCAACAGACCTGCAGCTGAGGGTCCTGACTGTTAGAAGGAAAACTAACAAACATGAAGGACATCCACACCTAAACCCCATCTCTAGGTCACCATCATGAAAGACCAAAGGTAGATAAAACCACAAAGATGGGGAGAAAACAGAGCAGAAAAGCCGAAAATTCCAAAAATCAGAGCGTCTCTTCGCCTCCAAAGGAATGCGGCTCCTTGCCAGCAATGGAACAAAGCTGGACGAAGAAGAATGACTTTTGACGAGTTGACAGAAGTAGGCCTCAGAAGATCAGTAATAACAAACTTCTCCAAGCTAAAGGAGGATGTTCGAACCCATCACAAAGATGCTAAAAATCCTGAAAAAAGATTAGATGAATGGCTAACTAGAATAACCAGCATAGAGGAGACGTTAAATGACCTGATGGAGCTGAAAACCATGGCCCGACAACTGTGTGACGCATGCACAAGTTTCAGGAGCCGAATCGATCAACTGGAAGAAAGGGTATCAGTGATTGAAGATCAGATGAATGAAATGAAGTGAGAAGAGAAGTTTAGAGAAAAAAGAGTAAAAAGGAACGAACAAAGCCTCCAAGAAATGTGGGACTATGTGAAAAGAGCAAATCTACGTCTGATTGGTGTACCTGAAAGTGAAGGGGAGAATGAAACCAAGTTGGAAAACGCTCTTCAGGATATTATCCAGGAGAAGTTCCCCAACCTAGCAAGGCAGGCCAACTTTCAAATTCAGGAAATACAGAGAACACCACAAAGATACTCCTTGAGAAGAGCAATTCCAAGACCCATAATTGTCAGATTCTCCAAAGTTGAAATGAAGGAAAAAATGTTAAGGGCAGCCAGAGAGAAAGGTCGGGTTACCCACAAAGGGAAGCCCATCAGACTAACAGCGGTTCTCTTGGCAGAAACTCTCCAAGCCAGAAGAGAGTGGGGGCCAATATTCAACATTCTTAAAGAAAAGGATTTTCAACCCAGAATTTCATATCCAGCCAAACTAGACTTCATAAGTGAAGGAAAAATAAAATCATTTACAGACAGACAAATGCTGAGAGATTTTGTCATCACCAGGCTTGCCTTACAAGAGCTCCTGAGGGAAGCACTAAACATGGAAAGGAACAACCGGTACCAGCCGCTGCAAAAACATGCCAAATTGTAAAGACCATCGATGCTGGGAAGAAACTGCACCAACTAACAAGCAAAATAACCAGCTGACATCATAGTGACCGGACCAAATTCACACATAACAATACTAACCTTAAATGTAAATGGGCTAAATGTTCCAATTAAAAGACACAGACTGGCAAATTGGATAAAGAGTCAAGACCCATCAGTGTGCTGTATTCAGGAGACCCATCTCACGTGCAGAGACACACATAGGCTCAAAATAAAGGGATGGAGGAAGATCTGTCAAGCAAATGGAAAACAAAAGCAGGGGTTGCAATCCTAGTCTCTGATAAAACAGATTTTGAACCAACAAAGATCAAAAGAGACAAAGAAGGCCATTACATAATGGTAAAGGGATAAATTCAACAAGAAGAGCTAAGTATCCTAAATATATGTGCACCCAATACAGGAGCACCCAGATTCATAAAGCAAGTCCTTAGAGACCTACAAAAAGACTTCAACTCTAGGCCGGGCGCGGTGGCTCGAGCCTGTAATCCCAGCACTTTGGGAGGCCGAGACGGGCGGATCATGAGGTCAGGAGATCGAGACCATCCTGGCTAACACGGTGAAACCCCGTCTCTACTAAAAATACAAAAAACTAGCCGGGCGAGGCGGCGGGCGCCTGTAGTCCCAGCTACTCGGGAGGCTGAGACAGGAGAATGGCGGGAACCCGGGAGGCGGAGCTTGCAGTGAGCTGAGATCCGGCCACTGTACTCCAGCCTGGGCGGCAGACCGAGACTCCGTCTCAAAAAAAAAAAAAAAAAAAAAAAAAAACTTCAACTCCCACACAATAATAATGGGAGACTTAAACATGCCACTGTCAACATTAGACAGATCAACGAGACAGAAAGTTAAAAAAGATACCCAGGACTTGAACTCAGCTCTGCACCAAGCAGACCTAATAGACATCTACAGAACTCTCCACCCCAAATCAACAGAATATACGTTCTTCTCAGCACCACATCACACTTACTCCAAAATTGACCACATAGTTGGAAGTAAAGCACTCCTCGGCAAATGTAAAAGAACAGAAGCTATAACAAACTGTCTCTCAGACCACAATGCAATGAGATTAGAACTCAGGATTAAGAAACTCACTCAAAACTGCACAACTACATGGAAACTGAACAACCTGCTCCTGAATGACTACTAGGTACATCATGAAATGAAGGCAGAAATAAAGATGTTCTTTGAAACCAATGAGAACAAAGACACAACATACCAGAATCTCTGGGACACATTTAAAGCAGTGTGTAGAGGGAAATTTGTAGCACTAAATGGTCACAAGAGAAAGCAGGAAAGATCTAAAATTGATACCCTAACATCACAATTAAAAGAACTAGAGAAGCAAGAGCAAACAAATTCAAAAGCTAGCAGAAGGCAAGAAATAACTTAAGATCAGAGCAGAACTGAAGGAGATAGAGACACAAAAAAACCCTTCAAAGAATCACTGAATCCAGGAACTGGTTGTTTGAAAAGATCAACAAAATTGATAGACTGCTAGCAAGACTAATAAGGAAGAAAAGCAGAGAGGCAATAAAAAATGATAAAGGGGATATCACCACCAATCCCACAGAAATACAAACTACTATCATAGAATACTATAAACACCTCTACACAAATAAACTAGAAAATCTAGAAGAAATGGATACATTCCTGGACACATACACCCTCCCAAGACTAAACCAGGAAGAAATTGAATCCCTGAATAGACCAATAACAGGCTCTGAAATTGAGGCAATAATTAATAGCCTACCAACCAAAAAAAGTCCAGGACCAGATGGATTCACAGCCAAATTCTACCAGAGGTACAAAGAGGAGCTGGTACCATTCCTTCTGAAAATATTCCAATCAATAGAAAAAGAGGGAATCCTCCCTAATTTTATGAGGCCAGTATTATCCTGATACCAAAGCCTGGCAGAGACACAACAAAAAAAGAAAATTTTAGACCAATATCCCTGATGAACGTGGATGCAAAAATCCTCAATAAAATACTGGCAAACCAAATCCAGCAGCACATCAAAAAGCTTATCCAACATGATCAAGTTGGCTTCCTCCCTGGGATGCAAGGCTGTTCAACATAAGCAAATCAGTAAATGTAATCCATCATATAAACAGAACCAAAGACAAAAACCACATGATTATCTCAATAGATGCAGAAAAGGCCTTTGACAAAATTCAACAGCCCTTCATGCTAAAAACTCTCAATAAATTCGGTATTGGTGGAATGTATCTCAAAATAATAAGCCATTTATGACTGACCCACAGCCAATATCGTACTGAATGTGCAAAAACTGGAAGCATTCCCTTTGAAAACTGGCACAAGACAGGGATGCCCTCTCTGACCACTCCTATTCAACATAGTATTGGAAGTTCTGGTCAGGGCAGTCAGGCAGGAGAAAGAAAGAAAGGGTATTCAGTTGGGAAAAGAGGAAGTCAAATTGTCCCTGTTTGCAGATGACATGATTTAGAAAACCCCATTGTCTCAGCCCAAAATCTCCTTAAGCTGATAAGCAACTTCAGCAAAGTCTCAGGATACAAAATCAATGTGCAAAAATCACAAGCATTCCTATACACCAATAACAGACAAACAGAGAGCCAAATCATGCGTGAACTCCCATTCACAGTTGCTTCAAATAGAATAAAGTACCGAGGAATCCAACTTACAAGGGATGTGAAGGACCTCTTCAAGGAGAACTACAAACCACTGCTCAACAAAATACAACACAAACAAATGGAAGAACATTCCATGCTCATGGATAGAAAGAATCAATATCATGAAAATGTCCATACTGCCCAAGGTAATTTATAGATTCAGTGCCATCCCCATCAAGCTACCATGACTTTCTTCACAGAATTGGAAAAAAGTACTTTAAAGTTCATATGGAACCAAAAAAGAACCCACATTGCCAAGACATTCCTAGGACAAAAGAACAAAGCTGGAGGCATCATGCTACTTGACTTCAAACTATACTACAAGGCTACAGTATCCAAAACAGCATGGTAATTTTTTTTTTTTTTTTTTTACCAAAACAGAGATGTAGACTAATGGAACAGAACAGAGCCCTCAGAATTAATACCACACATCTACAACCATCTGATCTTTGACAAACCTGACAGAAACAAGAAATGGGGAAAGGATTCCCTATTTAATAAATGGTGCTGGGGAAAATTGGCTCATATGTAGAAAGCTGAAACTGGATCTCTTCCTTACACCTTATGTGAAATTTAATTCAAAATGGATTAAAGACTTAAATGTTAGACCTAAAACCATAAAAACCCTAGAAGAAAACCTAGGCAGTTACATTCAGGCATAGGCATAGGCTAGGACTTCATGACTAAAACACCATAAGCAATGGCAACAAAAGCCAGAATTGACAAATGGAATCTAATTAAACTAAAGAGCTTCTGCAGAGCAAAAGAAACTACCATCAGAGGGAACAGGCAACCTACAAAATGGGAGAAAAGTTTTGTAATCTACCCATCTGACAAAGGGCTAATATCCAGAATCTACAAAGAACTTAAACAAATTGACAAGAAAAAATCAACCCCATCAAAAAGTGGGCAAAGGATATGAACAGACACTTCTCAAAAGAAGACATTTATGCAGCAAACAGACACATGAAAAAATGCTCATCATCACTGGCCATCAGAGAAGTGCAAATCAAAACCACAATGAGATACCATCTCACACCAGTTGGACTGGCGATCATTAAAAAGTCAGGAAACAGCAGGTGCTGGAGAGGATGTGGAGAAATAGGAACACTTTTACACTGTTGGTGGAACTGTAAACTAGTTCAACCATTGTGGAAGACAGTGTGGCGATTCCTCAAGGATCTAGAACTAGAAATACCATTTGACCCAGCCATCCCATTACTGGGTATATACCTAAAGGATTATAAATCATGCTGCTATAAAGACACATGCACAAGTATGTTTATTGTGGCACTATTCACAATAGCAAAGACTTGGAACCAACCCAAATGTCCATCAATGATAGACTGGATTAAGAAAACGTGGCACGTATACACTGTGAAATACTATGCAGCCATAAAAAAGGATGAGTTCATGTCCTTTGTAGGGACATGGATGAAGCTGGAAACCATCATTCTGAGCAAACTGTCGCAAGGACAGAAAACCAAATACCGCATGTTCTCACTCATAGGTGGGAATTGAACAATGGGAACACTTGGACACAGGGTAGAGAACATCACACACTGGGACCTGTCGTGGGGTGGGGGTAAAGGGGAGGGATAGCTTTAGGAGATATACCTAATGTAAATGACGAGTTAATGGGTGCAGCACACCAACATGGCACGTGCATACATGTAACAAACCTGCATGTCGTGCACATGTACCCTAGAACTTAAAGTATAATAAAAATTAAAACGAAGGAAATGCTGACACATGCTACAGCGTGGATGAACCTTGAAGATATTTTGCTAAGTGAAGTAAGCCAGTCACCAAAGGACAAATTTTATAAAATTCCACTTATATGAGGTTCCTAGAGGTGTCAAATTCATAGAGAACGTAAGTAGAATCATAGTTGCTAGGGGTTGGCGGGAAGGGAGAATGAGAGAGTATTGTGTACTGGGTACAGTTTCGGTTTGTGCAGATGAGAAGGTTCTGGAGATGGATGGCAGTGATGGTTGTACAACACTGTGACTCTACTTAATGCCACTAAACTGTACACTTAAAAATTGTTAAAATGGGCCGGGCGCGGTGGCTCAAGCCTGTAATCCCAGCACTTTGGGAGGCCGAGACGGGCGGATCACGAGGTCAGAAGATCGAGACCATCCTGGCTAACACGGTGAAACCCCGTCTGTACTAAAACTACAAAAAAACTAGCCGGGCGAGGTGGCGGGCGCCTGTAGTCCCAGTTACTTGGGAGGCTGAGGCAGGAGAATGGCATGAACCCGGGAGGCGGAGCTTGCAGTGAGCTGAGATCCGGCCACTGCACTCCAGCCTGGGCGACAGAGCGAGACTCCGTCTCAAAAAAAAAAAAAAAAAAAAAAAAAATTGTTAAAATGGCAGATTTTATGTTTATGTTACCACAGTAAAAAATTTTGCAAGTGGTTGCCTCTGGAGAATGAGAGTCAGGGATGGGGAAGAGGAGACTGCTATTTTTCATGATATGCTTATAGAATAATTTTTAAAACTACATAGATGTATCATTTTGTTTTAAAAAGTAATTAATTTATTCAAATATGTACGTGAAAAGAATGTTCGTTGTCGGAAAGAACAGCAGCCTAAATGGCTACCAGTAAGTATTAGGTCAGAAAATTAAGCTATATCCATACAGTAGAATGCAACACAGCCTTTAATAAGATATTGAAAATCAAGGCCCACTGCAGTGGCTAATTTAACACCTGTAATCCCAGCACTTTGGGAGGCTGAGGCAGGTGGATCCCCTGAGCTCAGGAGTTCAAGACCAGCCTGGGCAACATGGCAAATCCCTGTCTCTAAAACATTAGCCTGGTGCAGTGGCGTGTGCCTGTAGTCCCAGCTACTTGGAAGGCTAAGGTAGGAGGATTGCTTGAGCCCAGGAGGCAGAGATTGCAGTGAGACAAGATTGCACCACTGCACTTCACACACTGCAGCCTGGGTGACAAGAGCGAGACCCTGACTCAAAAAAAAAAAAAAAAAAAAAAATATGTTCACGTATATTATGTTGGGGAGAGAAGGGATATAAAGGTCTCAGCAAAGCTTTTTGAATCTCAGGGTTTAGTCTTTTTTGTGTTTATATGGTTAAACTGAATGGTTTTTGTTTTCTAAAATATTTTTTTGGATGACTAGTTAGTCATGTATGTATGTAGTAGCCTTCTCATAAAAATACTCTGATTTTAATTCTTAAAGGAGGAAAACGGCAAACCAGTTAAATCTCAGGGAATTCCTACTCTGTGTCCAGTTTCACGATCCTCAAATGAAGCAACTTCCCCATACCATTCCCGAAGAAAGATGAGGAAACTTCGAGATCATAATGTCCGAACTCCTTCTAACCTAGACATCCTAGAGCTCCACACAAGGGAGGTCCTCAAAAGATTAGAGATGTGTCCATGGGAAGAGGCAAGTATTATGTTTCATGACAACAAAAATAAACTTGGCTGTTCCTTCAAGTCTTTAAAGGCTTAATAAGAGAATAGTCTGACTGTTGTTGATATCTAATCTTGGCTGCAGCATTGTAGGGATCAACCAGTAGTTATGCCTGTGACAGGGAGCGGTGCTAAATCTTTCTAGATTTTAGTGTAGAATTTGAATGAATAGACCTCATTCGATTGCTGATACGTTTATTGAGTCTTTAGCAAGTACCACTTCCTCTTCTAGGCTCTGGAGAACATTGTGAGCAAAACTTAAGTCCCTGCCCCTCATGAAGCTTCCATCCTAGTTCAAGCTGGAAGGATGGGGAGACAGAGACATATACTAAAATAATATAATTTCAGATGATAAGTGTTACTTTAAAAACCCTTCTGTTTTTAAAAACCCTTCTGTTACTTTAAAAACAGAATAAAGAGGGATGAGGTAAAGCTGGCTGCTTTAGCTAAGGTGGTCAGAGAGTCTCTCAGGTTTGAACCGACAGCTGAATAACAAATAGGAAGAAGTCAAATGGTTACTCGATGGTTGGAGGAATCACATTACAGGCAGAGGAAGAGCAAATGCTGAAAGCCTCTGCTTGAGCCAGCAGTCAGCCTGGAGGACTGTTAGACTGGGAGACTGTCAGACGAAACTCTTAAACTTTGTGAAGTGCTGGCCTACTGGACAAAGGGGAAAGTGGAAGGCAGTAATGAGATCAGTGTAGTGCCTTTGCAGAACATGGTAGTGACTTTCTAGTGAGCTCTGCATCATCCATACTTTTACATCCCAAGTAGGGGATAAGCAACCATTTTAAATGAGTAAGATCAAAGAACCAGGTGCTGTGGTGTGGGCCTGTAGTCCCAGCTACTTAGGAGACTAAGTCAGGAGGATCATTTAAGCCCAGGAGTTTAAGGCCAACGTAGCTAGATCCTGGCTTTAAAAAAAAAAAAACAAAAAACCCATATATATAAAACTTTCTTAAATATTTTAAATTGTATGTAATTATATTGTGTTAAGATTATGTTGTTCTAAACTGTAATCATCAGAGAAGATTAAGCTTATTATGAAAGGTTCTGTTTATTATTAAGGGAAAAATCACTATGAAAAGGAAGTCTTTTTTCTACATTAAAAACCAGCTACTACCTTTATGTCGCATGGTGACCCTTGTTCGTAGTGGTAGCAGCGTGGTGACCTGTAAGTTGCTGACTCGGTATTAGATGAAGGATGGGTGAATGGAAAGGCCCAGTAGCTAGCGCTTTAGCAGGAAGAAGCAAGGGGAAGAGAGCTAAAATACCCTGAGGCAGCACTTCTCCAGTTTTTCAGCTTTCTGTAAGAATGACATTTCTTTGAATTCACTTTATGCATATTTTATGTTTTACTTTCTAGAATGCATTTCATGGTTAATGGCCCTCCAGAAAGATGAGCCATACTCTTGCTTTGGCTTTAGGAACTCTGGAATGCCATACTGCTGTAGATCCCCAAGCCCAGGTGGCTGCCTGTATCTTTGAGATGCAGAACCATGGGGGAGGTGGTGGTATACTGTATTCCTTCAGTCAAGCAGGGCTACCTGAGGGTGGATGGTAAGTAAGTTCTGCTTTTATACCTTCAGGACATCTTGAGCTCTAAACTGAATGGAAAATTCAACAAACATCTCCAACCATCTTCCACGGTACCTGAATGGAGAGCGAAAGATAATGATCTACGATTACTGCTGACAAATGGAAGAATAATTAAGTATGTAAAGTAAATCAGAGTATCAAATAGATTAATTTTCATTGGGTTTCCTTTGTTCATTTAACCCAGTGATCCTCAACCCTTTTGGCACCAGGGACCGGTTTTGTGGAAGACAATTTTTTCTCAGCCAGGGAATGGTTTTGGGATTAAACTGTTCTACCTCAGATCATCGGGCATTAGATTCTCATAAGGCGTGTGTAACCCTTGGACATATGTAGTTCACAATATGGTTCACGCTCCTGTGACAAATCTAATGCTGCCACTGATCTGACAGGAGACAGAGCTCAGGTGGTAATCCCCACTATCTAACCTCCTGCTGTGCGGCCCAGTTCCTCACAGGCCACGGACTGGTACCAGTCTATGGCCCAGGGGTTGGGGATCCCTGTTTAATCTGTAGTGAGCTCAGTGGCTCACACCCGTAATCCCAAGTTGATTTGGGAGTCTGAGGTGGGAAGATCTCTGCGACTAGGAGTTTGAAACTAGCCTGGGCAACTTAGCGAGACTCCATCTCTACAAAAAACTAAAACTAATTTAGCTGGGTGTGGTGGCCATGCCTGTAGTCCTGGCTACTTGAGAAACTGAGGTGAGAGGATCGCTCGAGCCCAGGAGTTCAAAGTTACAGTGAGCTATGATTGCGCCACTACACTGCAGCCAGGGCAACAGAGCAAGACCCTGTCTCAAAAAACAAAAACAAACAAAAAACAAACCTCAGATCCCTAGTACATACTATTGCACAGTTGATTGAAATATGGGGACAGTGTCTCCATTCTCTACTCTTTGTAAATTAAGGGAGAGGGGAATAAATACTGTTTGGCTACAGAGTCTTGCACTATATTCTAACTTGATTATTTTTCCTTCTTGATACAGAGATGAAAGACAGCCCTTTGCAGATCAGAGTCTTTATACAGCAGATAGTGAAAATGAAGAGGATAAAAGAAGGACAAAAAAGGCAAAAATGAAGATAGAAGAGCGTTCAAGAATCGAGGGAGTAGAAAATGAAGAATCTCAAAAACCACTGAACAGTATGTTTTAATGGTTATTTTAAAGATCTTTTCATTACTAATATAATATGTAAAGTAACTTGCTAATTTTGAAGTTCTTAAGTTTATAATAGCAGAAAAGTTTTGTGTCCCTAAAACTGTCTTGAAAAATCTGAAGTATGTCTGAGTAGTTCACCCATCAGAGAAGTGCTGAACGTGAATGCCCAGTGAGGTGTAGTGGCCAGGCATGGTGTTCTCAGTGAGGGGGATGTATGTGGATTAGAGATGTACTCCTCTAGTCAGTTTTTAAAGAGTCGCTTGAAAGCTCATGCATGTTATAGGCCTCTACTCCCCAAAATAAAAGTTTCAAGTTTAATTTAATTTTACATATAACTTCAGGTACCATGTATATGGTTTTCAGAATTAGGAAGTATATATGATTAGCTAATCTGAAGCTGTTAGTAATCCATGTATTGTGGTTTTAATTGATTACTTGTTGACAAGAAGGTCTTTACTGGGTTATTAATTGATTATCATCAGTATGGCAAAACAGTGACACTCCTTCTCCTTAAGGTCTTTCTTCTTTGAATTAAGCCTTAATTTCTCAACATATTTCAGGATCTCTGTATTCCTTTCTATTTTAAAAAGTTGTTCAAATGAATATTTTGGTACTTGACAAATAAATGTTTCAGATAACTAACATTTAATCCATGTTGAACACCCCAGTTCCTGCTAATTTGAGTAAAATTGGCACGGCTGTAGTTGGTGATTCTGCCTTTGCACACATGCCAGGTGCTAATCAACAGGAATCCATCGAACCATTGCTCGATGTCAGTGCCTCATGAAAGAGAAAGCCCAGTTTATAAGCATGTTGAATTCACTGTCTATGTGAATGCTTTTTATGTTTGGGAAAGTTATCTTTTTGTTTTCTAATGATACAACTAATGCAAAAGGAGAAGTGTGAAATGCATCTAGTAGCTAATTTTAGTGTCAACATTTTTCTTCTGGAAAGAAATATAAAACAGTCAATGTATCCAAATAAGGAATATATAATTATGGAAATACCACACTTAATATTTGAGAATATACTTCAGTCTGTATCTTGGCCAATTATGGAGAAAGACCTTAAGGGGAGAAAGAAATGAAGAAAATAAAAGTGAAAAAGGAAGGTAGAGCAAGAGATTGAGAGACATCACAAGCTGGGTGGACTTTAGATATCACTTTGTCACCTTGTTCATCATAGTCAAATGACTTTCTCTTTTTCTCTCATCTTTTCATTCTTTTTCAGGGTTTTTTACACGTGTGAAATCAGAACTCAGGAGTAGATCATCAGGATATTCTGATATTTCTGAGTCAGAAGACTCTGGACCCGAGTGCACTGCACTGGTACGCCTGAGACCCCGTGGCTTGTACGTTATTTGATGGAAAGATGAGCGTCACGTAACTTCTCCTGGAAGGAAGGCAAATGACAGCTTTTCTCAAAGCTTGTCTCTCTGACTTATGTAGCCCAGGGTCTTCTGTGGTGGTCAGTGTACACACACGCCATCATGTGGCCATTCACATTTGAGACATAGAGCTTTTGTCTGATTTTGGAAAGGGCAGAGGGAGAGACTCCTTTGCTTATACTATTCTTGTTTCATATTTCTCATGGATTATGTTTTATTTTACCTTAAAGGAAGCCTATACTGTGTATTTTTTTAAGGTAGTATGTTCAGCTAGTTAATAGAGATTATCATTTTTTTCCATGTGAAATACAGAAATAATTCCATGATAATTAAGATTCTGACTTTCCCTAGATGTATAAAATCTTTTTGGACTAATTTATACAGACTTGGTCAATTTCTTATGTAGCTTTGTTTCGTGTAATTATTATCTCAGAAAAATAACTTTACCACTGAAGAGTCTGAAAGTTCAGGTGATGAAAAGAAACAAGAAATAACATCCAACTTTAAGGAGGAATCTAATGTGATGAGGAACTTCCTTCAAAAGAGCCAGAAGCCATCTAGAAGTGAAATTCCAATTAAAAGGTAGGCTTGCTGATAGTAGTAAGTCTTATTATATTGTAAGATAAATACTATGAAAATGTTTTTTAGTTTTACATTTTACCAAAAATGTCATCAGAAAAAATAGACTCCGTTTTTGTGTCATCTCCTCTTTAGGGAATGTCCTACCTCGACGAGCACAGAGGAAGAAGCTATTCAGGGCATGCTGTCTATGGCAGGGTTGCACTATTCCACTTGTTTACAAAGGCAGATACAAAGCACAGACTGCAGTGGTGAAAGAAACTCTCTCCAGGATCCCAGCAGCTGCCATAGCAGTAACCCTGAGGTTAGGCAGTTGTATCGCTATCATAAACCGGTGGAATGTGGTAAGAAACATAAAATATCCGTCTCTAAAAAGTAACATATGGTGCCCAACTTAATGGCTCAATAATCCTCATTTAGGTTAGAGATTATGAGTAAGCATCTTTAGTTGGAATGTGTTAAGAAGGTTGACCAAAAAAAAAGCACAATGCTGACATATCATGTAAGATGGAAGCAGAAGATCTCAAAATGTAAATTACTTGGGATTGACAATTGTGTTCACTAGCATCATTCTTCCATTGTTACTGCAAGCTAGTTAGTATTATTTCCCTTTTACAGACAGGTTGATCATAGTGGAAGGAGTGTTTTGGTGCCTTAAATGGTCAACTAAGCTTAAACAATCAGCCCTTTTTCCTCTTATGAGAGGAAAAAAGTTTTGAACTGTTTCTTTCTGATGGAGGCTATTCTTTCTCCTACTTGAAAAGAAAATATTAGGAAAAGAGAATGGACTCAGTGGCAGTGTTAGGCATGCCACATAGTGTTTTCTTCTTTGTGCCTTTAAAGAAAATGTTTGTATCCCAAAAAGCCTGAGGACAACTGGGGAGAAAATAGTACTATATTAAAATTGAATGCTTACATAATAATTGTGTTTGATCCTACATAATTATCAGTTATGTACCCGAGGAGCCTGACATCCATTTCACTGAAATAATTTTTATTTATTTATTTACTTATTTATTTATTTATTTTGAGACTGTCTCACTCTGTTGCCCAGGCTGGAATGCAGTGGCACAAATATGGCTCACTGTAACCTCAACCTCCAGGGCTCAAGCAATCTTCCTGTTTCAGCCTCCCAAGTAGCTGGAACTACAGATACATGTCACCACACCTGGCTAATTTTTTGATATTTTGTAGAGACAAGGTCTCAACTATGTTACCCAGACTGGTCTCCAACTCCTGAGCTCAGGTGGTCCTCCTGCCTCTGCTTTCCAAAGTGCTGAGATTACAGGTGTGAGCCAACATGCCTGGTTATTTCACTTAATTCTTAAAACAATACTTGTACGTAAAATTACTCCCATTTTACTGGTGAAGGAAATAAGACTTAGTAAAACTAATTTAACTTAACTTGTCCGTACTTCGCATAGTTATTATTCAGTGGTATTGGAATTTGAAGCCAGGACCATCTGATCTCAAAGTCTTTGCTTATTGTATAAGAGGAAATTGAAGTTTGGAGAGGATAAATAAGTTGCCTAAAGTTGCGTTGGTAATGGAATAACTCAATATCAAATCTGGGTTTGTCTGTTTTTCTACTGCACCATTTTGTCTTCCTTTAGTCCTTTGAACACTTTCATGGAAATACTGCAAAATTCAGGCAAATACCTGCCTTTATTCTACGTGGAAAAATGTACCATTTTTAGAGAGAATTATTGCATTGGTTTTACATATACAATAGGTGGCCATAGAATTTGATTCTATATCGCTGGGCGCAGTGGTTCACGCCTGTAATCCCAGCACTTTGGGAGGCTGAGACGGGCGGATCACCTGAGGTTGGAAGTTCAAGACCAGGCTGACCAACAAGGAGAAACCCCATCTCTACTAAACATACAAGAATTAGCTGGGCATGGTGGCACATGCCTGTAATCCTAGCTACTTGGGAGGCTGAGGCAGGAGAATTGCTTGAACCTGGGAGGTGGAGGTTGCAGTGAGCCGAAATCGCGCCATTGCACTCCAGCCTGGGTAACAAGAGCGAAACTCTGTCTCAAAAAAAAAAAAAAAAATTTTGATTGTAGATCTTCCAGCATGTAGCCCAAAACCCATCATATAAAGACAGTCTTTGAGGCTGGTCTGAGTGTGGTGGTGTTTATAACTAATTGATCACAAACAATTACAGATTTATTTGTTCCTTCTCCATCTCACTGCTTCACTTGTCTAGCGAATGAATGAATAAATGAAGACAGTCTTTGAGAGAATCAAAAGAATTAGCATAATAGGTTATGAGCTGGTGACTTTTTGTTTTTGAGAGGGAAAGACATATAGTGAAGGTAAAGGTATGCAAATAAGTATCTAAAGAGTTAATGTGTTTTTAAATAAAATGTCAACATAAATTTGCTTTTTTTTTTCACCCCCAAGATGGAATCTCACTCTGTTGCCTAGGCTGGAATGCAGTGACATGATTTCAGCTCACTGCAACCTCTGCCTCCCGAGTTCAAGTGATTCTTGTGCCTCAGCCTCCCAAGTAGCTGAGATTACAGTCGTCTGCCACCACACCCAACTAAATTTTGTATTTTTAATAGAGATGGGGTTTCACCATGTTGGCCAGGCTGGTCTTGAACTCCTGACCTCAAGTGATTCACCTGCCTCGGCCTCCCAAAGTGTTGGGATTACAGGCATGAGCCACCGCACCCAGCCTGCTTTCATTTTTAAGCATTAGGCTAATTTTGTCATTTCATATCAAGTTTGTGCAAAGTTAATTAAACTAAAACTTCTCTTTAGGATACCATGTCAAGACTGAAGATCCAGACTTGAGGACTTCCTCCTGGATTAAACAGTTTGATACTTCCAGATTTAATCCTCAGGTATATTCAAAGTTTGAAACGTTAAAAGGAGATTTTAAATGGTCATTAACGTAGTTTTTGCTTTCTTTTTTAAAACTGTAACAACCAGTTATCAACTGCTAGATCTAGGTAGCCAAAAAATTACAGTTAAATGCACATTTGAACAATTGTCCATTTTGAGAGATGCCGAAATGATGACTAACATAAGGCTCATGAATAGAATGCCATCTGGAAAAAGATAATTTATTCAAGGAAGCAGTTAAACCACTGGCTGCCAACTTTGCCCTGTAGGTTATATCCGGTTAGATTGAAATACTCAAGGAAAAGAAGAATATCATATCTTTTTAATCTCTGATCTGTTTCTTGAACAGTTTTGGATACCAAATTTCTTTGAGCATTTGATGAAAGTTACAGATTATCTTTCTGGCAAAAACATCCATGATAAACACAACTTTTGCTTACATTACTCACCATTTGTGCTACTACCACCCCCTCTTGCCCCAGACCATTCATTGATTCCAGATGAAGAACCGTTGCTATAAGAGAAAAACCTGGATGTTTTAGGATCCCAGAATATTAATGCTTATGCCAAACAAAATGAGCCCAAAGTAGCAGTTTTGAAAAAACTAAAACTTTACCAGCAGCACCAAACAAGGAAAGTGATACAACCTTTTGCTGCAAACGCTGGAAAACGGCAACCAAAGAAAGAATCAAAGTTCTCATGTGGCATTGTGGGGCCCCAAACCTCTCTACCCTAAGCACACGTAAGAAAGAAAGTAAATCAGCAAAGGCAGAAATATTGCCTCTAGTTCTCCTTTAAGTGAAGAAACATTTGTGGGTGAGAAGGGAAGGAGGGAAGAGGAGACAGGGGAACTTGAGTCTACTGTTTAAGAAGTGAAGGGGAAATCTCTTGTGAATAAAGCTTTCACATAGCACTGAAAGACCTCAGCAGAAGTGAAAAGGGCCTCCTGGGTTTTGCCATCTTCCAGAGCCCTGGGTTGACTGGAGGAATGGACTACCTGTGTAGTACCTGTGTAGTACAGGAGGAGATACCTGTGTATATAGACAGAAAAGACTCTACCCCTAAATATGGAACATCATGAATCTCTGAGTAGTGGAATTATGGGTGGTTTTTATTAATTTTTTTTTAATTTGGCTTATCTATATTTTTTAAATATTTAAGCAATTACTTTTATAAGAAGAAGAGGCAAGTTTTGTTTTTTTTTTTAAAGGAAGGCTTTGTGAGTATACGTTCTTTGACTAGAAGTATACATTCCAGAGTCAAAGGTCATAAGAAATCTCATTATACTTTTCAGTATATAATTTTATAGTGCCTCACTGTAGCTGGTCATAAAGTTTATCACTTATTAACACTATAGGATTCATTACATAATGTAAGCTATTATTTAAATCTGGCTGTTCTTTTTATAATTGTTTTTGAAAATAAATGAAAACATAGAGGACAGATGATTAGCATAATGAAAACTGGTTTCATGAAACATTCACACTGTAGTGTACTCTGTTCACATCTAGTCTGCTCCTTTCTCTTTTTAATGCTGATTATGACCCTCTCAGTTAATTTCAAGACTTACCAATCAGTAGCGTTTTTTTGCCCCCTGAAAGTTTACTCAATAGTCTTAAGAGACTGAAAGAGTGGTTGTAGTAAAAGGAAAACACCAAGCTTGGGACTCTGGATCTAAGGATTTCCTAGCAAAAAAATACAGTGGAGATGAACCTGACAAAAGATAGATTCTAGAAAAGAACATGGCACATGAGAGGTCCAAGGGAGCTGTGACGTGTCAAGGAAGTGGGAGATCCGTTCCCCCAGCTCAGGGTCCCTGTGTGGCATGTGCTCACTGAGTGGAGTAGCAAGTAGGGCGTGTTGCCTGTTTACATTGTTTTCTCTCACTCTCTCTTTCGCCTTCTTAATTTACGATGCAACTTCAAGACCCCAGTCCTTCAGAGCTACTGAGATGACATGATGCGGGAGTGGTCATCTGTGGCTAATAGATATTAAGAAAATCAGAATTCAGTAGTTTGTTTCTTCTCTTACTTGACTTTGCCAATGCATAGAGAGCTTAAATACCTCATTTAAACCCTAAAAAATCAGCCTCATTTCCTTCCTCCTCCTTCAGGATCTAAGTAGAAGCCAGAAATGCATCAAAAAGGAAGGTTCATCAGAAATTAGTCAGAGGGTACAAAGTAGGAATTATGTGGACAGCAGCGGCTCAAGCCTTCAGAATGGAAAGTATATGCAGAATTCAAACCTGACTTCGGGAACATGCCAGCTAAGTAATGGCAGTCTAAGCCCAGAAAGGCCAGTTAGTGAAACTTCCTTCTCCGTGCCCCTTCACCCCACCAAGAGACCGGCATCAAATCCACCACCTATCAGCAACCAAGCAACAAAAGGTAACTTTCACAAATGTATAGAGGAAGTATATTTCTGACTGTATGTGATGGTCATCGTGGCAGTTGAGGTGTAGTCTCTACACTCAAGTTGTTCAACATCTCGTGCATCGTGATGGCAGTATACACAGGCTACTACAGGAACAAAGAAAAAGGATCCCCAAATCAGCTCTGAGGAGCAAAAGACATCCTAAAATCAGATGCTCAGGGATTAGCCAGGCTGAATTGGGGAAAGTGACAAAATAGACAGCTTTGAAGGCAGAGGATTGAGCCTGAGGCAGGGCACAAAGGGGAGAAACAGGATATGGGGTATTTGTGAAGTGGTAGTCTGTTTTGTTGCCTAAGCATAGTGTAATGCAGGATAGGGAAGAACCCAGGCTGAAGAGCAGGTAGACCAGACTGTGGGAAGTCCTTGGGAGTCTTGTGAGGGCCTAGTGTGATGAGGTGGAAGGGTTTTAAACAGCGGAAGTCTAGAAGTACGACTTTGTCCATGCAGAACACCTAAGGGCTTACTTCCCATAAAGAAAGCTCCCCCCGTAGTCTTCCAGGTGCTCTCTTAAGTGTGCTTTTCATTGTTATTTACACTTCTTTTGGTGTTTTATAGGTAAACGTCCAAAAAAAGGAATGGCAACAGCCAAACAACGTCTTGGGAAGATCCTTAAGTTGAACAGAAATGGCCATGCACGTTTCTTTGTGTGACAGAGCTGCTGTTGCAGCCATTCTTCCCTTTGGAGACCAGTCTAGGGGTGCAGGAGCCTGGAGCTTCCGCTGTCCCCTTGCCTGGAGCAGTTTGTGTGTATAGTAAGAACACTGCCCGAAGAACAGAATGAACCTGATGCTGCATTTTCACTGTGCCACACCCACTCAGCAATAACCATTTTGGACCTGGTGGGGGAGAGGAGGAAGGAGGGTAGAACCTTAAAAAGAGACCTCGAACTGGAAAGGGTCTCTTGTCAGGGCTTGAATTTTATTTTGTTGTTGGTAGTGTCTTGATGTATTTTCAGTGGTAGGGTAAAGAATTATCAATAATTTATTTAACAGATTTTTTTTAAAAGTTAACAGCTTTTAAATTCTTTTTTTAAAGCTATTTATTTGGAAGATTTCTGGAGAAATATCTCACTAATTTAGATGTAAGAATGTGAAGGTTTTTAAATTATTTTTGATAGTGTGTGTGTTACATGTGGGGAAGAGCCACGGTAACAGTAACTAGTCTGGACTCTTAAATTTGATATTCAGGTTAAAGTCTTAAACAGGGATTTGATGCATTAATTATTTTAAATTAAGATGTATATGGAAATCATTTTATTTTATATATTTCATGTGTTTTTTATAAGCTATTAGCTTCGCTTTTGCTAACATCCAAGGTGCATACTGTTATCCAGGTTGATTACCTTATATCCCACCTTCCCTCTGCACTCCCTATCATTTTGTGATGACCCAGTGAGACTCTTCTCTTTGCAGGGAAATACTTTCTTAGCCAATGTGTAAGAACTCCATAAAAGATCCCTCATTTCTCATTTCGTTTGACATTGTGATTTTCTTCTCAATATTAAAAAAATAGGCTTTTGCATTTTCATTTCTGCTGATGATATCTGGGTCCCAAAGAGAACAGCTTTAATATCTTTTTCCTACTTGTGGGAAAAGTATTATAAGTTTGGTTAAATTGTCATGTTTATAGTTTTTCCAAATACGTTTGTAACTACAACAGGCCTTCTTCGTACTGCTGGTGTTGGACAACAGGACTGACACCTGCTGCGGAGGTTATATCTTATGATGCTTTTATTCTCCATACCTGATTTGTTGGAAAATGTTATTTGACTTAGGATATTCAAATCTGCATAATAAGCCGTAATATAATAGGATTAATACTACATTAAGTTGTATAGAAGCAAGCATGTTGGAATAGCTCTTTTGTGTGTATTTACTTTTTTTATTTCTTAATTTTCAAAGAATTACTTAAGATATGGATTTGGAGTAAAATAGGTGCTTTTGGCAGTTTCTTCTATCTATCCTAACCTGACCAGTGCATATTGAGGTTAAGTATCTGGTTAAACTTTAAGGTAATCATTTATTTCCTTTATGTATGATTTTTACTAAATGCCAGTTTTCAGTTGCTTTTAGTAGCTTCTATTTTCCCTTTTTTCCCTCCAATTTCTGGGGGTGAGGCAAAAATGTTCCCAAGTCTGACAATAGAGCATTTTACAAATTCCTACAAAGAAAATATAGACAAATAGATAAAATTTATTTTTATGGAGAAGAAGTACGGCCGTATTGTGGATTTGTCTTTTTTTACTCAGCAAGATAGCAGGACTTACCCTTCTCTATTAAGTATCACTTGAATTGCTAAATAGAAAAAAGTCTGTACCATCATCTTTCATGGTTGCATTCAAATGTGTATTTTCAAAGAGAAATACTTCTTAGTGTCCCCATTCCAAAATGTCATGGGATAAATATGAAATAGTTTATGAAGTAGCCTTTCTGGTTCAGAATGACTGGACCAAAGTCTGAATCTTATCTGGGTATCAGGAAAAATAATTTTTATGGAAATCCTCAGTGTCTATTAACAACCCGTGTAAACCCTGTCCACACTATGCCAAAACCAGTGGAAAGATGAGTAGAGTCATCTTATCTCAGGATGTCAAAAATCTGGGTTTGACTGATTCTCCTACCTTCCCACACAGTGTATTCTTGTGATGTGTTGGTTTTCTGTAGATCCTGAGTTAGTGTTACAATAGTCATGTTTTTATTTGGGGTTAAGAAATAAGAGGTGTAAGAGCTATAATAATTTCCTTTTCCTGTTATATCACGATCTGGGTTTTCTTTTTTCCTTTATGTTTTTCACAACTCTGAGTATTTTCAGTTTCTTTAGCCACAAAAATTAAAATGAAAATTTATTTTTATGAATTAAAATGAAATTTAATTTATTTTTATGAATTAAAATTGTGGCCAGTATCCACTGTGTCCTTAGGCTGAGAAGTACTAATTTTGAGTAGCCCGTATGTGGAATTCTAAAGTGAAGGTACTGTGGATTCATTTTTAGTAGTTTTAGCCCCTTAAGTGTGGCTAGGTTAGAAAACTTTCAGCAAGGTAATAGAAGCACTTGAATAGAATCCATGTATCTTTTTCTGAATTGGTGAAAATTCAGCCATTGATCTGGTGACTCCTAGTCAAACCTCTTATAACATTACTGGCCGTGATGCATCCCTTTATCTCATGGAAATGACTGAACTTTGTGGTAACTGCTGCCAGTACCTGGGCTTAATTAACAGTAATAGAGAACCTCATTTATACCATACACACACAGCAACTTAGGAAGACAGCATTGATAGCATTTAGCTAGTCGTAAGCAAATACAAATATGTAAAATTGAAAATTATGATTTAACATATGCAACTTTAATAATAGTAATAGATGATAATTTTCCTGTATTGTTTCAAATAAGTGACTGTTCAGCTGGGATCCACTGGATTATAATTCACAATGTCACATAATATTATGCTTTTCAATATTGATGAATGATGTAAACAATATAAAGTTGGCAGTTTGTAGTAGTTCAGTATCCTAGAAATACGTTGAACTTCGTAAGTATCAGTTCATTTTTAAGCATACAGAATTAAAGATTCTGACTGAACTCATAAACTCAGAGGAAACAAGCCCATCTTTATCACTAATTACTTAGCTTGAATACTTTTCTATTTTTAAATAATCCTAATTATTGCCTTTTCAATATAGTCTACTGTATTTATTCATATGGGATCAACAGGTATTTATCAAACATCTACTGTGTGCCCAGCACTACCTAGTACTGTGGGGGAAGATAAAGTTGCAGTTGTGGTCTCTGCCCTTGAAGGTATCTTCTCCAGGAAATTAGCAGTATTATTTTTACTTCTAAGTAAATGTGAGCAAAAGAGGACCCCTGTTCATTAAAAAACATCCTGAGGGCTGGGCGCCGTGGCTCATGTCTGTAATCCCAACACTTTGGGAGGCCGAGGCAGGCGGATCACAAGGTCAGGAGTTCAAGACCAGCCTGGCCAATATAGTGAAACCCCATGTCTACTAAAAATACAAAAATTAGCTGAGCGTGGTGGCAGGTGCCTGTAATCCCAGCTACTCGGGAGGCTGAGGCAGGAGAATCACTTGAACCTGGGAGGCAGAGGTTGCAGTGAGCCGAGATCGTGCCATTGCACTCCAGCCTGGGCGACGGAGCGAGACTCTGTCTCAAAAAAAAAAAAAAAAAATCCTAACTTTTTTAGTTTCAACTGAGATATGCCACTGTAGAAGTGAAAGTAATTTCACAATTTAAGAAATGCTTCAACTTGGTAATTAATATGGTCATACAGGGACTTGGTATAGCATGCAAGGAAGCAGAAGACCTGGGCTTTTGTCCAAGTTCTGCCACTTAGTTATCAGCTGTGTTGTAACCTTGAATAAGTCACTTACTCTTTCTCTTAGTTTCCTCATTTGTAAATTTGAATTAAAGTGTTTATTATGATAATCAACTAAGAAAAACAATCTATTAACACTTCATACATACAGAGAACTTATCATTAAGTTAAAACTGGTAATTAATGAATGCACCTTTATATATATTTTTAAATGAAAACTAATACTATTCATGGTGTTTATTTTATATCAAATATATGCCTAGAGGCATGCTACTTTAAAAATCCAAGGAATCTCCAACAAGGTGCTGGATTAAAATCAGATTTCGTGCTTGAAGTGGAAGAAAAATGAGGTTGTTTATGGATAAGAGAGAGAGAATGTGTATCCTCAAGTACGTTAAGATGATTTAACTGAGAGATGGCTTTAGGTTTTTCTTGAAGAATTAGGAAAGTACCATCCCCACAGATTCTGCATACTCTTCAGGTACTATATAAAGGTGAAGGAAGTCATGGAATTAAAATGACTTAGAAACTCCCCAGGGAACTTGTCAGGCGAATGAGGTGGTTAGAAGGGTGAGAATGCACAAAGACAGCTGCTCTGGGTTGGGTAACAACAGCTTGCTTGGTAGAGAGAAGCTACTGTAGGAAAGGAGGCTCCACCAGACGTCTTCAACAGACAGACAAGATTCTTTCTGCCTTTTTCAAAAGATGCTCTCTGCAGCAGTAAGACTATAGATAGAGTTGATTGGAATAATCATGTGACCCAGTATGCTACTGCTAGGCGTAATTATCAAAAATTCGTTTTTCTCATTAAATATTAATATAGAGAGAAGCTAGAGCTCACCAGTCTTTTCCTGGTGTCCTAGACCTTCCTCTAAAGCAGTCTTGGGGAGCTTGAGCCTCAGGTCTTTAGCCTAGACAGAGTGTCGCTGGTAAAGAAAGGAGACACAGTTGAAACCCAGAGTGGGCAGTGATTTGCGTGGGGAGACACAGTGGATCTCGGGCCTCTGACACCTTGCTTCCTAAAACAGTCCCCGGTTTTCGGCTTGCCCTATGGGATGATGTTGCTGTGCTTCCTTGAAACCAGGTGGAAAGAAAGGGGAAGAATTAATTTTCTCATTCTGTTGCTGTTGAACGTAATGTAATCTTAATACTGTAGCCTTCCTAGAAGCCCTTCCCTCTTTTCCATGCTATAAAGTCAAATATTTGATACCCTTAACATAAATTTTAAAAATTAAGGTCATTAGGAAGCAAATGTCTATTTCCAAAGCAATTAGCTTGTTGTGACTGACTGTGATTTTATTCTTCTATAGTGTTTTTTCCCTCATTTTAATTGAGAGAAAATAATACTCTTTTGCAATATCCTTAGATTCTCCCCCTCACCCTGGTGCCCCTTCTAGTGTCTTAAGACTTTGTCTTAACAAGTATAACATTACATTTTGTTGTTAAAACCTTTTCAGAACTATATTCAGTGATTCTTCCAAGTTGATCTGCTCTGCACTAGTTCACTAATAAACCCTGGCTACCACGTAGCCCTTGACCTCCAAGTAGTTTACCTATGCAAGACCTGTGACACTCTGAATTCACTTCTCTTTCTTTCAGAAACTAGTCATAAAGGGAGCTTAATTATAAAGATAAAACTTGTCTCCAGCCAGTTTTATTTTGACCAGTTCCTTTTCAAAATGTCAGCTGTTTTCCTTCAAGATTTTTCACCAAAACAGTGATCATAAGTGCTCGAAAATATAATACTTTGCAGGCATAAAATAACCCAGACATACTCTCATATTTCTTTGATGTATTTTGGTTGGTAAAACTTACCAGCATTAAATGTAAAATATAATGAGGAGTTAATTCCTTACCTAGTATCATTTCTTCCTTCTAAGATTCATAAATAACCATTTATTTTTACAAAACTATGTATAACTTCCACATTATAGTCAGGGACCTGAGGTGTAACTTGCTAAGTGAACCCCAAGGTTATTTTATCTTGCAAAAGAAACCTAAACCAAACTAAGGGCCTTACAGTTTACGGTTAGACTGAATCAAAAGCTATAACCTCAATTTTTCCAAAAACAGCTTCTGACTGCACAAGCAAGTCATACAGTTGTTAGGTATGAAATAGCACTGATCAGGAAATGCATCTTCACAGATGGGATTTCCTTCAGAAAAGACTTTTCTACTTTTAATATAAATTAAGCCATAACAGTTTCATGCTGTGGAAAGAGGGTGAAAAGGTTCATTTTAAGAGATTATATAATATGAACTTTCACATTTACTGTGAAATGTCTAACTTTGCCAGTGCTTCAGCAAGGTTTTTTGGGGGGTGATGGGGACGGGTAGTATTGGTTTTAGGGGTTTCAAATCTGTGAAATTTGGAGAGGGAACATTTGTTGGCTCTGGTATTTACTAGTTTTGTAGGAACGTTTTGCTAGCCTGACTGACTTTTCTTACTGGTTTTTATGCCCACGGTCTGAGGGGACTGTTCTCCTTGTTTGGGGTGTCTGCGGAATAGTGTCTCGTCTGTTTGTATAGGCAGTCAGTGTGTGTGACGTGTGTCCTTTCAGTCCGGAAGCCCACTGTGTGACAATGGCGTGGGGTGTGGCTGGGAGGTGGGGTGCTGAAGCTTGAAGAGCATTTCTTTGCTGATTCATAACAGTATTTCCCATCTTTTGCCTGCAGGCAGGGAAAGTGTACAGTATTTATTTTGTTTCTGTTTTACTTTAAATTTGTAAGTCTTTAAGTAGCTTACATTGATTATTATAGGGGAGGACAAGTGACTTGTTTAAAGTTGTATTTAGTATTCTTTCCAATTTCTGTATTTTAAAATATTGAAATTAAAATTGTATTACTTCTGTTTTGATTTTTTTAGCACTCAGTGTATTTTTTGCTCATTTTGTTTGAAAGTATAAATGTTGAAACTTGTATAAAATGCGTCCTTGAAAGAAAAAGAATCGGAATTCTATATCTAATTCTGACTTTCTGTTCCCTTTTTCTGCTTCTTGAATCGTGGGAAATTATTTAAGAATGTGAAAAACTGGGTTCAGCGTCTGCTCCTTACTCTTTCTGAAGACTTCAGTGTGAAAAGTAATTGTCTTATTTTATTAGCAGTATTGCTGGGGATGAGTGATTGCTCAAAGAGAGGGAAGAATACAAAAGTGTAATTGGCAAGATGAGGCTGAAACATAGAAACGGATGTAGGTACTTGGTGATGAACACACATCCCACAAATATTTCCTAACACCTGCAGTACAGGAGGCACTGTTTTAGCACTAAGGCTGCAGGAGTGAGCAAAGCCAAGTCCCAGGCCTCAAGGAGCTTGTGTGAGACACGAAAGGCAAGGGAGAGCCAGGGGTTTGGTGGCCTGGCTGGCTGGTGAAGGTGGGAGTGTTAAGTGCACCCTCCGTGAGGAAGATGAACTCAGTTTTGGACCCAGGGTCTGAGAGACAGGGATGATAGGGACCAGGAAAAAGATCTGGCCTCAGAGGAGATGAGATAAGAGAGGAACTCTGGACTAGGAAGGAAGGAGCCCTGCAGGCATCACTTCCAGGGCAGAAGAGAAGCCTAAGAAGGAGACTAAGTGGGCAGGAAGTCTGTTCCCGAGGAGAAACTGAGCTCAGAGTCCCAGAAACCAAGTAACCAGAAGGACCAAAGACCATGCCCTCCCTCCCCCTAATATCTGCACAAGAACAGGGACGCCAAAGCCTGCACACCTAAACACACTTCCACCACTAAACGGTATCCACAAAAGCAGTTTGCATCTCTTGTGTCTGTTTTCATGAAATTGGTTGAAACCTAAAGCTGAACAAATCTGCTCCTTTTGTGAAAATCCATATACTCTTTGTAAATCTGTGGGTTATCTGCCCTTCCTGAAGCTCATATGTAATGAAACAATGATCAGGACCTTCTCTCCTTAGACTTTTCAGCTGATTTTTGTGGTTTCACAGCAGTGAGATGGCATGAGACACATCACTGTGGGATGTTGATGATAAATGTCAATTATTATAGAGTAGGAAGGATCAAATGCTATGTTACAGACGGGATTTGAAACAGGAGCCCTTACTATCTTTTATTTCATTCCATTTGAGTACTTACTGTGTGCAAGGATGTTTTTATTTCTTTCTCAAAATAACCCGGCAAGGTGGGTACTACATTCCTCATCCTACAGATGCATCCGAGGCTCCGAGGGGGTCAGTGACACTTCCAGGTTCGTATGAATACAGGCATTTTCAGTCTGTCTGACTCTAAAGACTCTTCTAAACTGTTTCTCTACGTATTTTTAATGATATACTTTTAATTAAGGAAGGAATAGATGGTCCTTAGGAATGGTTTGTGTTCTAAAAATTTCTTTGCAGGCGCAACCCACTTTGGATTAAAAATGTAGTTTCTTGTGGAGGTTTTTTGTCACTCAGCTAACCTCTCTGAGTCCACTTTCCCAGGATCTGGGCACACTGAAGAAACGCTGGTCATCATCTAGAATTGAGCTCACCTTCTAGTGAATAACAGGCTGTAAATAAGTGACATGTGAGAAGTGCTGTTAGGATACAGGAACCAAATGTGGATTTCCAGAGGCTCAGAGCTGGCATATGAGTAGAGGGCATGCGTGGTGCACCCCTTCTACCCCTTTTGCTGGACCTAACTGTGGCCCCATGGGGCAGCGCAGCAGCCTCCCTCACAGCCTTGCCCACCCAGGCCGCTCCCTCCTCTCCTGCCCTCCACACTGAAGCCACATCCTGCCCCATCTTCTGCCCCAGCTCTGAAGGTGGTCAGCGCAGGTAAGGAGGAGAGGAAAAGGTCCTGCTCTGCCCACCATCTCTGATCCTGGGGTGCTGCCTTCCCATGTCTTGCAGAAGCACCATCCACATCTTCCTCTTGATCCACTCCTGGGCTCAAGTCTCTCCCTCCCTTGTCCAGACTCTTCCCAGCCTCCATCTTCCAAAATGCCTTTACACTTTATAAAGTGCTAATTTTGAAATTTTATAAATTCAAAAGTTTACATAAATCCTTCTATGCCAGAGTTGAGAAAAGAAAAAAATAAGGGCTCTACGAGTGGAAAGTAATATGTGTAAATTCCCTACATTTTTGTTTTGTTTTTTTAAGGCAAATACAACCTGAGACAAAAGATTTGCAATAACAGTAAAAAATAGTATTTGACCCTCTCCTATGCTTATTTATTTATTTATTTATTTGAGACAGAGTCTCCCTCTGTCGCCCAGGCTGGTGCAATCTTGGCTCACTGCAGCCTCCACCTCCTGGGTTCAAGTGGTTCTTGTGCCTCAGCCTCCCAAGTAGCTGGGACTACAGGTGTGCATCACCATGCCCAGCTAATTTGTGTGTGTGTGTGTGTGTGTGAGTTTTTTTTTTTTAGTAGAGATGGGATTTCACTATGTTGGCCAGGCTGGTCTTGAACTCCTGGCCTAAAACAATCCACCCACCTTGGCCTCCCAAAGTGCTGGGGTTGCAGGTGTGAGTCACCACCCCCAGCTTCCTACACTTACTCTAGAAGCTGTCCTGCTGTTTCTGGGTGCCCTGGAGGAGTCTCGCACATCATATATCAATCCCACCACCATCCTCCCACCTCCCACTTACCACAACCTCCAATTTCAGTTTTCCCATCCAACCTCTAATCTTTGCAAATTTTGGAGGTTTTTTCTGAGACAGGATCTTACTGTGTTGCCCAGGCAGGAGTGCAGTGGTGCAGTCATGGCTTACTGCAGCCTCAGCCTCCTGGGCTCAAGCCATCCTCTCACCTCAGTCTCCGGAGATGCTGGGACCACAGGCATGCACCACCACACCCAGCTAATTTTCAATTTTTTTGTAAAGATGGGGCCTCACTGGTTGCCCAGCCTGGTCTCGAACTCCTGGGTCCAAGCAATCTTCCTACCTTAGCCTTCCAAAGTGCTGAAATTACAGGTGTGAGCCACTGCACTCAGCCCAAATTTTTGTCTCTTACCCTTTGGGACCTTTATTAGGGTTCTCTAGAGGGACAGAACTAAAGAAGATAGATTGGATGGATGGATGGATGGATGGATGGATGGATGGATGGATGGACGAGACAGACAGATGGATAGATGATAGTTTATTAAGTATTAACTCAGTATCACAAGGTCCCACAATAGGCCGTCTGAAAGCCGGGGAGCAAGGAGAACCTGTCTGAATTCTAAGACTGAAGAACGTGGAGTCCGATGTTCAAGGGCAGGAAGCATCCAGCACGGGAGAAAGATATAGGCTGGGAGACTAGGCCAGTCTATTCACCGTTTTTCTGCCTCCTTTATCTTCTAGCCGTGCTGGCAGCTGATTAGATGGTGCCCACTAGATTAAGGATGGGTCTGCCTATCACCTTTGGACTTGTGAGTCTTCATTCTAACCTGTTAGACTCCATGGAATCCGAGGGCTAGGAACACAGACTGCAATCAGTCAAGTGGGTTAAATTCTGGCTCTACCTTTACTAACTGGTCCTAGGCAAGTTATATAACCTTGCTGTGCCTCAGTTTTCTGCGACATACTTATCTACCTCACTTGGCTGTTGAGGGATTAAATAAATGAAAACATGGCGCACTCAAGGACAGTGCCTGGCACAAGGAGACACTGACTGCTAGCCATCAGATCAACCTCTCTGTGACGCTGAATAGAATGCCATCTGAGTTCTACCAGCTGCCAACCAATGTACTTATTCACATTACTGCAACGAGTGTGAACAAGATTTGACTAAAGGCAGGGCATCCACAAGACAGCGAAGGGGACAGCAGGCTAAGGGGACAGAATCCTACTGGAGAAGGAAGCCAGAGTCCAGACATAAGCCTGAGAAAGTGCAGAAATCCTGGGACATGGGCTAGGGAGCCTGAGGTATATTGACGTTTCCGGAATAAGGCTATCAGGTGGTTAACAATGGCTGGTTACCTCTGGGAGGATGGGAATCGGAAGGGAGAGAGAATTGAGGTTGGGGATTTTCACACTTCTTTTATGTTTTGTGTAATTAAGAGAGACAAATGTGTTCTACTGTGAGGTATGTGTTAACTGCGCCCAAGACACACTAATCACACCATCATACTTGTGCACAGCCCGCGAGAAATCTGCCTGCCCCTGGCATGCTGCACTGACAGCCCGGTGGGATGGGGTGGGTCAGGGCTGGTGAATGGGGAACGGTAAATCCCAGGGAGCTTGGCTGCCAAGCACTCCCTTCTCCCCTGCTCTCTACCGTGTTTGGCTTCTATTCCTCCCCTTTTCACTTTTTTGGTTACTTTTCCATGTTTCGTCCGTCTTTCCTACCAGCTTGAGTTTAAGGCTAGTACTGGTATTCTCTTATCATCAGCACTTCCCACTCAGTTTAGTACAAATCTCAAAATAGCATTGAGTAAACCCATGAACATGGATATTCCTCATGCACTCTCTCTCCCTTTCCCCACCCCTGCGCACTCTGTGCTCTCCCTCTGGCATCGTATGGGATGGGGGGAGTGGAAGAGATAGGAAGAGATAGTGGAAGAGAAATGGAGAACAATGGGGAAAAGAACCCTTTACAATTGGAGAATTCTGCCAACTATTAAGAACTGTAGAAATTCACCATGGTGTTAAAAAGAATGAGTGTTTCAGGTTTCTTTATGAGAAAAAGGAGGAGTAGATTTTCCTTTAATGAGATAAATTGTGTGAATGAGCTGGATTAAAAATATATACACCTCACTTAGAACCTAAAACTTAAATTTTTTATTGTACTTGCTTTGCAAACGTTATATAGGTGTGCTTCGCTTTGAAAATACCACATACAGTCATGGTTAATGCATAAAACTAAAACAGACCCATAAAGTGGCACCAAGTTATGAAAGGACTTTGGCCATCTGCAGATGACACAGAACAGTATTTTCAGAGCTCATGAAGACGCCCTACGTTGTTACCGGGCTCTGCTTTAACTTCTGGGCAGTGATGCTTAGGGAAGCAGTTGCTCAGTGGTGCAGGAGAGCTTGCCTTGTAAGACCACAGGCAGCCCCAGAGTGGACAAAGATGTGAGTCTGGGCTGGTCAGGGAGAGAAGCCTGGCAGAAAGCAGAGTGAGCAGAACGCAAGCTCCCGCCTTGGTTCCTGCAGTCCACCTGAATGGAGGCAGCTTGCACTTCGGTATCTGGTTCCAACTCCCCACCTTCAGTCCAGAATGTGCTTCCCTGTGAATGGGCCTCGACAATCTTTAGTTGCCCAGGCCAGGAGTCTGGGTGATCTCAGATCCTCCCTCTTTCCACCACAACCAGTGACTCTCAAAGGCCTGCTGGCTCATCCTCACATGCCTCAGTCCACCTGCTCCTGGCCTTGCTTCAGCTCTCACTGGAACTCTTGGGATCGAGACCAAAATCCTTAATATGGTGAATGAGTCAGATGTAGATTGAGCTGTGAGGGAGAGAAAACCCAGAACACAAATGGCTTAAACAAGATAGAAGGCAGGAGATAGGTGTTCCAGGACTGAAACCACTTCTGGAGGGAGTCAGGGCCAGGATCTCTGCTCGCCTGCCGTCGCTGGCACATGGCTTCACCTCACCATCCCAGATGGCTGCATGCAGCTTGCAGCCTGCAGGGGGAGGAAGGGTGACCCTGTAATCACTTTATTGTCTAATTTCTCCATTCTTGAGAGACTTAAAAGCCTAGACTTTGGAGGTCACAAGATTCGAGCAACCTAATGTCTGGCTGGCCTTGACAAGCTACTTCATCCCTCCTAATTGAGTCTTTCTTCAGCTCTGATGTAGGCATAATAGTAATTCATACTAAACATGGTGGTTATGAAAAGTAGATGAGATAATTCACAGAGTTGAGCATTGTGCCTGGCACATGTGCAATAAATGTAGTAGTGATTTTTTTTGAGACAGAGTCTCACTCTGTTGCCCAGGCTGGAGTCCAGTGGCACCATCTCAGCTCACTGCAACCTCCGTTTCCCGGGTTCAAGTGTTGAATATTTGATATTTGTCACCATGATACGGTGGTTTGTCTGGGGTGGAGACACCATCCCCCGTCCACTGTGGGGTTTGTCTGCAGTGGAGACGCTCCCTGACGTCTGCTGTGGGGTAGCCCCTTGGCAGCTGCTTCCTGTTGCTCTCTGAGTCACCACACGCTTTACATCAGGTCTCTTCCTGGGGCTCTGCGACACTGCTGTCTGTGGTCTGCCGCCTCGCTGGCCGCAGGTGAGAGCAGGTGAGAGGCAGGAAAGGCCACATATCTCTGCCTGCTCCTCCCCGAGCTCCCACGGTGCTCTCACAGAGTGAGGGTGCCAGGCCTCTCCAAAGGGTCTGAGCATTGAAAGGAATTGTGAGAAAATGTTTAATTTGTCCACTCAATCAGATGATTCCTCACAATCTAAGGGAAAATGAACCTGCTTAAGAACAGCCCAGGCCCTGGCCTTCCTTCCATTTCAGGACCTTCTCTCTGCTTTTGGTCTGTTCTCTGCCAGGATACCCTGGAAAATGCAGATGGCACCTCCAGCTGTCTGTCTGGGGAGTTTAAGGTTATTTACAGGCCGGGCGTGGTGGCTCACGCCTGTAATCCCAGCGCTTTGGGAGGCCGAGGCCGGCGGATCACGAGGTCCAGAGATCGCGACCATCCTGGCTAACACGGTGAAACCCCGTCTACATTAAAAAAAAATACAAAAAATTAGCCTGGCGTGGTGGTGGGCACCTGTAGTCCCAGCTACTCAGGAGACTGAGGCAGGAGAATGGCGTGAACCCAGGAGGTGGAGGTTGCAGTGAGCCGAGATTGCACCACTGCACTCCAGCCTGGGCGACAGAGCAAGACTCTGTCTAAAAATAATAATAATAATAATAATAACAATAAATAAATAAATAAAAGATTATTTACAATGGGCTGGGTGCGGTAGCTCACGCCTGTAATCCCAGCACTTCGGGAGGCCAAGGCAGGTGGATCATCAGGTCAGGAGTCTGAGACCAGCCTGACCAACATGGTGAAACCCTGTCTCTACTAAAAATACAAAAATTAGCCAGGCGCAGTGGCTCGCACCTATAATCCCAGCTACTCAGGAGGCTGAGGCAGGAGAATCGCTTGAATCCAGGAGGCGGAGACAGCAGTGAGCTGAGGTTGCGCCACTGTACTCCAGCCTGGGCAACAGAGTGAGACTCCGTCTCAAAGAAAAGAAGATTATTTACAATGGAGTGAAATGGAGGGAGCAGGAGTTACAGAAAGCAAAAAGGGATGGGGCAGCATCCTGGGGTTAGCAGCAAAGAGGAGCCCTTACCCCCACTGAAGGTCTGGGGAAGGGAGAAGTTACCAGAATGCTGAGGAAGAGCTGTGTGGAACTGGCCTCCGGACAGGAGCTGTGGCCTCTGGCACAAGGATATGACCAGCCACTCAAGGAAAAGCCCGGGATCTCTGCGCCCATCCGCACTCTCCTCTCTGATCACCTGCCGGCTCCTGGCATGGGTGGGTCTCCGTGGAAGAGAACTGGGGATGCCTCTGACCCCATCCATCGAGGTCAGCTTCTGGGAACACCAAGCAGGGTACAGGAGAATGGAAAGCGGACCTAGAGGGGCAGATGGAAACTCAGCAGCACAAATCCTCCACTCAAAATCTCCACACCCACCTCTTAGGAAAACCAGGCCCTTCTACCAAGAAGGACTGATTTCACTCTACAACACAGCCTTCAATCATCAGCCACAATCACCCAGCGATTCCCCGAAATCTGTTATTCAGTCAAGACGAATAATGTTGGAGTTTGGAGGGCAGGAAGGTGAACTTTGGCCAATCTGTGGGGTAGGGGAGGGACCTTGGCACTCCAAAGACTGGTTCCTTCTCAGCTCTTCTTGCCAATGGGAGGTGAAGATCTGCCTGTTCTCTTCTTCCCATCTCGGCTCACTGCAACCTCTGCCTCCTAGTTCAAGCAATTCTTCTGCCTCAACCTCCTGAGTGGCTGGGATTACAGTCGTGTGCCACCACGCCTGAATAATTTTTGTATTTTTAGTAGAGATGGGGTTTCACTCTGTTGGCCAGGCTGGTCTCGAACTCCTGACCTTAAGTGATCCACCTGTCTCAGCCTCCCAAAGTGCTGGGATTACAGGTGGGAGCCACTAAGCCTGGCCTAAATTTCCTCTTCTTACAAGGACACCTGTCATTGAATTAGGGCCCACTCTAATTACTTATTTTTAATTTAATTACATCTTTACAGACCCCCACCTTCAAATACAATTACATTCCAAGGTACTAGGGATTAGGACTTCAACGTAGGAATTTGGGGAGCAGGGAACACAATTCCATCTCTAACACTACTGGCTCAAGTACATACATATATATTCCCGAGACTGACACTCTCAGGATAGTTGATAAAGCCATGATAAAAACAGAAACCATCTTTCTTTCTACCACATTATTTGTGGAGATCCCCCGGCCACGGCAGTGATGGCCAGTGCATGAGAGATGGGGTTCCTTAGAGAGCCATCAGCCTGCCCACGACCTCCAAACGATCGCTTTAACTTAGGCTAGATGCCATCTGCAAACAGGGCTTCTAGCCCCACTCAAGGCCAGTGCAAGTCCCCAGGGATTAATATGGGCTCCACCTGGGTGGTGGGATGATGGGTGATGTTTGTTACTTTTTCTTTCCTCAAATATTTACTGAATATCAGGTACTGAACTAGGTAGGCTGGGGGTGGGGGTCCATGGGAAAAAGGCAGGGTCCCTTCTGTCAGAGTGGAGGTTACAGCAAAGGAAACAAGTAATGTGCTAGAGTCGTCATTGCAACAACTCTGAAGTCTGGTCCCAGGGGTCACACACTGTCCCAGTCCTGGCATCAAGCCTCGGGCAGCAGTGCAGACTTACCCTTCCCTCTGTGGGGATTATCTCCACCCATGAGTGATGTTCGTGTGACTAGACCCACAGAGCACACTGTGGACATCATCTGCTCTGTCGAGATGCCTTTGGGTTCTTTTTGCCCTGCGGGTATGCCCGTCTGCAAGTTTTGCTTCTAAGGCCTACATCAAAACTCTTCAGAGACCTGCCCTTGGGCTACTGGATCCACTTTGTCCAGGTGCAAATGTGGGTGCAGAGAGCCAGAAGGAGCTAGGATTACTTCTGCCCCCATGCACACTCCCCTGCAGGCCTTTGCCAATGCTGGATGGATGACCAGTGCAGTGATATGACAGCCTAGAGGAAGGACAAACTTGGGGAGATGTACAGTCGATCCCCATTATTTGCAGATTCTGTATGTGAAAATTTGCATAAGCCTTAAAATTTATCTGTAACCCCCAAATCAATACGCATGGTGTTTTCACTGTCATTTTTGGACATACTCAGAGCAGTCAAAAAAATTGAGTGCACAACTCCAGCTGAGGTTGAGCAAGGCAACCTTCTTGTCTTGTTTCAGCTATCATGACGAGTGTCCTTTTTGAGATCTATTTAGTGCTGCATTTTTTGCATTGTTGTGATTTTTGTGGATGTTTTTGCTGTTTACAATGGCTCCTCAGAGTAGTGCTGAAGTACTGTGCAGTGTTCCTAAGTTTGAGAAGGCTATGATGTACCTCACAGAGAAAACACATGTGTTAGGTAAGCTTTCTTCAGGCATGAGTTATAGTGCCGTCATCCGTGAGGTCAATGCTAATGAATTAACACTATCTATTAAAGAAAGTGTCTTTAAATAGAAAAACACATGAAACAAGGTTGTGTATTGATCAGTTGACAAGTATGTGATCAGACACTCACAGGAACCTAGCCCTGTATTTCCCCTAGGAGCAATGGATCACTTTCACTAAGTGTCCACAGCAACTTTACAGAACACAACAGCTACCAAAGAACAGGAGTACACTATACATTCCAGAGGTCCCCTTTGTTTTCAGGCTAAGGCTGGGACGTTGCTTGTCTTCTCCCCTTGTTACCTCCCTGGCTTCTCCCACTCTTACACCAGCTTCTCCTGGGAGCACTTCCTTAATAGAGAACTTGCACAAGAATCGACATCTCAAAGTCAGCTTTAGAGAACTGGACCCGAAACAGAAAGGAAGCATGCTTCTCTCTTTGCTCCAGGAAGTTCCTTACCCCTGTTAAAACTGACCCCCCCTCTTCCTCAGAGACCAGCCCAGTACAATGTGGGGTACTGCAAGGGCAGTCATGGTCAAGCTACAAAATAACAAGGTCTTACTCTGTGATCCTTCAGACAATAGACTCCCACATTTGTTATGGCGGCCCTAGGAGACGAATTCAGCGTTCAGGAGAAGATATGATCTACTTGTCTCTGAGACTGGAAGAGTAGCATATGCACTAATACATAATGCACATAATACATAGTAAAGAGGGGTTCCACAGTGATTCCTCCCAGAACAAATAAGGTCCGCCCCAAGGTGACTGCGGTCTTTCCATAAACAGCACAGGGACATTTTTGAAACAACAGATTCACTCCTTAAATAATGATTTCATTTCCTCATAAGCAAACTTGTACCACATTTCAAATAAACTCTCCGATCACCATCTTCTATCTCCAAACTCTTTTACTTTATATGTCTTCATTGTTATTTGTATACTTTTCTTAATAAACAATCTGTCTTTATTGTGTATTAATTTATTATGTATGGTGTCTTCCTTAGCTTTTCTGTACCACTGCAACCACGTTTTGATTTATTTCAGATTTCCAATCCCTGACCTTTCACACTGTCTCTTATACTTTCTTTGCCTTCTCTTTCCTTCCATGCCCAGATTGGTTCCATAATCTACTAAAACAATTGCCCCTTTGCGAAGGCCCTCAAAACATGCCTTGGTCTCCCTCCACTGAATGCAAAAGCCAGAACCCCAATCCATGTTGAACCTAACTTCTTTGCAACTCAGAAGCAATTGACCTCTGTTTGGAAAAAACACCAATCACATAATTGACTGACTGCTTTAACTTTAATGTATGATCTTCAAACTTAAACAGGACTTACCGTTGTCTGGTAATCCTACGTTTTGCTGGTAGAGTTGGTCTTTTCATCGGAGACAACTGGATTATATCTTCTGCTTTCCTACCCCTCACTGCAGCCCCACCTGGCTGGTGATCTTCCTTCACATCTCACTGAGAAAACAGAAAGCTGAATTAGTTACCTAAGGCTGCTATGATGGTTAATACTGAGTGTCAGCTTGACTGGATTGACGGATGCAAAGTATTAATCCTGGGTGTGTCTGTGAGGGTGTTGCCAAAGGAGATTAACATTTGAGTCAGTGGGCTGGGAAAGGCAGACCCACCCTTAATCTAGTGGGCACAATCTAATCAGCTGTCAGGGAATATAAAGCAGGCAGAAAAACGTGAAAAGGCAAGACTGGCCTAGCCTCCCAGCCTACATCTTTCTCCTGTGCTGGATGCTTCCTGCCCTCAAGCATCGGACTCCAAGTTCTTCAGTTTTGGGACTCAAACTGGCTGTCCTTGCTCCTCAAGCTTGCAGACCGCCTATTGTGGGAACTTGTGACTTTTATATATAATATTTATATATATAATATAAAAGTATTAGCTTTTATATATAATACTTTTATTAAGTATTAACATATATATAAGTAGAACTGTCCCTCTAGAGAACTGTGACCAATACAGCTGCTGTAACAAATTCCCATACACTGGGCTTGAAACAACAGACATTGATTCTCTCACAGTTCTGTGGGCTAGAAGTCCAAAATCAAGGTGTCAGCAGGGCCATTCTTCCTCTGAAATCTCCAGGGAAGAATCCTTCCTCGCCTCTGCCAGCTTCTGGTGACTGCCATTGATCAGTCATGTTCCTCGATTTGTATGCATCATTCCAATCTCTGCCTCTGTTGTCACCTGGCCTTCATCCTTTGTGCCTGTCTCTGTGCTCAAATTTCCTTCTTCTTCTAAGGCACCCATCATTGGATTAGGGTTCACCCTAATACACGATGACCTCACCTTAACTTGATTACACCTGCAAAGACTCTACTTACAAATAAGGTCACATTCATAGATTCTGGATGGACATGAATTTTGGGTTGACGAATTTTGGGAGGAACACTAACCAAATATAAAGGCCTTCCCTCATCTTACCAAGGCTAGATACAAATCTACTGACAAATGCTACACCCTTCCTTTCTGTCTTACCTGAGTTATGAAAAACACAGGTCCTTACCAACAGGAGGGCAGGTCCTTGTCCCTATCAACATGAATCCCCCAATTTATGGGCAGTATGTTCCCTCTTTGTTGCTGCAGTTACCTCCTCACCTAACATCAACAATGTCCCCACTAGATCATTTCCAGCAGAATGAAACTATGCATTAAGGCAAAAGATAGGCTGGGTACAATGACTCACACTTGTAATCTCAGCACTTTGGGAGGTTGAGGCAGACAGATTACCTGAGGTCAGGAGTTCGAGACCAGCCTGGCCAACATGGCAAAACTCTATCTCTACTAGAAATGCAAAAATTAGTGCGGCGTGGTGATGGGCACCTGTAATCCCAGCTACTCGGGAGGCTGAGGCAGGAAAATCGCTTGAACCTGGGAGGTGGAAGTTGAGTGAGCCGAGATTGAGAAACAGCACTCCAGCCTGAGTGACAGAGTGAGACTCCATCTCAAAATAAATAAATAAATAAATAAATAAAAACAAATCCTTGACTTCACATACCCCTCTCGTCAGTTATTCCCACTACCTTACCCTGCTTCCCTTTGCAGAAAAACTTACTACTAACTGAAGCAGAAGTTGGCAGCCGGAAGAGGGGAGCTGATGTAACAAAAACCTACAACGTGTGACTCTGGTTTTCAGACTGGGCTGTAGGCAGAAACCTGAAGGGTGGCCAGGGAACTGCCGGTAGAGGCTGCAATAGCAGTCATGGACCTTTTATTGCAAGCTGAGAAAGTGCGGCTTGTTTACAGAGACTGTCACCTTTGTTAACCTGGAAGATGGAAAATGTTGCAGAGAAACTTGTGGCTCTGGCTAAAAAGATTTTTAGGCTTAAAGCAGAATAAGACAATTGCCTTCTGTTAGCTGCGTAAAACAAGGTATTGCAAGAAAGAGATGTTACAGAAAGAACTGTTTGGTTTTAAGCAGAATTTAGAAAAAAATATTTCCAGCACTTGCTAGGTTAGAAAATAAAACTATTTTGGCCGGGCGCGGTGGCTCAAGCCTGTAATCCCAGCACTTTGGGAGGCCGAGACGGGCGGATCACGAGGTGAAGAGATCGAGACCATCCTGGCTAACACGGCGAAACCCCGTCTCTACTAAAAAATACAAAAATCTAGCCGGGTGAGGTGGCGGCGCCTGTAGTCCCAGCTACTCGGGAGGCTGAGGCAGGAGAATGGCGTGAACCCGGGAGGCGGAGCTTGCAGTGAGCTGAGATCCGGCCACTGCACTCCAGCCTGGGCGACAGAGCGAGACTCCGTCTCAAAAAAAAAAAAAAAAAAAGAAAAAAAAAGAAAATAAAACTATTTTTATTCCTATCCCTCTGGCTGGCAAAAAAGTAAGAAGTGACCTCCGAAAAGATCAAGACCAGGGCCTGCCAGTAAAATATGGCCTGACATTCAAGATCACGTGAAGGGTGCAGCTATCACACCCTTGAAGACATCAGAAAGATTTAAGGTGGTATTTTATAGACCTTTCAGCTGAAGGACTTTCTTTTCTAGGAATTTTAATGGCATTCCAAGTTGTACCAACTTGGAAAAGAAGGGATACAGACAGTTCCAAAATAAAGAAAAATTTGCTCCCAATTTTCTATGGGCAGGAAGCAGGCTGAGAAATCTACTCAACTGCCAATATGAGCCATTTCTTGTAGGAAAAGGATGACTCTGAGAGTCAAGAGCTGACATGAAAAATGGAGAATCTTGATAAATGCTTGCACAGCGGGGCTTGTTCTCTTGGGAGCTACCTAACACCCTACAAAGCAGTGCAGGATGGAATACTAAATAATGAGAGCCACACAGAGAGAGATTGTAGGATGAAAGACCATCTTGAAGGTTCTAACTGCAGCTGAGTTGCCAGCTGAAGGTAGCCACTGGAGTGACTTTTGCTATACCACATGAGACAGAAGAACTGCCCAGCTGAGCCCAGTTAACACACAGAATCATGAAAAATAAATCATCATTATTTTTAGTTACTAAGTTTTAGGGTGGTTGTTACATAGCACAGACAAAACATTTCTCTATCTTTACTCAATCTATTGATAGTGCACTCAATACAGCTGATCATCCCTTCTTATTGAAAAACTTAAATATCTGGCATTTATGAGTCCGTATTCTACTGGTTTTCCTCCTACCCCACTGCCTTCTCCTTTAAACCTTAGCTCTATCAGTCTCCTCCTTCTCTTTTAGAGGGGCAGGTCCTTGGAGTTCTCATTTACTCTCTCTTCTAGGGTGATCTCATCCAGTCCTGTAGGTTTAAATATCATCTACATGTTCATAACTCTAGTACTGACCTCTTCTATAAATGTCAGACTCACAGATCCAATGTCTGCTAGGTATTTTTCCACTTATATGCTTTTATAGGTATCTTCTAACTATCCTTCTGCCTTAAAATCCTTTAAAACCTATGTTTTAAAAGGGTATCCAGGATTTTTTTTGTTTTGTTTTGAGATAGTCTAGCTCTGTCACCCAGGCTGGAGTGCAGTGGCACCATCTCGACTCACTGCAACCTCTGCCTCCCAGGTTCAAATGATTCCCATGCCTTAGTCTCCCAAGTAGCTGGGATTACAGACACATGCCACCCTGCCCAACTCATTTTTTTATTTTTAAGTAAAGATGGGGTTTCTCTATGTTGGCCAAGCTGGTCTCGAACTCCTGGCCTCAAGTGATCCACCTGCCTCGGCCTCCCGAAGTGTTTGGATTACAGGTGTGAGCCACCGCACCCAACCCTAGGATTTGTTTTAATCAGGTATACCAAGACACACAGACACAGAAATGACTATGATGAAATAAGTTTTTATACTCACAGATCTCTAGAAACAGGAAAGCAGAGCATGCCACACAGGGCCACACGGAGAGGCACCAATACATGTCAGGAGACGGAGACAGTGAGGAGAAACCATAGATGAGAGCTTCTGTTGTCGTTCCTGGGGTGAGGCAGGGTAAGCAAGCTTAGCATAGGCTAGTTTTAATTAGTTCAGTAAACTCTGGGGTTATAGGGGCTGTCCCTAGTTGTTTGATACATGGACCTGGGGCAATTAGGAAAACAGAATCCTGGCCTAAAGTATAAGAGCCCCATGAGAACCCCGATGAAGGAGGTGATTGGAGGTATGGACTCTGGGTTGGTTGGTTTGCATATAAAAGGAAAGTTCAGAGGCGAGTTGTTGGCTATATCTAGGAATTAACTAGCCCTGGGACAGGTAGTCCTTCTAGTGTCGGGAAGGCCCCACAATGTCAAAGTATCAAATATAGAAACTAGAAAATGTGATTATTACACTTGATAATCCTTTCTATTTTTGTAAAGTCAGTAGTAATGATTCCTCTTTCATTCCTGATGTTAGTAATTTTAGTCTTCTTCCCCTTCCCCTTCCCCTTCCCCTTCCCTTTCCCCTTTCCCTTCTCCTCCTCCTCCTCCTCCTCCTCCTCCTCCTCCTCCTCCTCCTCCTCCTCCTCCTCCTCCTCCTCCTCCTCCTCCTCCTTCTTCTTCTTCTTCTTCTTCTTCTTCTTCTTCTTCTTCTTCTTCTTCTTCTTTTTTGTCACTCTAGGTAAAGAATTATCAATTTTTTATCTTATCAAAGAGCCAACTTTTGGTTTTATTGCTTCTTTGTATTCTTTTTAAATTCTCTATTATATTTATTTCTACTCTAATCTTTATTATTTGCTTCTTTTTGGGCTTAGTTTGCTCTTATTTTTCTAGTTTCTAAGATGGAATCTTAGGATATTGATTTGAGATCTTTTTTCATGTAGGCATTCATAGATACACATTTCCCTTGAAACACTACTTTCACTACATCTCATAAATTTGTTTCCATTTTCATCTATCTCAAAGTATTTTCTAATTTCCCTTGTGATTTCTTCTTTGACTTATTATTCAGAAGTATATTTTTAAATTTTACATATTTGTGAATTTTCCAAATTTCTGTTATTGACTTCTAATTTTATTGCATTATGGCAAGAGAATATACTTCATATAATTTATTTTACTATTCTTCATACTTGTTTTATGGCCTAGCATCTGGTATATCCTGGAGAATTTCCATGTACGCTTGAGAAGAATATGTATTCTGTTCTTGTTGGGTGAAGAGTCCTATACATGTCTTTCAGGTCTACTTGGATTATAGTATTGCCCTTCTATATCCTTGCTGATCTTTTGTCTAGTTTTTTATTCATTATTGAAAGTAGATATTAAAGCCTCCAACTATTATTGTTGAATTGTCTATTTCTTCCTTCAGTTCTGTCAGTTTTTGCTTCATGTGTTTTGGGACTCTATTGTTAAGTGCATATAATTTATATTTATTATGAATTTTTGGTAGACTGATTCTTTGATCATTATAAAATGTCCTTTATCTCCAGTAAGACTTTTTATCTTATGTCTATTTTGTCTGATATTAGTATAAGCACTCCGGCCCTCTTTTGGTTACCATTTGTATGGTATATTTTTTCCATCCTTTTACTTTCTTTCTTTTTTTTCTTTTAATTAATTATACTTTAAGTTCTAGGGTACATGTGCACAACGTGCAGGTTTGTTACATATGAATACATGTTCCATGTTGGTGTGCTGCACCCATTAACTCGTCATTTACATTAGGTATATCTCCTAATGCTATCCCTCCCCCCTGCCCCCACCCCATGACAGGCCCCGGTGTGTGATGTTCCCCTTCCTGTGTCCAAGTGTTCTCATTGTTCAGTTCCCACCTATGAGTGAGAACATGCGGTGTTTGGTTTTCTGTTCTTGTGATAGTTTGCTGAGAATGATGGTTTCCAGCTGCATCCACGTCCCTACAAAGGACATGAACACATCCTTTTTTATGGCTGCATAGTATTCCACGGTGTATACGTGCCACGTTTTCTTAATCCAGTCTATCATTGATGGACATTTGGGTTGCTTCCAAATCTTTGCTATTGTGAATAGTGCCACAATAAACATATGTGTGCATGTGTCTTTATAGCAGTATGATTTATAATCCTTAGGGTATATACCCAGTAATGGAATGGCTGGGTCAAATGGTATTTCTAGTTCTAGATCCTTGAGGAATCACCACACTGTCTTTCACAATGGTTGAAAGAGTTTGCAGTCCCAACAACAGTGTAAAAGCGTTCCTATTTCTCCACATCCTCTCCAGCATCTGTTGTTTCCTGACTTTAATGATCGCCATTCTAACTGGTGTGAGATGGTATCTCATTGTGGTTTTGATTTGCATTTCTCTGATGACCAGTGATGATGAGCATTTTTTCATGTGTCTGTTTGCTGCATAAATGTCTTCTTTTGAGAAGTGTCTGTTCATATCCTTTGCCCACTTTTTCATGGGGTTGTTTGTTTTTCTCTTGTAAATTTGTTTGAGTTCTTTGTAGGTTCTGGATATTAGCCCTTTGTCAGATAAGTAGATTGCAAAAATTTTCTCCCATTCTGTAGGTTGCCTGTTCACTCTGATAGTAGTTTCTTTTGCTGTGCAGAAGCTCTTTAGTTTAATTTATCAATTTCGGCTTTTGTTGACATTGCTTTTGGTGTTTTAGTCAGGAAGTCCTTGCCCATGCCTATGTCCTGAATGGTATTGCCTAGGTTTTCTTCTAGGGTTTTTATGGTTTTAGGTCTAACATTTAAGTCTCTAATCTATCTTGAATTAATTTTTGTATAAGGTATAAGGAAGCGATCCAGTTTCAGCTTTCTATATATGGCTAGCCAATTTTCCCCAGCACCATTTATTAAATAGGGAATCCTTTCCCCGTTTCTTGTGTTTGTCAGGTTTGTCAAAGATCAGATGGTTGTAGATGTGTGGTATTATTTCTGAGGGTTCTGTTCTGTTCCATTGGTTTATATCTCTGTTTTGGTACCAGTATCATGGTGTTTTGGTTACTGTAGCCCTTGTAGTACAGTTTGAAGTCAGGTAGTGTGATGCCTCCAGCTTTGTTCTTTTGTCTTAGGAATGTCTTGGCAATGTGGGCTCTTTTTTGGTTCCATGTGAACTTTAAAGTAGTTTTTTTCCAATCCTGTGAAGAAAGTCATTGGTAGCTTGATGGGGATGGCATTGAATCTATAAATTACCTTGGGCAGTATGGCCATTTTCACAATATTGATTCTTCCTATCCAAAAGCATGGAATGTTCTTCCATTTGTTTGTGTCTTCTTTTATTTCATTGAGCAGTGGTTTGTAGTTCTCCTTGAAGAGGTCCTTCACATTCCTTGTAAGTTGGATTCCTAGGTATTTTATTCTCTTTGAAGCAATTGTGAATGGGAGTTCACTCATGATTTGGCTCTGTGCTTGTCTGTTATTGGTGTATAAGAATGCTTGTGATTTTTGCACATTGATTTTTTATCCTGAGACTTTGCTGAAGTTGCTTATCAGCTTAAGGAGATTTTGAGCTGAGACCACGGGGTTTTCTAAATATACAATCATGTTATCTGCAAACAGGGACAATTTGACTTCCGCTTTTCCTAGTTGAATACCCTTTGTTTCTTTCTCTTGCCTGATTGCCCTGACCAGAACTTCCAACACTATGTTGAATAGGAGTGGTGAGAGAGGGCATCCCTGTCTTGTACCAGTTTTCAAAGGGAACACTTCCAGTTTTTGCACATTCAGTGTGATATTGGCTGTGGGTCTGTCATAAATAGCTTTTATTATTTTGAGATACGTTCCATCAATACCGAATTTATTGAGAGTTTTTAGCATAAAGGGCTGTTGAATTTTGTGAAAGGCCTTTTCTGCATCTATTGAGATAATCATGTGGTTTTTGTCTTTGGTTCTGTTTATATGATGGATTACGTTTATTGATTTGCATATGTCAAACCAGCCTTGCATCCCAGGAATGAAGCCCACTTGATCATGGTGGATAAGTTTTTCGATGTACCGCTGGATTTGGTTTGCCAGTATTTTATTGAGGATTTTTGCATCCATGTTCATCAGGGATATTGGTCTAAAATTCTCTTTTTTTGTTGTGTCTCTGTCAGGCTTTGGTGTCAGGATGATGTTGGCCTCATAATATGAGTTAGGGAGGATTCCCTCTTTTATCTATTGATTGGAATAGTTTCACAAGGAATGGTAGCAGCTCCTCTTTGTACCTCTAGTAGAATTTGGCTGTGAATCCGTCTGGTCCTGGACTGTTTTTGGTTGGTCGTCTATTAATTATTGCCTCAATTTCAGAGCCTGCTATTGGTCCATTCAGGGATTCAGCTTCTTCCGGTTTAGTCTTGGGAGAGTGTATGTGTCCAGGAATTTATCCATTTCTTCTAGGTTTTCTAGTTTATTTGCATAGACATGTTTATAGTATTCTCTGATGGTAGTTTGTATTTCTGTGGGGTTGGTGGTGATATCCCCTTTATCATTTTTTATTGCGTCTATTTGATTCTTCTCTCTTTTTTTCTTTATTAGTCTTGCTAGCGGTCTATCAATTTTGTTGATCTTTTCAAAAAACCAGCTCCTGGATTCATTGATTTTTTGAAGGGTTTTTTTGTGTCCCTATCTCCTTCAGTTCTGCTCTGATCTTAGTTATTTCTTGCCTTCTGCTAGCTTTTGAATGTGTTTGCTCTTGCTTCTCTAGTTCTTTTAATTGTGATGTTAGGGTGTCAATTTTAGATCTTTCCTGCTTTCTCTTGTGGGCATTAAGTGCCATAAATTTCTCTCTACACACTGCTTTAAACGTGTCCCAGAGATTCTGGTATGTTATTATCTTTGTTCTCTTTAGTTTCTAAGAACATTTCTGCCTTCATTTTGTTATGTATCCAGTAGTCATTCAGGAGCAGGTTGTTCAGTTTCCATGTAGTTGAGCGGTTCTGAGTGAGTTTCTTAGTCCTGAGTTCTAGTTCGATTGCACTTGCTATCTGAAAGACAGTTTGTTATAATTTCTGTTCTTTTACATTTGCTGGGGAATCCTTTACTTCCAACTATATGGTCAATTTTGGAATAAGTGTGATGTGGTGCTGAGAAGAATGTATATTCTATTGATTTGGGGTAGAGAGTTCTGTAGATGTCTATTAGGTCTGCTTGGTGCAGAATTTGTTCAAGTCCTGGATATCCTTGTTAACTTTCTGTCTTGTTGATCTGATGTTGAAGTGAGGGTGTTAAAGTCTCCCATTAATATTGTATGGGAGTCTAAGTCTCTTTGTAAGTCTCTAAGGACTTGCTTTATGAATCTGGGTGCTCCTGTATTGGGTGCATATATATATTTAGGATACTTAGCTCTTCTTGTTGAATTTATCCCTTTACCATTATGTAATGGCCTGCTTTGTCTCTTTTGATCTTTGTTGGTTTAAAGTCTGTTTTATCAGAGAGTAGGATTGCAACCCCTGCCTTTTTTTTTGTTTTCCATTTGCTTGGTAGATCTGCCTCCATCCCTTTATTTTGAGCCTATGTATGTCTCTGCATGTGAGATGGGTCTCCTGAATACAGCACACTGATGGGTCTTGACTCTATCCAATTTGCCAGTCTGTGTCTTTTAATTAGAGGATTTAGGCCATTTACATTTAAGGTTAATATTGTTATGTGTGAATTTGGTCTGGTCATTATGATGTCAGCTGGTTATTTTGCTCATTAGTTGATGCAGTTCCTTCCTAGCATCAATGGTCTTTACATTTTGGCATGTTTTTGCAGTGGCTGGTACTGGTTGTTCCTTTCCATGTTTAGTGCTTCCTTCAGGAACTCTTGTAGGGCAGGCCTGGTAGTGACAAAATCTCTCAGCATTTGCTTGTCTGTAAAGGATTTTATTTCTCCTTCACTTATGAAACTTAGTTTGGTTGGATATGAAATTCTGGGTTGAAAAATCTTTTCTTTAAGAATGTTGAATATTGGCCCCCACTCTCTTCTGGCTTATAGAGTTTCTGCCAAGAGATCCGCTGTTAGTCTGATGGGCTTCCCTTTGTGGTTAATCTGACCTTTCCCTCTGGCTGCCCTTAAATTTTTTCCTTCATTTCAACTTTGGAGAATCTGACAGTTATGGGTCTTGGAGTTGATCTTCTCAAGGAGTATCTTTGTGGCATTCTCTGTATTTCCTGAGTTTGAATGTTGGTCTGCCTTGCTAGGTTGGGGAAGTTCTCCTTGATAATATCCTGAAGAGTGTTTTCCAACTTTGTTCCATTCTCCCCATCACTATCAGGTACACCAATCAGATGTAGATTTGGTCTTTTCACATAGTCCCATAGTTTTGGAAGGCTTTGTTAGTTTCTTTTTACTCTTTTTTCTCTAAACTTCTCTTCTCACTTTATTTCTTTCATTTGATCTTCAATCGCTGATACCCTTTCTTCCAGTTGATCACATTGGTTACTGACGCTTGTGCATTTGTCACGTAGTTCTCGTGCCATGGTTTTCAGCTCTATCAGGTCATTTAAGGACTTCTCTACGTTAGTTATCCTAGTTAGCCATTTATCTAATGTTTTTTCAAGGTTTTTATCTTCTTTGCGATGGGTTTGAACATCCTCCTTTAGCTTGGAGAAGTTTGATCGTCTGAAGCCTTCTTCTCTCAACTTGTCAGAGTCATTCTCCATCCAGCTTTCTTCTGTTGCTGGCGAAGAGCTGCATTCCTTTGGAGGGGGAGAGGTGCTCTGATTTTTAGAATTTTCAGCTTTTCTGCTCTGTTTTTTCCCCATCTTTGCGGTTTTACCTACCTTTGGTCTTTGATGATGGTGACGTACAGATGGTGTTTTGGTGTGGATGTCCTTTCTGTTTGTTAGTTTTCCTTCTAAGAGTCAGGTTCCTCAGCTGCAGGTCTGTTGGAGTTTGCTGGATGTCCACTCCAGACCCTGTTTGCCTGGGTATCAGCAGTGGAGGCTGCAGAAGAGTGAATATTGCAGAACAGCAAATGTTGCTGCCTGATTGTTCCTCTGGAAGCTTTGTCTCAGAGGGGTACCCGGCCGTGTGAGGTGTCAGTCTGCCCCTACTGAGGGGTGCCTCCCAGTTAGGCTACTTGGGGGTCAGGGACCCACTTAAGGAGGCAGTCTGTCCATTCTCAGATCTCAAACTCCATGCTGGGAAAACCACTACTCTCTTCAAAGCTGTTAGTCAGGGACATTTAAATCTGCAGAGGTTTCTGTTACCTTTCATTTAGCTATGCCCTGTCCCCAGAGGTGGAATCTATAGAGGCAGGCAGGCCTCCTTGAGCTGCGGTAGGCTCCACCCTGTTCCAGTTTCTCAGCCGCTTTGTTTACCTTCTCAAGCCTCAGCAATGGTGGGTGTCCCTCCCCCAGCCTTGCTTCCACCTTGCAGTTAGATCTCAGGCTGCTGTGCTAGCAATGAGGGAGGCCCTGTGGGCATAGGACCCTCTGAGCCAGGCACAGGATACAATCTCCTGGTGTGCTGTTTGCTAAGATCCTTGGAAAAGTGCAGTATTAGGGTGGGAGTGACCCGATTTTTCAGGTGCTGTGTGTCATGGTTTCCCTTGGCTAGGAAAAGGAATTCCCTTACCTCTTGTGCTTCCCAGGTGAGGCGATGCCTTGCCCTGCTTCAGCTCTTGCTCGGTGGGCTGCACCCACTGTCCGACATGCCCCAGTGAGATGAACCCAGTACCTTAGTTGGAAATGCAGAAATCACCCGTCTTCTGTGTCGCTCACACTGGGAGCTGTAGCCTGGAGCTGTTCCTATTCGGCCATCTTGGAACTGCCTCACACTACCTCTTACTTTCAATCTATTTGTCTTTGAATCCAAAATGTATCTTTTGAATGCAGCATATAGTTAGATCATGTTTTCTATTTTTGTTGTTTGTTTTGGTCCATTATGCCCATCTCTATTTTTTAATTGGAAGGCTTAATCCATTTACATTTAATGTAATTACTAATAAGGTAGGATTTGTCTGCTATTTTTCTATTTTTTCTATGTCTTTTGTCTTTTTTTGTTTTTCAACTCCTCTAGTACTGCCTTCTTTTGTATTAAATAGATATTTGCCAGTGTGCCATTTAAATTATCTTATCATTTCTTTTTTTCTTTTCTTTTCTTTTTTTTTTTTTATTGAGATGGAGTCTAACTCTGTTGCCCAGGCAGGAGTGCAGTGACATGATCTTGGCTCACTGTAACCTCCACCTCCTGGGTTCAAGCAATTCTCCTGCCTCAGCCTCCTGAGTAGTTGGGATTACAGGTGCCTGCCACCACACCTGGCTAATTGTTTTGTATTTTTAGTAGAGATGGGGTTTCACCATGTTGGCCAGGCTGCTCTCAAACTCCTGACCTCAGGTGAGCCATCTGCCTTGGCCTCCCAAAATGCAGGGATTACAGGCGTCAGCCACCATGCCTGGCCCCATTTATTTTATTGGTTATTGGTTGCACTAGGAATTACCAACATCTTAATTTATAAAAATCCAGTTTTGATTAATACCAATTTCCACAGTATATAAAAACTGCTTCTCTGTGGCTTCACTTTCCTTCTGCCATTATTGTCACAAATTACATCTTCAAAACATTGTCCATCAACTTATATTTGTAATTACTGCATTATGTATTTGTCTTAAATCAGATGAGGGCGGTTACAAACAAAAAATACATTTATACTGTCTTTTTCATTTACCTATGTAGTTACCTTTACTGGTGCTTTTCTTTCTTCATGAGACTTCCAGTTACTGTTTAGTGTCTTTTACTTTCAGCCCCAAAGACTCTCTTAATGTTTCTCCTTGCTAGCAACTAACAGCCTCAGCTTTTGTTTGTCTGGCACATTATTTGAAATGTCCAATTTTCAACTAAAAATTATGTAACTTGCAAAGAAACTAGAGAGTAAGACCCATACAAAGGAAATAAGAGCAATCAATAAAAACTGTTCCTAAGAAAACCCAGATGTTGAACTAATTTCTCCTTCATTTCTTTTCTTTTCTTTTCTTTTTTTTTTTTTTTTTTTTTGAGATGAAGTCTCACTCTTGTCCTCCTGAGTAGCTGGGATTACAGGCGCCTGCCACTAGGCCCAGCTAATTTTTGTATTTTTGGTAGACACGGGTTTCACCATGTTGGCCAGGCTGATCTCAAACTCCTGACCTCGTGATCCACCCACCTCAGCCTCCCAAAGTGCTGGGACTACAGGTGTGAGCCACCACGCCTGGCCTTCTCCTTCATTTCTGAAAGACAGTTTTGCTGGATATAAAATTCTTGGTTGATTCTTTTCACATTTTGAATACATCATCACACTATCTTCTACATGCATGTATGGTTTTTGATGAGAAGTTAACTGTTAATTTTACTGATGATTCCTTGCACATGATGAGTTGCTACTTTCTTGCTGCTTTCAAGATTCTCTTTGTCTATCAAAAGTTTGATTATGATGTATCTAGGTGTAGATCTATTTCAGTTTTTCCTACTTGGAATTCATTAAGTAAGCTTCTTGGATGTGTAGATTAATGTTTTTCATCAAATTTGAGAAATTTTAGCCAAAAATTTTTCAAATATTCTTTCTTTCCTTTCTCTGTCTTCTCCTTCTAAAACTTCCATTATGTGTTGTTGGTATATCTGATGGTGTCTCACAGTTCTCTGAGGCTCTTTTCATTCTTCTTTTTCCTTTCTGTTCCACAGACCAGATAATCTCAATTGATCTATCTTCAAGTTTGCTGATTTTTTTTGTTTTGCATACTCAAATCTGCTGCTGAACCCTTCTAGTGAATTTTTCATTTCAGTTATTGTACTTTTTGGCTCCAGAACCTTTATTGGTTCTTTATTATAATTTCTCTGTCTTTATTAATATTCTGTTTGGTGAGGCATCATTCTCACCCTTTCTTTTACGTTTTTAGAGATGGTTTCCTTTAGCTCTTTGAACATATCAAAAATAGCTGATTTATACTCTTTTTCTACAAAGTTCAACATCTGGGTTTTCTTAGGAACAGTTTTTATTGATTGCTCTTATTTCCTTTGCATGGGTCTTACTTTCTAGTTTCTTTTGCAAGTTACGTAATTTTTAGTTGAAAATTGGACATTTCAAACAATGTGCCAACTCTCTAAGTCAGATACTCCTCTTTCCTCAGGGTTTGATTGTGCTTATTTTAGTATTAGGTTGGTGCAAAACTAATTGCGGTTTGCACCAACCTAATAGTTGCTGTTTAGTAACTTTTTTGAACTAATTTTGTAAAGTGTGTATCTTCATTGTTTGTGACTATGGAAGTCTCTACTTGGTCAACTAATGATTAGATGGAGATTTCCTTAAACACCTGGAACCAATATGTCTCCTAGTCTTTGCCAAGGGGCTCTGTATGCACTTTGGGGCATGTATCCAATTTTCATTAGGCAGTTTTCAACTCTGCATAGCTTTTATTTCCTGCTAGCACACAGCCTCAGTGTCAGCTAGTAGTGAGAGGTAAGGATCTTCCCAGGTGTTAACAGAGTATGTGCACAGAACTACGCATGCACATGGCCTTCTAAATTCCTAAAAATATACTGGAGCTTTTCAAAGCCCTTATGGACATCTCATCCTTCAACGTTTCCTTTTACATTTCTTGGTTAGTCTATTGTTTGCCCCTACTGTTACCTATTGCCTCAGCCAGTCACGATGTTAAAATATTTGACAAATAACTCCCTCTTCAGGTGGAAAAACCTTTAGGACTGAGCTAGTTCCAATGAGGTTGAATAAAGACAAGCCTTTCTGGGTTTTTTTTCCAGGGACCCATTAGATAGGTCAAATAATGACTCTTCTTTGGGAATGAGACTTTAAAGTAGCTCCATCCCTGTCTCCTCCCTTTGGTACAGGTACTAGGAATGTGGGCTGTAAGCTTTCAAGGCTGCCATGGAACTAGAGATGGTGGAGCGGTGGCGGGGGTGGGCAATAGGACTAGGGTAAATTAAAATACTATAAAGATTGCTGTTCTTAATGAGAGTTTGCTGTTTTTCTTGACTAAATGCTAGATAGGTTGCTACAAGCCTTTGACTAATATCCAGGGCTCTAAGAAAGTTGATTCTGACAATTTTTGTCAGTTCTTTCATTGCTTCCTTTATGGAAAGGCAAAGTTTCTGGGTTCCTTAATCCACCATTTTCACTGACATCACCCTTCCTTTTTTAAAAATGTTATTTTATTGCAAAACAATATGGAAACTACAACTAAATTAACTTTTTTTTGAGATGGAGTCTTGCTCTGTTGCCCAGGCTGGAGTGCAATGGTGTGATCTTGGCTCACTGCGACCTCCACTTTCCTGGTTCAAGCAACTCTCCTGCCTCAGCCTCCCGGGTAGCTGGGATTACAGGCACACGCCATCACACCCGGCTAATTTTTATATTTTTAGTAGAGATGGGGTTCACCATGTTGGCCAGGCTGGTCTTGAACTCCTGACCTCAAGTGATCCACCCACCTCGGCCTCCCAAAGTGCTGGTATTACAGGTGTGAGCCACTGCACTCGGCCTAACATTTTAAATTAAAAATTAACATTTTAGGCCGGGTGTGGTGGCTCCCTGTAATCCCAGCACTTTAGGAATCTGAGGTGGGAGGACTGCTTGGGGCCAGGAGTTCAAGACCAGCCTGGGCAACATATGAGACAGTGTCTCTAAACAAATGTAAAAATTATCTGGGCATGGTGGCACGTGCCTCTAGGCCCAGCTACTTGGGAGGCTAAGGTGGTAGGTTCGCTTGAGCCCAGAAGTTCCAGGTTGTAGTGAGCTATGATTATACCATTATACTACAGCCTGGGTGACAGACCAAGACCCTGTCTCTAAAACAATAACAACAAAAACAAAATTAACATTTTATACAATGAAAACATTAAAATCACAATTAAAATCAAAGAGAAAACCCCTCATTCCATTTCTAATTAAATTCATTTTCATTCGTCCATGTTACTATCTAGTCTTTATCCATACACTTTTTTTTATTTACATTTTTGTAGTGATACTACAGGTAAGATTTTCTTTCTTTTTTTTTTTAAAGATGGAGTCTCACTCTGTTGCCTAGGCTGGAGTGTAGTGGCATGATCTCGGCTCACTACAACCTCTACCTCCCGGATTCAAGCGATTCATCTGCCTCAGCCTCCCGAATAGCTGGGATTACAGGTGCCCGCCACCACACCTGGCTAATTTTTACATTTTTAGTAGAGACGGGGTTTCACCACGTTGGCCAGGCTGGTCTCAAACTACTGACCTCAAGTGATCCGCCCGCCTTGACCTCCCAAAGTGCTGGGATTACAGGCGTGAGCCACTGCGCCTGTCCTATAGTTAAGGTTTTTACATTCATTTTTAGTGAATGTTATACCATAAGTACTCGTCCCCCATAATCCTTCTGCCTCTCATCTTCCCTTTTCCATTTTCCTAGTACCTCCTACTGCCTCCTCTCAACCACCCTTGCGTGTTTCTTCATCTTTCCCCGTGCTTATTAAAAAATGTCCTGTCACATACACACAGGCTTCTCTTTTTGTTATTAGACATTTAAAAAAATTAATTCTTGATCATTCAACTTGATTAGACATTACTGTACAGACATCTTTTCTCGTTTAACACCACATCATGGCTGTCTGTCCCTCTAGATCCACACACGGAGATTTAACATATGCTTAAAGTCTTCATAATAGTCTTTAAAGATTAGCCACACTGTTCCCACTTAACCCTACCTCCCAGGTAGGGTTCCCCCAGTAACACTTTCACACATAACTTATTTACTGTTCCTTTTACTTCTGGAAGATTCCGAGAGGAAAGATCGCTGGGTCAAAGGTCACGAGCGTTTTCAATTTTAATAGCTATTCCTGGATTACTTTCCCAAAGGGTTCTAACAACTCGCATTGCTCTCAACACGTGTGAGAGGGTCCTTTGCTCTGATAGGTCTTCTAAAATACTTGTTCAATCGTTACTTAGCAGGGGCTGGGAGTAACGGATTTTTTTCTTTTTCTCTTTTGAGACGGAGTCTAGCTCTGTCGCCCAGGCTGGAGTGCAGTGGCGCGATCTCGGCTCACGGATTTGTTCTTTTAAAGAACATACCCTTTTATATTTAAATGAAGGAACTCATTGATGCACCGAGGCGAAAGGAACATTTAATTAAGCCTGTCTTCCACTGCGGAGTGATCGCTTTTGTCACTTGTTCGAGGGGTGGGGGCTCCCGTCAGTTGTCCCTGTTTCTGTGAGACGTCTACCGAAGCCCTGGCTTGGCTTTAACCTGGCTTGGCTTTAACCGCTGAGCGGCTTTAACCGGCGGCGTCCAGCTGGCTCCGCCAGCGCTGCCGCCGCCCTCGAGGCTCCCTCTGACTGAAGGCGCTCGGAGCATCGCGGAATTAGGAGCTCCTGGTCCCTCAAACATCCAAAGAAGCCATTTTCAGGGCCTAGGGACTGGACCCCCGCGAGCCGGGCCGAACGCCCGAACTCACGAGCTCCCGAGCTCCCGAGCTCCCGTCGGGCGGCGGCCTCACAGCTGGGGGCCCTGAGGCGGAAGGCGCAGCCGCTCAGCTGCGGGCCGGGGGCGTGGCGAGGGCGCGGCGAGGGCGCACAGGTTCTGTTTTTCGCCGGCCCGGGGCCGCTTTCGGTTTCGTTTCCCGCCGGAGCCTCCACCCTGCGAGAGCCGCCCGCCAGCCAGCGTCCGCCGCCGTCCGCGTCGCACCATCCGCGGTCCGACGGGCGCAGGCACAGCGGCCATGGCCCAGGCCGGCGTCGTCGGTGAGGTGACCCAGGTGCTGTGCGCGGCCGGGGGCGCCCTGGAGCTGCCCGAGCTGCGGCGCCGCTTGCGGATGGGCTTGAGTGCCGACGCGCTGGAGCGGCTGCTGCGGCAGCGTGGCCGCTTCGTGGTGGCGGTGCGGGCGGGCGGCGCCGCCGCGGCCCAGGAGCGCGTGGTGCTGGCCGCGTCGCCGCTGCGCCTGTGCCGCGCGCACCAGGGCTCGAAGCCGGGCTGCGTGGGGCTCTGTGCGCAGCTGCACCTCTGCAAGTTCATGGTCTATGGCGCCTGCAAGTTTCTGAGAGCCGGGTAAGGCGCCGCGCCGGGAGCGACGGCCGGCGGAGGCCCCGCGCGCCCACAAGCACTTCCAGCCCGCTTGGGAGTCTTACTTGAAGTTTGAGCATACAATTCGGTGGCTCTGCCCTGGCCTCGCCCCGTCATACACTAAAGGGAGCGTTTATTGAGCACCTGCTGAGTACCTGGCACAGTGCGAGGGACTCGGGGTCGAGTGGGGTCCTCTAGACGCCTGGGGAGAGAGAGTGATTTACATAGAGCGCGGTAGTGCTGGGTGGGAACACCCGGGTGTGCCCGTGTGGGGTAGGGAGGTAGGGAGGCGGTGGCCTAGGGGAGCTCCACGACGCCGCGGGTCCCCCCTTGCCAGCTTTGAGAGCAGACAATGAAGGTTTTCTCTGCCCAGCAGCTGGAAGAGATCTTTAAACCCCGTTCAACCCTATTTATCTGTTTACAACCTGGAAAATGCAAGCTCCCTGCCATCGCCCACCGGTCCTGGGGCACTGGTCCCTGCCCACTCGGTACCCTTCTGTGCCTGGAACACCCCCCCCCCCCCCCCAGCCTGGGTATTTCTGGGAGCCTGAGCATGTCTGGGAGCCTTTGCTCTGCCTGGAGTGCCCTTCCTGCTCTTGGTTGGCCCTGTTTGTTAATCCTTCAGGCCTGAATCTAAAGATCACATCCCATTTGAGGGCTTTTCCTCCCTTTACTCTTGGTCACAGGGAACTGTTTATTTTCCTCATGGCACCCACTTGCCAATAGAATGGAAACTCCCTGAGGGCAGAGGCCCTAGCTGTCTCCCCAGCACTTAGCGTCCATGTTCTGTGCATAGCACGTGGTCAGTGGGATGTGTGGAAGGGATTGCTGAGGTTTATGTCTAAGAATTTGGGCCTCACCCTGAAGGTGATGGGGCGGGTAAAATGGCAGGAGAGAGCAACCATCAGGTTTGCATTTTAGGAAGTCTTAGGTAGTGGTGTTGGTGCCAGTTTAAGGGAGGATGTTGTGGGGAACCACTGGGAAGCTAGTCATGTAGGATAATTCCTTCCTCCCTCCTTTCTTGCTTGCTTCCTGGTGTGTGTGTGTGTGTGTATGTGTGTGTCTGTCTGTCTTAATAGAGTAGATATTTCTTGCTCATGTCAGGCCCAGCAGTGAGCATGGGGTGGGGGGCCTTAATCCATACAGTCATTCAGGGATCCAGCCTGACTGACCTCCGCTCTGTGCCCCTCAGCACATGGCTCTTGAGGCCAGCCTAGGTATCCAGTTCCAGGGGGCTGATGGAAAGGGGGTTGCATGGGAGGTTTTTGTGGGCCAGGTCTAGAAGTGGTGGATTTCCTTTCACCCACATCCCATTGACCGGAAGCTGTCTCGTGACCCTGTCTAGATGCAGGGTGGCTGGGAAAGGTAGTCTCTAGGAAGCAGCTGTCTGGAAGTGTCCAGATTAGAACTTTCCAAGGGCTATGTGTGAGAAATTTGAAAGAGGTGAGTTGGTGACGGTGTGGTGAGAGGATATCAGGTGACAACTCTTCAGTCTCTGTTCCTACTATGGCATGGGTGGTGTTCACTGAGAGAGCAAGAGAGCGTTTTAGTTTGGAAGCATGCCCAGGAGGCAGCTATTCAGGTCAGAAGCTTCGTAGGAAGGTCAGGGCCCCAGTGTGCTGGGCTGGTTTGGGAGATACTGGGTGGTGTGTGTTGTGGCTGCAGCCCCAGGAGTGGATTAGATCTGAGGTAGAGTCTGAGGCCCGAAAAGAGGCTGAGGGTGGAACTCTGGGGAAATCAGCCTTCAGGGATGAGGCAGTCCGGGGGAGGGCAGGGAATAGCAGCCCACGAGGAAGAAGGCACACAGCAAATAGTGGCTGGATGGAGCCACTCTTGGGGGTAACTGCTGGATCTGTTTAATGTTCATATTTGGTAAAATAAAGATGGCAGCCCTGTTCTTAAGCTAGTTACCAAAATGTGGCTTCAGGTCTGACTTGTCTCAGAAATCTGGAGTGTGATATTTATTGGCTCAGATGACCTTGAGTTTTCTTCTTTCTTCAGTTTTTTCTTTTCTTTGTGGTTTACACAGGTGAGTTTCTTGAACCTTCCATTTCTGACTCACTTTAGGGAGAGTAGGTGTGGTTGGCTGCACTTCTCTGCTTCCCCTGTGACTCTGCTTGTCTTCCTGAACCGCAGGGTCAGTTCTTTTAGAAATAGGTCATCAGTCCTGCTGCAGAGCTGGTACGGAGTCCTGGGTCCCTGGCTCTTGGTCCTCTGCTCAGGGGGTAGTGAGCCTGGTGGTCTAGGGCACAGTCCCAAGATCCAGCCCATCTTGTTTCAATCTGGGCACTGCTCCTTGCTAGCTGGTGGCTTTGGGCAAGTGACTTTACCTCCAGGTCTCAGTTCCCTCATCTGCAAAGTGGAGTTAATGATATTACTCCCCTCACAGGCTGGTTGAGGACTGAATGAGTTAACTCATAAAATATTTTGGCAATCCCCGATACTTGGCAGTTGCTCAATAAATTTTAGTAGTCGTTGTCATTGTCATCATCAGTCATCATTACACTTATTAGATATATTTGGCTGTGGCAGCACCAAATTGTTTGCCTCTCTTCTGGAATGTTCTTCCTTTCTCCTCTTGCTGTCTCCTCCTCACCCTTTAAGTATTCCACTCAGACTTTATGCCATCCAGCATGCTCCCCTGATTTCTTCACCAGTTCTCTCCCAGCCCAGACTGGCTCAGGTGCCCTTCCGCTCTGCGCTGACGGATCCTGACCACAGCTGACATTGAACTTGCCACTCCATATCGGAATCCCGTCTATGTCTGTCACCTCCACTAGATGAGGGAAAGAGAGCAGGCAAGGATGACTTCCGGGTTTTTGGTCTGTGCAGTGGGAGAGGAAAGTTGCCCTTTACTGAGCTGGGGGATTCCGTAAAAGGTGCAGGTTTGGGGTGGATCGGGGTTTGGCATTCTCCTGAGATGTGACATAGGAGGCATGGCAGTGCCAGAGTCAAACAAATGCTTTTGGCCTGACTCTTCTGGGTCCTGGTGACTCAGACAGTCATTTAAAGTTTTATCTTTGGGTTCTCAGGGCATGGTGCTAGTGTCTGGCTCACCCTGGTGCTTATCAGATGTTTGTGGATGGAAAGAATGGAGGAAGAGAGCAAAAAAAAAGAACTGGGTTCAGGGCTGTGTGTGTGTGTGTGTGTGTTTATATGCCTGCATGCATGCACGTATGTAACCTGTAATGATAAGATGCCGTGCTTGTTGAGTCAGCCTGTGGTTAACTGCTTACTGACTGACTGCTGTGCAGCAACTCCTCTTTGTCATTCTCATCAAATGCTTGCTCAGAGGTGCTGTCCTGGGCCTCAGACCTTACAAGGCCCTATCTCCTCCTTGATAAATTGTTGTTGTCGTATAGACATGCTGGTTTTTCTTTTCTCTTTTTTCTTTTCTTTCTTTTTCTTTCTTTTTTTTTTTTTTGAGACAGAGTCTCGCTCTTGTTGCCCAGGCTGGAGTGCAATGCTGTGATCTTGGCTCACCACAGCCTCCACCTCCTGGGTTCAAGCGATTCTCCTGCCTTAGCCTCCTGAGTAGCTGGGATTACAGGCATGCACCACCTCGCCCAGCTAATTTTGTATTTTTAGTAGAGACAGGGTTTCTCCATATTGGTCAGGCTGGTTGTCTTAAACTCCCGACCTCAAGTGATCCACCCACCTCAGCCTCCCAGAGCACTGGGATTACAGGCGTGAGCCATCGCGTCCAGCCTACATGCTGGTCTGGTGCTTGTAAACACTATCAGGAAGTGTTTCTGAAAAATTGTCATGAAGACTGATTTTAGCAGCTTTCAGTTTGCCAGCACTGCCGTAACAAAGTCCTAGGAGGCTTAAACAACAGCAATCGATTTTCTCACAGTTCTTGAGGCTAGAAGTCTGAGAGAAGGTGGCAGGGTTGATTTCTTCTGAGGCCCCTCTCCTTGGCTTGTAGATGGCCACCTTCTCACCATGTCCTCACATAGTCTTCCCTGTGTGTGTGTCTGTGCCCCAGTCTCTTCTTATAAGGACAGTAGTTATGTGGGATTGGGGCTAACCCTATTGACCTCTTTTTAACTTAATTACCTCTTTAAAGACCTGCTTTCCAAACAGAGCCATAGCCTGAGGTCCTGGGAGTTAGGACGCCAACATAGGAATTTTGAGGAGACTCAATTCAACATATAACACCAGCTGTCCTTCTTTGCAGGAAGAACTGTAGGAATAGTCACAGCTTGACAACCGAACATAACCTGAGTGTGCTGAGAACTCATGGCGTTGACCACCTGAGCTATAACGAGCTATGCCAACTGTTGTTTCAGAACGACCCCTGGCTTTTGCCAGAAGTGAGTGCCGGGGAAGTCTGGGTTTCACAGCTCCCTGGGGATGTTCCTGTATCTTGGGAAATGTAATGACTGTGAGTGGAATGGGTGGGCCCTTGGGGGTCTCTGGTCTGGTTCCCGCATGCAGAAATTTGGGATGTGGAGCAGAAGGAGCAGTTGATTGAAGTTCAAGGGTCAGCTTTGCCAACAACCCAGTTCCACAAACATGTGCCAGATGCCATGGATAGCTGTGTGACTAGGGCTGATTCTTTAACTTCTCTGAGCCTCTCAGTGTGCTCCATTGAGAAATGAAAGGGTGGTATTTGGCCTTCTCTAAGATGCTTTAAGCCCTCAGAGCCTCTTTGACTTTGAATTGTAGAATAGAGAACTCAGAGAAAACTGGGACCTGGGGAAGGGAGAATTGATGAGTCAGTGGGGGAAGAGTATAGGTAGATTGTAGCAGTCCTTAGGATGTAGCCATTTGATTTGCATCGTCTCATGTGAAAGGAGCAGCTATAGTCACTTTGAAGTTCTTGGATTTTCCCAGTGGAGGGGCTGCTTCTGTGCAGTCTCCTTTCCCCTTGGTTCCCATTTTAGCCAAGGGCATTTGTTAGCAGCCGTCATCTAGAGTGAGGGATGTTGTCGCTGTGTTCTGTATGGATGATGGAATCACAGCTTGGGAAGCCCCTGTCTCACCAGTGGACTGGCCACTGGGAAGGTGGTGTCGTGTGAGACCTTCCTGAACTGGTGGTTTTTTTCCTGTCTGTCAACAGATTTGCCAACATTACAACAAAGGAGATGGACCCCATGGCTCTTGTGCCTTTCAAAACCAGTGCATCAAGCTCCATATCTGCCAGTATTTTTTACAGGGGGAATGCAAGTTTGGCAAGAGCTGTAAGAGATCCCATGATTTCTCTAATTCTGAGAATCTGGAAAAATTGGAGAAGTTGGGTATGAGCTCAGACCTGGTGAGCAGGCTGCCTTCCATTTATAGAAATGCACATGACATCAAGAATAAGAGCTCTGCCCCCAGCAGAGTGCCTCCTCCTTTTGTCCCACAGGGGACTTCTGGTAAGGCTGGTGGGAAGGTAAGGCTGGTGGGGAGTGGTAAGGCTGGTGGGGAGCATGGGAGGTCCTGGACTGGGGGCTCCCGGATTCCAGCTAGCCATTACACGGATCATGTGACTTTGGGCAAGTCTGGTGCTGCTTTTAGTAAAACGGAGTTGATGATGCTTTCCTAACAAGGCAGGGGGTGCAGGGGTGAAATCATAGACATGATCAAGCAAGCCATCCTAGACAAATGTGAATTGGTATTGATGGTGAGTGAATTCTGAATGGGCCTAGTCTGCACTGAAATGGGAGACTTGGCTCCTCCCCCTGTGCAGTCACCCCTCTCTTCACGCCCACGAGAGCATGTCCGTCAGGAAGGAACCCAAAGTTAGGAATGCTGTGCTGACAGCTCTGGGGAGCGTGCCTTGTGTTGTATTCTGATTTTACAAAATGAGTGAAAGAAGCATACCTTAATTATAGCATTGGCTGTATTCCTGCCATGAATAAATAGCGTTTTTGAGTCATTGTAAATTTGTCTGCTTTGTTCCCTGCTCATCTCCAGCACCTAGACAGTGCCTGGCCCACAGTAGGTACTCTGATGTTTGTTGAATGAATGAGTGTGCTAGGATGCTTATTTTTTAAAAAACACTGTCAGGTTTAGTGACAGGCAAATTTTGAGCAGAAATTTTTATTTAATAAGCATTTCTTGAGTACCTGTTGTTGGGCAGATGAATAATGTGGTCTGTCAGGGAGATTATGATACACTGGCATCCGGTGGATTTCACAGTATCAGCTGTTGGCTGGCCGTTCTGTTATCCACTCTTTGATTCAGCACCTTTGTGTGCTTGCCACATGCTGGGCACTGTCTTGGGCGCTGGTTATTCCTTGGCGAAGCTGAGACATGCCTCCCCTCAGAGCAGAATCCAACCCGCTCAGTTAGCTGTAGTGGTGGCTACAGTTTTAACAGAGCGCTTCCTAGAATGTCCGTTGCATGCCAGGACTACCTGCAAACAAATGCACCACTCTAATTGTACTTGACTTTTATATTTAAAAGTTATCCATTGTATTTGTTTTTTCTTTACATTGTCATCAGTTATGTTTTGTTAATTTCTTTCAGTTGTAGGAAGCCTAGAAGTAGACAGGTTTTGTATTAAATAGATCTTTAAGAGTATCTTAAAGCCTTGAATACAGTTCGATTACAGCCTTGTCAGAAAGGGAGGAGGGATCCACTGCCCAGTGATACCAGCTTCAAGGGCAGTCACTATTGTGGGGAGAGAGGGAGATGACCTCCGGGGTCCCATAGACCTGGATTTCGAGTGAAGTATCTCAGGGGCTTATAAAAAGAAAAGGGAAGATGAATAACAAAATGACAGGTGACACTAAATAGGGATTGCAAATTAATTTTATGTGTTCATTTGGGGGTAGCTGGGTGAGAGTAAATGTCACAGGTAAAGACTCATTGGCATGATGCTAGTAAAGATAAACTAGAAAGGATTTATGTGCCCTTTTTATATTAAGATCCTGATAATTAACCTAAAATTTATTAAAGGGGCTTCTTTTTGAAATGTGGACGTTGTATTTATTATTCTTTTTTTGGTATTAGTACCCAGTTCTGATAGTTCATTAATGAATATTTGCTATATAGCCTCAAATCTAGTTTATGAAAAGTAGCCCTGTTTGCCCTCAGGGGTCATCAACCTTAGGCATAGAAGGAATTGTAAGATGCCTCAACATGTAAGACGGTGGTTCTCCCCTTATTACAAAAGTGTCCCAAGTCCCACCCCTGGAGGTTCTGATTGAGTCTGGGGTGAAGTCAGTCTAGGGCAGAGTCAGGCACTTGTGTTTTTAAATGGGTCTTGTAGTGAATTGGGTGGACAGTGAGAGTTGAGAAAGGAGTCCCTTCATGGAGTCCTGGATCTGGCAAGCAGCTGTGTGGCCTCAGGCTGCCAGCCTGTCACTAAAAAGTAGAGGACCCACCTGTGTAGGAGCACCTTCACCCCAAACATGATAGGGCTCTGTGAGCTTGCCTTGCCCACTTTTGTGCAGAGAGCTGAATGAATCCTCTTTAACTCTCCTTTGTACCCCTTGTCAGAAGCTGACATATCTTTGTGGTGTTTCTTTGCAGAAAGAAAAGACAGTTCAGGTTCTGTGTCCCCAAACACTCTTAGCCAGGAGGAGGGTGATCAGATCTGTCTGTACCATATCCGGAAAAGTTGTAGCTTTCAAGGTAAGTTGGAGGAGGCTCCTTCATCCCCCTTGTGGGAGGGGTAACTGCTTGTTATTCCCAGAGCTGTGCTCTGAAGTCACCCCCTACCAAACCTCTACCCCATCCAGAGAGGATCAGGGCTTGGCACTTTGGCCAAACCAATTCTGAAGGTATTTTGTTGGGGAGTTGAAGATGGTAGCAATTCTTTGAGCTTTTAGAAATTAAATGTGGATCATTTTTGGGAATATAACTGGTTCATGCACCAAATGAGTGTCAAGTATTGAGACTTGGTCAGCTTAACATGAAGTCACAGACCTGCACAGGACAGGGAACTGCTCAGCCTGGTGGGAACAAAGATAAGGGTAATGATAGGCTGAGAGCTCCCTTCGAAACTGGAAAGGACTTCACTGCGAAGAAAACACTTGTGTTAGCTCTTGGAGGATGAGTAGTTGTTTAAATTGGGGGTTTCTTCTGTATTGATCCAGTGAGCAATCCAGTGATCCCTCTTTTATCAGAAGCAGCAATTCTGGTGTGCATGTGTGTGTGTGTATTTTCACTAAACCTTTGTTTTCTTCTTAAATGCTGTCCTGGGCTTTGACTGAAGAAAGGTTTGTTCTCAAATTTGGTGACTCCCCTTGACAACCACCAAAACTTCTTGGTTCATTTTCAGTTTTTAAAAACTACCCAAGCAATTCATGAATAGTTTCACTCTGTAAAACAGTTCAGTAATACAGAGTGAAGCATGAAGTTCTCCATCATCTTTGCCCAAAGGTAAACACTTCCTGTGTGGTTGTGATATTTGTTTTACCTATTTTTAAGCAGATAGGAGCATGTGATAATGTTGTTATTCAACCTGCATCTTAACATTGTATCTTGGAGACTTTTTTCCATGCCAGTATGTGAAAGTCCACCTCATTTTAAAAACAAGTGTGTAGTATTTGATTATAATGATGTGCCATTGTGCATTCAAGTACATATATGTGAGTATTTCCATAGATAGATTCTGGGGAATGGAATGATAGGTCAAAGAATATGAGCTCTATATATACATATATATGTGTATTCTGAAAGCAATATTATTGAGCTATAGTTTACACAAGATAAAGTGTACCCATTTTAAATGTATAGTTCTGAGTTTTGGTAAGTATATATGCTCACGTAACCATCTCTACCATCAAGTTATAGAACCCCCTCCAAAAACATTGTTTTGTGCCCTTTTATAATTAATCCTCACCCCCTAGTTTGTCACCCCCAGGAAATCCCTGATCTACTTTTTGTCACTATAGATTAGATTTGCCTTTTCTAGAATTTCACATAAATGGAATCATACAGTGTATTATCTTGTGCCTCGCTTCTCTCATTAACATGTTTTTGAGATTCAGTCATGCTGGCATATCGATCATTTGTTTCTTTTTGTTGCGCAGTAGTATTCCATTGCATGATTGAGTGCAATTTGTTTATCCGTTCATATGTTGATGAACATTTGGGTTGTTGCCAGTTTTTGGCTTTTACAAATACAACTTCTATAAATATTTACATATAAGTTTTCATGTGGATATATGTTTCCATTTCTCTTGGGTAAAGACCTAGACATAGTTACTGGGTTATGTCATGTGATTGACTTTGTAAGAAACTGCCGAACTGTCTTCCAAAATAGATAATGATATTTTATGTTCCCACCAGCAACATATGAGAGTTTCAGTTATTGTATATTCTTGCTAACACTTGGCATTGTCTTCTAAATTTTAGCCATTCTAATCAGTGAGTGATGATGTTTCATGGTTTTAATTTGCATTTCCCTGATGATTAATGATGTTTAACTTTTATTTACATGTACTTTTGGGGCATTTGTATATTTTCTGTGAAGTATCTACTCAAATCTTTTGCCTATTTTTTATATAACAGCTTTACACACACAAACACACACACACACGGGGTCTTCAGAAAGTTCATGGAAAATGCATATTATGAAAAAATTAAGGATGGAGTACAAAACTTTTGCACCAAAATAAATTCATACTAACTTGTAATAACATATCTGAACAGGATCTAGTTTGAGGCACTAAGAAGGATAAGACATCAGTTTGGAAAGAGCCCCTATCAAAGCAACATCAATTTTGCTGCAGTTGAAGCAAGAACAAATATCAAATTTATGGTGACTCTTGGGTGGCAGAATGACAAAATCATTGATGCTTTGCAAAAAAGTTTATGAGGACAATGTCCCAAAGAAATCAGTTTATAAATGAGTAAGTCAGTTTAAGAAGGGATGAGAGAATGTTAAAGATGGAGCTATCCACATCAATTTGTGAGGGAAAAATTAATGTTGTTTGTTCCTTAATTGAAGACCAGTGATTAACGGCACAAATAGTAGCTGACACCAGACATCTTGATTAGTTCAGTTTATACAATATGCCAGAAAAATTAAAAATTAAATTTGAGCAAACTTTCCACTCTATGGGTGCGAAACCATTCTGCCTGGATCAGCTACAGACAAGAGCAGAACTTTTTTGAGTGGAAATTTTAAACAAGTGGGATCAAGATCCTGAAGCATTTCTTTGAAGAGTTGTAACAGGAGATTGGAACATGGCTTTACCAGTAGGATCCTGAAGACAAAGCAATGGCTCCTAAAAGGGGAAAGTGGCCCAGTCACAGCAGAAGTGGTCAGGAGCAGAAGTCACAGCAACAGTTTTCTGGGTGGCTCAAGACCTTTTGCTTGTTGGCTTTCTAGAGGGCCAGAGAGCAATACCATCTGCTTATTATGAGAGTGTTTTGAGAAAGCCAAAGCTTTAGCAGAAAAATGCCCGGAAAGCTTCACCAGAGGGTCCTTCTCCACCACCACAAAGCTCCTGCTCATTCCTCATCAGTCAAGGGCAATTTTGTAAGAGTTTCAATGGGAAATCTGTAGGCATCCACCTTATAGTCCTGATTTGACTCTTTCGGACTTCTTTTTGTTTTCTAATCTTAAAAAATCTTTAGGCCGGACATGGTGGCTCATGCCTGTAATCTCAGCACTTCAAGAGGCCGAGGCAGGTGGATCACTTGAGGTCAGGAGTTCGAGACCAGCCTGGCCAACATGGTGAAACCCCATCTCTACTAAAAATACAAAAATTAGCCGGGCGTGGTGGCACATACCTGTAATCCCAGCTACTTGGGAGGATGAGGCAGGAGAGTCACTTGAACCCGGGAGGTGGAGGTTGTAGTGAGTCGAGACCATGCCACTGCACCCTAGCCTGGGCAACAAGAGCGAAACTCTGTCTAAAAAAAAAAAAAAAATCTTTAAAGGGCACCCATTTTTGTTTTCAGTTAATAATGTAAAAAAAAGACTGGATTGACATGGTTAAATTCCTGGGACCCTCAGTTCTTTATGGGTGGACGAAATGGCTGGTATAATCTTTTACAAAAGTGTCATGAACTTGATGGAACTTATCTTGAGAAATAAAGTTTATATTTTTTATCTTTTAATTCCAGTTTCCATGAACTTTTTGAAGTCCACTTATATATGTAATATTAACACAGAATTGGGCAGCCATCATCATAGGCAATATGAAAACATTTTCAACACCCCCAAAGTAACCCCGTTTTCATTAGCAGTCAGCCACCATTTTTCCCTCCCTCCAGCTCCTGGTGACTACAGATGAAGGTTCCATCTCTATAGATTTGCTTGAGTATTTCATATAAATGGAATCATACAGTATTGGTCTTTTGTGACTGTTATACCCATTTTTTTTGGGTTGTTTGATCTCTTATTATTGAGTTGTGTTTTGTATGTGATTTATACTGAAGATATATCCTCCCAGTCTTTCATGTTTATTTCCTTTATAGTATATTTTGAAGAACAGGTATTTTAATAGTGATGTCCAGATAATATATTTTTTTCTTTTATGGTTTGTGTTTTTTGTGTCCTAAAAATATTTGCCTATTCTAAGCCTACAAAATGTTTTTCTTATGGTTTTTTCCTAGAAGTTTCAGAGGCTAGGCTTTTAGGTTGAAGTCTAGCTGTGAATGCTTCTTCTTTTAACTCTGATTGTTCTCTCCTTAGGTATCGCTGCTTCTGTGTGAGTTGCTGCCTGTCTTCGAATTATTTTCCTTCATGTGTGGAGTGATTCTTGGTTGTCTGTCACGTTGGTGCTTGAGAATCCCATATGCCTGTTGGTTGATTTCCATGGGGCTGATTTGCATTCCAGGTCCTCATTCTAGTGATGGTGGGGAAGAGGCAGAAGGTTCTGCTTGGTGAAATGGGAGGCTGGCATGCAGCCTAGGACTGGGATGGGGGCTTTGGTGGCCATCTCATTTGCTTTTCTCTCGCTGTAACCCTTATGTTCACACTTAGTTTAACTAGGAAGCGCACAGCAAGCTTCCTTCATGCAAGCAAGTTAGGGCAAGGGAGTACCTGTGCCAGGGGCTCCCGTTGTTCTCATTGGGATTGGCCTGGGTATCTTTCTTGCTCCTGGCTTCATCAGACTCTGAATCTGTGATGACCCCAGATATTTTCTGCTTCTGTGGTATGTTCTGCATATTTTGTCTGCATTTTTCTCTCTTCTTTTTATATCTATTTGATTCTCATTGCTCCATAGTTTTAGCAATTCTTGAATAATTCTGGTCTTTTGATGGTATTTTTTATTGTTTTCCAGTGCTTTTGGATTTATTCTTCTCTCTGGCCTGTTATTTCAAGGGCTATAGGGAGGAATTGCTGGGGTGGATATGGTATTTTGTCTGCCAAATTGATTTGATTTCTATGACTCACCTCCTAGAAAGCCCCTGGAATGCCAAAGTGAGGTAGGGAACTTTAGAAGTAGGGAAAAGAAGTTGAGAAAGGGGACAGGAAGACCAGGACAAGGGAAGGGACCTTATGTCTCTACTGCTGTGCTGGGACTAGGCTCTCACCAGCTGCTGTGGCTGCAGTGCCTTACGTGGTGCCTCCTGTCCTGGGCACCTTCCAGCTATGAACAGTGTGGTCTGTAGCTCAACTTTGATTCAGAACGGAAGCCTCAGGCCTGCTGTTTGATTGTAGTGCCTTCCCCTGGCCCCCATGTCCTTCCTGAGGAAGCATCAGCCTGGAGGGCCCTATGGAGTGCACCTTCCCCAGGGTGTGCCTGCTTGCAAGGAGAGCCTGTCTCAGGCTGTCCATAGTACACCTGTGCCTGGGTTTGTAGTTAAAGCATTTGAATACTGGGATGCCCCAGGGAGACCTTCTGCTCTCATCGCTGATCATTTCCTCTAGTGCCTTTCAGGGAGGGAACAGGAACTCGCTGGTCATGACCTTGGACCATATCTATTTTTATCTTCCGTGGCCCAGCCCCTTAATTATCTGTTTTATACACACCTGGTTGAGAGAGTCCAAGAGGTTCTCTGACCTAGTGAGATGTCCATGTTCAAACTGGACAAGTTAGTCCCTGGTGTGGCTGTGTCCAGCCTTGTTGAACTCAGAGGAGTTTCCTTGCTTGGGTGTCCCCACCCTGTTCCCTCTGTCCTCTCAGCCTGGCACTCTCTTCTGCCCTGTCTGCTCAGCCCAGTACCTGGTCTGTGACAAGCCCAGGCACCCTCCCACCCTCCTCCGTGGTACTTCCCCCACTATGGTGCTTTTGCAGAGCCTGGGAAAGAAGTGGCATTGAGATGTGCCTGAAAGAATGCACATGATTTTAGAAAATTTTAATTTTTTTCAAGTATCAAATTAGCTAGTTTCATTATTATTTTGAAATACGAATTAAAAATGTACAAAGGACACTCAGTAAGAAATAAGTCCCCCTCACACCAGTTTTCTCCAGAACTCAAGTTCCCTCCAAGAAACAGCTGTAATTATCCATTCCTTGAATATCCTCCCATCGAGACTTTATACATGTACAAGAGTATGTGTCTGTTCAGTTTCCTTCTTACACATGCACGCTATCATGGCTTTCTACCTTTTTCACTTAATTAGATGTGTAATTTTTGGAATGTATTATATCTTCTTGTGGTTCAAAGTTCAAAACATGCCAAAATGACAGAAGTCTTTGCTCATAACTTTGTCTCCAGCTACCAAGTTCCCTCTGCAAGAAATAATTTGTGCATATGTGTGTGTTTAGTCAGAATATCCCTAATCTTATTTTTTTTCTATTTTTTACCCAAATAGAGGCATTCTGTACCTTGTTCTCTATCTTTCTGCCTTAGAGCAGATATCTTGGAGGTAGCCAGCTGCATGTCACAGTGCAAAGAGCATCTCATTCTTTTTCTCTCCTTTCTCCCTGTCCTCTCCTGACACTCCTCTGTGTGGATGTAGCCGAACCTCACATAGGCTGTTGACAGGTAGGGAGAGGGTGTGGGTGGCGTTCCAGGTGGTGGCAGGCACCAGCAAAGGCAGGGCAGGCAGCGTGTGCTTGGAGTGATGAGAGAAGTGAGTATCTGGCTGCCCAAGAGGAACATGGGGTTGGTGAGGGGAGTAGCTCACTGGAACCCATAGGTCTGGGCCATTGTGTGGATGTTGGTGGGAGTGTGTCAAGGAAGGAGTGAGCATGTTGTTAGCCAGAAGAAGCAAGGAGCCTGTAACCATGCTGCTGACCTCCCTTCAGTTGCATGTATTGGGTTGGGTTGGATTTCTGGTAGAGATGAATCTGGCTCCATCTTTGCTGTGAAATCTGCCCATCCACCTGCCACGTGGAGAGTGATATTGAGGAGTCAGACTGCCCCCTGCAGTGATGAGACCTTTGACCTTCTCATGATCAGCTTCTTACTCTCATTAAATAAAATTCATAGGCCGGGCGCGGTGGCTCAAGCCTGTAATCCCAGCACTTTGGGAGGCCGAGACGGGCGGATCACGAGGTCAGGAGATCGAGACCATCCTGGCTAACACGGTGAAACCCCGTCTCTACTAAAAAATACAAAAAAACTAGCCGGGCGAGGTGACAGGCGCCTGTAGTCCCAGCTACTTGGGAGGCTGAGGCAGGAGAATGGCATAAACCCGGGAGGCGGAGCTTGCAGTGAGCTGAGATCTGGCCACTGCACTCCAGCCCGGGCGACAGAGCCAGACTCCGTCTCAAAAAAATAAATAAATAAAAATAAAATTCATAGATGATATAAACCATCAACATACATATTTCTAAAAAATTGCTAGGTGTGGCGGCTCACGCTTGTAATCCCAACACTTAGGGAGGCCAAGATGGGTGGATCACTTGAGGCCAGAAGTTCGAGACTAGCCTGGCCAACATGGTGAAACCTTGTCTCTACAAAAAATACAAAAATTAGCTGTGTGGTGGTGCACACCTGTAATCCCAGTTACTCAGGAGGCTGAGATGGGAGGATCACCTGAGCCTGGGAGGTTGAGGCTGCAGCGAGCCGTGATTGTGCTACTGCACCCCAGCCTGGGTGACAGAGTGAGACCCTGTCTCAAAAAAAAAAGAATAAAAATATAGTAAGGTCCTGTTAAAAAGTGAGGCATAAAGAAGGAAGATGTACGTCTTAGTTCATTTTCTGTTGCTTATAACAGAATAGCTGAAACTGGATAATTTATGAAGAAAAGGAATTTATGTCTTACCTTTATGGAGGCTGAGAAATCCAGGGTCAAGGGCCTGTATCTGAGGAGTGCCTTCTTGCTGGTGGGGACTGCAGAGTCCTGAGGTGCTGCAGGGCATCACATGGCAAGGGGGCTGACCATGCTAGCTCAGGTCTCGCTTCCTCTTATAAAGCCAGCAGTTCAACGCTCATGATAACCCATACACCCATTAATCCATTCATCTATGACCCAGTCACCTCTTAAAGGCCTTACTGCTCAATACTATCACATTGGCGATTAAGTTGTAACGTGAGTTTTAGAAGGGACATTTAAATCGTAGTAATGTATATAATAAAATACAAAAAGTGTTTCCATATCTAAATGCTCAGGCATGCCTGCACTGAAAAAACAGACTCCACCACACATTTTCAGAATGTTCCCAGGTCAGCGGGCAGCACCACACCTGTTGACAACCACAAGGCTAGGGCATGCTGCGTATCGCCAAGCTATCTTACTCCTTTATGTTTTTATTTCAGATAAGTGCCATAGAGTTCATTTCCATTTGCCGTATCGATGGCAATTCTTGGATAGAGGCAAATGGAAGGATTTGGACAAAATGGAACTTATCGAAGAGGCATATTGCGATCCCAAAATAGAAAGGTAGGAAATATGTCTCTTATCTCTGTTTTGTGCCTGGGCTTCTGTGTGCGGTGAAGGAAGTTTAGCTTAACACAGCAGTGTTTAGTTTTGATAACCCTTGCGCACATGTGTGGCTGTCAAACACACTCTCTCCCTCTCTCTGAGCAGCCTAGTCTGGAGGTAGAAGCTGGGCTGGAATTGGAAGTCAGCGTTCGTACTGGCAGTTTAGTGGCTTTGTTCTCCCACCTCCCTCTCCTTTCAGACAGGAGCAATGGGGAAAGGAGAAGATGCTACCAAGACCAAGTATTAAGTTCTCAATTATTTGGTGCTGGGATTGATCCTGTACATCTATACTCATTATTACAGAAAAGCGAGAGGTGATTATTTCTGTTTGTGAAATTTTAGCCTTTGGCCTATACAGCCATACCGCTGAACTGCTGTTTATGGTTTAATCTTTAACTTTTTTTTCCCAAGCATGTCCTAGTATTTTCCCTCAGTCAATTCAGAGTAAACAGGGAATTCCTGGATAGGCTTCTTTTCAAATACTTAACATATTCTGCATTGAACTCGCTGAAATATGTTGCCAAAAAGAGAATTTGAGCCTACTTTTTGAGTGTATAAAATAAATTTCCACTTAGAGTGCAATTATGTGCAAATTGCTATTGGTAAAGTATGTGAAACCAATTACTCCTGTTAGGAGGATTAAACGGCTTACATACCACCGCAGTCTTTCTTTTTGAGGCAAAACTTACACACAGCGAAGAGCCCAGATTTTAAGCATACAGTTCATTGAGTTTTGACAAATGCATACGCTTGTGTAGCCAGCATTCTGATTGAGATACGGATCGTTTTCCTCACCCCATCTCCTTCTAGTCAGTGCCCACTCCCATCATTCACCACTGTTCTGACCTCCGTCACCATAGATCTCTGTCTTGCCTGTTCTTGAACCTCATATAAATAGAACCGCACGGTATGTACTGTTGTGTCTGGCCTCTTTCACTCAAATTCTCTACCCTCCAAATGAGCAGACTGCAAGGTCAGACACTTCCTGGCAGAGGAAGCACAAATGGCCAATTACATGTGGATCTGGATTTATTTCTGCCACTCATTATAATTGTCACTGTGACCTGCTTTTTGTATATTTCTTTTCACTTTCTGATCTTCTCTTAGATTTGTTTTCCTCATTTGGTTTTCTACCTTTACTAGTTTGGACGTTATAGACTGAATTTTTATTTTTTCAGTGGCTGCCCTGGAAATCTAAACAGACTCTTTATCTTAACAGACTTTTAGCTGAGCTTAAGCCAGTCAGTGCCTTTTATCATTCTGTCAAACAATGAAAGAACCTTGGAATGAAATTCTGACTAGTTTCATTCAAACTTATTTACTAATTATGTAAATTTGGCCAGATTACTTAATCTCATTTTACCTCAGTTTTACTACATGTTAAGTAGACAAAATAATAGTTTCTACATCATAAGGTTATTTTGAGAATTAAATGAGTTAATATACATAAAACACTCAGAACAGTGTCAGGCACATAAGCTGTGGGTCGAGCACAGCAGCTCACACCTGTTATCCCAGTGCTTTGGGAGGCTGAAGTGGGAGGATTGCTAGAGGCTAGGAATATACGACTAGATTGGGCAACATAAAGAGACCCTGTCTCTACAAAATTTTTTTTAAAAAATTGACTGAGCCTGGTGGCGCATGCCTGTAGTCCCAGCTACTCAGGAAGCTGCAGAGGGAGCACCATTTGAGCCCAGGAGTTTGAGGCTGCAGTGAGCTATGATTGTGTCATGACACTCCAGTCTGGGTGACAGAGCTAGATCTTGTCTCTATTTAAAGAAAAAAAAAAATGCACTGTATGTGTTACTGCTATAATATTTTTAATCCCAGAGGTTAGAAATTCGTATTGTTTTAGGCAATCAGTATTTGTTTAAGTTTACACAATTATCATTTTGTTTCTTACTCACTATTCCTTTGCTCACACTTTTCCTTGTTTATCATTTTCCTTCTTTAAGTTTTTCTGTTGGAGGTTGCTTTAGTGAGAGTCTGGAGGTAATTGTGTATTTTGTTAGTCTGAAAGAGTTTTTATTCCCTTCTCGTTCTTGAAAGATAGTTTTACTGGGTATTTTCCCTCAACTCTTCAAAGACAATTTCATTGTTGTCTGGATTCCATTTCTTCTACTTAGAAGTTAACTATCAGCCTAAATCGCAGTGGTATTAGTTCACTTCTTAGGGCTGCTGTAACCAATTATCATGAACTTGATGGCTTCAAACAACAGAAATTTATTTTCTCACAGTTCTGGAGGCTGGAAGTCCAAACTGAAGGTGTTAGCAGGTCCTTGCTCTGTCTGAAGGCTTTACAGGAGGATCCTTTCTTGCCTCCTCCAGGATTCTGATGCTTAGAAATCCTTGGCATGCCTTGGCTTGTAGACGCATCACTCCAATCTTGGCCTCCATTGTCACAGGCATTTTTCCCACGTGTCTGTGTTCAAATTTCCCTCGTCTTAAAAGGACATCAGTTTTGGATTAGGGCCCACCCGAATCCAATATGACCTCATCTTAACTTGATTTTATCTACCAATACCCTATTTCCAAATAAGATCACATTCACAGATACCGGGGGTTAGACCTTCACCATACCTTCTTGGGGACACAATTCAATCCAGTATAGCAGATAGTCTATTTTTTCTTTCTGGCTGCTTTTAATATCTTGTCATTCCTTGTTGCTGTGCAGTTTCACTAATGTGGATTTAAAAAAATTTATGCTACTCATATTTTGCTGTGCTTTCTGATTTCTTCAGCCATGATCTCCTTAAGTATTCCTTCTCTGGAATTCTCATTAGATATATGGTGAGGTCTTCTCACTTCATCTTTTATGTCTTCTAACTTCTCTTTTATTCTCTTTCTAAATTCTGCCACATTTCTTCCCCTCAGGCTGTCAGTTCATTAGTTCAGCCTCTTCTGAGATGCAGTGTGTCCCATCGAAGTATGATTTTAAAATTTCAATTAAAATTTCTAAGACTGGGAGCAGTGGCTAACGCCTGTAATCCTAGCACTTTGGGAGGCTGAGGAGGGTGAATGGCTTGAGGCCAGGAGTTTGAGACCAGCCTGGCCAACATGGTGAAACTCTGCCTGCATTAAAAAAATACAAAAATTAGCTGAGTGTGGTGGTGCATGCCTGTAATCCCAGCTACTCCTTGGGAAGGTGAGGCAGGAGAATCGCTTGAATCTGGGAGGTGGAGATCACGGTGAGCTGAGATCATGCCACTGCACTCCAGCCTGGGTGACAGGGTGAGACTCTGTCTCAAAAATAAATAAATAAAAAATAAATAATAATAGAAAAGGAAAAGAAAAACATTTTGGAGGGAGTAGAGGAGAAAGAAAAAAATAATGAATAGTAAAAGTTCTGGTTTTTTTTCCTTAAATTTACCCAGTCAATTTTTATAGTCTCTTGATTCTTAACTCATACTTTTGATGCTCAATTCCTTTTTAAAAAACACATCATGTATATCTGCATCTGAGAATACTAATGTTTTTAGTTCAAGGTGGTCTGATTTTGTTTTTGCTAACTTTTGCTCATAGTGTCTTTGTTTCCATGTTTTGTGATTGATTTTGAGCTCATGTTTGATGGAAATTTATTTGGAAATTCTTTTTTTTTTTTTTTTTTTGAGATGGAGTCTCGCTCTGTTGCCCACGCTGGAGCACAGTGGTGTGGTCTTGGCTCACTGCAGGCTCCGCCTCCTGGGTTCATGCCATTTTCCTGCCTCAGCCTCCCGAGTAGCTGGGACTAGAGGCACATGCCACCACTTCCGGCTAATTTTTTATATTTTTAGTAGAGACAGAGTTTCATCGTGTTAGCCAGGATGATCTCGATCTCCTGACCTCGTGATCCACCCACCTTGGCCTCCCAAAGTGCTGGGATTACAGGCATGAGCCACCGTGCCCAGCCTGGAAATTCTTTTGAGGCCTGAGTTGAAGGTGAATTCCTCCACAGGGGATTTGCGTTTGCTTCTTTGAGAACTGCTACTCTGGATCTTCTTTGCAGCTAATTCTGCAAAATGTGAATCATCCTAAAACTTCTGTGAGGCTTGAGTGGTTTATGAGTTCTCAGAGGAGTTTTTTCCTCCTTTATCTATAACCAACATTAATACAGGCAGGTTTCCTTGCCAGATGTCTTTGCAAGGCAAGTCCCCTCTCCAGTCCCCCTTTACTAAGGTGGGTCATCTTTTAGGTTCCTGGTTTTATGCAGAAGTATCTCTTCTGAGATTCAGCCTTCTGCCTTACTCAGATCCTACATTTTTTACCTGTTTGCCCTTTGCGGCCAAAGCCCAGGCTCTCTGTCATTACTCATCGACACTGCCCTGGGATAGCTGCTGGCTCTTGCCCTCCCCTCCGCTCTCCAGTTTCGTACCTTCCTTTGGTCTTTAGGCAGTACTACGTTTAGAAAGGGAGCGCGTCTTGGTGGCTCAGGTGCAGGCTGTGCAGCCCACGTGAAAGCCCAGCTCACCCGCTGGCTAGCTATTTGTCCTTGAATGGGTTTCTTCACCTTCCTGAGCTTCTGTTTTCGCATCTGTGAAGTGGAGATAATAGTCTCACTCAACCTCATAGGGTTGTGAAAATGTCATCGCCTAATACATGTAAAGTGCTTAATGCAGGGTCTGGCTCACACAGTAAACAGTATGTGTTAGCTATTGTTAGTTTTGGCTTCTAAGCACTTCCCTTTCTTGCCAGCTCAGCAGTGCATTTTACAAAATAATGTTTTCACCAGCGTCTTCTGCATTTTGTACTGAGAGGAATTTTCATTGTAACTAGTCTCCCACATTATCTTGATTTTGATATTTTTATACCTCAAAACTGATCTGAAAAAGCAGTTTCCCCTACCTCTGGAAACTTTTTTTAGAATACGCATGTCACATTTACTATTCGCATCTCCCAGCTGTATGTTCTCAAGCTGAGGGACCTGTGTCTGCTTGGCTGGTGGGATTTTCAGTGTGCTGCTGTTTTCTTTTGTAGGATCCTGTGCTCTGAGTCAGCCAATACCTTTCACTCTGATTGTCTGAACTTTAACGCCATGACTTATGGTGCTACCCAGGCTCGCCGCCTCTCCACAGCCTCCGCTGTCACCAAACCTCCACACTTCATTCTCACCACTGACTGGATTTGGTACTGGAGTGATGAGTTTGGTTCTTGGCAGGAATATGGAAGACAGGTAAGTGTGATGGAAAGAGGGTGTTTTGTCCTGAGGATCCGTAAGAGAGGAGCCAAGTAAAAGCCCCCATATTGTTGCCAGGGGCATTCTTGAGAGAGCTGAGGATCCCCAGGTCCCAGTGTGACTCACTTGCTTTGGGAGAGTTATGGCAAAACTAGATAAGTTGGAATTTATTTGTATGAGCTTTCCTCTTTGAAGAGCTTCCATCTGTTGGCTCATGAGAACTGAATGACAAATTTGTAGTGAGATCAAGTTTCTTCATTGGTTTTATTAAATGGAATAGAAAGATGCTTCTCTTGTTGAACAGGTAACTTAACCCCAGAGCTGGTGCCTATGTGTGCAAGTGTGTTTGTGTAGCTGTGGTATAGAAGTAAAGGCTTTTCAAACCGGTTGTCTGCCATTTCTGCAACTTTACAGAAGGTAGGCAAATATAAGAAAATTGATTTACACCATGTGTAGATTTGGAATCCAAGCCAAATAACAAAAAATAGCTGCTATCAATTATTCGCAGGTGTCTGTAGATGGGTCAGATTAAAGGGAGTCCCCTGGTCACTTATAGAAGTACAAATTTAGGCTGGGCGTGGTGGCTCATGCCTATAATCCCAGCACTTTGGGAGGCCAATATCACTTGTGGTGATCTGGCCAACCTGGCCAACGTGGCCAGCCTGGCCAACATGGCAAAACCCCGTCTCTACTAAAAATACAAAAATTGGCCAGGTGTGGTGACACATGCCTGTGGTCCCAGCTATTTGGGAAACTGAGATATGAATGAGAATCACTTGAACCTGGGAGGCAGAGGTTGCAGTGAGCAGAGATCGCACCACTGTACTCCAGCCTGGGCGAAAGCGAGATTCCGTCTCAGAAGAAGTACAAGTTTAGGGAAGGCACCACTGATAAAGAACACCCCCTCCAAAATGAAAGTTGATAGGTATTTTGTACTCTTCTGAGTTTTAAGAGGCTATATTAAAGCTTTAATTTCTTATTCTTAACTGCACTCAGAATGCCCTTTTCTTCTGGTCATCCTCTAATGTAAGCTCCATGAGGGCAGGGACTGTTGTCTTTCTTTCGCCCCATTGTATCCTGTGTGTGGAATGATGCATAGCCGGTCCTCAGGAAATAGACATTGGCTGATGGAAGGAGGAGGGTGTTGCTGACAGTATCTCGTTGGTCAGCTGGAGATGGTCACTCTGAGCGATGGCCTTGCTGCCTTGCATTCCTTCCCTTCCCCTCTGCTCACCTCCTCCCCTCTTGCCGGCACCAGCCTCTCCTTGCTTGCTGCTCTGCCCTGCCTGCCTTTCCCACCTGTCTCTCTCCCATCATGGGCGGCCTGGGACTCTCTCTGACCTGCCCTGTGGGCCTCATCCAGATCAGCTCTCTGGGTTTGGTCAGGAGTGTGAGGGGAAGAGGCGGTGGCATGACGAGGACGGGGAGAGGATGACTGCCCAGTCACGCTCCAGGAATCCTGGCTCCTTGAGATGGAGGGATAGATGGCAGGTGCAACACACTTAGCAGATGTGACCATTGCTTTCATTTTGTTTGGCGATCTGTCTGGCTTCTTGGGGGAAACCCCTGGTTGCTGAATGAGATGACACATAGGCAACCCATGCAAAAGTAGGGTTCCCTGGTGGTGTCTCATCACAGCTTTGGGGGTTGGGGCCGTTCTCCTCCAGTCAGCCAACACGGAGCATGCCCCTTTCTCTCCTGTGCTCCTCCTCCTTTGTGGCAGTGCAGAAACTCATGGCGAGCAGTTTGAGAATCTCTGGGGACAAACCGTGTGGATGTTATTGATATGCCACGTGCTAGTGGGGGCGTAGAAACACGTGTAGGCTTGGTGGCTTCAGGCTGGACAGCCTAGGATGATCTGGTTTTTCTCATCCTCCCTTTCCTACACGTTTCTGATGTAACCCCACATTTAGGTTTCTTTTTTAGTTTTCTGCTAATTGCCACTTCAAAACAGTTTTCTCTTGATTCCCAGAAAAGCTAAGTTTTTTCTGTCTGAGCTCAAGAAGTACTCCAACATTTCATGTCAAAATCAGACACCTGCTGGTCCTGCCACAGGACATGTGGGAATCTGTCATTCCTTCCACATCTCACTGGTGCCTCCAGGTGCTAAACCCAGACCTTTCGCAGCTGAACACATAATATGGCTGCCATTGTTGGTTTCTTCTTCCAAACCTCCCACTGAGGGCAAAATAACTTTACTTTTTGCTTTATGCTCATCCACCTGCATCTTCCCTCCCGCTGTGACCACCCATCTGCAGGGATTTTGACTGGAGGCCTGGGGTGGGGGCAGGACGCCTGCATCTGACTGCTGCTTCTCCTCTCTGTTTCCCTGATTCAGAGCTTCATTTTCTCAGGCCCAAAGGGAAGGGATTGTTTTCTTTTCCTTTCCCCTTGTTGTCAGAAAGGGATTTTTATATCACGTCCTCTTCCTCCCTGACTCTAGTTTAGTGGCTTAGTTTTGAAGGAGGACAGAGTTCAGAGAGAGAAACTTAGGCACCACTATGAGACTGTAAACTAGGAGGCTGCTTTGCAAACCATTATACCTTGTAACACCCGCCCCTCGTGGTTCTCGTGGGCCAACTCATTGTCATCCCTCGGGCTTGGGCCTTGACTCAGGTGTCTTTTTCTTCCAAGAAACCTTTGCTGGGTCTCACCCTTCCTTGGTCATTCTTAGTTACCCCTCTCAGCATCTAGAGCACCTGTGAGACCTGTGTGGGACCTTGTGCTTGAGGCTTTGAAACATCTGCGTACTCTTTGTTCCCCTCCTCCATTGCTGGACTCAGTTGCCCAGAGGCATGGGTGAATCTTGTCTCACTCATTATTCTGTTAATAACACCTGAAGCTTGTGACCTAGGAGGACTAGGATGGTAGCAGTAGGGGGAGCAGGAAAATTGACAGGGACAGAGGGAGTTAGTTGGTTATAGGTTCAATAACTTTAATTTTAGTTGTCAATGTAATGTCAAATTTAGTGAGGATAATAGTAACATTTGTTGAGTATGTTTTGTTCTGGGCACTGTGCTAAGTGCTCTGCATGCCTTATTTAAATGGTTTCTCCAGCCCTGTGAGGATGATACAGTCCTGTTGTGTAAAGGGATGAATGTGGCCTGAGTGCTATTACTCATGTTATAAGCTTGAGATTACGGAGGCTCAGGGAGGTTAAAATAACTGGCCAAAGTTATAGAGCCAGCAGGTTTGGGAGCCAGAATTCAAACCCAGTCCATCCCAAGCTATGAGATTTCCTGTAGGTAATTGTGGAAGAATAGGGATTGAAATGGATAATTAAAAAAATAGATGAAAGCTCCTAGGGACCAGAAAAACAAAACCTCTGGGAAGAGGACCGAGCTCTGATTAAAGGATGGTTGGAACATGAATAGACGGCTAAGAGCAGCCTGGCTTGGGGTGTCCAGTCAAGCAGCTCTTGAGAAGTCACTGTTGCTGTTCTGCTGGCATTTGAGTGGCTGTCGCGTCCTCTGTCCTAGGTGACTTGAGTGCCCTCCTCTCCATTGCGCCCATCCCTGTCATCCTGCTCAGCAGGACCCATATTTACTGCCTTGTTTTTGCTAGGGCAGCTTCAGGAGAGAGTCATGTTGCCTCTGTTCTGTGCCTCCCTCTCCTGCCATACCATGCTCCCTGGCCTCCCTCTTCCCCACCACAGGACTGTCCGCTGTGAGCATCTCTGAAATGTGGCTTGGGTGCCACCAGCGTCTTTCCTCATCACACAGTTTCTTGCCTTCATAAAGTGTCTGGCTTTCCATCGCAGGGCACAGCGCACCCTGTGACCACTGTCAGCAGTAGCGACGTGGAGAAGGCCTACCTGGCCTACTGCACACCGGGGTCTGACGGCCAGGCAGCCACCTTGAAGTTCCAGGCCGGAAAGCACAACTACGAGTTAGATTTCAAAGGTATCCTGTGCCCCTGCCCTCACCCAGCAGAGCCTACCTGTGTTGGCTCTGTCCCTACACCTTAACCCTGGAGGAGCCATGTGCACATACTGGGGGCCTGGGTAGGTACAGGAAAGAAAAGCAAGGTATGCCTGTGTAGAAGGGGAGACAGACCTGGAGACAGATGACACTGGCCCTGTGCAGTGGAGGAAGAGCTGCATCGAGAGTGTGAGGAGAATGGACCCCAGGAGGGGCAGGAGCCCCAAGTGTGGAGGACAAGCAGGGTCAGCATGCATACAGGGTGGTTGTCCTGCTGTGCTCAAGGACTAGCTTGAGTCCCTGACAGGTGTCCGAGGAGCTCCGTCGTGCAGTGTCTGCCTTTTCACTCCCTGCTGCAGCAGTGCTGCTGTCATCTTTTTTTTTGAGACAAGAGTCTCGCTCTGTCACCCAGGCTGGAGTGCAATGGCGTAATCTTGGCTTACTGCAACCTCTGCCTCCTGGGTTCAAGTGATTCTTGTGCTTCAGCCTCCCGAGTACTTACAGGCATGAGCCACCACACCTGGCTAATTTTTTTGTATTTTTAGTAGAGACAGGGTTTCATCATGTTGGCCAGGCTGGTCTTGAATTCCTGTCCTCAAGTGATCTACACCCCTCAGCTTCCCAATGTGCTGGGATTTCAGGCGTGAGCCACCGCGCCCAGCCTGTTGCCATCTTTTCTGTAGGCAGCTTTGGAATTGATGGGTTTAATGGATGATAGGACACAGAGTAATTAAAAGTCCCTGGGAAGCAGATTTTCATGCACTCATGGTGTCCTGAGGCTGGGGCGGAAATGTTTCTTCCTGGTTGCCTTACAGACAGAAATAGGCCACCCTTTGGCCAGTTCCTCCAAGCAGCTGATTTGTGAGAATTTTTTTTCAGTTTTAATTTTGCTGTAGTTTCTCTTAAGCCATTTCCACATGAGTGTATCGGTCCTGCTTTATTCAGTTCTGTTTTGCCTTATTTCACATTTTAAGCTCCGAGTCCTTCTGAATGCTGAGCATTTTGTAAGGGAGTAAGTGGGCCTTCCTTTAAACACGGGCTATGGTTTTCTGTATTTTTGTAGACCTTTATTCTATGTGGAGTATAGCAAAGTGTCTGGTGAATTATCCTGAAACCGCTTTGGCTGTCTGTTTCTGGCCTTGGTTTTGCTTCTGGTTTTGTGGCACTTGTGGTTTTGCTTAGGGTAAATCACTGCCCTCTTAACATGCCCTTACAGAGAAGTTCTCCTCTAGAGTGCGAACTGCCTCTGCTCTGCTGGATCGTGCCAGCCGCATGTGGTCTGGTTTGCTTTCCATAGCCTGACACACACCAGTGCATGAAAGGGGACAGTGAGAACATAGAAGTTAATCAAATCAGGACTGCCCTAGAGATCAGGACTGTGTGGAAAGCACACATCTAACTGCTGCTGACAGCAGTCTGGAATATTTCTTTTAAATATCTGGAAAATATCAAAACAGATATATCAGAAATGTCAGATACCACCTTTATCATTCCCAACCTAGGCCACACCCTGGGGACATAACAGAACCTCATGATAGGGATGGGAGAGAGCACACACGTGCAGTTGATAGTTCCTGCAGACTGACCGAAGCCCTTTGAGTGGGGACAATTCGTCTTCTTCCTCTTCTTCTTTCTCCTCCCCCTCCTCCCCCTTCTCCCCCTCCTTCCCCTTCTCTCCCTTCTCCCCCTCCTCCCCCTTCTTCCCCTCCCCCTCCTCCTTTCCCCTCTTCTCCTCCCCGCTCTTCTTCTAACAGTATCCACAAAAGAAGCTTGAGATGAATTGGCTTCTTCCCCCACAACTTCACTACTGAGTATAAAGCAAGTCTCAAAGCAGACTGCCACACACATTAGGAAGCAAGTGCACTTAAAACACACACAAAATAGCCCAAGTGAGTTGTTCTGAAGGTTTAGGGATGATTCAGTTCTGCACTTTTAGGGACTCTTGTCGTAAATGATTCACTCAAGGCAAATGGCAGTATTCCAGAGGCAGAATTCTAGGTGGTGTCAGATGGGGCAGAATCCCCCAAAGACAGGCTGTAGCCTAGGGTATCCTCTGGAAGGGCAAGTTAGGGAAAAGGCCTCGCTTTACTCTGTCCATAGAAGGGTAGGGAATGTGTCTGACACATTTAGCCAGTCCACATATCTTGGCTCACTTTTAATTTCACCAGTGAAAGCCATTTAAGATTCATCGCAGAGGGCCAGTAGACCAGTAACACCCATTTAAATATGCCAGTGAGAATGGTCTTGATGGGCGGCTGAGTGGTAGGTAACAGAAGGGGTCATGGTTGCTGCATCTGGATCATGGGCTCTGAATGAGAATGTGGGTGGCCCTCCAGGAATGGTGACCATCTCGGCTGCAACCTAAGAGACACACACTTGGATAACCATACAGTTTATGCTCAAGTGCAGTAAGGCTAATTTTGGACATCTATAATTTTTAATATTAAAATGTTTTGTAAGTGAAAATAAAATTAGCTGCGCATGGTGTCACACACCTGTAGTACCAGCTACTTGGGAGGCTGAGGTGGGAGGATTACTTGAGCCGGTGAGTTCAAGGTCTACTTGGGCAACAAAGCACAAGACCCCATCTCTTAAAAAAATAAAATAAATAAAAAAGAAAGGAAGTAAGACTTGAGAGGGTTTTCTTGGCAGGCAGAGACATGACAAACCCTTCTAGGTATTTATTTTTCCACTTGAGGGGCCAGTTCCCCCAACCCCAAATCCTCAGGATGAATATGGGATTCTTGAGGGTGGGGAAGCAAGAAATGTGTTGATTAAAGATATTATTGGTTTAGAAAGGTTGATGAATACTGCCATAGTTTTAACTAAAACAAAGTCATAAAACTTAGTTAACTCTCAGTCCCACTAACTCAAGATGTGGTAGTTTGGTCTCAGGCTGGGCTGAGGCTTTTTTTTAATATCCAAGCTGGGAAAAATTGCCAAGCAAAATAATGGTTTAAACAAGATTGGAAGGAACAATTTAAAAGCACTCATGTATAATTGATATGTCAATTACTAATCATTCCTCTATTCATTAAACCCAGTCTCCTAAGGATACCTATTTTCTTTATGAATATTTGAAATGTGTAAAATTGCCTTATTTTTAACAGACTGATTCTGGGCTTTACACATTTGGGTAAGCTTTCAAATCTGTCTAATTTGTGTTTATAAAACATTGCCATCCTGTGTGTATGTATATGTATATATCTATTTTTTCACTGGTTATGTTTTTTTTCAGCATTCATTCAGAAAAACCTGGTCTATGGCACAACTAAAAAGGTTTGCCGCAGACCCAAATATGTGTCTCCCCAGGATGTGACGACCTTGCAAACCTGGTAGGTTGCAGTGGAGGGGGCTTGGTACTTAGGATGTAATCAGCTGGGGTGTGCTCTGCAGCGGCGACAGAAAACCTGCCTCAGACAGCACGCGGGCACTCATTGGCTTGTACAGCGAGGTGCTCTCGCACTCTTATTGTTTGTCTTCTACTAGTTGGACCAGAGTGGGAATTACCCTGTGGGGTGAAGCTTTGTGATGCATAATTAGAAGGCTGCCTGTTGTGATCCGCGATGATTCCCTGGAAAAGACGGACTCTGAAGGCGAGTCTAGACTTGAAGCCAACCCATCCGTTGGTCTCTTCCATGGAATCATTGAGTCATAGACTTCAATTTTTATAATGTTGAAATAATGAAATAATGATGGAATTACACCAATAAAAACCTATGTATTTCAGTATTTGAATATCACAGAATACCAAAACTTTAAAGATAGATATTGCAGTCACTAATGGGTGAGCTTCATCAGGGTGAGTTTCTTTCAGTCCCAAGATGGCTGCCAGGAGCCACCAGGTTAGCCTGTGGCCTTTGAGCCCCTAGAAGGGAGGAGAGAAACCTGTTATACCAGATGAGGGGAAATTCTTGTGCTTTGCACTGATCAGACCCCATCTCAACCACTGGTGTTATTTTAGGCTTGGGGAGGTGGGATGGGAATGGAACTGAGAGGAAGGGGTCAGTGTTCTCCAAACCACACAGCCACATATTGGAGGAAGGTGGCTTGCATGGTGGAGAGGGACCACAGTGCCCATACAGTTTGGGCTTGCCACAGCCAGTGCTGGGATTTTAGGCAGTGTTGCTGGTAGCTGGCCGCACCTGCTGTTGGCCTGAGAGGTCTGGCTCGTGTCTATTTCATGGAGAACTGACAATGTCTCTTTTGGTTCTTTTGTTTTGTGAAGCATGCAAAGGTAATTTTTGAAAGAGTTTGGTACAAGATAGAGGAGAAAGGTATTATCAGTCCATGAAACTGCCTTGTGAGTCAGACCTAACAAAGTAATTTCCTGGGAATGTGCCTTACTTTTTCCTTTTTAAATTAAAATTTATTTTTGTGTTGGGTGCAGTGACTCACACCTGTAATCCCAACACTTCGAGAGGCTGAGGCGGGTAGATTGCTTGAGCCCATGAGTTTGAGACCAGCCTGTGCTCCTGTAGTCCCAGCTACTCAGGAGGCTGAGATGGGAGGGATGTCTGAGCCCGGGGAGGTCGAGGCTGTAGTGTGCCGAGATCCCACCACTGCACTCCAGCCTGGGTGACAGAGTGAGACCCTGTCTCAAAAATAATTATTATTATTGTTTTTGACTGTGTAAAAAACCTTTACGTGATTAAAAGTCAAACCTATATAAAATGATATTCTCTGTAGTCTGTAACGTTCTCCCTGTTATCTTTGCCCTGTTCCCACTGTGGGTTTCTGGTTTTTCTTTTTCATGTTTCTCTTTGCAAAAATAAGCATTTGCATACACACATATGGAAGTATTTTCTTCTCCTCTTGCATGAAAGGGAACATGCTATCTATACTGTTTTATACCCTTTTTTTTTAACTTAAAAATAGATCCTGATAATCACTTTGTTTCAGTTCATTAACTTCCTCAATCTGTTTCTTCTTTCCTGTTCTCCTTAATATGTATGTACCATAGTTTACTTAATATGTCCCCTTTTCATGGATGTTTGTGTTGTTTTCAGTCTTTTGCTATTACAAAGTATAATGCTGTGATGAACCATTTGATGTATGTACTGTTTCGAATTTTGGAGGTATGGCCTGGTACAGTGGTGCACACCTATAATCCCAGCACTTTGGGAGGCCAAGATGGAAGGATCGCTTGAGCCCAGGAGTTTGAGATCAACCTGGGCAACATAGTGAGACCCTGTCTCTATATATTTTTTTTAATTGAAAAAACCCACAAATTTTGGAGGTATCCTGTTAGATCAGAGTCCTAGAAAGTAAGCCAAGTTCCTTTCCATGGGCTTGAATCATTCCACTAGGATGCATGAGATGCCTCAGAGTGAGTTGTCAGGCTCTTGAGCTTCTGCAGTTCTCAGGGGTAAAAGATGGGTCAGTGGACTTGAGTTTGCTTTCTCTTAGGAGTGAGGTTGAATATTATTTCTAACATGTAAGTGCCATTTTTGCTTCTTTTTCTGTGGACTGTTGGTCTTTTATTCATTTTTCGATCAACTTTCTGATATTTTGCTTAAATATCAAGAGCCTTTTATCTGTTAGGGAGATTTGCCCTTGTTTTGTTATGTAAATGGCAAATATTTTCTCTTAGTTTGTTGTTTGCCTTTTGACTTTGCCTATGAAGTATTTTACCATAAAGATATATTTCTTACCATTTTAGTTAAATGTATCAGTCTCTTACTGATTCTGGACTTAGAGTTTTGGTTGATTATGACCCTCCTATTTCTGGAAGTCATTTTTTATTCTTTTCCTATACAAAGCCCACCTTAGACAAGGTTTGGAAAAGTCTTTCTGCTTTCTGAGAGTAGATCTCTCTTGTTGTCATTCTGATTTAGTTTTCAGGGGTCCACAAGAAGATGCCAAATGTCCAAACTAAAAATGATTCAGACTAAGATCTGAGTGATTTGGGGTCTCCTGTAAGCGGAGTGTCACACACTGTTCACACAGATGAAGAGTTCAGTTCTTCTCTCTGACCCATGTGCCAGCAGCTGGTTGTCATTAACTGCAGCAGCAAGTCTGCTTGGGCCTGCATGGCCAACTGGGAATCTGAGGGTAGATCACTTTCAGAAACAACTTTTCTATTTACACAATTAATGGAGTCATAAAACGTAATGCCCATATTCAGAAGTTATAATACAGGAATGTCATGTAAAATTTATTTATTTATTTATTTATTTATTTACTTATGAGACAGGTTCTCACTCTGTCACCCAGGATGGAATGCAGTGGTGTGATCATGGCTCACTGCACCTTCCACCTCCCGGGCTCAAGCAGCCCTCCCACCTCAGCCTCCCAAGTAGCTGGGACCACAGGAATGCCCTACCATGCCCAGCTAATTTTTTTTATTTTTTGTAGAGACAGGGTCTCACCATGTTGCCTGTCCTCCATGAAAATGTTTCATTCGTGTCATTGGGTCTTATTTTTTCTTTTCTTACCTTTTTTTGTGTATATATGTATTTTAAAGGCTATGGTAGAAACTACATGTTCTTCACTTACATACAAGTAAATCATTGTCTTTGTCTCCTGTCTTTTCTTCCATTTGCCTTCCTCTCAACTTTTTTTAAACCTCAAGAGGCATTGTTATTTTGTACTCTGAAATTCAGTTTCATTAAATGTAATCACATTTTTACCACTTTGTCCTTTCAGATTACCTTAGATCAGGGATGTTCAATCTTTTGGCTTCCCCGGGCCACATTAGAAGAAAAAGAATTGGGCCACACATAAAATACACTAACGATAGTTGAGCTAAAAAAAAAAAAAAATCACAAAAAAATCTCATAATGTTTTAAGAAAGTTTACAGATTTGTGTTGGGCCGCATTCAAGGCTGTCCTGAGTCACATGCAGCCTGCGGGCTGCAAATGGACAAGCCTGCCTTTGATGAAGATTTGTTGAAAACTCTGTTTTTGGTTTGTCTGAATATGTATGTATATATTTATTTATTTTGAGATGGAGTTATACTCTGTCGCCCAGGCCAGAGTGCAGTGGCATGATCTTGGCTCACTGCAACCTCCGCGTCTTGAGTTCAAGTGATTCTCCTGTCTCAACCTCCTGAGTAGCTTGGACTACTGGCGTGCGCCACCATGTCTGGCTAATTTTTATATTTTTAGTGGAGATGGGGTTTCATTATGTTGGTCAGGCTGGTCTTGAACTCCTGATCTCAAGTGATCTGCCCACCTTGGCCTCCCAAAGTGCTGGGATTACAAGTGTGGGCCACCGCACCCAGCCAGTACGTATTTATTTTGCTCTCATTCTTTATTTATTTATTTATTTATTTATTTTTAGAGACGGAGTCTCGCTCTGTCGCCCAGGCCGGAATGCGGTGGTGCGATCTCCACTCACTGCAAGCTCCGTCTCCCGGGTTCACGCCATTCTCCTGCCTCAGCCTCCCGTGTGGCTGGGACTACAGGCGCCTGCCACCGTGCCCGGCTGATTTTTGTATTTTTAGTAGAGACGGCGTTTCACCGTGTTAGTCAGGATGGTCTCGATCTCCTGACCTCGTGATCCGCCCGTCTCGGCCTCCCAAAGTGCTGGGATTACAGGCGCGAGCCACCGCGCCTGGCCTTTGCTCTCATTCTTGAAGGAAATTTTCACTGGGTATAGAATTTCGGGTTGTAGGGATTTTCTCTTGGATCATTGGTGATGACCACTCTGCTGTATTCTGGCTTCCATTGTTGCTTTTGAGAAATTGCCTGTTGGTCTAACAGGTGCTTCTTTGGCAGTAATCACTCTTTTTTCCTTTGGCTACCTTTAAGAACTTCTGTTTGTCTTGGAGTTATGCATCCTCACTAAAGTGTGTCTAGGTATGTGCTTTTTATTTATCATGGCTGAGATTCTTCGCGCTTCTTAAGCTGCAGATTGGTGTGTCTCGTCAGTTCTCTTTGAAAATCGCCTCCACTGTCTTCTCTCTCCTCTCCTAGAGCTTCACTTAGGTTCTGATTATATTCCAGTTCTCACTGTTCTCCATGTCTCAACTTCCTTCCTGCATTTTCCTTTTCCTTGTTGCTATGGGTCACATTCTGGACAATTGCATTTCACATATCTTTCAGCTTACTGATTCTCCCTCCAGCTGGTCTAATCTGCTGTTAAGCCTGTCCACTGCACTTTTATTATTAAGGATTGTACTTATAATTTCTGTAAGTTCTATTTGGTTCTTTTTTAGATCTTCCAGGTCTTTTTATAGTTTCCTGTTCCTTACATATGTTTTTAAAGTTTGTCTTTTTTTTTCTTTAAACATAGGAGGAATAATTGTTTTGTAATCTGTCTGATAATTTCAGCATCATAAGTCTTTGTGGGTCTGTTTTTGGCTGATTCTTGCTGCTGGTAGGACCTTGCTTAGTTATTTTTGAACTGTGCCATTTTCCAAGGAAAGTTATTTGTGGGAGTGCTTTGAGGCTCAGGATGAAGGTATATGTTTCATGCCAGCAGAAACAGAAGGTAGATCTATTTAGAAAGAACAGTGTATTCTGAAATTTAATAGGAATGATTTGTAATTATAGTTTCACAGTCCTTGTTCCTGAACCCTTGAGCCATATGTCTTTTGAACCGCTTTTATTTATTTATTTTTAGAAAGATAATGTGATGCTTGTATCATGTGACACTTTATATTTTAGCACATTAGTATTTCTGCAGTAAAGAATATGCATAGTCAGTTTAAGAAGGATAGATACAGACCACAATGGCCTCTTACTAACTTCAGTCAAATTTCTATTGCCACATGAGTTTTGATGTCACTTAGGTTTTTAAAAAAATGTTTTATTTCATTTTTTCTCCTGCTTTTCCTGAGCTGTATTAAAAAAGTTTTAAAATGTCAATTATACCTCATTGAGGCCTTAAAAAAATGTCTTTAGAGCTCTTAGAATTTCAGAATTGTAGATAAAGGTTTATGGCCCTGTGTGTACTGTTTTAACCACGTACTCCATCCCTTTTGTCCCTTGTGTGTGGTAGTTGGGACACAGGCGAGAAATAGATCTCTCAGGACTGTTTGGCTACATAGGCAAAGATAAAAGTGCTCTCATGTTGTGAGTATTAGGTTAACATTCTTCCTTGCCTTCTACCTGCTCTTAAAATATGATACGCTGAGACTCAAGACTGGTGATATTGGCTAGCAGAGACCACCTATGGTAGATTTGCTTTGTGTAAGAATAAAATGTCTACGTGTTTTTGTTTACATTTTTGTAGCAATACCAAGTTTCCAGGCCCGAAGAGCATCCCAGACTATTGGGACTCCTCTGCCCTGCCAGACCCAGGCTTTCAGGTAGGGGACACGTGTGCCTGGGGTTGAACAGGAACGTGTTCTGTAGAGGTGGGTATGTGTGAACAGACTGTGCTATTCCTCAACACTGAAGAAGCTGTAAGGCTGGGGCTAATTGGGGCAGGAGGGCAGTGACAGATGTGGGCTTTTTGTTTTTGTTTTTTTTTTTGCAGAGGGTTTTGTTTTTTCACTGCCCAGGAGATGGTTGTGGCTCTGAGGGAAGGGATTGCCTTATGGAGGGAGGAGGATGAGCTGTGAAATTTGCTAGAAAGGGCAGAGATAAGGAGCTTTTGGGCTGGGCTTAACTAATAAATACCAGTTTTACTAAGCGAGAGAAGGAAAAGAAGCCTGGGGAGGACCTGAGTCTGATGGACATTTGGAGGGGGGTTACTGTCAGGAGGGAAGACATTCACGACTAGCAGACAGGAGAATGGACAGTGAGTTCGGCAGCTTGTTGAGGGGCTCTGACCAGTGGGAGCTGTGCTGAGTGCAGGAGAGTACGCAGACTCACATCTGCTGGTGCCCGTCTGCGTGAGGCACCTGGGCTGACGTCTGCCGGCTGGCTGGCTGTCAACTCAGCTTTACAACATGATGGTCCCTGTCCTGGGAGGACTTACTGAGCTTGTACAAGGCACATACAGATGCTAACAGTGCAGGCAAGAAGTGCTGAGAACCTGAAGGGGTTCAACACTTTTGTCTAGACAACAACTCTGTGGTCCCTGGACCATGTAGTCCAACCTGTGTCTTTGGCCTGTGTGGGACAAAAAATAGAAGAGCAGGGACATCCAGGGGATACCCAGGATGGTGGCGTAAGCATTACATGTCTGTCCTTTAGATTGGTTTCACAGTGATGAGGAGCAAAGTGACTACAATTTGCAAACATAGTAAATCCTCAACGTCATCAGTAGGTTCGTGGAAACTGACTCAAAGTGAAACAACATACTGTCTGATGAAACCAATTTCCCATATGCTAACTGACGTAAGAGTTAAGTTCCTATGGCATGCAGTTTGTTGTTTTACTTGAAATTGCAGTTTCCAAGAACCTATCAACGAAGTTTCGTGAGGACTGATTGTCTCCTGTGCCTGGAGAGACCATGTCATCACGGGAGGTGGGAGTGTGGTTGCTGCTGTCTGGGCATTTGTGCTTCTGCAGTTCTAATGTTTACAAGAAGCCTTGGGAAGGGACTGATTTAAATTCTGCACGTTGACGATAATGCATTAAAAACATTTACCCCTTGCAGAAGATCACCCTTAGTTCTTCCTCGGAAGAGTATCAGAAGGTCTGGAACCTCTTTAACCGCACGCTGCCTTTCTACTTTGTTCAGAAGATTGAGCGAGTACAGAACCTGGCCCTCTGGGAAGTCTACCAGTGGTGAGTTGGGGCTCGCTGTTGGTGGGCTGGTGGCTTTGTCCCTTCACACTGCTGGCTGATTGCCACATGTGGTCCGGGTTTCCAGGAAAAGCACAGCGACAGGGCTGCCGTGTGCTGGGAGCTGTGTGTCTGCTGTCCGACATCCGCTCCCCCAGGGCAGTGTGGTAGCATATCCCATTGTAGAGGTGAGGGCACCGAGGCTTCCCGGAGCGTACCACCTGATCCTGTTCATGAGCACTGGCAAAGCCAGCACTCTCACTTCTCCATTCTGCCTTCCCGGAGACCAGTGGGATGGGTCAATACAGCCCACCACACCCTTAGCCCCAGGAACACAAGGCTGTGGCTGGAGAGCAGGGGTCTTAGGTTCATGCATGAGGACTGGCTTGTCCTTGGACACCCACTCACTTGTCTATGTGGGGAGGAATCCAACAACAGGTCACCATGGCAGGCTGGGTCTTGCTGACCTGTCCCCACATGGGGTTGGGGCAGTGTCATCTGTACTCTGTGCACAATGATGAAGTCTGGGAACAGAGAGGAGAAGGATGGGCACCCACTGACCGGGGCCTCAAAACTCTCCTACAGCATCTCAGGGCTCAGCTCCATCCAGGAGCAAGGTAGGGGTGCGGTTGGGGAAAATGGTACCCATTTTCCAAGGGCTGCTCTGCTTTTGGAGTCCAGGGAGCCGCTGCAGTCTGGAGCTGCGGAGGGAGGGTTTTCACCCAGCTCCCATGATCCCCCTTCTTTCCCACACCCTGGCTTGTGGCTGGAGCCTCACAGGCCTAGTCTGGGTAGCCTGTGACCTGCATCTCCTGGTCTCAGGACACTTTTGGAATTTTGGGAAAATGTGTTGTTTTGTATCAGGCCGGCTGTATTTGGTGGCCGGCACACTCTTCCCCCAGCACACGTTCTTCTGTGATTCTAGGCAAAAAGGACAGATGCAGAAGCAGAATGGAGGGAAGGCCGTGGACGAGCGGCAGCTGTTCCATGGCACCAGCGCCATTTTCGTGGATGCCATTTGCCAGCAGAACTTTGACTGGCGGGTCTGTGGTGTTCACGGCACTTCCTATGGCAAGGGTAAGTCATGACTGGTCTCCACCAGCAGAACTCGTGTTGCTTCGCCCCTGCATAGGAACAGACTGCGAGAGGGCATGAGGGGACCAGCCTGAGCCAATGAGCAGGTTCAAACTCTGTGTGTGGTGGTACCTGGGCATGGCTACCAGCCACCTCCTTGCTCTTGCTTCTCTGGGCATGACCAGGAGCTTGACCCCAGACGTGGGCAGGGTGGCCTGCTAGGCTGGTGTGTTGCTTCCCTGTGGAGCAGAGGCCCTGGAAGATGGTGGCAGAGATGGGAGAGGAGAGGGGATACCTTCCCAGCCCTGATCAAGTCCCTGACTGTGCCTTTACTATTGATTTCCTTAGAATAGAAACCAGAAACCCTCAGAGATACTCACGTAAACATGTATTCTAGCTATCCTGTGAGTTATCTGAGTGTTTTCTTGTCTTAGTTATTTTTAAACTTGCCAAAGAAAGTTTTAAAATGTTATTTCTTTGGAAATAATTCCAAATTCAAGAAAATTGGAATAATAATAGTAAAGAAAAACTCTTTGGGTCCATTTTACCTGGATTCATTGGTTTTAACATGTTGCCACTCCTCTCTTTCTCTCTCTCTCTCTCTCTTTCTGAACCATTTTCAGGTAGGTGGCATATATTGTCTCCTTTCACCCTTTAACACATCCCAAGAACAGGACATTATCTTCTGTAACCACAGTATGCTTACCAAGTCGAGAACATTTTCTGCCCAGCAGTCCATGTTCCAGGTCCATCAGTCAGTTCCTGTCTGAGGTAGCAATGGCGTGGGGTCAAGATGGACAGCAGCCAGTGGTAGACTTGTGAATTCAAATGTATAGGTGACAGCTTCCAACTCAGGTTTCCATTTGACAAGGCTCATAATTCTATTCATTGGGCTGCCGGGGTCTTCAGACTGCTTCCATATATGGGATCTCATTCATTTTCCATGACAACCCTGTGAGGTTGGGCTGAACAGCCCCATTTTATGCCTGAGGAATCTGAGGTTTTGGGGATTAAGTAGTGACGTGTCCAGAGGCCTTTAGGTTTTGTGGGGCAGATCTGGAACTTGAAAGGAGTTTGCGCTCTCAGTTTAGTAACTCCTCAGATGCTGCCACTCAGAAGGGTGTTGGTGTTGCTGATGCGTATGACTTCATGAGGGAGAGTGGAGACATGGCACAGAGGGAGGGAGGGAGGGAGATGCAGGGCGGAAGAGTAGAGGCCCCTGGTTTTGCACATCACCAGGACGCTGTCCGGAGTGGGCTGACCCTTCCTGGCTGCGGGCCCCTCCATCAGGCACCCAGCTGAGCCCTTGTGTGTCATTTCAGGGAGCTACTTTGCCCGAGATGCTGCGTATTCCCACCACTACAGCAAATCCGACACGCAGACCCACACAATGTTCCTGGCCCGGGTGCTGGTGGGCGAGTTCGTCAGGGGCAATGCCTCCTTTGTCCGTCCCCCGGCCAAGGAGGGCCGGAGCAACACCTTCTATGATAGCTGCGTGAACAGCGTGTCTGACCCATCCATCTTTGTGATCTTTGAGAAACACCAGGTCTACCCGGAGTATCTCATCCAGTACACCACCTCCTCCAAGCCCTCGGTCACGCCCTCCATCCTGCTGGCCTTGGGCTCCCTATTCAGCAGCCGACAGTGAGTGCACCGGAGTGTTCCAGGCCTTTTGCCTGCTCTGCCTTGAAATGGCTATTTGGGCCTTTCCTTTTCTTTTTAAACAGAAAACTTTTAATGAACTATTCATTTAATGTTGACCTCTCAATGAAGTTATATTATTAATCTATTGCTAATAATGATTTTTACTTTTAAGTCACTTTTGGGCTCACTAGTGGACTAACCAGAAGTGATTGTAGTTGAGTCCAGTTTTTGCTTTTTAATAATGTGTTGAAGTTTTAGTTTTTACTCTTTGTTGACTTTGCTGCTTATTGGCACCAGGGACAGAGTTTCTAGATACAATTTTATGGATTGGTTTTAATTTTTATGAGTTTGTCTCTGCAGTGATTCGGTTTTTCAGAGTCTCATGGCATCATAGTTTTACCAGAATGACACAGTAGCCACTGGTGGAGGACAGCCCAGGGGTGGCATAGTCACTTCCGCCTGTTGCTCTGACACCAACCCAGGCAGCTCTGCTGTGGCTTCTCCTGGGCTCTGGCATTAGTTGGTCTGTGTTACATTGTCAGAACAGGTGGCTGCTGTGTGGTGCCATCGAGTCCCTGCTGGTTCCCCTTGTCCTGGTAGGGTCACCCATTGCCCAAGGAAGCACATCCACTTGGCGGGTGACCTGGAGGAGTAGCTTCCCCGAGGACCCCCAGGCTTGGCCTGTGAGTGCCCAAATCCACATTTCCTAAGCACACTGGACACCCTCCAAATGCGAGTTTTAATAAACATCCCCGTGAGATTGAATACCTGTGCCACACATGTCACAAAAGAGTATGGAAATAAAAGAAAATTTATCCAAAGTGGATGAAGACTGAAGCTCATTTGTCTGCGTCTATTGATTGAGCACCTGCTGGGTGCCAGGCGTTTTTCTGAGAGTCAGGGATTGCCTTTGTTCATTTGGGCTGCTGTAACAAAACACCATCGACTGAGCGGCTCATAAACAGCAGACGTTTATTTCCCAGGTTTGGAGTCTGGAAAGTCCAACCTCCTGTTTCCTCATAGATTCAGTCTTCTCACTGTAACCCCACTCGGTGTAAGGGCCTCTTTTATAAGGCACTGAATCTCATTCATGAGGGCTCCGCCCTGGTGGTCTCATCACCTCTACTTTAAATACCATCACCTCAGGGGTGAGGATTTCAACATTGGAATTTTGGGGGTCATAACATTCAGACCGTACCGGGGCTGTGACAGAGCTGATGTCACGGCTTGGTGAGCTATGTGTGGGTTTATTATGAAGACAATGAAGCTGAAGGTTCAGGGCCCCTCACTTGCTGGAGCCCCTCCCCAGGCCCTAGGAGGGGCCCTAGCAATATGCTCACGTGGTCATAGGTTTTGGTAAAATTTGCAAACATTACATATTTTTTTTCTTTCCTCCAATTCATAGGTAAGTTTCAGGCCCCATAAGAGCCAGGTTCACCATTGAGCAGTGTGCTGTGCATGTGGAGAGTGTGTTGTGTGTGTCCCCGACGTGGCAGTTTACAGGAGCCTCCCTTCTGGGCATTGGCTGGTTCTGGTCCTGTTGGCAGAGGGGCTGGCAGCCCTCCCTGCTCGGTCCTCACTACCTGCTTTTTGCCCAGCCTCCACCTTCCTGAGGACATGTGTCTGCTGGCAGCTTGCTGCTTGGGCTTCAGTTGGCTTGCCTGTATTTCTCAGGTCCAAGGTGAGTATGAACCTGTTTTTCCATCTTTGGAGTGATCTGAAACCTTAACACAGGCAAGTACAATCAAGCTGGAGGAGAGCCAAGGTAAGTGACCAGAGAAACAGCAAGAACAACACAGCTTCACCCAGCAGCTGGGTCAGCCACGTGGTTATCCGTGGTATGATTTTCAGAACCCTCTCCAAATTTCCCTCGCAGCCTGACTGATCCTGCCATTTCACTCATTGCTTTTTCATTAAGTCATTGGTCCTGCTATGATGTAGTTGGGCAGGGGGCAAAGAGGTGTCAAAGAAAACCATTAAATCAGATGCATGTCTGTTGCTCACATGTAAGTGAACTGATCCTATGCTTCTGAATCATCTGGGAGCTGAGGCGATTCGGGGAGCAGAACTGGTTCATTGAGGGTGTAGATGGGGAGAGCGGCCAGAGGGATCTGGTGGGAGGTGCTCAAATGCTCTGGAAAAGTCCACTGAGCTGTGAAGACTGCGGCAGCCATGACTGGGTGACCTGGGAGAAAGCAGGTTAGGAAGAGCAACTCCTTGGACCAGCAATGCTAGGGAGGGTGGGAGCCATGTGGCCAGATTGCCTGATGACGGGGAGGGAGCTGTTCCTGCCGGTGCAGAAAGGGTGGACGTTGTGATGGGAAGGGGTCGAAATGACTGTGACTCTCAAGATGTTTGGTGCCAAGAGGTGGTAGGGTCTGGGACATGGGTGTATGTGTGTGGGATTGGCCAGAATCTTTGTGAGGACCCAGTTGGGAATCTAGCAAGAGGGTTTTTTGGAGGACCAAGCTGTACAGTTCCCTGCCCTGTGATAGCTGGTATTGGATGTGAACAGTGGGACTGAAGCAGAGGTGGGGTTAGTGGGTTCACACAGTAGAAGGACTGGAGTCCAGTGACCCCAGCACATGAGGTGGCCTCTACCACTGTGTCTGAAGGTGATGACCACCTGAACGGGGAAGGTGAGGGAAGCTGGATGGAGCTGGCGGCCCGGGGAGTGGGGCCAGAGGGCCCAAGGGAGGGCTCAGGTTGTGGGGCTGTGTTCCAGGCAGGGAGCTGAGTGCACCATTGGGCCTGTCTGCAGGCTGAGGGTCTATGGTGGTGGTGGCCATGGGGAGGTCAGGGATTGTGGGACAGGCAGGGAGGCCGATGGTTTTCTTCAGTGAGTGAGTCCCAGGCTGGGCATTGCAGAGGGGCCAGGTAATGGAGAAGGGCAGGTTGTGGCAACAAGGGTGTGGGGAGGGCCACAGGACAGCCCTGCACCTTGAGGCAGCAGTCACTCACAGGCCTGGCCCAGTGCTGGGCAGCTGGGGTGTCCTCTTCCTGCCCAGAAGGCCAGAGAATGAGAGAAAGGGCCCCCCCAAGGGGTACTTTGAGGGACGCAGTGGGTGCTCTGGGCTGAAGGGGATGGTGGACCATCAAACATTGGAGGTAGCAGTCCCAGCAGTGAGTATGTGGAAACCTGTTCTGCCAACACTCGCAAAACGGCCTGAAGTTTCTAAAGGTGGGTCATCAGCATCTGGGTGTCACATAAGGGGCTTCCAGATTTCTGCAAGATCGTTCTCTATACAACATTCAGCCCCTTAAAGCTGTTCAGGTGTCAACTAGAGGAGGAAGAGGTCTTTGATCGGGGCCAGCCTCCTTATTTTACAGAAGAGGCCCCTGAGGCACGGAGGTGATGCTTCTCTTCACCAGCAGCCACGAGTGCACAGCTGCTGGTGGCTGACCTTGAGACTGACCTTGCAAGTGCTTGGTTGAATGTGAACTGCTTAGCAGCACAATAATTACTTTTACAAAAAATCACCTCTGTGTTTTGATTATTTGATCAAAATTAATATAGTGTTTGTTTGTTTGTTTTTTTGTTTCTTTTTCAGATGGAGTCTTGCTCTGTCACCCAGGCTGGCATGCAGTGGCGCGATCTCGGCTCACTGCAACCTCCACCTCCCTGGTTCAAGCAATTCCCCTGCCTCAGCCTAACAAGTAGCTGGGATTACAGGCACCCGCCACCACGCCTGGCTAATTTTTTTGTATTTTTAATAGATACAGGGTTTCATCATGTTGGCCAGACTGGTCTCGAATGCCTGACCTCAGGCAATCCACCCGCCTCGGCCTCCCAAAGTGCTGGGATTACAGGCGTGAGCCACTGCACCCGGCCAATACAGTATTCTTTAAAAGAAAAAGTATGTCATTTTTCAGACTCTCTCATTTTTCTGTCGATTAAAACTTGACTAGAAAGTTGGTACTACCCTACCTAGGAAAATCAAAGCATTATAAAGCTTTGGAACCACTGTTGAGGTTGAACTTCTGATAAATGTCATTCTCTACAACTCCACAATGCACAAGAAGCCAAAAGAGCCATGAGCTGGTGCCATCGGGACAGGCTTACCTGGGTGTCCTCGTGTGCCCTGCACCATGGATTCCTTTCAGCACAAGCCTGGGACTTCCTTTGAAACCCCACATTCTCAGTTGTTTTGTCAAAACTACATTTTCGCTTATTTATCAGCAGTCCTTCATTTAGGGAGTTAGAGCACTGGTTCAAACCCCATTGGCAATGTCAAAACTAAGTGCAACAAACATTTATTAAGCATTTAGGAAATGTTATGGAAAGAACCTCTTATCCTTGCATGCCAGGCACTCTTTCAATCCCTTCAGTGACATTTTCCCAAAATTCTGAATATCCACACTCAGGGTTTTCTTTGAATTTGGGGGTGCCCTCCCTCCACCCGGCGGCCTTCTGTGTCAGCGGGATACAATCTTGATATAGACACCGTTTTTTGGACTTAGGGCAGATTTGGATTCTAGCTGCAGCGGTACCTAAAGTAGAGAAAATTAAAATATTTGTCAAAGAGGTAGTAGCGTCTCACTGTACAAATGAAGACTTGGAGGTTCAAGAAGGCCAAGTCCCTTGTCCAAGGTCACACAAGAAGAAAGCAGAGAGCAAAGGCCCAAACCTATCTTTCAGTGACTGCAGCCATCCCTGCTGATCCTCCCCATCTCACTCCCCAGTCCTGGCCAGTAACAGCAATGCCCTCTGGCTGAGGGGCTCTGGGGAGAGCAGCTTCATGCTGTTCCTGCTCATATGTGCTATGGTCTTGCCTCACTGACATCCAGAAAGCTTTCCTATGTCCAAAAGGCAGAGCCAGTGGTGGACTTGGGGCTTTGAAGAAAAGCCAAAGAATTACTCAAGGAGTTGGGTTTCCTCTGGAACTATAAGAAAAATGATGACCTAGTGGCTAATGTGACAGCAAAGGGTCACCAGGGTCTTACTGCTTGGGGCTGTACGTGTTTCCTGTAGGAACCACAGCCCTCAAAGGCATCTGAAAAAGCTGCAGGCCCTAGCACTTGTCAGCATACAAGGAAGAATGGGGAGCCCACGACTCATGGCTGGTTCTTAAGCTGGGGAGGGCCAGGCATAAGCAGTGTTTTGGGAGACTGGGCTGGCTGTTACATAGAGATCATGGGGAAGTGAGGCAAGCCCCACACACGTGGAAGCCCTGACGCAGTGGGGCTGCTCCTCCATCTGCCCCTTGACCTCACTTGGTTTGGCTCTGCGCTGTCGATCTGCCCCTCCCTCTCTCCAGCCTAGAGTGTGTGAATGCGCTCAATTTCAGTACCTCAGACTCTGTGTCCCCCACCCAAGCTCATTATTCCTCCAGGACCAGCAGGTGGTCCCATGTTCTCTGTCAGAGGCACTGCCTGTTTGAATCTAGAATTGTCGCTGTCACTGTGTCCTTATGCCTTCCTGTGCCTGCCTGTCGAGGTCTGCAGCTGAACGGAGGGTTCCGGGTGGCAGGACCAGCATGAGGATAGGTGCAGGGGACAGCAGTGGTCGGAATGGACAGGGAATAGCTAACGCTGTGCAGAGATGCAGTCGGATGTCAGGAAGGAGGGAGAGCTTGGGAGTGAGCAGGATCTGGGTGAGGACCCCCATTTCTTGCATCTCTGGCTGCTTATCCATTTGCTCATTCATGCTGAATGAATGAGTGAGTACCTGTCATGCGCCTGACATTAAGCTAGATGCTGCAGAGTCCAACAGTGAATATGACAGGCTGGGTCCCTGCCATCACGAAGCCTGCAGTCCAACTGTGTGACCTTAGGCAAGTTATTTAACCTCTCTGAGCTTTAGTTCCTCATCTAAAGAATGGGAACAGTCACTCCTACTCTGCGAGATTGCTGTGAGTGTGAAAGGGGGTGATACAACTCCCTGACCTGTTGAGGAATTGGTCTGCTGGATCTGGAGTGTGTGATGTGCGGGGGAAATAGGGCTGGAAAAGTGGGTAGGGCCCCATTTCAGGGGAGCCCAGCTCTCTGGGTGAGGACAGGGTCTGTGTACCAGTCTGGGACCTCAGGAATGAAGGCATATGTTGTTGGGAAGAGTCTGTGTCACCACTTGTGAGAGGGACCAGGCTGTGGCCATGGGGACATATGAGTGTCTGCACAAGAGGGGAAGGCAAAGCTGGGGGTACCTTTCAAGGAGTTGAAACCCCTCAGCTTCCCCTCCAAGCAGATAGCACCTTGCTCTGTCAGGAGGAGCCAGAGGAAGTGTCTCCAGCTTCTGTAGGACAAGCCATGCACCCCCCACCCCACAAAGGCAGGCATGTGTCACAACTGCAAATGCCATTGTCTCTGTGCCCTTTGTGGAAGTGAGAAGAGCTACAGCGAGGTGAGGTCCAGCCCTGATGTGCAGAGAACAATACTAATAACAGTGATTAACATGTCCTCGGGTTAGCGTGCCAGGGCTTATCTGAGTGCTGTGTGAACTCACTGAATCCTCACAGGACGTTAAGAGGTAGAGGGTGTTACTACCATCTCCACTTTATGGATCAAGAAACTGAGGCCAAGAGAGGTTAAGGAGCTCACCCAGGCTCACGGAGGCAGAGCCTGATGCTGCCCCCAGGCTGGCCCGCTCTCATGCAGAGAACTGGGGTGGCCCCCCCACCCCCGCCCCTGCCCCTGCCTCTGAGCAGTGGGGCCTCACCTGGGTCTCAGGGCAGGCTTGGAACTGGAACTTGTGCAGCACATGGAGCAGTGTCAACTTGACCTCCAGCAGCCCTAGCCGCACCCCCAGGCAGCTCCGTGGGCCAGCCCCGAAGGGCAGGTACGTGAAGGGCCGGTGCTGCTGCTGGGCCTCAGCGGTGAACCTGCAGGTCCGTGTGGTCAGGGCTGGCTCAGAACACCCTCTCCCTCCCCTCTGCAGCCCTGTACTCCAGCTGAGCCAC